>NC_081192.1:85455698-86655698 GCF_902713425.1 Acipenser ruthenus
TGATACCATACTAGGTTAAAGAAAGCTCTCAGTTTGCATCCTGCTTGTCTGTTTCACTTCCTTGGTCATTTCAGCTTAGAAGTGTCTCCTGGGTCAAAGCACGTCAGGTATTAGGCGAAGCAGATGGTAGTTTACGCAAGCCAAATTATCATTCAGAAATATCTCAAATTAATTTAGATATATCCCTAAATATTTAAAGCTATGTCTAAATCATTTATAGATATCTCTAAATACTTGAAGATATCTTCAAATATTTAAAGATATATCTAAATAATTTTAAGATATCTAAAATACATTTAGATATATCGCCACTCGGGAAACCCATTTACAGATATCTCTAAATAGAGCTTTAAATTAGATATCTAAAATAAGAGAAGATATCTGAAATTCAATTTACTATATTTTAAAATGACTTCCTGTTCATTTAGCGATAATCATTTAGAGATTTCTCGAAATAACTTCCTGTTCATTTAGAGATAGCAATAAATGGACAGGAAGTCCATTCATAACATAAAACATTTTCACAGGAAGTCATTTCAAGATATCTTGAAATGGCTTATTGCTCATTTGAAGATATCTTCAAATGATTTACAGATATCTCTAAATGCACAGGGAGTTATTTCGAGATATCTCTATTTAATTTATCTCTGTCTTTACACTTGCTACAAAATATGTAACTATAATATGTACTTAATATTTTCAACATATTTAAAATACATTGTATGTAAAAGAAACCATTCCTTTATACAAATACAGGTGTCTTAGATATAGTTCATTTTTAGCGTCTAATCCGATTGCCAGTACATTATTGAACTATTTAATTTTCAACACAATTTTGAGCTTCTAGCCAGCACATTTAATGCTGTACTTGCAGACAGTAAATGTGATCCATTTAGATTTAAAATTAAACTAAAACAAAGACTGTCAACATACAATATTTCCCTGGGTCTCAGAAAAGCCTGCAGATTTGATTTGTACACATCTTTGCTTCAACATCGGCTGATATGTGATATCCCTCCTAGTAATGGACAGACCAACTGTGTAATCTGATTTTCTGTTTAAAATGAAACTCTATTCTTTCTCCTCCATATAGCCCATAGCCTTGGTTAATTACGGTCAAAATGAGTTTGGTGGTCTGAGCTGTGTTCAGTAGTCCACATTATTAATCTCAACATAACATTTTCTACTTAGTTGGAGAGGTCCAGGACTGACTGGGTCGTTGATTAGGTGATTATTGACATCTGTTGGTAAAACTTTGATGAGAAGCATAACAGTGTATCTGGGTGTATACAATTCTAGTCTTTTAAATGCAAAAAATCATCTTATTATTTAACCACAAGTCCATCTTGTATTTACTGTGCACTCTAAACTAACTTTGAGTTCAATACTGAAATAAATAAAAACATTTCTATGGTGAGGGGTCAGATTGGGCTGATTTTATCAGTGTTTAATAACTTAAAAAAAAGAAGTCATTTTTTTTATATTTACAGAAAAGTTACAGTAGTAAATGATTGAAATGTTAGGCCTTTCGGGGGTGTGGGGTGGGTGTGTGTGTGTGCCGGGATGCTTAATTACTGCCTATCATTACCAATCTCCTATTTAAACCCTAATCACACACACTTTCCCTGTCTAGTATTTTTCAGTTGTAGAGACATTCACACTGCAATAGGAATCTACCTATTCAACCCGCTTCTGCCTTTTGTTTAAACAAATTCTCAGTCTGCGTCCGAACAGCAACTTACCTATTGAATCTGCACCAGTAATGTCAAAATATCGTTGCATCGCTTCCTCGTCCGATTTGGAGGATTTCGAACAACTGATTCTTGATCATTCCTGCGGCAAAGACGGTCCTCGCCCGTCAGTCTCCTTTTCACCGGCTTCAGCAACACCAGCACCTGCGAACCCAGCAACTACACCACACCGTTCAAAGCACCGGTCACTTACGCAATCCCCGCTGCAACTGCACTACAAAGATTGGCTCATCTCCAGACTCCTAAAAACTCTCTACGATAAAGGCATCAATATTCCTGCCGGCAGCGATCGCCTGTCCCTTTTCAACTCTTAAGCGGTCGTACCCTACCTGCTTTGCCCATCACCCATGACTTCTCTGAGCCTTCTCAAATTTCCGTTCCATCCGGAAACCTTCTCCTCCAAACCCATCAGAGCTTCTTCGATTATTTAAAAGACCTCATACAGCCCATGGAAAACTCCATCGCAACCATCAACGAGCGGCTTGACAAACTAGAAAACCGAAGCACGCCACCTTTGGCCTCCTTTCCTCCATCTTCAAATCCTGCAGTAGCCTCCACATCCAGTTTCTTATCCTTGATCCCAGCAATCGATGTTCCAGAGTACAACCTGGCATCAGCAATGGCTTCTGGTTCCCACTCAGCAGCTAGCATCAAGTGCCATTCTCTTTTAGCCAACCTCAAGAAACAAATAATTGAAGGTAAAAATGTAAATATGGCCTCCATACTTATTGCGATTTCCAGGTTTCTGGACCACCGTGTAATTGACTGTGGCGATCTCTCAGTTCTTTATATTTTGAAACGTTGAAAAATCAGCTCAAAGCAGCTCAATCTGACGCCGCTCCATGACTCTCAATAGAAAAACTTCTCAAGCTCTCTTTATATCCCATAACCTTTTGCGTACAGCGTGACGGAGGCCCCCACAGAGAATCATAATATCAAATTATGACATATGTACGCTATACGCAGGAAACACATTAAAAAACAAACGGTTTATGTCTATTGATTCAGTGTGGAAAGGGGTGATGTTACATACAGTGTTTCCCCATAATATTGATAATCAATCAGTTAGTTATTTGTCTCTCTCAAAGTGTTATTTAGGCCTCTGTGTTTATACGCAACACAGAGGCCTTTACTGAGTGAGTGAAAGTTACAAGTAAGGAGGGAAACTGAGCTACAGCACAGGAAGTGGTACGAAACCACTTCCTGTGCAACTTTTAATTTTATTGCAGTGTACTTTATTGTATATTGACAGTGTAAGGTTTATGAATTAAGGTAAACATGGAATGAAATTAACTACTTTGTTACACTAAAAGGATGAGACCATGCCATGTTTCAAATTTTAACAATGTTTACAATGTATTAGTTCCAAATACCCAAATTACACATTCTTCATTGAACAGTACTTGCGGCAGATGTATCACATCTGCAGATATACCCGAAGCCCAGTGACTGACAGCAACTGAGAGCAGGTGCCCGCCATGTGTAGTTATTATTCTGCCTTACCAGAAGCGGGGGTGTCCTCAAGCATTCTTTCTGAACTGACCCGTCAAATACTCCTAGGTTTTATACATGAGAGAGTGACTTTGCTTACTGATATGTTCATTTCCTGCATCCATCTCATAATTGTAAGGATATACAGTGCCTTGCGAAAGTATTCGGCCCCCTTGAACTTTGCGACCTTTTGCCACATTTCAGGCTTCAAACATAAAGATATGAAACTGTAATTTTTTGTGAAGAATCAACAACAAGTGGGACACAATCATGAAGTGGAACAAAATTTATTGGATATTTCAAACTTTTTTAACAAATAAAAAACTGCTACCCAGCTCCTGGTCCAGGCCCTGGTACTCTCCCGCCTAGACTACTGCAACTCCCTCCTGGCTGGCCTCCCTGCGTCCGCCACCCGTCCGCTCCAGCTCATCCAGAACTCTGCTGCCCGCCTGGTGTTCTCTCTGCCTCGCTTCGCCCACGCTACTCCACTACTCCGCTCGCTCCACTGGCTCCCGATCACCGCTCGCATCCAGTTCAAGACTCTTGTACTAGCCTACAGATGCCTTGACCAGTCTGCACCCAGCTACCTCCAGACCCTCATCTCTCCCTACACCCCCACTCGACCTCTCCGCTCCGCCTGCACTAGAAGACTAGCTCTACCACCGCTACGCTCCCCTGCCTCCAAAGCCCGCTCCTTCTCCACCCTTGCTCCGCAGTGGTGGAATGACCTTCCTACAGATGTCAGGACTGCCCAGTCCCTGACCACATTCCGGCGCCTCCTTAAGACTCACCTCTTCAAAGAGCACCTGTAGAACTCCTCTGTTTGTATCCTGGGACACTATCACCCTTCATGTAAATGTGCTTTATTTTGCTCTTATCAGCCCCTATTTTACTGCATTTAATCCTGTACTTCAGAATACTGTAATCTGCCAAGTTTTTAACCTGTAGTACTTTGTATTTACTCACATCCTGATGTAACTATCACTATTTAATCATATCCTGATGTAACTATCACTATTACCTGCTGTATTATTGAATTGTGGTTTGTCAAACTTGTACTTTACTTGAACAAAAGTTATTGTATTTCTTGCTCTTATTGTATTACTTGTATTGTAACGCTTGAAATGTTTTTGCTTACGATTGTAAGTCACCCTGGATAAGGGCGTCTGCTAAGAAATAAATAATAATAATAATAATAATAATAATAATAATAATAATAATAATAATATGCCCTCTGGAAAACGTGATATCAAATGAGGTTATTATACAGTATACAAGAGAAATAACTTAGGTCTGGGTTTACATCAACAAAGTAACCAGTTTTAAAATCAGGGCATGTACAAGGAATTACACCTACTACATTCTACTGCTATGGCCAAAAACTTTGGATCACCCCATAGAATTAACTAATTTTGCTTCATAAAGTCAAATGAAACCTGATGATAATGTTACGTTAACATATTGAATTACATGCCACTTGTAGTTTTCCATATATGTGACACTTCAAAATCTAACATGAAATAATCTACTATATCTCTTCTGGTAGACTTTTGCTATATCATTTTGTAGTTTCTTTGATTACATGACATTAAATAAAAGATCTAAATTATGTTCATATGTACTTATTTTAAAATTATGTCTCAATCCTAAAACTCTGAATGCTTACTCTATGAAGTCATGTAAACTGTATTAGAGATGACTGGGAGAAAATATACCGTCAAGCAGGTAGGCAGAAATCAAACAAACCAAGAGATGGCATTTTGCGCTTTTGTTTTCTTTTCATTTTCCAAACACAAATGTAAACTAAAGCTGTCTTCCTTGGTTTGAAGCAGAGAATCAACTCTGCTAATACAAACAATCTCTTGACAGCTGAGATTTCTGTTCAGTTCTTTTAGCAGTACTTGGCTCCAGCTCTGTAGAGTTTTTTTTTTTTTTTTTTTTTTAAATTCAGACACAGTGCTCCTTTTTTGCTGTTTGGTAGAAAGTTCTCAACCATATTACAAATTACTATGACAGCCAACCAGAACTAAAGAACAACTCCCACGCAGTGATCAAGTAATTGCCTTATTAGGGTATATTTCAGTGATTGTAAACTTGAGTAAAAGACTACATTGATTTGAATATCTGAATGCATTTACTATTTAATCATAAAAATATATATATATATATTTTATTATTCTATTTATTCATGCAAACTTTGTAACTATAAAAATTAAAATGAATGTTTTAGCAATACCATCATTCATTTCCTCTCTCTCGCACATTGAATAACAGGAAACATGAACACTTGAATTATCAGCATTGTACCCAAAATTTACTAACATAACATGCTCAGTAGAGTGTAGCTCCATGTTGAACCGTTTTTATAAATGTTGCTGTACAGTAGTACATTCTGTATTATTGTTGGCATAGTTGCTAGGGGTTACCAAAGAGAATCATTTAAACAAGTAGTTCCTCCAAAAATGGTATTTAACCTGTTTTATTAAATCCATTTCAATAGCTGTCAGTGATATAAAAGGTCTTATCATTCCAGCATAGTAAAGGGTTATTTCCAGTGGCTGCGGCTGAAGGCTGGAGTTATGATTTTGCTGTTGTGGTGACAGTTGGTGAGTTATTGTCTGGCTAAAGCTCAGCTGGCTCCCATTTCACCTCCTAAGAGGAAAAGAAGCACAGTATGTTGTATTTGGAAATTAATAACCCTTTGGCTGCTGAGTGCTGTATTTTAATTCCTATTGAACCCACTTCAATCAGTTAGGCTTGCAAAATATAATGCGCAGAATGCTTAGCTTTGCTGTAAAAACAAGGGAAGGAAAAGAATAATGGTTCATTATTTCATTTACAAACAAGTCACCAATTATGGAGCTAAAAGAAGTTGTTGCAAATATGAGGCATGTAAAACAATTAAAGTGCTGGGCAGTACAACAAAGTAAAGTTGGTGGTGGCAATAAAAATAAGTCTTCCCATGTGTACAGGACTTAGAGTACACCAGGCAGCCCCATGTGTGCAGCTTTGTGTCAGGTAATTGGAAAACTGTGAGGGGGGCAGAGATGATACAACACTATAACTGTTCTGTACAACAACTCAGTGAGATGTCTCAGAAGGTGTCCAGTCTACACAGTACAATAAGATGTGGTCAACATGGTACATGAAATTAGTTGCATAAAAGTTGTCTGTAAACAGTATGTAGCTTGTTGTTTCATATATTCTGTGTGACTTGCTGTATGAAAGGAGACCAGTGCTCAACTTTTGGTGCAACAAAAAAAAAATGTGCATGCAACAAGTTGCAAAGAGTCATTTTACAAGGAACTGTTTGTTGCACCATGTAGACAGGACTTAAAACAAATGAACACTCAATATATTGTAGCTTCAGACAGACCTCAACCAGAACGCCTCCTGCTTCTGGCTACCTGCAGTCACTCGCCAGCACTGAGAGACTCAAACCTGTTATCTGTAGTAAGTAATATTCCTAATACGGTTTCTAATTGTGCTCAACTTGTGTTGATGGAACACATTATAAAACCATTGCTACGTCGAATAGCATACTTTAGTTTCCAACCTTCCCCTGCCGGATGTTGTTACTAATATATTGCCTACTTCAGTATAACATAGTATTTGAAGGTTTCAGCAATTAGCGGCATGTTCACATGAAATGAAAACCATTGGAGTACCCAATTATGGTAAAGGATATGACTTGCAGACCACTGACTAGATTAAAGAACAGAATCACATACTTTTCTAATTGGTTAATATTTAATATAGACCAAATAAGCACATTCCCTCAAATATTGTTTACCTTAAAAGTTTCCCACACGCCTAACATGTTCAATTAACACCGGCTGGGTTTACATGCACGTGAAAATCGACTCCATAGTCATGACTGTGTGAAATTGTCACGCAAATACATCATGAAACAGCAAAAGAACGTCCTTTTTGCAGCGTGACTTTAAGGGCAGGGTCAATCGCTTTCTCACGATAAAAATAGCTGTAAAAACCCATGTAAACCGGAGAATCATGCTTGTGGCTCACGAGATTTCAGCAGTCAAAATCCACTTCTTCTGACTTAATCTCACGTAATCTCCAGCAGAAAGGCCGTACAATCGCCGACAGCAGTCATTGTCACGGTACAAAAACATAAGAACATAAGAACATAAGAAAGTTTACAAAGGAGAGGAGGCCATTCAGCCCATCTTGCTCGTTTGGTTGTTAGTAGCTAATTGATCCCAGAATCTCATCAAGCAGCTTCTTGAAGGATCCCATTTAATATCATCAATATTAAAATGAAAGACACAATTACAACTCAAATGTTTTATTCAAGCACATCATATCAAACATCTGCACAGCCAAAACGCTGTATTTAAATGAACAATTACTGGGTTTATTTTCTAACTTACCATATATAAAGCACGACAAAAATGAAAAATGAAAAACTATAATAAAATAAACATTTAAAAAGAAACTAATGTGTAAACAGGTTTATGTACATACAAAACTGTAAAAACAAAAAGTAGTTTTTAATCTAAAATGAAAATAACATATGATTTATCTTGCGTGTGTGTGTCACTCGCATCACAGAATCCAGGTTGAGCTGCTGCAGCCTGCATCTTTGCAGTTTTCTGATGGAAATGTTTCTGCTGAAGTGCTGTGGCTAGCTTCAAGATGAAATCTCTCCTACTGATATTTTCCCCGGTGCATTTCTTATACAAAAAGAAAGGAATTACTGGCTGCTACGTCCAGTAGAGATAACAACAGGATTGTAGATATATAAAAATAGACAATTGTAGGTTATATTCAAAATAAAAACATGTATTGTAAAAGGCTAGTGTTAATGACATTTAACTTTTAGATGTTCCGCAAACACACACACACAAATATAAAGTAGTAAAACTTGTACTTAATAGAAATTATATTTTATATAATTGTGTGTGTGTGTGTGTGTGTGTGTGTGTGTGTGTGTGTGTCTGTGTGTGTGTGTCTGTGTGTGTGTGTTGGAAAGGTAACCAGACAAACAAGTAGCTAATGCACGACAACACGTGAATTCATTTCTCTTGTTAAATGTTTTTATCTTCATGGCAACGCATGAAGCTCTCCTCACGATATTCAGTCATTCTTTTCCTACTTAGTAAGCAGACACGGACATTATATCCCCTCCCCTAAATGACTATGAATTGGTACGGCTGATTTCCTGAAAAGTACGTCAAACACGTTGTGAAGAAAACTGTTGTGACTTGTGCATGTAAACGCCACCACTGATTAATATCCCATGCTTTCCTCCCTGATAAAACATTATATTTCCAAGTTGTATTACTTTCTCCAAATACAGTTTTACTTGCAATAAATAAATGTATACGTGCAATACGGTAACAGAGTAATCTCAACTCCAATATAAAATGAGAAGCCAGGCATTGAAGCTGAATCTTTGGCAACTAAAGGCAATGAATTCACCTGTGTACTGTCTGTTGTCTCCCTAAAAATATAGCGAACACCAGGTCTAGTAAGTTAGATATTTTACCAAGCTTCCGGGACACCCATTCCACTGAAAATGGCTGGTAATTGAAAATATTTTTAACATAGACATAATGTCATTGCATTTTCAATTAATGTTGATATCAGGGGTAATCACCGTTCATAGTAAGAAAAAAAGGGGAGAGCCTAGTATTTGTGGTTAAAGAGTCTACTGAGCTTTGTCTGTGCAGCATCCTCTTTTTTCCAGGCTGCTGCAGGTTCTCAATTCCACCCACAGGAAATTGTACTTTTGAATGCTATTTTATATTTATTAGTTGATAAATGCAGTGTTTACAAAATAAACCAAAACTAATGTGCAGGGTCTTACCCTGTTAACATTAAACAATTGTAACAATACAAAACTTGCAAGCACCAAAATATACAATTATTCAGATAACTTTAATATGCGCTGGTTTACATACACCTGGGTCAAAGCATGTTGCTGGCTGAAAACATGTCAGACAATAGGGGAAGCTGCCGTGTTTGTCTTTCAGAACGGAACATTAACAATCACTTTAACCCTTGAGGAACTAGTCTCACAGTACCTGTAAAAGAACACTTTAATTAAAGTTGATACCCACAGCAACCTGGAAATAAATGAGTTTCTACAGCCTAGAGAAACTAAATAGAAAGTCAAGAAGGGGTTATACATTTAAACACTGTGTTTGCACTTATGTTTGCTTACAGTGCAGTGTATATGAAATGAGTTATATACAGTTATGGCATTCATACCAGTCTTGGTCGTCACCACTTTGGCAGAGATACATTGATATATTTGAGGAATGCACTTGGGGGGACATTTATCTATTCGGTATACCAGTATATCTGGAGCACAAGAGGTTGTCTGATTGGGGTTACATGGACAATAAATGCCCCTACACCCAGTAATTGATCCTTAATGGAAACGTTTTGCAGTACTGCACTTAAGCAGCCAGACAGCTTTCTAATTAAAACTATTAGCATATATTTGGAGATCTGACAATTACCTGCTGAAATATACTAAAAGAGTACGGTAAACACACAACACGTCTCTCTAACTCACGCTGATGGGTGAAGTTACCTAATGAGAGTCCATTGCAGTGCTAAAAAAATATGTACTGTAGACTGAGCCTGAAGGAAAGTAGAGGACATATGAAAATAAATTATACTAGGCAGTGTGGTCCAGTGGTTAAAGTCCAAGGCTTGTAACCAGAAGGTCACTGGTTAAAATCCCACCTCTGCCACTGAATGACTCACTATGTGACCCTGAGCAAGTCACTTAACCTCCTTGTGCTCCATCCTATGGATGAGATGTTAAATCAATGTCCTATTGTAAGTGACTCTGCATATAATGCACAGTTCACAGCCTACCTCTGTAAAGCACTTTGTGATGGTGGTCCACTATGAAAGGTGCTATACAAAGATATTATATTATTATTATTATTATTATTATTATTATTATTATTATTATTATTATTATTATTATTATTATTATTATTATTACTATAAAGGAAATATTGAACTTTGGTGAATTCATTTATAAATCACAACATTTATAAGCAGTGGAAATTTATAAATAGCTACATTTATTAAAGCAGTTGTAAATTGTAGACTGAAGATGGAATCAGCTGCTGCCCAAGTTTGATACTGGAACCAGATCAAAGTGAGTTTTATGGTGCAGATGGAAATGTGTCATTTGTTCTGACCAGTTATTATTTAACTGGCCCTTCTGAAGAGCCCCTCAGGCAGATTCTCATCCTTTTTCTAAGGAATACCCATACTAAGTTTGATCACTCGGATAAGCGTTTCTCAAGAAACAGCTAATGAAACCGTGTCAAACACATTATATACAGATGCAAGAGGCCTGCAGAGGTCAAAAAGCTGAATTTCACTAAAAACTGTTTAGAAAACCATGTATAAAAAATGTATAGAACCTTAATCTGTTTGCACTGTATGTGTTTCATGTAAACACATACATAAATCATCTGAAATAACAATCCCTGTTTACAAAAGGTTTGCAGAACATGTATAAAATATTTATATAAAACAACTGCCCTCTAAATTATACAGCAGTGTTGTGGTTATTGTAGTTGTTATCGGTATAAAGAAGAAACCCAAATAGTTGCAGTCTTAAAGAACTGAATGTTTATAGCCTACACTGTAAAGAACATAACTGATCAGAGAAAACGATACAAGGTTACAAATCAGAAAGACATGTGCATGTCACAGTGACACCTAGTGTTTAGTATGCAGATCACACTATTGCAACAAAGACATTTTTATTTTGTCTGATTATGCATGAGGGTGCAATTGAGGTGTATCTGAATACCACTGTCATTTAAATCATTACAAAAAATACTGAGTTGTTTCATATTTCTACTGACATAAAACGATAACTACAAGTATGAATATTAAGGTTACCAAATGACTCAATGTACACTAGGACAATTGGGACAGTTCAGGCTTCTCAGCTCATATCTCAGTGCATTCTGGTACATTTTACCTGTCTCAGGCACTTTTCACAGCAGAACTGCAGTTACCACAATGCATTGGTGGTGTCAGTTAAAAAGCCTGAATTGTCTGAAACTATCCTAGTGTACATGGAGTCATGTAGTAACCCTAATTAATGTGAACAGTTTAAGCAATGGCAGTATTTAGATTAACTAAATAGCCGCTGTGGCAGAATACATGTATATTTGTAAATATTGTGTGTGTTTTTGTTTCATAATTAAAGTATGCATTTAATATTGCAAGACTGGGGTTAGAAAGTGCAATATCGAGTCACTTGTTGGTATCTAGCCCTGTATCCCTACACCTTCCAGGTGGAACACAGCCCTGCAACCCTACACCTTCCAGGTGGAACACAGCCCTGCAACCCTACGCCTTTCAGGTGGAACACAGCCCTGCAACCCTAAGCCTTTCAGGTGGAACACAGCCCTGCAACCCTACACCTTCCAGGTGGAACACAGCCCTGAAACCCTACACCTTCCAGGTGGAACACAGCCCTGCAACCCTACGCCTTTCAGGTGGAACACAGCCCTGCAACCCTAAGCCTTTCAGGTGGAACACAGCCCTGCAACCCTACACCTTCCAGGTGGAACACAGCCCTGCAACCCTACACCTTCCATGTGGAACACAGCCCTGCAACCCTACACCTTCCATGTGGAACACAGCCCTGCAACTCTACGCCTTCCAGGTGGAACACAGCCCTGCAACCCTACACCTTCCAGGTGGAACACAGCCCTGCAACCCTAAGCCTTTCAGGTGGAACACAGCCCTGCAACCCTACACCTTCCAGGTGGAACACAGCCCTGCAACCCTAAGCCTTTCAGGTGGAACACAGCCCTGCAACCCTACACCTTCCAGGTGGAACACAGCCCTGCAACCCTACACCTTCCATGTGGAACACAGCCCTGCAACCCTACACCTTCCATGTGGAACACAGCCCTGCAACCCTACGCCTTTCAGGTGGAACACAGCCCTGCAACCCTAAGCCTTTCAGGTGGAACACAGCCCTGCAACCCTACACCTTCCAGGTGGAACACAGCCCTGCAACCCTACACCTTCCATGTGGAACACAGCCCTGCAACCCTACACCTTCCATGTGGAACACAGCCCTGCAACCCTACACCTTCCAGGTGGAACACAGCCCTGCAACCCTACACCTTTCAGGTGGAACACCGCCCAGGGAAGGAGAACGGTAATGCCGTTTGGCTCCATTCAAGGGGGGGGGGGGGGGGGGCGGGGGTGTGTGTATGTGACAGGGTAGATGGACTCCCTGCACTGAAAAGGGAACCTCCCACCAGCAGGGGGAACATGGGGGACCTGTCCATCAAGCAGAGCTGGTGACTAAAGGGTTAACATTCTGTAGGAATCGGCCTGCTAGGAGGCTGGTGGAGGGGAACAAGGTACACCAGGTTCCAAGTCCAGGTAATCAGGTACAGGGCAGAGCCAAGGTGTACAAAAGGGGCAGCCTCTCTACTGGTTGGGGCAGTGTTCCTGGGACCAGAGAGAGAGAAAAAGAAAAAGAAAAAGAAAAAGAGAGAGTGTGCAGGTAAAAGAAAGAAAAGCCTTTAAACTTCTGTTTTGCCGTCAGACTAAGCAGTGCTGTTTCCCTGCCTGTTGGCTTCCAAGGACTGGACACTCCCAGGACTGTGAGGTTTAACGGACAAACTTGCACTCCTCTCAGGACCTGTCAAATTGTAAATAGTGAGTGTTAAAGTGACAGTATGTCTTTTTGTTTTTCCACCGTTTTTTTGTCTGTGGCTGTAAATAAACATGGTTGCACCGTTCCTTTGAAGACCTGACTCTCCGTGTGTCTTTCGGAGGACATCCACAGGTGTCTCCACCAAAGAAGAGCAAGAAGCCAAAGCATGTTAACTGCAATCTTCAGTCTCCTGCCTCTGCTATTCCCACCGCTAGACTGCCTGACCTGCAATGCTACCCTTTCACACTTGTCCATGTGAAATCGGTTGATTGTTTTCTCACAATTAACTCTAGTGATATTACAATCTAAATTATATCATCTTGAATTAACAACTTTAACAAATGCTTAAAAATAATTAAAATATTTGATCAAAACTGTCAGGTTTCAAATTTGACAATGGGATCTTTTGGACCCCAGAACTCCATACTGAAAACAACTTTGCCTATAAGTGTTTTGTGCTTGTAAAGATTTATTTACCCAAAATAAATATGCAGGGAAATTAATCCTAAGAACAAGTCACATTAAAAAGTGATGTACAGCATGTAATCCAAATAAATTGTAAAAGTGAAACACAAACTAAGAACAGCTGAGACTAGTGATCAGGTAGCACCCTCAGATACTTAAAGTGCAATATCATATAACTTATAATACGTCAAACGGCCCAGAAAAATAAAATCTGGCAGGATCCAGGCTGCTGGACAAATTAGAAATACTACTTATCTTTAACACGTGGTTGGCTGGGGTCCAGCAATATCCAAAGGCTTTTTTCAGCACTGATATGCTGGCATATTTTCTTCATGTTTTATGCCCAGAGCTATAAAAGTTAATATTTAGAAACTCCTACTCTGCTGCTAATTTAGTTAAATACACTCCACATGCAAACTTATTTAATACTGCTTATATTAAGAAAACTAATGGATGTGTATATGATACGCTTTAGATCCTATTCCCATTAAATTGTGTAAAGAAGTATTTTCTAGGATAGATACCATGGCCTTAACTATTATAAATGGTTCCCTGTCATCTGGTATTGTTCCCAACTGCTTTAAGGTTGCTGTAATAAAACCATTACTTAAAAAAACAACCCTAGATCTAAATGTTCTTAATAATCTCAAACCTCCCTTTTTATCCAAAGTTCTAGGGAGAGCTGTGGCTAAACATCTGAACACATTCCTTGCAGTACATGATTTATATGAAAGTTTTCAGTCAGGCTTCCGCCCAGCCACTGTACTGAAACTGCTCTTGTCAGAGTGGTAAATGACGTGCTGATGTCTTCCACAAGGTTCACCCTCTGTTCTTATTGTTTTGGATTTAAGTGCAACTTTTGATACCATTGACCATTCTATTCTGAATGGACGTCTTGAGAATCTTGTTGGACTGTCGGGTAGTGTCCTGTCATGGTTTAAATCTTTCAAATAGGTTTCAAGATGTTAGAATTGCTGAAGATTCCTCTACTTTATCAAACGTTAAATGTGGCGTCCCACAAGTATTGCATTTTAATTGATTTTTGTATTAAATGTTTTAATGTTTGCTATTGCTTGTATAGTATTAATAAAAGTAAAGTTGTAGCTGTGAAACGCCTTGCGCCAATTTATTGTCAAGGTCGTTATATCAAATACAGATTGATTGATTGACTGATTGATCGGATGCTGATGGTATTACAAATCCAGCAGTTCAGAACAACCTACAGAACCCACGCAATCCTACTTGAGAGAATGAGAATCGTGGCATATTACATACAAACTGTGCTTAGGGCTGTGGGTTATGAGTAGGGCCCTACCCATTTCACCGCTGTGAAAAATGCGACACAGACCGTGAAATTCATTCTACACCATGAAATCTGGTCTGTATTGTGTACTTTTACCCTGCACTAAAATCCAATGAAGTTATATGTGCTGTTACAGGTTTCTGATGCAATTATTAGCTTGTTTCAGTTTTAAAAAAGAAAGCTCATCATGAACTGAACAGGATTTATTGATTGACACTTGACAGCAGCCACTCACTGATTGCTAGATACAGGTCTCCAAGGCGGGTTTAGTATGACCTATGGATCTCAACTGGTTGTACCGTTACGAGAGTCAAATTGGCCCATAGAGACAGGGAATGAAGAAAAACAGCATTTCAGAACAGTTTTTTAGTTACTGTTGCATACAATGACGTTTAAAACCAGAACATTTTTTTACAGAAATGCAACAATCATAGAGCGATCCTCTGGATTTCAGTTTCATTTTCTTTTAGCGTTTCTACTTTGTTAGTCACATGCTTTTATTAACTTCAGGGCTTTAAATGTTTATATTTTGACATTTTTAACTACATGTTCATACTTTGTTACACCACCATGAAATTTAAGATTTAAATAGCTGAAACCATGAAATTTAAGATTTTTTAAATGTTATGACCGTGAAATTTACAAAAATGGACTGAATTTGGTAGGGTCCTAGTTATGAGTGAACATGAAATCAATGAACATAGGCTGGTTAATTGGAAGACTGACTCTTTTTAGTTTATAATTGGTTATTTTGTATGTATGTATGTATGTATGTACGTATGTATGTATTATTATTATTATTATTGTACATGGTGAACTATAATTCTTTCGATAAACTTCTGTGTTTTACAGTCGTATTATACACAATGGTGGTGTAAGACCCGTGTATAATAAGGTCAATAATAAACCTGCTAACCTCCATTATTAAAAACAAATCCTACCACCAGTACATGAAGACAACAGGACACTGTAAATACCAAAACAAACAACAATGGCTGCAGATTTAAAGGTTTATCCACAGAAGACAGGGAGAAATTTGTGGAACAGCAGAAAAATGCAAGTAGGCCTACTCTTTGAAAAACAATAAGCCACATAACTTAGTAAGAAAAACACTCACGTGGCACTCACAAAGCAGAGGCTCTTGAATGACAAGTGAATCATCCAACTCCACCTTCCAAAAAAGCCATGCACATTTTCTTTGACGATTCTTAGTAATAAGACATGTAGTAACTCCTGTCCCAAAAAGTGAATAAAATAAAAATAAAATACAGAAGTTTAAATATTACAGTTTTACAATTGATGTCTGTTATATCACCATGGATCATAATATACACCAAAACTGTGCATGTAAGGCTTTAATTCTGTCTCTGGTTTCTGATACTATTAATAAACCACTCAGACTAGTGCTCGTGTGATTTAGATATAACCATAAACGCTTGATAGAATTATAGTATTTTTATGCAGTTGGGTGTACATTATTATTATTATTATTATTATTATTATTATTATTATTATTATTATTATTATTATTCCTACAGCACTAGCACCTGTACTATTTTTCTGAGAACAAACAATTATGGTTTGTCTCATGGCCACTAGAGGGAACCAAACACTTTCTATGCAAAGTGCATCAATGCTGCCTGAATTCAAGGGTTACCATGGATAAAGGAAATGGCTGAAGGCTGGTAAAGTAATGATTATTTCAAAGCTAAAGAAATGTGTGTTTTATACTGGGAAAAGAATATTAATAAATCTAGTACGGTCAGTGCCTGCACTTGCCAGGGAAGACATTCAAACAGAGCTGGAATGGATCAGTGTCTCAGCAAGACAAGTCAGGTCAAAGCCTAAAAATGCCTAGGCACTGGCCAAAATAAAAGGTTTAAACAAAACACTACTGTACAAACACTGATGTCAGGCTGGGCATTCGCCTTCACTGACCAATACACAGAATATCCATGGTACAGTTCAGCACAGTTCAGCAGAGTTCAGCAGAGTTCAGCAGAGTTCAGCACAGGTAACATTCACCTCCACACCAACCCCCAAACAAAGGATTTTCTCCTCCTTAAATACCATGTGGCTGGAGCCTAATTAATCATTCAATTAAGGCTCCAGCAGCATTCTCAAATATTTTCTGGCAGGGAGGATTTTAACCCTGTCCCTGCCAACCCTATAGTCACACACAAATATACAAATTTACATTTAGGGCTTTTGACTTGCCACAGGGTGCATTTGATCTATACCCCACCAGGAAAAGCCATTTTCCTGGAGCATTTTACAACACAGAAGATTCCCCCAGGTTTGCATTTTCTAGGCATAACCCACAGGCAGTGTTTGATACATCTAATACAATACAACCGTGACAGTTGATCAGATAGACCCCTTAGTAGTTTCCAAGTAATATTACAACAATGACCTAATGATTAATGCATAATGCCTCGTATTCAGTAATTACGAGCTAATATGTGTGCGCTGTGTTATATAAATCACCTGTTATGCCAATTTCAAAATTATTATTCAGCACCAGTGCTGTTTGTTAAAACAAGTATACGGTTTCAAGAAAATGAAACAACAAAATAATCACAGCTAGGCAGGCAACATATTTACTTACACTCTACCAAGATAAACAAATGTGAATGCAAGCAATGAACAGGTTGTGCTTTGAATTCAGCAAAACATGGATTTATAAGAACCAATTATATAAAATAATTATATAAAAACAAAACAAAACTCGTTTTTTGTTGGCCACTTGGTTTTACTGAGGGAGAATGAGTGGAAAAAAAAACATTGTAAATACAGTTACATTGTTTTAATTGTTGTGGGTGGAAATGGTCAACAAAATTATACAATAGAGCATATTTTCAAAACATTTAATCCTGCCATTAATTAATTCAACTTCTTTTAGCACTCCTTTTGTAACATTACAAATTTAAGTTAAAGCAGTTGTTCCTTAATTTCAATATACAGTACCACAACCCCACCACTTCTGATTATAGTATTTCAGATATAACAAGGATGTATTTCTTGGCCCAATGTTTTAGAATATATTCTTTATACCTATTGTGAAGAAGTTGTTTAGGCAGTACATTTTAGCAATAAAGGACCAACAGTAAAACCTGTGTAATGTGCAAATACTGTGCATTGTGCAATTTGCAATTTGCAGCCAGTCAAAGTGACATGCAAAATCATAAAAAATGAGTGGACTAAGGAGGTTTACAGTCAGTGGCATGCCATCTATGTATGCAACGTATGCTGCATGCCCTATAGCTAAAAAAAAAAAAAATCTAAACAATAATATTATAATTCGGATATTATTATTATTATTATTATTATTATTATTATTATTATTAATAAGAAGAATCATATTGGGCGTGTCCGGCATGTCAACGCATTCAATGCCCTGAGTTGCATCTCGTTGCCCAGGCAATGCGATGCTGTGCGGCAGATCTCGGCAGATAAGGCATACAATTAAAGAAAATAATCGTCCTGATGGAACAGAGCGAGTAGGTCAACTCACAGCTGCCAGCTTGAGGGGCTCAGGTCACGAGCGGAAACGGAAGACAGAAAAAAATGGTTATTTTGCGAAACTAGAGAATACAATTTGATTGAAGCAGAGAGAGAAATGGATAATTTAGTACAAAAATTGCTCTCAAATCCATTTAGTGAAGGTGATTATGAGACTAAAGAAGAAATCATAAGAAATGAAAAGTTAGAGAGCGTGTACAAAAAAGCAGGGAAAGAGTTGAAACGGTATTTCAGTGAAGTGCTGTACCAGTGTGAGTGGATCTGTGGATGTGGGGAGGCAAACAAGTGATTCTGTTGGCCGTGTCTACTTTTCGTTAATGAGAAGAGTGTGGAATAAGGCTGGATACCATGATTTAAACAATTTACACAATGCCTGAAAACGTCATGAAACTAGCCAGCAACACCTAACAGCGTGTATACAGTTACGAACATTTGGACAAGCTTGCACTGATCTGCAGTTAAACGAACAACGGAGACTTTCAAACACACAGACAGCACAATGAAAAGGTCCATCGGAATTGTGAGATTTTGCAAAGACTAATTAGTGTTGTATGTCATCTCAGAGAACAACAGCTGTCATTTCATGGACACGACGAATTGTGGAAATTATGTCTAAACCTTACAGCTAGTCAGTGAGTTTGATCCTTTACTGAAGCAGCATTTGGAAACATTGACTGTTTTTTTCTGGGACATTTAACACGTTTAAGAATGACCTAATGGAAGCAGTGAGTAATGTCTAACTTAATGCCATTGCCAAAGAAATTGCGGAGGCTTCATTTGGTGCTATTCAACTTGATGAAACCTCAGATATAGCCAGTAAGTCTCAGCATTCGATTACGTGACCAAGGACAGTGATGTTATGGAACGCTTTGTTGTTTTTACTGATGTTAGTGACAGTCGGACTGCAGCTGCCCGTTTCCAGTATGTTGATGCGGTGTGCCAGAAGTTTAAATGTGGTGACAAGTCGGCTGCTTAGAAATACGATGATGCAGCAGTAATGGCAGGCGAAGTAAGTGGACTTCACAAACGTGTGAGTGAAAAGTTCCCTTGTGAACTGTTTGTTCACTGCTATGCACATGTTTTCTTGCAGAAAAGAATAATAGGGAATGCAGGATTTTTTAAAAATGTTTTTGAAGGAATAGCTGTGTTTTGCTCTTGATCTACAAGGTTTTTGAACAGCCGTTATGCATTTTTTGTCGCTTAACCCAGGTCAAAGTGTGTCGACCCACATCCTGATGTGGGTCGCTGTGACTTGGGTCAACCCGGGTACAAGAAGGACCTGGGTAGCCAGAAGGAATGCCACTGTGAAAGGCTATAGATATGGTTAATTTTCATAGAGGTGTATGGGGACAGGATGATGTCATTGACCAGGCTGTTGTAACCAGGAAGAGACTCAGAGGCAGAGAATGCAGGTTTAAGCGCTGGTGCGCACGCTTAAAAATAATAATAATAAATAAACAAAACACTAAACAGACACACACAAAAACACATTAACAAATAAAACAGGCTCAAGGGCCAAAACAACAGGCTACACAAAACACTCACGGACGTAAATAAACACGGACGAGCGGCAGAACACGAAAAACACACACCACATACCTTCACCAACATTTCCTCTAACACACTAACCATTTCACTACCCGTGATCACCTTATTTATACACACAATATTCCCCACACCCATACCCGTGCACACTGCCACAGGGTGACTCAGAAACAAACAAAAAAATGTCTTCAGAAATTCCCCTTTAATATTTGTCAACCATAGTCAGCTAACAGTTTAATCACAAGTCTTATACTTATAAAGGTTTTGAAAATATAATATAAATGCTTCAATGTTGAACAATCACCAAAAAATCTACTATTGCCAAAGTTAATATGTTGCCCCTTTATTTTGTATGTATTATTATTTTCCTTCTTGTGTCCAACCCACCATTTCATACATTTATCAACTCGTCCCATTAACACTGAAACTTTCAAAAGATTCTCTCTCCCCAGCACCCACCAGAAAACAGCCACACTCTTAATTGACCTTGACCAGTTCAGCAGCTTGAAAATGTAAGTGATTGATGTCAGGGCTAGATGAAGATCTATAACATTAAAGAAACAGTAAACTGATTCAAGACAGTAACCAGAAGACATTGAAACAGACTTATAGTGAAAACATGGTAATTGGATTTGAGTTTCTTTTAGTATTTCTTGATTCAGCACTATTGAGTGTTTAATAGCTCTGGATGAAGTCAGGGACCATATTATTATTTAATGAAGTGCTACTGTATCAGTTCAATATTTGTGAGTTTGGAAGATGTTAACAATTTATTTTTTATTATTGTGTCAAAATCAAAGATTAGAGCAGAACAACAGCATACTGGCACAAATTGGTATTGTTAGAAAGTCAACATTACAGTATGTTTTTTGGTTTCTTGTTCTTTTACAAATATAGAGTACAAGAGGCTATGTTTTCTGAGTCACTGATGAATCAACCAGCAGAGAGCCAGAAGGAAGAATGACCTATCAGTGGAGCATTACAGCGGAGCTCCATGGCTATCAGAGAAACTCCTGGAGCAGCAGAAGGACTGAGATGGATTATAGAACTGGACAGTAATTGAAAGATAAGGAGGAGTCAAGAAGTACAAACACTAAAACACAACTTCTACCATACTTATCCACGGCTCAACACCCACTGAAAATATTGCTGATGACCTTGAATTTACTCCCTTAAATAATTGCTTTTGCTACATCATCTTATGGGTTGTTTTTTGCACAAAGGGTTAGTATCTGTGCAGGTGATAATCTGATAAAAAGTGAGTCAACCAACTATTGGGAAACTACGAATGAACAAGTTAAAGAGTAACAAAATGATCTATTATTCTAGTATATATGAATTTACTGTGGTTTACAATGACAGTATCTGGGATTTACTATAATTGCCTCTGCTTAACCATGCTTTCACAATGCTTGCTCTATGCATCACCCCCCTTTGCTATGCTTTAACCATGGCAGACCTGATGGAAGACAATGTGTGTGGAGACGTCGTGGTGAGCATTATGCTGACTGTTGCGTTGTTCAAGCCAACCAGTGGCTCAGTGGAAGTGTGATGATGTGGGGAGGAATCTCCTTTGTGGGACCAAATTGCCAGTGCCATCCACAGGAGACAACCGCGACCAGCAAACCTTTGCCAGCTGGCTGCAGCTACACGAAGAGTGGCGGAACATCTCACAGCAGTCTATCCAAAGTCTGATCAGGTCTATGCTTCAATGCTGCCAGGATTGTGTTAATGCTCAGGGAGGTCATACCCAATACTAACTTTGTAATGTTTTCATTTTGACAGTGTGTCACTTTTCATACTGAAAACTGATTCTGATCATTTTTGTTCACATTTTCTGTGATTTTGTTTGATATTTATGTTTAAAATATTTGATTAAATCCATTAGACCTGAGTGTTGCGTTTCTTTTGTGCATCAGTATATATATGTATATATATTGTAGCGATCTTGGTCCCCGCATCACAATGGGCAAGGCAATCCACACACAGCCGGAGGGCGGGCGTGAACCCGGGACCTCTCGCACTAAAGCATAGCGCCGATACCGCTGTACAAAAGAGCCGGCTCCTTTGCAAGGAGCGTATATCGGGCTCATGTCTTTGTGTGTGATTAGGTCACCTACCAGCCCTGCTGCTGCCTTCCTCCGTGCACGCAACACTCTCCCCTGCCAGCCTCAAGTCCACCCCGGACTTGCTCACCTGGCTACAGTCCGACGAGTGCGTGCCGGGGTACCTGCATCCCACTCTGACACCAATGTAGCGATGTCAAGAAGCTGTGGACACGACTGGAATGCGACTTGTTAGAGAAATAAAAATTAATTTTAATTTCACTGATAAATCAGTGAAATTAGCAGGGTATGGGATTTGTAGTTTTTAATGTGGGATTAACAGTGGGCAGTGGACACCAATAAACTACATTCCCAGAGTACATTATGACTGAGCTATAAGAGTTTAGATCTGTCAGCTACAAAAAAATTAAAGTTTATTTTTTATAGTCAACCTTTAGGAATTTCTAGTGGCACACATGCACCTAAATTAAAATTTACGTTTGCACAAGCACATTTTTAGTAGCATATGCAACCAAATTAGTCGCACTGTGGAGCCCTGATTGTTGTCTTTATTACGCCGGCCAGAGATCCGTGCTTACACTGTATTGTCATATTTTCTACATTTTCTTTAAATTCTCAAATTAATAAATCGATACCCGGGTAGTAAAAAGAGACCCGGGTAGCGTTGGATAATTTAAAAAACGGGTTTTTGGGCACCCGTGCCGACCTCTAATATAAATATACTGTATTTGCAAACTTGGAATATGCAAGGATAAGTGACAGCATAGCTTCTCCCAGATGCCCAATCACTCAGAATCTATTTAAAATTTTCAAAAGCAATTTAAAAAGTGCCTATTTTATGGCCCCCATCCTCCCCAAATAGGGTCTATTAAACAATATGCATACATATTTAAACAAACCTGTTCAATTATTCATACTGGAGGTTTACCTTAAGACTTTAGTCCCAGGCTTAATAACCTCCCTGCTCTAATGATGCTGCCAGCACACGTCCTGCTTGTCATTTCTATTCCCTTTTGTTGGTTTTAAAAGGTCTGGGCTTCCAGCCAGAGCTTTCCTGTGCAGTTTACCGCGTGGCTATCTCTGTCTGAGTAGTGTCCCTGTTTTTTGCAGGTTTAGTTTTAAACTTCCAAAACCATTCTTAGTTTTGAGACATCTACGTGCTCTAGTACCAGAACTCACCTCAAATCAACACATTTTCAAATCGAATGACTTACCAACAAGACTTATACCTACACTTCCTGCAAAAATAAATGCATAAATAAATACAAATCTGTCATTCCATTATGAAAAAAAAATACTGTAGGCGGAATCCAGTAAAAATTCATATAGTATACAACCTGATGCTGATTTGCCAGTATAGTATGAGTTAATTACCCTAATTCTATCAGACTACGACATAATGGTAATGGATATTGTACAGTGTCGTAGATAGTACATGGTAGGTTCTGATATTGTCCCATTGGTACGTGAAACATGAAACTGTTACCACTGTGGTATCACACCTTAGCAACTGCCCTTTAACTGCCATAGGCCTCCAGGACCTATAATTCAGTTTTATAGACCTTGAAACATGATAGAAACCAAATAGTCGCAGCTGTCCTCAACTAAGAACATAAGAACATAAGAAAGTTTACAAACGAGAGGAGGCCATTCAGCCCATCTTGCTTGTTTGGTTGTTAGTAGCTTATTGATCCCAGAATCTCATCAAGCAGCTTCTTGAAGGATCCCAGGGTGTCAGCTTCAACAACATTACTGGGGAGTTGGTTCCAGAAACTCACAATTCTCTGTGTAAAAAAGTGCCTCCTATTTTCTGTTCTGAATGCCCCCTACATATTGCATGTATTTCCATTTCTTCTTTATACTAGTATTTGCTGAACCCCTGTTAGGCATTCAAGAAAAAAAAGTCAGCCGTTTGAGTTTTGACTTACTTATTTCATAAGTTTTCATTCAATGTCAATTCCTTTTGCTTTTTGATCTGTCTCTTATTAAAGTCAGAGAAAATTATACCTCTGGGAGACAGCTAGCTGTCACAGGTTAAATGATGTAAAGATTAATCTATGTAGAATACCATCGCACAAGAAGAATAAGATGGTGATGCTCTAATGCTCGGCAAGTGATTTTATGTGCAAATGTCACTAACAATATGCAATTACCAAACCCTGCTCTGTAAGTGACTACTTTGCATGTTTAGAATCCAGCAGAGATTCTCAAACACGACGACACTAGTGATTGTGTACAGAACTGTCTTTTATATTCACCTTTTATGAGTATAATCTGGTTTACGAGGTTGGAATAGGTTTTTGACCAGAAAATAAATATTTCACATCATTGTTTAAAAAGAACTAAAGCTTTAAACAAATGTACTTCCTGTTTATTTACTCACTTCTGGTGCTGTAGGTCAAATAGGGGCTAAAAATGTATTGTTTTGGTTTTAGAATGGGTGAATTTATGGGTGTATTCAGATGTATTGTGTGGGAGTTCAAGAAGGAGGAAGGAGATCGGGTGTTTGAGAGAAAACAAAAGTAAAAGTAAAACAGAAAGTAAAAATAATCATTAATGACCCCCATCTAATTAACTATTTCCTGGGGGAAATTATATTTAAAAGCTATTTTCCACAAAAAAACGCTCTGGATTTAATTCCATTCTAATCTGCCACAGAGGCTTGAAAAGGCTGTCTATTAACTGGGACAAATATCTGAATATTCTAACGAATATTTTTTGACATGTATTTGGATACAAAAATCAGATGTTCGTATTTGCTAGAAACGACAAAAATACCTTGCACTTATTTACTGCCTCAGCAGACATTGCGTGACAGTTTAAAAAATGAGAAAGAGCTCTGTGTGTTATGTGATATATATCAATCACAAATTACCAAGTTGTTGTTGTTGTTATTATTATTACGTTAGGAGAGGTAGTGTGGTGGTGAAGGAATGGCGGTGCTGGTTTTGTTGTTTTTGTATTGTGTTATATTTGTAAATAAATGCATGTGAGTGCTTAAACTACAGCGTTTCTGTTGAGTCTCCTTCCCACGCACACCCCTTCACAGAGCGTTATTGGGTTCTTCGTGTGACACCGAGCAGTAGTGCTGTAGCTTGTTACAGATATAAACTAGTTTTTCAAAGTAGCATACATTTGGGCTGTATATTTTGTTATTCCTGTTGACAATAGTTCTTATTGACTCCATTGATATGATAACGTTGTAATGCTACTACAGCAAAACAACAGCATTTGTAAACAATTAAGTGTACGTGTAGCAGTGCTAAATTATAATAAATTGCAATGAAGAATCGGACGCTGTAATTTACTAATTTACTGTAAATCTGTGTCATTTCTTGGGGAAAAAAGAGTTTTAATGTGTTTGTATTTTAACTAGATCAGTTTTACAGCACATTCACTATTAATTATTTTTAATGTGCTGCTTACATAACGGAATATTACAGGCACATGTAAATATAGCTGGTGTCCTCCTGTAGTATCAATAAAACATGATGGTACAGTAAATAGAAATAGTTAGTTAAACATAAATATAATCCCAAGGATGATAATACTTCTGCAATTTGTTAGGGTTATATTGTTTTGAGTACTGTGCAGATGTGATTTACGTTGTTATACACTGTTTGCCTATGGACTTGTATTTTAAAGTGAGTTGTTAACGATGTATGATGTGCTATGTAATACAAAAAGAACATTTGTTTATTTTCTTCAATCACAATTTAATTGTACCCTACTATGAATTGACTCAGGCATGTTTTGGGTCTTTTCAATTCATTGCATACAGTTCATTATGTGCTTTTATTATTATTATTATTATTATTATTATTATTATTATTATTATTATTTTATTATTATTATTTATTTCTTAGCAGACGCCCTTATCCAGGACGACTTACAGTCATAAACAAAAATACATTTCAAGAATCACAGTACAAGTGTGTACTTTGCAGACCATTTTGTTACCGTAGGTACCGTATTGGCCTACATACAAGAACACAGTCTTTTCTAGTATATTTATGTCCTTAATACAATATTTAGAAATAAATGGATTTCAAAGTAAGATGGTCTTTATTTTTTGTTATTTTTCCTTGCAGTGTAATAGTTTTTCGATGAAAACGAAGTTTGTAAAAAAGCAGATTGGAATTTTTAAGTGCAGATTTATAAATAAATAAATAAGTAAATAAAACAAATTCGGTAACACTTTATGTTAATGTGCTGCTTATTAATGTTTTATAAATATATTATATATGCTTAATAACTATGTCATAGAGTGTTAATAAAGGATTATAGATGGTTCATAACCATGCAATAGCCATAGACGGAATTACGTTTAAATATCTCAAAGTAGAATAGGTGGCTAAAAGCTGTCCCCTTTATAAAACTGTAATTCTGTTATGACATTAGTCATAAATTACCTATTAAAAGTGCATAACAATCAGCAGATTACATAATCAAGTCACATTACAATTTATATAATGTAAATATCCAATATACACAATACACAATACAAATTCAAATACAACCTGAATAAATTAATGATTGCATAATTGATTATGTTTCAACCATGCCTTAAGTTTATTACAGAATATTTTAAAATCCCTTAATACCTTAATTTCTGAAGGAAGCTGAATTCCAGAATAAAGTACCTCTTATAGAGAAAGCTGTTTGGGCAAATGCTGTTCTGCGCCTTTCCACTTTACAATTCAAACATACAGCTTCCCTTGTGAGCCTGTTAGTATCTTCAGAGAGCGTTTTCATGAATTCCTTTAAGGGTGGAACACATAATCCATGCAAAGTTTTAAATACCATTTTCACATAAGAAAAGTTGACATCATTATCAAAACTCAGCAATTGGTACTTACTCAAGATGTTACAGTGATGGTTATCGCACAGTTTTTTTTTTGGCATGATTATTGTTAGTGTTTCATTTGTATATCCAGATATTTAAAAAAAAAAACTGATATGCCTAGGGCTCTTCGTTTTTGGTTTTTATTTTTGGTCATTGACATCCCTTTAAAGTTATATTGAGCTGACTGTTTCTTAATTAAACTCTTGGGAAAGCGTTGATTTTGAAACAAGATTACTTTTGTTTTTTTCTCCTGTTATAATGCAAAAAAATAAGGCAGCTCCTTGTTTTTAATTCAAACCAAACACAAAAAGCCAGTTCAGTTAAATTGCTTTTCTCAGATTTAAAAATCTTAATGACTCATTGCAAAATGTTATAATCTCAACCTCTGTGTCTCTCATGTCTATCAGCGGATACCCACAGTAACAGAACACCCCTGTTACAGTGCCATTGAAGCAGTTCTTGAGTCATATGTAATGCAAGGTATATCTGCAAAGAATTCTCTTTAGGTTAGACATCCAGGACCATCTAGTGAATCAAGCAAGTTTCCTTTTCTATTGCTGTCAAAACAGAGTACCTTTACACAATACCTGTTGGTGCTGACTCTTACAACTATTGTACAGTATACAGTACAGACACCGTTCTGTATGTCAATCAAAATTGGAATTTAAACAGAATTATTGTCTCTCAAAATGGAATTACCGGTAAACACCATATTTAAGTAATTGCAATAAGAATCACTCAGAATGATTTGAAAGGTAAGCGGAAAGTAAAATCATTAAATACATGTTAAGTTGCTTATTTATTAAAATAAACATAGAATGTAGAGAACTTCAGTTAAAGAAATATAATGCTGCTGGTGCGAAAATAAGGTATGAAAATGAATTGATAAGGTTTCTTGTACAACATTTTAAAATTCACTACAGTTTAAATGGGGAAATATAGGCTTTGACAGGCTTCTTTGTATCTAACAGTTTATAATGATTGTATGAGGCCCTGAAAAAAAAGCTTTGGAAATCAAAAATTGCAATTCATGGTCTTATACGTTCCTATAAAATTATACACTTCTTAAAAAACAGAAAACATGATGTTTAGGTTGTACCATCTATCATTGTTATTTATATATTGTTTTAAGTTTAATGCATTTTGCAAATCATCTTATAAACACTTTTTGTGTTCTAATAATTTTGTACCAAGGCTACCCAAAGCTAACGCTACAGTATCTCCTGTAAGCATGCCTTCTACATTCTGTGAAATACTATTTCTGTAAGTGTAGTTGCAGAACCTTGCCAACGTAAAAACGGAAAAAGAAAATTGAGTGTTGACTGCAGCGACAGGAGAAGAGAATGAATCATACAAACTTGTTCTCCCCAATTTGACTGTAATCAATGCATTGAATGGCTGTAATCAAGACTTATCAGACTATTTGAATCAAGGAAAGCCGCATGCTTCCTGAGGGTGGAGTTAACTGCCTATATAAGCAGCGCACATCCCAAATAGTAGACTTTTCATGCCAGCTAGCTGAAGGAACAACACTTGAGTCACAGCGGAGTCAAGGGGCTTTATGGGCAATCAGCTTAAATGGGGAATGTGCAATGCACAGGGTGCACCTAGATTGACTGTGATCACCAGTCAATGCATTAATAATAACCTAGCAGACCCCATAGGTGGCTCATGGGGCACTGTTGCATGGCATAAATATGCACTGTGGTGCTTAGAACTGTAGCTTACCGTCTCTGACCTGCTTATTTACCTTCCACCACCGGCACCATCTTGTCACAGGGACCAAACACACAATTCAAATATTTGATAAGTCTTGATTATGCCCATTCAATGCACTGATTACAATCAAATTGGCTGCCTGTTCTAGCAACTGTATGAGTTCATTTTAAACTATTATTATTATTATTATTATTATTATTATTATTAGTAGTAGTAGTAGTCATAGTAGTAGTCGTAGTAGTAGTAGTATTATTTATTTCTTAAAAAGTAAGATACAATTCAAATAAGAGCAAAATAAAGAATACAGTAAATAATTACATTTACAAGTGACTTTGACTAAGAACAGTAAACGTATTGTAAAAATGTTTTCTTATAAGAGTAAATTTCATTAAGAGCATGTAGTAAGCCCTGATATTCGTGGGTAGGAGCAGAGGGGGGGTACAGCTAATCTGCCATCTGCCTCTGCCAAGTACAAGATAGGGAGCCAGTGGAGGGAGCAGAGCAGCGGAGTAGTGCGGGAGAAACAAGGAAGGGAAAAGACAAGACGGGCAGCAGAGTTTTGGATGAGCTGGAGCTGGAGTGGACAGATAGATGAGGCAGGGAGGCCAGCCAGGAGGGAGTTGCAGTATTCGAGGCGGGACAGTACCAGGGCCTGAACTAGGAGCTGTGTGGTGTATTTGGTGAGGAAGAGGCAAGAGGCTGCGTGGTCCAGTGGCTAAAGAAATGGGCTTGTAACCAGGAGGTCCCCGGTTCAAATCCCACCTCAGCCACTAACTCCTTGTGTGACCCTGAGCAAGTCAGTTAACCTCCTTGTGCTCCGTCTTTCGGGTGAGACGTAGTTGTAAGTGACTCTGCAGCTGATGCATAGTTCACACACCCTAGTCTCTGTAAGTCGCCTTGGATAAAGGCGTCTGCTAAATAAATAAATAAATAAATAATAATACAAATTCTACATATGTTGCTGAGGAAGAAGTGACAGGAGCATGCCAAATTAAAATTAAATGCCAAATCTTAGTTATGGACACTATCAAACCAGCAGGTTACTCCAAATTACTGTACACTTGTTTTGGGTATTGTTGTGTTTAAATATTCCTTCACCATCCTTTAACAAAGTAAGACTTTTTGGAGACTTTAAGAGTCTGACTTGGAAAAGATTCCTTTAATCTGGGTCCAACAAGATAGATGTTCAACTTTAATTCACTGACTATTCATGTACTTCAAAATATGATAATACACAAGCTTTCTTGCCAAGGGCATATATACAGTGCCTTGCAAAAGTATTCAGACCCCTGACCAATTCTCTCATATTACTGAATTACAAATGGTACATTGAAATTTCGTTCTGTTTGATATTTTATTTTAAAACACTGAAACTCAAAATCAGTTATTGTAAGGTGACATTGGTTTTATGCTGGGAAATATTTTTAAGAAAAATAAAAAACTGAAATATCTTGCTTGCATAAGTATTCAACCCCTGTGCTGTAGAAGCTCCCAGTTTACACCGATGAAAGAAATTGCCCTAACGAGGACACAATTACCTTACCATTGGCCTCCACCTATGAACCATTAAAGTTGCTTTCACAACCCCACTGTTGAATGATCATTGGTCAGGCTGTGAATCTGAAGGAAAATGAAGACCAAAGAGCTTTCTACAGAAGTTAGAGATAAAGTAATACAAATGCATAGATTAGGGAAAGGGTACAAAATAATATCCAAGTGTTTGGATATCTCAGTGAGCACAGTTGGATCAATAATCAGGAAGTGGAAGCTGCGTCACACCACCCAGGCACTGGCAAGAAAAGGCTGTCCCTCAAAACTCAACGCTCAAACAAGAAGGAGACTTATGAGAGAAGCCACAGAGAGGCCAACAATCACTTTGAAGGAGCTACAGAGTTCAGTGGCTGGGAGTGGATTAATGGTGCACCAGTCAACCATATCAAGAGCTCTGCATAACACTGGCCTGTATGGGAGGGTGGCAAGAAAGAAGCCGTTACTCAAAAAGTACCATCTGAAAGCACGTCTGGAGTTTGCCAGAAAGTATGAGAGTGACCCAGCTGCGATGTGGGAAAAGGTTTTGTGGTCAGATGAGACCAAGATAGAGCTTTTTGGCCAAAATTCAAAGCACTATGTGTGGCGCAAACCTAACACTGTCCATGCCTCAAGACACACCATCCCTACAGTGAAGTATGGTGGTGGCAGCATCATGCTGTGGGGATGCTTCTCATCAGCAGGGACTGGGCATCTTGTTAAAATTGAAGGAAGAATGGATGGAGCAAAATACAGGGAAATACTGCAAGAGAACCTGCTTCAATCCGCTAAAAAACTGAAGCTTGGGAGGAAATTCACCTTTCAGCAGGACAATGATCCCAAGCACAAGGCCAAAGCAACACTGGAGTGGCTCAAGAACAAAAAGGTGAATGTCCTACAGTGGCCCAGTCAAAGTCCTGAGAATCTGTGGCACTATTTGAAAATTGCGGTCCACAAGCGTCGTCCAACCAACCTGAACAACCTGGAGCAAATCTGACAAGAAGAATGGGCCAAAATCACTCCGACACTGTGTGCAAAGCTGGTACATACTTACCCCAAAAGACTTAAAGCTGTTATTGCAGTGAAAGGTGTCTCTGCCAAATATTAATGTGTGGGGGTTGAATACTTATGCAAGCAAGATATTTCAGTTTTTTATTTTTCTTAAAAATATTTCCCAACATAAAACCAATGTCACCTTACAATAATTGATTTTGAGTTTCAGTGTCAAACAGAACGAAATTTCAATGTACCATTTGTAATTCAGTAATATGAGAGAATTGGTCAGGGGTCTGAATACTTTTGCAAGGCACTGTATATATATATATATATATATATATATATATATATATATATATATATATATAGTGTTAACGTTTCTAATTATTTTACTTTTACACTTTGCATCCTATTAAAATATAACCTCTGAATTGAACACCATGTTTTACTATTCTCTGTGCTTTACTGTGTATGTAGGTCACGGAAACGTCGTGACAACCCAAAATTTTTTATGTACAAACTTAATTGAAATTGTTAATGCACTGCGCTTTTTTTTAATTCTGGACCAAAATTGTGCAATGCAATTTTTAAAAAATAAAATATGCTCTAATTCTTGTAAGTTTCACAAATACCAATTACTAGCAGGTGTCACTTTTGAAATGGTTGAGGAATTACCACAGATTAAAAGCCCTTAAAATGTGAATAACGGAAATAAATGAATCAGGAGAATGCTTACTACAGTTACTTTAAATGAGACCTAAGCACTTATTTTAAAATACATTTCTTGCAATTCATCCATTTCCCTTAAATCTCAGGGAGTAGCACATTACTTCTGCACTTCATGCTACAACAATAACAAATGTCAAGGTAATGCATGATCCAGCATCAGTGAGAAAGCTTGGATAATGTTTTATTTTCCTTCCATGGTGCTTTGAAATGGAAAGGAGCAAATAAATACATCAAGCTTTCTTTATCCAAAATGAAATTTAAATTTGTCCCAGGGCTGACAAGGGCTTTTAAGACGTCATTTTTGTTCATTGTTCGAAAAAACAGAACAAAACACGATACTGGATGGCTTTCAAAGACATTTCTAGCTGTATATTCTACTATAATATCTACCCCAGGCTAATAGTGTATCTCATTTCTATTTAATCTGAGAGTTATTTACAGTACATCATCATATTTTAACAATCACATATTCTTGCCCTATTTATTCGCATATAATACATTTGTACAAACTTTAATATATAAACTAATGAATTCATTGTTTGTTTAGTGATTTAGAATATAATCCATCCACTCTTAAAGGAACTACATCCAAAAGGAAAATCACACTGTTATGAAATCTATACTAATCAATGGGATTAAATGGGAGCTATATAATTCAGTTTAAATTTGATTATCTTGTATTGTTGGGTACAATTTGTAACCATACAGTAAAGCTGATCAACACTACAAATTACATCACACTTTATATATACAGTGGTTTGCAGAAGTATTCACCCCCCTGCAAAGTTTTCACATTTTGTTGGCACCTGAGTGTACTCCAGACGCTTTTAAATTAGACTTTACATGTAAAATCTACACAAACAACTCCACATTGATAAAGTTAAAAAATGCATATAGAATATAAATAAGTAAGATTTACAGAGAAAAACAGGTTAATCTCAGTTGCATAAGTATTCAACCCCTTTGCTACTGCAGCCCTAAATCAGCTCAGGTGCAAATGATTTGGGCAGCAGTGTGGAGTAGTAGGGCAGCAGTGTGGAGTAGTGGTTAGGGCTCTGGACTCTTGACCAGAGGGTTGTGGGTTCAATCCCTGGTCGGGGACACTGCTGTTGTACCCTTGAGCAAGGTACTTTACCTAGATTGCTCCAGTAAAAACCCAACTGTATAAATGGGTAATTGTATGTAAAAATAATGTGATATCTTGTAACAGTTGTAAGTCGCCCTGGATAAGGGCGTCTGCTAATAAATAAATAAATTTTGAAAGGTCACAAAATTAGTGAAATGGTTTCAGCCTGTGTGTACTCAAAGTGGTTTAACTTGTAAATAATTTCCCTCAGGTATATAAAGACTTTCAAGCTGCAACTCACATAGTGATCCAACAAAGCAACCATGAAGACCAAGGAGCTTACGAAACAAGTCAGGGATAAAGTGGTAGAGAGGCACAGAGCAGGAGAAGGGTACAAGAAAATTTCAAAGACACTGATTATCCCTCTCAGCACAGTGAAGTCCATCATTAAGAAGTGGAAGATGCATCATACCACCCAGACACTACCCAGATCAGGTCGCCTTCCCAAACTGAGCAGCCAGGCAAGCAGAAAACTGGTTCAGGATGTCACTCTGAAGCCAACAATGACCTTGAGAAATCTGCAAAGTTCTGTGTCTGAGATGGGAGTCAGTGTTCACACATCAACAATAAGCCAGTCCATACAAAAAACTGGCCTGTATGGACGGGTGGAAAGAAAGAAACCATTACTCAAAAAGCCTCATCTTAAAGCATGTATGGAGTTTGCGAAAAAGCATGTAGATGATACTGCAGACATGTGGAAAAAAGTTTTGTGGTTAGAAGAGACAAAAATTGAACTTTTCAGTCTAAATTCCAAGCGCTACGTCTGGCACAAGCCCAACACTGCACATCACCCAGTCAACACCATGTCAACTGTCAAGCATGGTGGTGGCAGCATCATGTTATGGGGATGCTTCTCTTCAGCAGGGACTGGGAAGCTTGTCAGGATAGAGGGGAGAATGGATGGTGCAAAGTACAGGCGAAGCCCAGTCAAAGTCCTGATTGAATCCAATTTAAAATTTATGGCGAGACTTGAAGGTTCACACAGTACCTGTTGCTACAACACACAGTCAGGGCTCTTCACACAGGAGAGACCCAGAACAGACTGGCTGCTTTCCTTAAATACTGGCAGTATATATATATATATATATATATATATATATATATATATATATATATATATATGGCATCCCCACGAGGATGCCATTTAGTGTCGACTTATCCAAGGTGTTGAGTTAACCACAGGGGCACATGAGCCATGGCATTAACATGCATGTAAGTAACAGAACTCACACGTTAACAGTATTACAGTATTTACAAGTTTATGTTTAGTTAAATGTCCTTATGAAAATGGTTGAAAGAACTGCAGTGAATGAATCAATTACAGTACAGTACTGTACAAACTCGGTGTAATGTACTTATTCTTTATTAAACATGTAATGAAGATTCGAATACACCGATGGGTCTCAATTCACATGAACTGGTTTATTAGTTCCCTTTCAATTCGAAGATGACCACCAACATAATTATGGGATATGCCTGCCATAGGTAGGTAATCACTGAGCATTTTATGTCAGAGCTGCCAATAGTCCCCTCCGTGGCGTGACGTCCTTGGTCCCGCCTACCAAGGGATTAAACCGTCAACCCGCGGAGACCATTTTCTCTTTTGCCTCTCACCTAAGGTAAGGTAAACTTCTGTATTACTACACTGAGTGCGTTTTTAAAAAAGCTTTTCTGAGTTGACTGCAGTTCCATTCGTGCTGAGAGCTGGCCTGCCGCTTTTGTGGAATCAATGGCTCTAATTCTTAGCTTCTTTCTTGCTCCTTTCTTTCACAGCCTGCCTCGCTTGCATTGCAGTCTGTCTATATACGCTGTCTGTCACGTGTGAGCGACTGCCTGTGCAGTATTGGATTATGGGTGCCTGTGTGTTGTCGTTTCAGCCTACACTCTCAGGGAGAACATCGTTCCTCCGCCGGGGCTAGGCTGGGCCTCACCCTCAACGATGCAAAGAGTTGGCTTACACCGGTGCAGTGCATGACGTACTTGGGGCTCCGGCTGGACTCCAGTACGATGTGCGCATACCTGTCGTACGACAGGGTGTCAGCTATTCAGAATTGCCTCTCCCTGTTTAGGCAGGGATCGAGGGTTACCTTGGTGTTGTGCCAGAAATTATTGGGTCTGATGGCCGCAGCTGTATCAGCCATCGAGCTGGGCTTACTTTGCATGCAGCCCACCGCAAGTGTGGCTCAATGCATTCCACTTGCATCCAAAGCACGGCTGACAGTATCTCGCTCATGTTCGGCAGCTCTGCGCTGGTGGAGGCAGGCTTGTCACCTGCGCAAAGGCATGCAAATTGGAACAGTGGTGAACCATCAGGTGGTGACGACGAATGCCTCCAACTTAGGTTGGGGGACTATCTGGGAAGGCACCTCATTGGACCTTTGGACATCCCCACACATAAACATGCTTGAGTTGCACTTGGTGTCGATGCCCTTGCCCATGCGTTCCTGCCAATACCGCTGCTCCCGGCCTTCCTAGAGAAGGTCCGGTTAGAGAAAGCGACAGTTCTCCTAGTGGCCCCCCGGTGGCCCAAGAGAATCCTACAAGGCCAGCCCTGGGAGATCCCGCTTCACCTGGATCTCCTCAGTCAGGCGAAAGGCACTCTCTGGCACCCGGAACCAGGCAGGTTCCAATTATTGGTCTGGCCCCTGAATGGGACCGCTGGTTAGTCCTATGGCTATCTGATGCAGTCGTGGGCACATTGCAGAATGCTAGGGCAGGCTCCACTAGGTCGTTATATGCCTATAAGTGGAGATATTTTCAGAACTGGTGTCTGACTAGAGTTCATGATCCCGTATCTTGCCCTATGCCAGTTATCTTGCACTTTCTGCAAGAATTGCTGGATGCCGGTAGGTCACCTTCCACTTTGAAGGTGTATCTGGCTGCCATTTCTGCATGCCATGCCCTCATTGATTCTGTATCTCCAGGTGCACATTTCTTGGCAACACGTTTTCTCAAGGGTACTTGGTGATTACGCCCTCCACGGAGGGATGTTCTCCCTGAATGGAGCCCTGATATTGTGCTGGAGGCTCTCAGGAAGGCCCCATTTGAGACCATACACATTTAATCCTGTACTTCAGAATACTGTAATCTGCCAAGTGTTTAACCTGTAGTACTTTGTATTTAATCATATCCTGATGTAACTATCACTGTTTAATCATATCCTGATGTCACTATCACTATTATCTGCTGTATTATTGAATTGTGGTTTGTCACACTTGTACTTTGCTTGAACAAAAGTTATTGTATTTCTTGCTCTTATTGTATTACTTGTATTGTAACACTTGAAATGTATTTGCTTACGATTGTAAGTCGCCCTGGATAAGGGCGTCTGCTAAGAAATAAATAAATAATAATAATAATACACTCCATAGAGTTGAAGCATCTGTTTATGAAGACAGCCTTCCTCTTGGCTATCACCTCCGCAAAGCGGGTCAGTGAGCTACAGGCGCTGTCATTGCACAGCAGGGTTGTCAACTGGCTCCAGAATTTATGGACACTTTAAGCCAGGTCAGGTCTTTTAACTCGCCTCCCTAAGATTTTATTGAGCATGTATCGTGAGTGTAAATTGCGTGAGTTGTTGCTAAAGGAATGGAATTGTTTTGCTAACTATTACTAAAAGCACACAGCTGTCTGGGGTGGGAATTACTTCCTGTGAGGATCATTTCCATCAATCAGACCTATACAGCTTGCATGCTCGCACCGCTAACCCTGAGGTTATGCGGTTCTGATGCATTCCTCATCTGCTGCCGTTCCTTCTCCCTTGCGACTGCTCTGGTGTACTTTCCCATAAGTATGTTGGTGGTCGTCTTCAAATTGAAAGGGAATGTTAGGTTACTTACCATAACCCTGGTTCCCTGAAAGAGAAAACGACCACCAACCAGCGAGGTTGCAAAGAGAAAATGGTCTCCGCGGGTTGACTGTTTAATCCCTCGGTAGGCGGGACCAAGGACGTCACCCCACAGAGGGGCCTATCGGTAGCTCTGACATAAAATGCTTGGTGAATACCTACCTATTGCAGACATATCCCATAAGTATGTTGGTGGTAGTCTTCTCTTTCAGGGAGCCAGGGCTACAGTAAATAACCTAACGTTAACATTAATATTTATTACTATTCTCCTGCACTAATCTACCACTCTGCTGCTACTATTCTCACTGTGTCTATCCACACACTGCACAAACTCTTGACTATACTTTTAGGTATTGGCTTGTACTGTCTAATTTGACGACTTAAATAGCAAAAGTTAACCAATGTACAAAATCAATAATAAACAACTTACAGTTTCAAACAGAAATCAAATATTGTCGATTGTTTCACATGCAAAAACACACGCTTTGAAAGTTCTGCTGACAAGCTTGTTATCCCAAATAACCTGAGCTTTAAAGCCAGTTGAACAAGAACTAATTTTTCGCTTCTGACTCCTTGTGCAGAGCACTGATACTGTAACCAGCTTCACTTGGTAGTTGGAATGAATGGACAGTCCGTTTTCTGTCAGAGTTCAGTCACATAAAACAACAGTGTCGAGTAGTCTTTAACAGTTTTGATCCATTTGGTACCAGTGTCACAGGAAATAGGTTAGCTGGGAAATAAGTTAGCATTTGCTTTTTTGAGCCTTTCTACGCATGCCCGAATCTTAGAACTTAAAGGCAAGGTTAAGCCGTCACCATTTTCTGTCTGTGAACTTTAATTCAGAACAGACTGTTATTGCGATCTTTCCAATGTGTCTAGTAAAATGTTGTAAGGATCTTTATTAAAATCTACGTTATTTGTGGTAAAAATCGAAAACACGTCGTTGTAATATTAAAAACTTTTTTTCATATTATTTAATAATAGGTTAACTTTAGGCTACGTAGTTTACAAAGATTACATTTCATCGCTGGCTACTTTATATTATAGGTTTTCTTCATACATGTACTTGCAATATATTAGCAAATATATCAATCTGGATTGTTGGGCTGTGGCAGAGTGTCCCGCCCCTATATATATATTTGTATTATTATTTGTATTTTTGTTTGCGGCGCAGGTCAAAGCGCCGCGTATTTTGTTATTGTTTTGTATTTATATTTTAAAAACCTCGTGAGGATGCGTGGCTGATCAGCTACTGATTATTTAACTAGCTGACAGTCACGCATCCTTACTAAACTCATGCAGACTGTGGCCAAGGGGTAATAAGATAATTAACAGCTAGTTAACCCCTCGGCCAGAATATAAGAACCTGCAGCTGTCCGTGCTCGGAGGAGAGTGTACAGCGGAGAGTACGGGGAGCGGAGAGAGCGGGGAGCGGGGAGAGCAGGGAGCGGGGGAGCAGAGAGAGCGGGGAGAGCGGGGAGAGCAGGGAGAGCAGGGAGTGCGGGGGGAGCGGGGAGCGGAGAGAGCGAGGAGTGGAGAGAGCGAGGACAGAGAAACTACATTTAAAACAACTGCCAAGTATCGTGCTGGTGCTAAAACCAGCACTCTTATTTGTTTGTTTATTTGTTTGGCCAGTGTGCCCTTTTGTTTTGTTGTTTGTTTAAATCTTTTGTTTTGTTTTATTATTTAATAAATATGCTGACCGTAGTAGCATTCAGATTCACCCACCCATCCACTGTTTTGTTTCTGGTACTTCCTGGTCCGTGACGTCACCACACACGCCACGCAACGATAGCGGTCACATGGCCACATTATTATTAATGGATCACTGACATAAACCCGACAGGATGTTGTTTTCTTTCCGATTTAGTTCCTGAGAAGAATAGTCGCCACAGTTTTTTGTTTTCTGTAATACATTGATATCCTGTCAGCTAAGAAATAGGCTTAATGCAAAGCTTGTTTTAGCGTTGTCTTTATTACCAGAGACCCACGTTTACAACTGTACTGTCATATTTTCTACAATTTCTTTAAATTTTCAAATGAATAATCAATATCTGGGTTGGGTCGGGTAATTTAAAACCCGACAGGTACCCGTGCCGACCTCTAACATATATATATATATATATATATAATTTGCCATCTTCCCAACGTTTTGGTATGTTTCACATACGTTTGTCTAGGGAAAGTGTGTTTGAAAACAAACATTGGAGGTATTTATAGGCTTTTGATCCCATGATAACCACACATTTATTTCTCTTTAAATCTAATATCTTTGTGATGTCATTCACTATATAGCTAATGATGTAACGATCAACTGTTCCTTTCTATTTAAACCTTTAGGCATCATGGTATCTAGTCTATTTATCCATTTATTTTCTTTTATTCTCTATATTAAATTGTCTAATTGAATTTTTTCCAAAACCTCAAACTTTAGGTCATCCATGATGTGTCTGTTCCTTGTAAATATATATATATATATATATATATATATATATATATATATATATATATATATATATATAATAGATGGGCTTCAGTGAGTTACAGGAAAATAATTCAATCTAGGGTTTATGTAACGTCATAAACTATGACTCTGTTAGGTCGAGTAGTTTATAAACTGTCACAGAAACCCAAGATGGAATTATTTTTCTTTAACTCACTGAAGCCCATCTATTTTTGTTTTATAACACATGGATATTAGTATCTGTATAAAAAAAAGACAATAAACGGGTGTTAAGGTTCAAATTGCAACTGAATTTAATGAATAATAATAACGTACATTAAGTCAATATTAAAGAATCTTAAATATAATTTTCTTTTTGATAATTCAGGAACGGTGAATTAAACTGGGTAGATAATGAACTGCAAAAAATAACGTACTTTTAAGGACAAGGTGTTTCAATAGGGTATGCTTTTTTTTTCTTAGTCAATGCCAGAGTAGAAGATTATTTGTCTCGCTCACTTGTTTGGTGCTCCTGTTGGTGGATGATTGGTCAAAGGCCAAGTATAATCTTCTAGATGAATATGCCATTTTGACATCACTACTGCGGTATTATGCCTTTTTTTCGAATGGCACAGGATGCAAATATAGCCTTCATATGTCATATGGCATTTGAAGAGCCTTAGGTACAACAGAATGCAACATGTAATCATTAACCTCAGCAACTCTCTTCCCTTCATGTATATAATAAATACAGTACCACAGTGGCCTTATGTACGGTGGCCGATTAGTGCAAAGAGGTAGCAAATCTACACAGAGATGTAGCTGCAACCAGGGAGCTGAAATGGGGCCACATCAATAAAAAGGCAGGCGTTACATATTGTGCCGGAAGTTATATTTTGAACTTTTACAATTCAAATACAGTCCTTCATTTAGGTTAAATATCCTATGCATACACCAGCTTTGTCCAATTTTATTGAAGGTAAAAACCTAAAATTCAGGTTCATGTTCAATGTTACACAGCGCTTTCCAAAACAAGTAAATGAAATATCAAACGCTGCAGTGATGCATTGATGGTGCTAGGGTTTCCAGGGCCCATTGCTGTGTTAAATAGGTGCTTTATGCTTTGCACAACCTAATTTGTTTTTGATGTCAGAATTGAACATGGTGCAACTATATTTTTGAAATTCCTTACAAGTACTAATCTCATCTGATATATTATCTAAGGATAACCACATACATATTTTGTTCATACAAATAGAAACATAACATGTGTGCTAGATATGGCAGGGCTGGGAGGTTAGACTTCCCTCCCTGCTTAATTGAAATGGAATGTGCAGCATTCAATCAATTAACCCTGGTCACCTGCCTTTAAAAAGAGGCTGCAAAGCCAGTTTGTTCTTCTTTGTTCTGTGCTGAAGAAGAAGAAGAAGAAGAAGAAGAAGAAGAAGAAGAAGAAGAAGAAGAAGCAGAAGCAGAAGAAGCAGAAGAAGCAGAAGAAGAAGAAGGAGAAGAAGAAGAAGAAGCTCAAGAAGCTCCATGACTGCGTGTGGAACCAGGGTGAGTTACAGCATGATCACGGTGTGTTTAACTGGGATTGTGGATTTTAAGGTACAGATTATTTGGACCTACCTGCGTAGCAGGAGTAGACCACTGCCCGAGCTTGGCCTTTTTATTTCTTGGCTGTTTTGAACTGATTTTGTTTTGTATTTTTGTATTGTACATTGGCATTGTATATATTGTGCTGCACTAGGGATAATGTTGCTGGTACCCTAGTGGCAGCCACCAACCACTGCAACTGCCTGTAATATTTGTGATTTTAATGATTATTAATATGCCTGTGCAGAGTTTCTAGCTGAAGACAGTGCAGCCCTTATCTTTCCAGGCAAGATACTAGACCTGTAATTTGGTGTCTTTCCATCTATGTTCTAGTTTAACACACGCTCCTTTAAGCATTTGTGTTTCCTTTAATCAAGGGGAGAATCTTTTGAAGACTTTATTTATTGTTTAAATGGTGCTACAGTATCCAAGATATTAATTGTAGTGGTATTAGAATTATCTACTAACTCTTCAACCGATCCTCAATGAATAGGAGCTAGAGCAGTATATAGATCTTAAATCTTATAGTACAATAATAATTCTTACTGTTATTTAAAAATGAAGCGTTGCTATGAATTCAATTCAATCCCTAACCATTCCCTTACCTGTGTTCTAAATGAAAATCTTCTATATTTATTGGCAGATTTGGATCTTCAAGTGCTGCCGCAACCAATTGCCATCCAGGAATATAATACATTAAATAACATTGCTCTCCTCTGGGGATGAGAGCAGCAGAATTAAAACTGAGCTAGATATAACTTTCAAGTATCCATTTCTGAATGTTCAAAAAAGGTAATATGGACCCTAAATACTCTCCCTTCTCAGTACTCTCCCTCTGTTTCTGGGTTGTTCAGGAAGGTTAGGAGCCTGCACTCTCCATCATAAGAAATATGTTATGACTGCTGCCGCCATAATGATCTTTCCTATAGGCTGCTTTCTAACTTTCTTTGCACTCAAACAAGACCAATTTTAAGTCTCATTTGGTGGCTCCTTTTAGGGCAGACGTAGCAGTTCTGCCACTTCATAAATCTAATTAATATCATGATATTAATATGAATTAATCTTCATAGCCCCTTAAGTTACGACAGTGTACTATGCAGTAAATATTTATTTGAAAAGGCATGCAACTTTGCAGAAAAAATGGTGAAGTTCATTTTTACTGTTCACACTGTAAATCCTATTTTGGAAAAGATTTACCTCCTTATTTTGAGTCTTGCAATACTGCAAATGAAGACAAAAATTCCCCAATTTAAGAATGGGCATTTTTTTCATCTCTGTCAATTGAAAACCAACTGAAAATAAAATAAGGATATTGATTTTGTAAAAGTTGAATTATAAATGGAGGAGGGAGAAAGAAAATATTGAATATATATATGGGAAAATATTATAAATTGCTGAAAAATGACCCATTGTCTTTCAATATATTATTGACATTCAACACTGGTGGTGTACCCATTTTTAAATCATCCAAGTTCAGCATCTGGCCTGTTCAGGCTATAATTAATGAGTTACCACCAAAGGAAAGAAAGCATCATGTGCTTTTAGCTGGTTTGTGGTTTGATAACTTTTCTAGAGCCCTTTGTGAATGAATGTAAGACAATGGAAACTGTTGGTGTTCAGTATTGCTTGAATGATGAAACACATGTATGTCACGTCTTTAGCATTATGTGTATTTGCAATACAGTGGCAAGATACCTTGTACAAAACATCAAACAATTTTAATGGAGAATATAGGTGTAGCTGGTGCTACCATCAAGCGGAGTTCATTGCCAAAGGGAGAGGATTTGCAGGCATATATCTATACGGTAATATTGTTCCACCTAACCGTACACATGACGAACTGTATAGAGATGCACAGCAAGCTTCACAGCCACAATGTGGTGCACATACTAGTGGGGTAAAAGGTCCATCTTTACTGAACATTTTAATGTATTTCAATTTGTAAATGGTTTTGCAGTAGATTTTATATGCACTGTATTTTATTAGGGGTAACTAGGTAATTGCTTCATTGGTACATTGGCAGTCAGACTGAAAAGTTTAGATAAACGGTTATTGTCCATAAAGCCACCAACAAATCTTACTCGTGTCCCTCATTCAGTCAATGAGAGAAGATATTGGAATGCTTCAGAATACAGGAGTTTGTTATTCTGCTCTTTACCATGCTTAAAATGCATTCTTCCCACTGTATATCTTCATCACCTGTTCCTTCTGGTTCAAGGAACTTGTATTAATTTTCCATCTCAACCCTGGATTTGGACCTAGCAAACATGTACCTTAAGTTTATCATTTTGACTGATTGTTAAAGACCATCAAACTAATATATTGGCAACAGGCATACATCAAATAAATAACATATCAAAGGACATTCAACTGCTTAAATCTTCTCATCTTTTAGGGACATTGGTGAATTTAGAAGCAGTTTGAGCTTGATAGAAATTATTGTTGTGTACAGCCAAACTACTGGGAAATTGATCAAAATTAAAAAGACTATTCATTATTTGTTGTAATATTTATCACTATAGTCTAACATTCTGTCTTCTCGATGTTGCTATTGGACCCTTTTCATCTATGAATATTCACAGGCTACAGGTGTTCCAGAATGGATTGACAGTTTTGACTGGTAGTAAGCTCTTTGAACATGTTATACCAGTTTTAGGGTTACCTACACTGGGCTTTCAGTAATGTATATGTACCATATACATTACTGCTCTCCATTTTATTAGTCCTGCCTACTTTGCCCAGTTGCACACCCCTCACGTAACAGGCCACATCAAGCGGGCAAAACTAGACAGTTGTATTTTGTATACTGTTTTATTTTGTATTGTATTTTTGTGATGCCGTTTGGCATTGAAGGCGCTTTAGAGATGCAAGTTGATTTACACAATTTTTTTTGTACAAAAAAAAAAAAAGTTTTAAAATATTATATTATGTGTATGTTCCTCTCATGCAATAAAGATTATTAATAAACTCTGATCGCATTGTGTGAATTGTATATCTACTGCAAACTAACTAACACAGGTACCTGGGACATGTAAAGTGTTTAATCAAAAAATTAAAAAATCTATTCCCTTTTTGTTTAAGTCTCAACAAACTGGCTCACTCAGTACAGGCATGGTGTCAGTGAATCATAAACCCAAAAGTTACAGGTATGATTGTTGGAGCCTAGCTGGCCTGGGTCTTTAATGAAGAGGCTGGGAGGTGGGTCAGCAGGGCTTGTCAGTCCAGGTTTTGAGTGGTACATATTTGGGGATTTTTGTGAGCTGGATGCTTTTTCTGGAGGCAATCAGTTTACCAGCTTGTGGAAAAATATGAATTGCTTGAATCACAGGGATCTCCAAAAGTGGGAAGAGCTGGTAAAATGGTGTTTTGAATTGCACATATCCAAACTGGGAAGAGGGAGGCATAATTAATCTGAGCACACTAAATTGATTTAAATAAAGGTCTTGTATATTAGTATGCACTTCTGCCAGTGGCATAACAGTGCTATTTGACATCTAACTGCTATTTCAAAAAAATGTCTAAATGCTCTACATGATTACTACTAAACATTTGCAGTATTCTCTAAATTAGTCAAGCTGTTTATTCCTAAGAAAAATGAAACCGAACAGACATTAAGAATAAATCTGTATAACAAATTTAAAAAAAAAAGTTAAATCCTACACAACATTTTGAAGGCAAGCACTCCTGAGGTGAAAAGATTCCTATTGGAATTCTTTAGGATTTATTTTTCTATTAACCAGTCCTGCAGGAGTACTACAGGGCAATACTAATTCTGGCAAAAATCCTGCAGGACCTACGTTTCTGTCAAAGTCCTGCAGGATTCCTACAGGTAGCCAGAAGGACTATAATGGTTCATGTAGGAATCCTGCAGGATTATTTGTTTCTATTGTACAGGACTGTTAATAAGCTTACAGGACAACTACAGAATTCCTACACAAAACCTACAGAATTTCAGTAGGACTTTTTTGTAAGGGCACAGACTTAATTTACAAATGAGCCCCACCTACAATTTGTCCATGCATATAATTAAGGTTTGACACGCCTTAAAATGCATGGCTAACGAGCGGTGGAGCGCATTTTGGCTGTGCTAACACGGCCTTAACTTGCCAAAAATGTCATGATACATACAGGCCAATTTCAAGGCTGGTGTAAACTCAGCGCTATGGCCTTAATGCTGTTGCAAACGCTTGATACATGTCCCCTTTATCCTTAAATTACAAAAACAAGATGGCTCTGAATACGAGCCCAGCACCATTAGAGGAATCCTGTGTAGCATAGACAGGCACTTTAATAATAATCATAATAATAAAAAAAATGCCTTAGATACCCTTATAGCTAAACAAAAGTATGGGGAACAGACCGAGGCAAGCAGAGCCACTGTCCAATGAAGACATAATGTTCTGTACACCAGTGGCACACTCGGATTCCACTCTCCGACAGCTCTGCTCGACATGTTTAAATATAGGGCTGCATTTCGCCTTGCATACAAGTGAACAGTACCAGCTGCGTGGGTGGGGGGGGGGGGAGAGATATAGTTCCAGAGAAAGACAGTGAGGGGAACAACTACCTTGAATATCACGAAATGTAAGACGCATATCTTTCAGACTCGGATCCACATATTATAAAAAAGAACTGGTTTAGTGTGTGTAACCAGGGGTAATACCGTCTCTAGGTTCTGGTGACAGCTTTGCTCTTGAGGTTCCACTGTCCCCAGAACCTCTTGATGTTCTTACTCCCTGGTCATACACACTGAACCAGCCAGTGTGTATTAATACTCAAGTATTAAGAAAAGCACAGAAATAGCCAACATCATATACCAACTTATTAACTCCTAGTCAATCATATGAATGAAATGGGGTTACATATGTTTAATGGCACTTTAAGATGTTACCGCTGAAATATTTAGCAAATTATATCCGGTTATATATCATTATGCATTTATTAGTTCACACATAGGTTACTGTATAATAACAAACTATTAACACAAAATTAACAACATGTGCACATTAGTTAAAAACTAGAGAAGTTGCCCCTTTAAGCGAGTGTCCCCATATAGGTAACTGCAAACACCACAATGCCACTAAAAAAAGTACAAGTTTTGATCCCTGATAGAAAACCAAGAAACAATACGCTATTTCTGTAACACACACACACACAGAGTAACTGTACATTCTGTAAACAACCCTTCCAAAAAATGGCTTTGGTGGTTGTTGAGTTAAATATAGTTCCCTTCCTTCTCCTTCCCATCACGATAGCTTCAGGAATGTCAGACTCGTACGTATGTTACCCACTGAAAAGCAATTCAATTCTGGCAAGAGTCCAGTAACCTTGTGTGACCATTTGTGTTAGGTTATCTGCTTCAAGCCTGTTAATAAGCTTAGGTAGATTGGTTATCTGGCCGAGGGCCATACTGTCTGCATCCACCTGTATGCTCATCTATCCATGTACGCTGCCAGACCTCTTTATTGGGACCTGCACCATATGTGTTGGACCATTATTTTCCCAGATCACAGCCTTGAGACAGCGTGCTAGATGTTCAATTTACTAATCTATTTGTATAATTGGTACAGAGAGGTAGGCAGAGGATTGTGATGACAAATGCATCCAGGGTTGTGGTGGCTCCTTATGTGCTCCTTTGTGCACAACTCATGGTGGATGGGCGAAATATTTTCTTGAAAGTAGCCATCAACATAAGTAAAGTGTATTGATGGGCCAAATCCAATTTGATAGACAGGTCCTAACAAAGTGGCCAGGCAGTGTATCTATTCATATAGCTTTCCATGAATGTGAGTCTCAAACTGTGGTTTTGTGAGAGATGAATGAAAGGCTCCTGCTTCCAGGACTGTGTAGGATCAATAGAATTCCTCAATACAAGTCCCTGATGTTTCTTCTAAAGATGCACTGGTTTAAAAATATTTTTGAAGGTGAACAATCGCTTATGCTTTAATTTTTATTTAGATGACAAGTTTAGTTAATTTTTTGTTTCTTAACAAAATAAGACTATTTTCTAGCTTGTTCCCTGAATCTTTTCTTGCATTCCTTTTTAAATGTGTCAATTAAGCTACCTATTTATAAGAGGTAGTTTAATTGAAAAACCTTTTACCTACAGTTAAACATGAAGGTGGTTTGATCATGATATGTGGGTGTTTTAGAAGTTCATGGACTGGAGATATTCATGTGATTTGAAGATCAAATAAATTCAACCATGTATCGAAGCATTCTATAAAGTACAATCATACCAACTGCTCGTAGGCTGAATACCTTCCAACACAACAACGTCCAAAAGCATACTGCTAAGTCAACTCTGGAACTCTTGAAGAAAACAAAGATAAGTCATGGCCTTCGCAATCACCAGATCTCAATCCAATAGAAATGCTTTGGACTGATCTGAAAAAGCTGTAGCAAGACACAATGGGCCCAGATTTCCCCAACAGGATGTAACATCATAAATATCTGAATACTTTTGTCACAAACGAATAATTTTAAATAAGTTTGTTTGCTTTTTGATAAAGATTATTTGTTAAATTTGCTATAAATTGTGTGTATTGCTTTTTGTTTCATTAAAAGGTGGTGAAAGTTTATTAAATGCTTGTCCTTAATCTGTTACCTTGAATTATGGTATGAAAAGCATAGGGTGCCAATACTTTTGTCTGTGACTTTTATATGTGTATGTGTGTGATGCATAATCTGGTGCAGCTGATACTAAACAGGTTTTAATTGCCTTGTATTCCAGTTAATTCTCACTTGTCCTTTTAAGCTGTTTGTTTCCAGACAATTACCTCACTGTAGGGAGCTCCACATGGCTGGGATGTCTTGAAGCACATAAACAAACAGCCCTGATGGTAGTGTTTACTTTAGAATCAGTTCAGGCAAGGTTAACAGTGTACAGCCTCAGTGACTGTTGTGTGGATGTAGTTAGCACAAGGCACACTGGAATTAGTGCGTGTGGATTTTAGTTAACATTGCATTTACTTAATGAGTAGGTTATTTGTGATGTGTGGCTGGGTGAACTCAAGATGCAAGTCTGAATACCCTGGGCAAACTGCTTGCATTCTAGAAGGGAGTGTTCAGTACATTTTTACAGCATTTTTTTTACAATAAGGATCTTAGCACCACAAGCACAGTAGGCTCTTTCACATGCAACAGACTCCTGCATTTTTAGCTTGTGTCAACATTAATAAACAGTACAGCATAAAATACTACAGCCAAGTATATACATGTCTCCTGTGTATGTATATACTAACCTCCAAATATTGTGGTATCCTGCGATGTCCAAATACTATCTCAATATTTTTTGGAGGGCAGCGTGCATTGGACCAAATTCGCAACGCATTTACTGCAAAGTTTGTAACACATGGATAAAACAAACTGTAAATCTTACAGATCAATTATAAGTAATATAAGTAATCTGTTAGACAGCCAGTTACTTAGCTAGTTAAGAACATAAGAACGTTTACAAACGAGAGGAGGCCATTCGGCCCATCTTGCTCGTTTGGTTGTTAGTAGCTTATTGATCCCAGAATCTCATCAAGCAACTTCTTGAAGGATCCCAGGGTGTCAGCTTCAACAACATTACTGGGGAGTTGGTTCCAGACCCTCACAATTCTCTGTGTAAAAAGTGCCTCCTATTTTCTTGATTTAAATTCATCACTTTCAACCACAATATATCCGAGCATCTTGTTGGCCTTTTTTATAGCTTCCCCACATTGTCTAGATGAAGACATTTCTGAGTCAACATAAACTCCTAGGTCTTTTTCATAGATTCCTTCTTCAATTTCAGTATCACCCATATGATATTTATAATGCACATTGTTATTGCCTGCATGCAGTACTTTATTAAATTTCATTTGCCATGTGTCTGCCCAGTTCTGAATGCTGTCTAGATCATTTTGAATGACCTTTGTTGCTGCAACAGTGTTTGCCACTCCTCCTATTTTTGTGTTGTCTGTAAATTTAACAAGTTTGCTTACTATACCAGAATCTAAATCATTAATGTAGATTAGGAATAGCAGAGGACCTAATTGATCCCTGTGGTACACCACTGGTTACCTCACTCCATTTTGAGGTTTCTCCTCTGACCAGTACTTTCTGTTTTCTACATGTTAACCACTCCCTAATCCATGTGCATGCATTTCCTTGAATCCCTACTGCATTCAGTTTGAGAATTTATCTTTTATGCGGGACTTTGTCAAAAGCTTTTTGAAAATTTAAATAAACCATGTCGTATGCTTTGCAATTATCAATTGTCGATGTTGCATCCCCAAAAAAATCAAGCAGGTTAGTTAGACACGATCTCCCTTTCCTAAAACCATGCTGTCTGTCATATAGGTAATTTTCCATTTTGGATCTTATCATAGTTTACATAAGTTTACATATAAGTCAGGCTTATTGGTCTGTAGTTACCTGGTTCGGTTTTGTCTCCCTTTTTGTGGATCGGTATTATCTTGGTTAGCTATTTGTAAATAACTTCTTTCATTTCTTTGAGTACTATTGGGAGGATCTCATCCGGCCCAGGGGATTTGTTTATTTTAAGAGCTTCTAGTCCCTTTAACACTTCTGCCTCTGTTATGCTAAAGTTATTTAAAACTGGATAGGAACAGGTCGACATGTGGGGCATGATGTCCGTATCCTGCTGTGGAAAAAAAAACCTGTGAAAAGTAATCATTTAATATATTTGCTATTTTAGATCATTGCTAAAAAGCTATGCTAAAACTACTAAACCAGCCTAATGTGGCCTGTTGGCGCAGCTCAAAGTGCGATGCAAAACCCACCAGCAGAAATAACTATAAATAAAAATGCATGTACAAAAAAAAAGAATAAAAACAAAAAGTTCCATAAATATATATAAAATCACAGAATGACACCGCATTCTTATTATGCACAGGTGCACCTTCTCTGGTACAGTGCTGAATGTGGAACTGCAATATTCTTGTCTCATTCAGAACAATACAGCTCCATGACTTTGTTCTGTTTCAGGGAGTTGAAAAAGAGGTGAAATGTCTTCGCTAATTGTATTCTGTCTTTTTTAAAATGCAATAATTGGGACAAGTGCTCCAGATAAGCTGCATACTGGGTGTTTTGCGCATTGAAAAAATACGTATTAGTATGCTATTTAATTTGAATACATAAATAATATGCATAGCAATTTTGCTGTACATTTTGAATTCACATGTTATCAAGCTTCTTGTACTTTGTTGGTTCCCGGCGTGTCAATGGTCAATTGTAAATATACTGCATGTGGTAGCTAGAGACTGGATCATAAAAATGCCATGACAGTTAATTGTAGCCTGTCTGGGAATTGCCAGAAACACGTGACCAGTAAGTTCTGGTTTTCATAAAAAAAAAAGGTTGAATCCACTCGCTTGCAATGCGTGTTTGTGACTAATGAATTAGCGACTGGATTCTTCAGTGCCGTCTTAGTCCCCATCAACCTAACCTACCAGTTGACCTATCTGTCAACCAAATTTCAGGAAGGTAAATCTGTATACTGTATTACATACAATATTCTGTGTTTGGAGAGTCAGGATGCTTTATATTGCTATAGCAAGGAAATCAATAAGGAATACAATAGTATTGTTGCTTTATTTGCATTAATGCAGTATCGCTACAGTTTTTAAAAACATATTAAATATATAGCATGTGCCAGCAATCCTTTTGTTAAGTACATTCCACCTGCAGCATTGGAATTTAAATTTTTTTTAAAAATTCTGTTTCTGTGTATTTGCTTCACAGTCGTACTGTTTGAGGTCAATAAAGTAAAAAAGAATAATTGTTTTTATTGTAAGACCAAATGCAAACATAAGGTCAAATTCTTATTTCCATTCAGTCTTACCAATCACTTGTTTAATTAGGACAACATAAAACAAACAGACATGAGTGGTTTGAAAGGAGGTATAACTGCAGTGTATGAAAATGAATGAAAATGAATGAAATGAATGAATGAATGAAAAAGGTTTAAATTACCCATTCAACATTTGTTTCAGGACGCTTAATTTTTTCTCTGTACACAGATGAAGACAGGTTTATTTTATTTTTTAGTTTTTTTTTCAATTTGTTATTCCAAGCCGAAATATGACCCCATCGCCTTGAGGACCGTTCATTCGTGTTTTTAGAAAGCTGAAATCTTATTTAGATTGTGCAGATAATTTACTTTACCCAAAGCTGACCTGAATATGAACAAATACCAGAACAAGATCTGACAACCCCTTCATGTCAAAGTGAGACTAGTTTTGAATTATTTTCCATGGTAGCCCAAATGTGTCAAACTATACTTTGGAAATAAAAATTTAAAAAGTAATAAATAAATAAACGCATTGCAGACATATGCTTTTAAATAAAATCAAACCAAATGATTTATTTATTGATATATTTCAGAAGTACTAAAGTGGGCTAAGTAATGTTTAATTGTTAAGTCAATATTGCAACAAGCATAATATCAAAACATTCCAAATCCTAAATATGCACTAAAAAAGGCACAGTGCTAAAACAAAATGGTACAGCAAATATTGCATATGCATTGAAATACTGAATACTGTATTGTTAAACTGAAGACGGTCCCTGAAGAGAAATGAAAGCTAACTTACTTTAAGGAATGTATGGTATTTATTGAATGTTCATCCACAACTTTAAACACCCAATTATAAATCCTACTTAAAACTAAAAACAATTCTACTCAAATACCGTGTGTATATTAGGTGGATCTTTTTATTTAAAAGCATATGTCTGCAATGCAATGTAAGGAGGCTGTGTGGTCCAGTGGTTAAAGAAAAGGGCTTGTAACCAGGAGGTCCTGGGTTCAAATCCCACCTCAGTCACTGACTCATTGTGTGACCCTAAGCAAGTCACTTAACCTCCTTGTGCTTTGTCTTTCAGGTGAGATGTAGTTGTAAGTGACTCTGCAGCTGATACATAGTTCACACACCCTAGCCTCAGTAAGTCGCCTTGGACAAAGGTGCCTGCTAAATAAACTATTATTATTATTATTAAGTGTTTATCCAAAACGGAATTTGGTATAGTAGGTATCTGGAAGTGGAAACCCTGGGCGTGATCCATATGTATTCTTCACTGTCAAATGTGGAATGTGCTTTCCTTTGTTATCTTGTCTAATAACCAATTTAAGTCTCGTGCTTTCCCAATTTAATATAGCAGACACAGACCTGAACAGGAAAAAGTAAATTTAAGTACCAAATTCTGTTTTGGACGGGGATAAATAAATGTAGTCATTTTCCAAAACAGCCTATAGTTTGATACATTTGAGTCTACCCTGGAGAATAAATCAAATTAGTCTCACTTTGACACAAAGCAGACGGAAAGCTAACTGGTGGAAGTTTACATTCTCCACCACTTTGGTCTTTAGAAAATATACAGATTCTTAGATCGTTACATATTCTGCCAAAAGAAACCGTCAGAATAACTAATGAACCAAACTAGTGGATAGAGTCCCACTGTGTTTTCCGCAGCTTTATAAAATAATGAATTGGTGGGAAAAACAAAGGTGCAGAGAAAAATGGTCAAAGTAATAATCCAGCAGATCTCCTTTGAAAATAACCCTCATACTGTCTAAATTGGAGGGTTAATTAGTCAATGACCCAAAACCTTATCTGGAGCACCAATTGGGACATATATAAACTCTAAGAGATTGCAACACGTTTTAAGGATTAGATTTAGACAAACTGGTTTCTTTACAAAATGCAAAGGTTTCAATTAACTAACTTCGTGGAAACATGCTTTGGCCTTGCCCCCAGAAACATAAATTACTTGTTTATCTAGCAGAGAGCATAGCTTGTAACTTTACGTTTCACGGCCTTCACTTTTTTTTAAATGAATAAATCAGACTGACAAAGTGATTTTGTCAAACGTTTTTACATGAGTCTTATATTCATAGCTACAGTGTTAGTTAAGTGCATAACAATCTAGATAATTTATGACTCACACCACTAAATCCATGATTTATATCTGGATTTAAAGCATTTGTCTTCAGAGAGTGAAAGCTAAACTGCCCATCACCCCAAGCTGAATAAGCCTGTGGCAATACTTTCCATATTAACCCAGGGTTCTGCTGGCTCAGTGACAGCTAGTAAAACTGTCAGCCATGGATCTGAATGATAAATCAAGCCTGTCACAGAATGCAAGTCTTCCATTGATAGGATGATATATTCAGAGGGAACCTAGGATAAAGATCAATAGCCAAACTTAAAAACTGTCAGTCTGCAGATTGTGAGCTGGAAGTTAAGATCTAAAGAAGACTCCGCTCTGAACTTTGCACAATAAGGATTTTTTTTTCCAACAGAGCAAAGTGTGCCTCCATTCGTTTACAAGGAGAAAAACAATGTACATTGAAGGACATAAGTAATTTTCTAGGCTATTTCAGGAACACCTCTGGTTGCTACTGCATGGTTATTACTGTAAACATGTAGTAATAGTTAGGATAAACATTTTAAAACTACTTACAAGCCCCTAAATTTAAATCTCTGCATAATGTTTTCCTTTCTAAAAAATATACTAATTACAATTTGGTGTTTATCCAATTGGCTCTGTTTACATGACCTTTTGGCACCAGTTATGGAAAGCTCTTTTTCTGGAATTTTGATGTCATACAGTCATCGCACTAGACTTTTTTAGATTTTGATGTCATACAGTCATCGCACTAGACTTTTTTAGATTTTGATGTCACACAGTCATCACACTAGACTTTTTTAGATTTTGGAAATGCGTGTTCCAAGCATGGAAAATCTGGAGAGGGTAGACTAAAATCTGGAGAGGGTAGACATCGTCAAAAGGCAGCAAACTGAAGAGACAAATTACTTCCTGACATAGAAACACACTTCCTAGTTCCTGTAAACCCTTTTGTGTTAAGAAATGTTTATCTCAACTTCAGAACAAATCACACAAGGGCCAATGAAACTCGGTATTAAAAAAAAAACTTGTTAAACTGTTAATACTGTACATTTTTTATAAATATAAATTAGACACATCTCCAACTGTGGCTGATAAACCACTGAAATCTCAGCAGCAAGCCAGACTGTCCATGTGGTTCAATCAATAAAGCCTGAGCTTACGGTCCTTAAGTTCATAACATTGAATCCTACTGTTTAATACTATTTTAATACAAAGGTATTAAATATTTTGTTTTAGCTTGAAATTCATATTACAGTGCAGCTATTGATACTGATGATCGCATTGCTGCAGAAGGGTAACGGCCAGTGGTGTAGTGCTATATTTAGAAGGGAGGGGTCGCTATTATTTACCCCCCCCCCCCCCCCCCGCTCTCTCAACCCTACCATGCTGCCTGCAGTCCCCGTTTCCCCATACACTCAGCAGCAGTTTATCACTAGTAGTTATGGTATTTGAAAGGGCTAACAAGTGTACCAGAATCAGCTAGTCTCACTGTCCTATTTTAGCTGCTTAAGAGCTAATGAGACTGAGGTTTTGAAACAGAAGTGCATCTGTTTGCAAAACAAGATGTTTAAAGGCCACAGGTAGTCTTTACTTGTTTGTTGCGATTGAATTTTATCTTTTAAATAAATGTTTAGCTTATTTTATCTACATTTCGTATATATGGGTCTAAAAATAAGAACATCAAACTAAAATGCTGACACCTTAGCACAGCGTGAATACAGGTTCCCTTCACCTCTCTTACATTATTCACACCTGTTGTTCCAGACCAGGCACGCTATATTCAAACTGTTCATTATTTATCTCTCAAGGGTTTCTTATGGTTATTGTATTCTTTGCTTATTTGTTTGCGTTATACACATGTATATCTCCATATATTAATAGGAGCAAAACAGTTCAATATTCTTCACGTGAAGTACGGAAGCGGTGCTGCCCCGCGATCCCCCCAGCACTACACCCCTGGTAACGGCATGAAACATGCATTAATAGTATGTAGTTACATAAAAAAAAGAAAAAATAAACATTTAATCATCCTCGGAGATAGAAAAAATGCAAGAATGACAAGTAGAACGATTATGCTTGAGGTTTGAAAAACAATACTATTAAGTATGTTAAAGAAAATAATATGTGGAAAAAAACATGCTTCTCTTTCAACGCCAATTAAATCAAAACAATAAAAGAATTAAAAGAGTTAAGTGAATTCATTAATTGAGACATTGAGTAATAGGGCTTAGTTAACTAGTAAAAGGTGTTGAGCTATTGCTTGGTGGAGATTTTAAACCAAGCCCCTGTCTAAAGCTTAAACATTAAAGAACATGTGCACAGTTTTGTATAAGAGCTTGGGTTTGACAGCACAGGTCAAACATTCGTCCTAGATCCAATCTCTGTTCTGTTGCCAATTTAATTAAATGCCTTCACTTTCCCATCTCCAATGTCCTTGGAAACTTGGTGTTGCATCTCAACAGATATCGCAGTAACTATCTTCAAACAAATAAAGAGCCTTTTATATTCAGTTTGTGATGTAATCTAATTGGGATTCATTGCATTAAGTCATTATATACATATATATTACATATTTATTTTTATTTTTTTTTACTGGAAAGGTAACTTGTGTTGACATTTAGATGAGCGAGCTATTTTGACAGATTTGAGCTTGATTTCATCCCAGGAGTGACACTTAATAATGGAAGGTTTACACTTGAGACCATTATAAATGATAAATTAAGTAAAAGAAAACCTTTCTAAAATACAGAAAAAATAAGCTTATTTGCAGTCACCCCTCATTTAAAGTGCACTTGAAGACGCCTAATTCATTGTGTAATTTAATGAGACAGAAGTGAGGAGTGTGATTGAAACAATCAAAGAACTGGTGGATTAGGATTCAACACAACGTATTTAAAAGATACAGTAAATGAAAATGATAAGGACCCAAATATACAGTAAAGAGATCAGTGGGTGTTTGTAAAATCAATTTGTTCAGAAAATAAAATTGGTACTATAAAATTGTTCAAATAACATTCCTAATCAAACATCTACAATACAACCTGTTTACTACACAGGGGAAAAATATTCCTATAATTTACACCTTCCTACATCACCCTTTCCTATCTGCAGCTTTTAGCTCAGTTCGGAAGCAGTTTTCAATTGCATTTACTATTAGTAATAAACTCAATCAATGTTTAAATGGTTGACGTTCGTAGTTGTTGTTTTCAAAAGCACACAATATCATCAGTTTAGTTAAAGTCTTATCTTGTTTCAATTGCTCATCAAATTTTAGGTGAATTTTAAAGACGTTTTTAAAACATAATACTTATTCTGGAGATGTGGTCATTGTTAAAAACCAAAGTTAGAATGCAGTTCTTCTTCGTAACATGTACAGTTGCAGGATGTAGCAGCGAGGAGTCTTCAGGATGAAGATAGGTACGATGCTTGAATGGGTCCCAGTTCCAAGCAAAGGCTCAGTGGTTACTGCATGGTGAGACGAGAGTCCGGATCCAACAGTGTGAGTTCATGCTTGTTTTGCTTTAAATATAGCGCCCAAAGAGGAGTTTACTTTGGTGATCGAATCACTTCCAGGTAAAACAGGAAGCTAAGCCCGACTGAAATCAGTCCTTTCATTGGATTACAGAATTTGAATGATGTTTCTTTTTCAAAAGTAAGGTGTGTCATTAACACAGGTAGTATCCTGTCCTCCATGGAGAATAGCAGGAAAAACAACATTTATAGAACAAAACTTCTTTTTATTCTAACTTTAGTTGTATTGCTCATAGAAGAATAAAATATTCAGTTTCATTCTCCTAACTAAATTGCCATTACAAGCACGTTGCACATGTTACACAATAATTAAAGTAAAATCAGTTTTATTTTAGTTTCACTTTAATCATCATTAATACACAATAAACATTTCAATTTGATTGGGAAAACATTTTAAAGAACTCCACAAGATTAAGTATTACAATGATTCTAAAAAACAATTTAATCAGTAAAGTTGTTACTCGTTATTTTCAATACTAATAGTTTTATTCTGTATTGTCTTCCAAACAGACGCTCTTAATTAACAGATAAGAATCAGCTTGGTTTGTTTACAGACTGGCAGGTCAGCACAGCAGGTATTCTAAACTATTCCCCAATTTAAATTTTTACAACCCTCTGTTATTAATATCTAGTCCTTTGAAGTAAATCAACAGGAGTGCTCTGAGGGAAGATTGAGAGAGACAAACTTAATTAGACTAACAGCATCTTTAGACTCATTGGTACACAGACCTAGTTTTCAAGATTTAAAATATCATTTTAGAAAATACATTCAATTACAACTATGAATTTCCACAAACCGACAGGCAAAATCTGTAAGAACAAGGTTCATACCAATAACAGAATAATTCAAATAATTTTTTAAACAAGCAAAAGAAAATTAAATACAAAAAACAAAAAAAACTAAATAAACATAAACCTCACAGTCATATTTTACGAGTGTAAACGAGTATCCATACCAATTATGCTGAATTTTCTATACAAAGTAATACACACGTACAAAGCTTATTACTGTCCACTTCTGGTGACAAAAATACACTTTAGGATTTGATTACTATCTGTCAAATAGCTTTAAAACACTGTCTAATTACTTTGCTTGTATCCTGGCAAACCCTTTCAGTTACAAAACAGGATTATCTCCCATTCATGTCTATTTTTATTCCTGATAATTGTGATACGTGTACAACAAATTTCAGGACAATAAAAAACAGCAAATGATTGGTATAAATCAGGCCAACTGATTTGACAGCTGTCACTCTGTCTTTGGAGCTGTCGTTTAGTAAAGCTGTCAAATATCTTGTCAAAACGCTAATAAGTGAAAAATAATTCAAAAGGATACCTTTGATATCTGAAAAAAAGAAAAATCTAAATATTTCTTATTTGCTAGACAGATTTGATCAAGTATAATGATATTTTAGTAGCTTTAAGCAAGAAGATTAAACAGCAACAACCATTGTTGCCCCATTGGTGCAACATCAGGCAAGCGCTACGCTGTGCTCGATACTGTGATGCCTATGGGGCACCCAGACAACTTCAGATACCACAACTGAGTACTGTCCAGGGACCAAATAGCATGTCAGAGATACAGCAAGGTACCTGTTGAGTTATAGACCTGCCTCAAGCTTCTACTTAGGGGTGTATGCGTAAGACAAAATGTTTACTGATTGGCAGATCTGTGCAAACACATTTGATCAATTTCAGTTTTGATTAAGTATCTATAATGTGTAAATAAAATGTAATAATTATTAAAAGTTAATTGTACTGGGCAAGCCCAGTACAGGCACACCACAAGAACTAAGTAATATTACATGATTGGACTAAATTAAAAAAAAATAAACATAAGTATGAAATTAACATCTGAGAAAATAGTATTCTAACAAAATGCTGCTGCAAGTCAAAAGACATGGGAAGTGATGATGATAATGATATAAATATGTAAAGCTTAGATTTCTTTCTGCCGCCTATTGCATCACCAAGCCTGTGGGGTAGTGGGTGGGCTCCTTTGGCGAATACTCCAGCGGTTGATGGAGACAGTCGGAAGTGGCCGATTGGGCTGGGGCTGATGGGGTCTGTAGTGCAGACCAGTGTGCTTCTTTTTGTAGAGCTGAATGGGGGTTTGGCAGCTGAAATAATATGCACATACTGCAAGGTGAGGGAGGAGCCCACTCTCCGGAGGAAATTGAGACCGAGTATGCAGTAGTGTTGAACCCTGGTAATCCACGCTTCATGACACAGGGCCTTTCCAGCGTAGGTTACCTTTAACCAGCCCCACCCTTCCGGTCACGGTTTTCAGTTGGACGTGAGTGGGCTGTACTCTCTCTCTCTCCAGTCTCCCTCAGCTTGCAGCAGAACATCAGGACGAATTACTGTGATGGTTGAGCCAGTGTCAATTAGTGCTGTGCATGGAACCCCCTCTATATACACTGGAACGTGCAGGAAGTCTCCCTCTCCGGTTCTCCCCACTACCCTTGGTTGGCTGGACAGTGGAAAAGCGACACTGGGTTTCAGCTGGCTGCCTACATCTCCCCTTCAATGCGAGCGTTTCCCGACAGCCTGTGTGCTCCTGGGTGTTGGGGCTTGAGTTGCTTGCAATCTGCCGTTATATGGCCAGGTTGCCCTCATTGCCAACACACACGCTCTCTCAAAGGCCTGGGGCTGGTTTCGGCTCTGACAGTGGATAGCTCTCTCTCCCCTTCTCCCTCTTCTATTAGTGCTTCCACAGTACGTACTGGCCTTGGGTCGGTGTGGCGCGGTGTGGGCTCTTCATCCAGCATCAATCCCTTCAATGGACTGAGCACAAGTAAGTGCCTCCTTCAAATTAGTAGGTTTATGGAGGTGTACCTGGTGGCAAAGCTCTGGGGGCTGCAGACTTCTCAAATGTGTCAAGCACAATCCGCTGGCTGAAGCTGGCAGATTTGTCTCGGTATGCCTTGTGAGACTGTCGAGCTATATCAGCTGCCATGGCTCCCAATTTCTCTCCCCTTTCCTGGCACCGATATTGGAGTTGATCTTGGAGGCGTCAAGACGGTTCACTCTCCCCAAACCAGCATTTCTGGGCATCAAGGGAGGTGCAGCATGCTCTCTCTCCGGGGGCAAGATCAAGAAGCACTTCAGCAGCGGCACCCTCCAATGATTGTGCCAAGCTGTATGCCCTCCTCGCACTCTCATCTTGATTAATGCTGTTCTCACTTTCTCTCTCATTTCCCTTACTGACTGATTTTCTGATTCACTCACCTGTGAGGCTGTGTTTCTCGTAAGGTGGACTGTAGTTCTTTGGCTGTGCACTGGTTGTTCCCCTCAGTGGTTCACTGTAAGTTGGTATGGTAAGTGAGAATGCTCCTGATTCCATTGCAGCGTCTGCTGGTAGCTGGGCTCTGCTACTGTCTCTCCCCCTGTGGGTGCATGTTTACTCTGCCCGCTGCCTTCCCCAATCGAGTTGAGGATGGAGGGGTCAGCAGCGAGAGAACTCCCAGCTCCAGCACGGTGTCTGCCTCAGACCCGGCTCTGCTGTGCCGGTGTTCAGACAATCTGAGCTACCCGTCCTTAACCAATTTGAAAAATGTGTTAAATTAACAAACAATGTATTTAATTTGAGTTTATTTTCTTCAGCTGACTTCATTTGCTTATTTGAAACATAAAGCATCTTAGTTAATGCATTTTAGATCAAAATTATAACGCCCAAATTTGAATAAACACTGGATTAGATTCTGGGTTGGACGATCATTCAGACAGTTTAATTGGGATGAGAACAAGATTTAAAGGGAGGGGTCAACCGGCACCACAGATAATTGATTTATAACGTATCAGTCGTGGCAGTGAGGAGCAGGCACAGGGGAATAAGCTCTGACTCATAAAGCATCTTGAGAGTTTGGCTCCATCTTTGTTTTGATCCCTCATTGGGTAATTGAGATGAAGCTCTAACTCATCAATTAGAATTGCTTCCTGCAGCAAGCATTAAAACAGATACTCCAGGCATTTTTAAATGAGAAAAGCGGCTGCATTTATGTAACTAGATTCCTTTTTTGTTCTCTGTCTGGCAACACATTATTATTATTATTATTATTATTATTATTATTATTATTATTATTATTATTATTATTATTATTATTATTATTATTCATTTCTTAGCAGGCGCCCTTATCCAGGATGACTTACAGTTGTTACAAAATATCATTACAAATAAGTTTGGGAACGATTTCAACTAAGAGCAGTTAAACTTATAGGAGGCTGTGTGGTCCAGTGGTTAAAGACAAGGGCTTGTAACTAGGAGGTCCCCGGTTCAAATCCCACCTCAGCCACTGACTTAACCTCCTTGTGCTCCGTCTTTTGGGAGAGACGTAGTTGTAAGTGACTCTGCAGCTGATGCATAGTTCACACACCCTAGTCTCTGTAAGTCACCTTGGATAAAGGTGTCTGCTAAATAAACAAATAATAATATAGTAAAAATATTTGCTTATACAGTGCATTCCGTTTTATAAGAATCACATCCATCCAGGCTGATTCTTATAAGCAGTTGATTCTTAGAAGCGAACCGATATGATTTCTGTGGTGAAGTGCTGCACAATCAATATGTTTGTTTGAGAATGAAAGATTTGTTCCCTGCAGTGTAATGGGTTGACCAGTAGATGTCATGATGCACAGGGACCACACGAAGTACTGTTTAGTTAGTGCTCCAACTGAAAGCTAGGTTTATTTATTTTGTTTGTTTTAATAGCGGTTGTTTCCCCACCGCATTTAAAAAAAAAAATAAAGCCAACACCGGTTTTAAACTGTAAATGAAGACTCCAGCCTGATCATTTACACTGCCCTCGTCCACGTCATATTACAATTAGCAAAAGCGCCTCTGCGCGTCAGCAGTTTAAATACAGTATACAGATGTCAATGGTGCTCAATCACTGAGGACAATACATCAAATCAAGTCCTCATGGGTAAGCAACTTGTTATATGATCACAATTATGTTTACTCAAGGCTGCAGAATCCTGTTTTACTACAGTATACTTGAGAAGCGATCGTCTCGGGAGGGTGACTAGTTTAACTGCCGTGTGGTGTTACGTGTAATGGCCTTTGAATTAAAATTACATTACAGTACAGTATTTTACTGTCAGGATTACCACTGCATTTAAGCATCTGTGTCTTGCTTATTTTCTGTTGTGATGCAAAGCTCTGCAATCCATCCCCCCTCAACGCGCTGCGCCGCAATATATATATATATATATATATATATATAGCTGTTGATAATCAGCAGGTAGGTGTGTTCCAGCATGGCATCAGGTATAAAGAGGTCCTGTTTGTTCACCTCGGGGCTGCTGCAAAGCCATGGACAATGGGCTGAAGATCGTCCACGCTACCCGAGCATAGAGACCGAAATATGTTGCTGAAATCCTCCGATCGCCGTGATGGTGAACTGGGATTGGAGCCAAAAGAAGCTGCCAAAACCACCGACAGCTGTAGTCGGGGTTTGTGTTGATACATAAAGACTAGTTCGGGGATGGTAGATTCCCATAAAGTATAGTGAGGTGAGCAAGCGGGACCTCCATGCATTAGGGAGTAGCGCACGCCGTTTTTACGGCACCTTTTATTTTATAGTTTTTTGTATTGTGTTTTATTTTATTTTGTTTTTTCATACGCTGGCCGTATGTACTCAGTGAGCTACCGTGTTTGGTAGTGTCACGTGAGCTGTTCTCACTGTGTGTTTGTGTGTAAATAAATCATGCGCTCCTGCAGGGCGTGTCAACTTCAACCTCTGTCTTGATCTTCACTCAGCAGCGAATGCACGCACTCGCAAGCAAGAACCCTGTTACAATATAATATAGAGGGAATGTAACAGACATACTTTTAAAAAACATAATTGTAAATGAAGTGCAGCGAAATCGCATAGTTTCAATGTCTGTTGATTACCGGTATGTATTTAGCTAGTGTGTATAGGGTTTAAGGGTATATACCCTATACTTGCCTACAGATGCCTTGACCAGACTGCACCCAGCTAGCTACCTCCAGACCCTCATCTCTTACACACCCACTCGACCTCTCCGCTCCTCCTGCACTAGAAGACTGGCTGTACCTCCTCTACGCTCCCCTGCCTCCAGAGCCCGCTCCTTCTCCACCCTCGCCCCGCAGTTGAATCGTATTTTGTCATATACTTGTACTTACTAGAACTGAAGTCATTGTATTTTATCTTGCTCTTAATTGTATTAATACTTGTACTGTGATTCTTGAAATGTATTTTTTGTTTACGACTGTAAGTCGCCCTGGATAAGGGCGTCTGCTAAGAAATAAATAATAATAATATGTTACACATAGATATAGACTTCTTTTTTAAAGTACTAAACCCAAAAGGCACTGGCCAAATAGTGTACTATACTGTATTATTATTACCAGCATTATTATGCAGTACTTTATAATACTATTATACAATTTTAAATGTCTACTATAGTTTTGACTTTTATCCCATGTAAGTGTTGTACTATTATAATACATTAAAAATACCAGCAGTTGAGGAGACAAATTATTATTAACAGAATGCATTGTAGGCAGAAATATACCACTTCAGAGTGATATATTTAATATCTGTATTTTATTGGATCCAAAGTAAGACATTTTAGATGCAGTAGCATAATTTATATATCTACAGAATAAGCAAAGCTAGCCAAACTATACAGAGCAAGCATACTTGAAGGATTCACTGTGCTGTAAAAAATATCTTTATCAGTGTGACAGGGTGACTGGTGGTCTGACGTCAGGCAGAAGCAGGAAGGGAAACTGACACCAAGGAGCACTGCAGTTAAAGGTGGCGTTTGCCGTTTTTATTAACAAACCAAAATAAATAAAATATTTAACAAAAAAAAGACTCTCAAACACAAAAGTAAATAATAATACAGGTCAGGCTGGGCTGTAGCCTTCACTGTTCCTGTAATCTTTTCCAACTCGTTTTAAACTCTCTCGCTCCTCAAACACCCACCCCAAGCTGGAGAGCTGCAGGCTTTTTATAACAGGTGACCATCTCCCGATTAGCAATAAATTAAATCACCTAATTAATTCGGGAGATGGCCACCTTCTGCACGAGTTTACTAATTACCGTGTGGATGGGGCTTCCCATCCACACTACTAAATAATAAACAAACGGCGTCATTTAAAATACAAAACAACCGGCGCTTCGCCGTCATAAATATAATACAATAAAAATAAATAAACAATACAAAATAAACACAGGGGCGGAGGGGGACCCCGCTCTAAAATAAAATAAACAAAACAATGTACAGGGCACCTCGCCCTGTTACAATCAGGTACAATTCTGTTGTGTTCTTTTCCCCCAAAACAGCCTTGTCTGAAAAAAAGAGCATACCCAGTTTCTTTGGAAACATTGTTTTGTAAAAACAAAATGAAGATGAATGGCATTAGCCCTTGCATTACCTGTAAACCAGCAATATGTATCACTAATATTACCTGGACTGATTATCTTTGTCATTATTTGTTTATTTAGCAGCCACCTTTATCCAAGGCGACTTACAGAGACTAGGGTGTGTGAACTATGCATCAGCTGCAGAGTCACTTACAATTACGTCTCACCCGAAAGACGGAGCACAAGGAGGTTAAGTGACTTGCTCAGGGTCACACAATGAGTCAGTGGCTGAGGTGGGATTTGATCTGGGGACCTCCTGGTTACAAGCCCCTTTTCTTTAACCACTGGACCACACAGCCTCCTTATGGGTGACACAGCGGGGTTCCCCTGTTTGTATTAACTTTGAAATGAGCAGCAATGTATTGTATGATGTATTAATGCAGAGCGAGATCCTCATCGACACTTGAGGTGAGATTTATGGAAGTAGGGATTGATGGTATTCCCTGGTGAAATGTGAAAAGAGCCGAGCGGCATCACTTCATCTTGTCAGAGGCGGCCACAAAATGTAATGGACAGGAAATAAGCAAAGTTATACTAGGAATTCAATTACTCAGGGAAAGCACATGCAGGGCTAAAACGCATACTCCCTGTGTACCCTGAAGCACTCACAATGTAGCTGCTGTTGGTCCTTTGATTCTAGAATATTTGGGGCCAGCACAGTTGAATTTCATATTATCACATGATTTGAATGGAATTATGAAGTCTGTTTAATTTTACAATGGGAAAAATAGATATGAAACGTACAGAGATTGTGTTTACTAGAAATGAGGATTTTGTGTGTGTGTGTGTGTGTGTGTGTGTGTGTGTGTGTGCGTGCTTACATTCCTAAAAGTGAATGGTTATGCCACTACTATGGCAATGCAATTTTTCCTTTTTTTTTTTTTTGTACAGTTTTTACATAAAAATGGTTTCACCATAGTAAGAAGCAAAACATTTTTGTTCTGTTGTGTTTTTTTTTTTTTTACTGTGGCTTTTGAGGATTTCTAAACATAGCATTTTCTCTGGGAAGAAGAAAGTTGATTTCCATTGGATATGTGTGATGCATGAGTTGGGTGGTATTTCAGCTGAGATTTCTACAATGGATTTTTACTGTATTGCATTGCAGTCATCTATGGGCACTGGAATAGAATGGATGTTGGTGAAAAACTGAAGGTGCCAAGTTGTTGTCTTTCTCTGTTAGTGTCATTTTTGGGTAGATGTGTTTCAGGGAATGTAATAAGGCAGGCAATTACCATAAATGCCATTGCCTTAAATTATCTGACAGACCATTTTAGTGTTGTAAGACCTTATACGAAGAGAAAAATGCATGGCTGTGTTACTCCTGTCTCAGGTTAATTAAATATATATATATATATATATATATATATATATATATATATATATATATATATATATATATATATATAAAATAACTGTGCCTTTTCCACATGCCTTTGTCACATTAAATTAAACAAGCTCCTAGAAATACAATTACAAAATTGGATAAATAAATCATAACAACTGCCATACACTGTCTGCATGGATGGGTCCATTTGAAAAAGAAATGTTGCACGTAAAGAAACGAGCTCCTGGTCAATTAAACGTAATTTGAAAACTTTTAATTTACTCATCTTAACGGTTCACTTCACCCTCATGAATCTGAAAATAGACTTTGTGTTTTTACTAACGTAGCCAATTAATCTTTATGCATGTCTTTTTTTTTAAGTAGTTGGTTCCTAATATCAGAATGCTGTATCTATATCCAACTAAATTACAATTCAAACCCTAGCTTGTTACTCACGGTGTGGCTGTGAATGAACACATTAGAAAACTCAGAATGAGGGATTAAGATTTGACAAATCAAGATCTATCCAGGCATAGACCTAGCCACATACTATAGACTATGACTGAGAAGCATTTGTCTTTACTCCCCTAACAATTCTGCCCTCTACCCATGGTTTATTTTTCATTTACTATATAGTACTGTATAAGATAAATTAAATTCTGAGATAAAAAGCATCAGTCTCAATTTAGTTTTTGTTCTTGAATACTTTTTCTACAATTTAAATAAAAATTGTGTGGGTTTAAATATTGTAAAAAATGGTGGATAATAATAATAATAATAATAATAATAATAATAATAATAATAATAATAATAATAATAATAATAATAATGGGAATGTTGACTTATTTAATTATTTACTTTTATTTTGTTCAGAGCTGCTCAGTTGAGCATTGTGGAGCAATGCACTCCAAGTATTGGGACTGATGATTAAATCCTGAATGATTAGGCCAGAGCTGTCCAACCTTTTTGGTTCAAAGAGTCATGATGATGACCAGTGAGCTGTAAAAGAGACGGAAAATCACTGTAACTCTAAAGGGCAACTTGCTACTTGTATTAAATATCTTTATCTTTACTAATGTATTCTTCTCGTTTTTAGATTTGCTGCCCATTTGCCTTGCTCATCTTCAGCACTTAATATCTTGGTATCCTGAATAGATAATAGTCTCATCTTCTAATACATGCAAATAATATAAAGGACAATCTGTCCCGCAAGTGCAGTGGCACCCTAAATGGTCCAGCAGAGTGGCGAAACAGTAGTCATCTGTCCCAATAATAGTATATATAACAGTTATGTTTGTTATTGAAATCCAATAATAATAATAATAATATTCCTACTGCTACAACTACTACCAACATATTTCAGAATCCTTATCACTTGAAAAAAGCTGCTCCCAAACTAAAAGATGTTTGTAGAAAGCTTTAGTTAGTGAAAATACAACATGTTTTCCCTATTACCTACTGTTAGAATGTTGGTATATTAATGCACGCTCACTACCAGTTTAAACGACTGAATGTTAACTTAAGAAATTTACTTTAACTCTAAGGGTTTGAATTACAAAACCCTACGCACACCTGCACCATTTCCCTATTCAACTGGAGTGGGTATATATACAATGATAAAAGCACAATCGCTATGCATTTTACTGGGTGGGTGGGAGTACGTTAGTACCAGTTTGTGGCAGCAATAACTTAGTTCAGATTAAATAATTACAGTGCAACACTGCTCACTATCTAGAGGAAGCAGCACTGCACTTAACATCGCGACAGGAGCACATTGATTTTGAAAATGTTTCATGATGCGTACACGTATCTAATAAGTTATTAAAACACATTGGGATAGATTCTCAAAGCAATTTTCTCCAAGTTGTCATTATCACAATTTTTATGGATAGAGCTGCAGTGGAAGCAATTATTTTTTCCTGAGGAAGAAACTTGTTTGCAAATATGAAGTGCCTAATGCAACAAAACAAGCTTACAATGCTCTGTTTAAAAAAAAAAAAAAAACTGTACTGATAAGGATTCAAGGCATGGTATTTGAGTAGCAGTTATTAAAAGACTGGTTTTGTTTTTTTTTTAAATTAGTTTTATTGATATTGGCAAGAGGAACAAATACCCAAAAATACAAAAATACCAAAAAAAAAAAAAAAATTGAGAAAAAGAAAACGTGTAACAGTAATAATACAAAAAACAGTGGCAAACCAAAGAGAATTTGGATCCGTGACTGGGTGACAGAACCTAAAACTTAATAAATAAATAGATAAATAAATGCTGTAAGCCCTAGTCTACTGCAATTTGATGGCAGTACAAGATAGTCAACTGGACAAAGGTATATAAAAACTACAAGCATAATCTAATTGGAAAAAAATCTAATTGGGGAAAAAAACAATTATATTTAATAAAGTACTGTATTGAATTAACTGTTCTGTATGATTGCCATAAGTGAAAACATCATATTACTTTCCTCACTCTTTGAAATCTTTCGCACTGAATCAAAAAATTGAAATAGGCTTGAATTTAAATGCCTGCCATTTTTCCCAGTATCCTGATTTGACATTGATGGTGGAACTAACCTTAGGAACTACAAAGAGTACAGATTTCCTAAAGGTGTGACTTGTAAAATGTGGCAATGCACTAGAGACATGCATTCTGAAATTATTATTTAATAGCTTTAGTCTAGTTTGGCTGTTCTCTAAAGTAAGTAATTCCTCTGTCCCAAGGACTACTTTATCATGTTCTGAAGCGAATAAGGGATCCATACATGGATTAAAACTGATATATCTCTAATTGTGTTTACGAAAAATCCTGCACTGTGGAGTGTTTACATTACTGAACAACTGCAAAATGTTGCAAATGAGATTGTATAGCTTGGTGGCCTGTTGTTTCAGTCATTAATATTTTAAAAAGGAAATCAACAGGGCATTAGCCATATGAAAACAGTCACTGCATGGCCTTCTGCACAGTGATTAAGATCTTGTATAATGCAGTGGTACATTGTTTGGTAATGAAATCTCCCCTTGGTTCATGTAGCACGACAGAGACCATCTCACTGGAGAGCCCAGGGGGATAGCTGGCTGGCTGTGAGGGATAAACAACGAGAAGTGTTGAATCGGTAAAAATAATTCTGTTATTCCTGAACCTGTCAAGAAAATATGTGAAATAAAAGATAAGAGGAGTGTTTATGTGGACTTTTTTACATTAAGTTAATGCATAATTGTATTACTTTTAGCAAACAATATGAAATTCTAACTAATCGCAAGTCCTTTTCTAAGTGTTACATTTGAAATGTGTTATACTATAATTAACTCATTTTTTAAATGATTATTGCATAAAAAAATGGTAATCGCTTTTCTGTTGAATTGTTCTGACTGGTTTTATTAACAAATCAACATTTTTTTTTTTCTGTGGATTCATAGCACAAACTGTGGATTTGTTTATCAACAATATATCTGCCCCATACCCCTTCTCTTCAAAGTTACACAGCCACTTTTAGTTAGAAGATTCATAGAATTAATGAATCAAAAGATCAAATCAGTCTTTCTGAGCACCATAGGAACAAAAAATGTGTATCCCTACATGTCAGTGTTGATACACTTCAAAAACGTTGCACACAGGAAACACATCTACCACCGTTTATTTTGAAGTAGAAAAGTACAGGATTGAAAGGAGGCTTGTACTTGATGGTACATACTTTTTTCTTTTATATTTTGAATTATTTTGTATATTTTTGTATATCAATATTACTTGAATTCATAATACAAAATTATTGAATAATTTAATAAAAACAACTGCATTTTTTTACGTATTTACTCATATTTCAAGGGTAAAGGGTTTTACATATGATTTGGCAATGTACTTTGTGATATTTTGCTTAGTCTTGAATACTTCTATAAAAAGTGCTGTAAATAGGGCATTTTTTTAATATATATATATATATATATATATATATATATATATATATATATATATAACATTTAAATAAATAAACAAAATTCATTCAAAAGTTGTGCATACTGATGCGCTGAGGAGGTCAAATCTAGACTGATCCTCAGAGCCAGCATTGCATGATATAATAAAAATATAAGTTTATATAAAGTAGTGTTAATTAGAATTAATACAGATTCAAAGATAGAAGTAAAAATGATGTCACAATATATAGAACACCATTACATCATGTAAGAATAAATCATGGATTTGAATGTAAACAATAACAAGTAGTTGTCATGCCGTCAAAAACCTATAAATACCTCCAATGTTTTGATTCAAACACAGGCTCCCTTGAGAAAGATATGTACAACATATCGAAACGTTGGGCAGCTGGCTCTTTGAGCTAATATATATATATATATATATATATATATATATATATATATATATATATATATATATATACAGTATATATAATAATTCTACAATTTTAGTGGGTGCGGCTTATAAAAAATACATTCCACAACAAATTACATAATATCATTGGAAACAGCTTTAAGGCCTTTTCGTTGATATATTGGGTTTTCATTTCTGATTTGAGGTTGCCAAACTACAAGCGCTAAAACAAAGTGGTCATAGTCATGCCTGTATATTGTCATTCTATTTAGGCAGGAAAGGGTTAAAGATGGTTTGTTGAGGAATCAGCCAGAGGCACAAGTGCGGAAGCCTTTTTTACTTGAGTGTACATAGCATAACCGATTCCTGTTTGCATTTTACATTATATATGTTCTTAACACCTTCACATGTTGGAGCTGGTTCCCACTTTTGTACCACTCCTCAAAATGTGTACAGCTATTCAGTGGGTCAGTGCTGAAACTAGTAAGCACTCTTAAAGGGGCCACATTCTGAAACTGCCACATAGAATTGTTAAAGCACACAAAAAAAACTATGTAATTGTTCAGAAAAAGAAAGCACCAGGGTGTAGCTGACATGAATCACCCAAAATGACTTCCATCTTACACCTTTACACCTCTGCAACACAAAAAAAAAATCCTTAACAGTTGGCCCTCATGTTTTATTAACTTTCACACCACAAAGGAGACAACGCTTGCTGAGAATACTGGCGTTGACTTGTAAATGATGGACCCATCATCCCACCTGGGCAGTCCCACCTGTTCAAATGTGTTTTTTCTTCTTCCCAATGGAACTTATCTAGCTATCCTCTCCTTTTTCTGAACCTTTATGAGAAAAAAACACAGATTTGTTCCTCATTGTTTCCAGATGGTGGTGGAATCTTTCAGACCCACAAGTCGGCTTCAGAATCTCTCTTGCGTGGCTTTTGCTGAAATACATCCTTAAGACAACGGAACACCAGGCATTTTTCAAGCAGGTTGTTTTTGTCTGGCAACTGTTGAAGTAACTAATTGTAGGGAACATTTTCGAGCATTTTTCACCACTCAACAATCTAGAGATTGTGTTTTTTGTGCTTTGCACATACTGACAATTACTTTAAAAGTCACTATAAAGCTTTTAGATTGCATAGCTGTCTTTGCATTACCATCTTTGTTCACGACCTTTTCTCAGTGTTTTTATTTTATTACGTCTTTTAGATGCCATAATCCTTTGCGGCTGCAGTATTCCCCTAATAGCGAGATCGTTTCCAAATTGTTCTTAAATATAAGACTACAGTGTGAGCTGGCAACAGATTCAGTCTGCAGAAAAAGGAGAATACAGACCTGCATGTAACATTCCTGGATTTAGCTAATGCATATAGTTCAGTGCAACCCAGGCTCCTTTGGGCTGCATTTGAGTTCTTCAGTGTATCCAGTACTATAAGAGTTAGTGAAAACCTACTTTGGTGACTTGCAGTTCAGTTCAACTCCAGAGTTTACCACTACTTTTGTATTTTCTCAAAATTGTAATCATGGCAATGGAATTCATTATTATCGAAATGGTAGTGGGAGGAGAATGGCTGGCTTCTGGCATGGGACTGCCACCACTTAAGAGCAGTGGTCTTCACTGTTGTTCTTTAGCACATTCATATTATGACCTTTTAAAGATAAAACTGTAAAGCCAAAGCTTACCTTAACATCTGGACAAGCGGAACTGTGCCAGTTGCTCCTTGAACTTCTGACTGCTGTATTTATAATCACTGCAATCCTTGTAAGACTGTCCAAATGTCCATGTGTCAGCTTGTTTCTCTGTTTTGGTTTCACAGTGTTCTTTGTGGAAAAAGTTGACTCGTGTAGTGCTGACAACAAATTATAGCACTTTCTGAACACATTGTCTCAGAACTGGATAGCGCAAATCAGAAGCAATGTTCCAAACATGATGAACTCCCTGTTTGAGCTCAACTTTCAAAATGTTATCTGACTGAAGTTCAACTATTTAATGTTCCACCATTGCTTGGTTTGCTTCCAGGCCTGTGAAACAGACAGGCCTGTGTCAGCAAAAAAAAATGCATTCATAATATCTTCTCCCCTCGTCTGCGTTTTTTACTGGTATCAAACCCAGGAGTTCCTCACAGAAGCACTGCTCTTTTGGGAAGCGGGCCCACACACACACACACACACACACACACACACAATTGAGATACATCACATATGTCGGTACTCTCATCAAGTGCGAGACTAAAACCAGGAGCTGCCGAAATATCTGAAATTGCCTGTTGTCTGATGTCTTGATTGATCGCTTCAATCCTCTTCATAATAGTTTCAGATAACTGCAGACCTCTAATGTTTTAATATTTCATTTCTGTTCAGGAAATTGGCATATCAAATTTCAGCAGAAGCCAAGAAACATTCTTTTACGATTTCTGTATCAGTAAAAGCTTTTCTATGACGCGTCAATAATCACGCTATTTCAAAGGATGACTCTGTTAGATGCTCTGCAACTGAGCTAGAAATCGTGAGCACTTTTTGCTTACTTTGCAGCGAGCTGACAAGCTGGTTGATTTTACTTTCACACATACTACTGCCAGGTGGGTATTTCTCATTAAGATCCTCATGTAAGGTCATATTAATGTCACTGCAAATTGCTGCTTTTTAAAACTGAGACAATTTTCTGGCGCATCAAGCAAACTGGCTTCAGAGTCTTTGTTAAAAACAAAACAAAAATGTGCCAGTCCACCTCTGCTGAAACCTATGGTGCTCATTCTGAACTGCCCGGACTTTCCTCATTTTTGCAGTCGCTGTGGCCTCAGTTAAATTTAAAGAACTTTCAATTCAGCTGATCCACTCGTAGAGGGCTGATTGTCCAGGACCTCTTGGTTTGCATGTTTCAACGGAATCAGATACCGCTCCATCTAACACATTCGTGCACCTAGCGGAGCTGAGCTTGAAGTTGAGACCGAAATGCATTCTGGGAGTCGTATTTTCGACGTTCCTATTCTCAATGCGTTTTTTTATTATTTTATTACCAGTTTAAGACACAATACTTTTAATAACTAAGCACTTTTAGAAGGGCTAAACTTAGGGGCTTGGGGGGGCTGCGCAAAGACGACCACTGACTTAGAGCATACATGGACGACATGACCAACAGTAGCCTGTACAAATCGGTTACTTGGCAAACTAGCAGATAACAACAGTCGGGGGGCATCTCTCATCAAAGGCAAAGTAGCTTATAAGGTGTTCTGTATTGATGGCGAGGCTATTCCAACAGTGTCGGAAAAGCCTGTAAAGAGTCTTGGAAGGTGGTACGATGGGGATTTAAACAATACAGTCTGAATGGGAGAGGTGAGACAGCAGGCAGTGCAAGGGCTGCCCTTTGTGTCAGTGATATCATGGGGCAAGTACAACAAGGAAGAGGGGGTCTCAGTTCGGCTCCCCCGAGATGGCACAAAGCAGCTCCAGCTGAAAGGAGAAAGCTGATAGTCACTGAGGTGCCGAAAGCAGGATGAGAGGATGTGTGTCAAGGCGGTGTCCCAGGCTAAGCAGGGAGTTAAGATGGGAGAATGTGGAACAGGGTAAGATTGGCTGGCGAGACCTGTGGATAATGGAACAGAGGAGGATCAGCTTCCTAATCAGGTCCACATACGATGTTCTTCTATCACCGCAGAGCCTGAATGTGTGGGTAGAGGAGAACCCAGCATGCCCTTTGTGTTCATAATAAGATCAACAGCTCACTGCCATATGGGGCAGCAGTGTGGAGTAGTGGTTAGGGCTCTGGACTCTTGACCGGAGGGTTGTGGGTTCAATCCCCAGTGGGGGACACTGCTGTTGTACCCTTGAGCAAGGTACTTTACCTAGATTGCTCCAGTAAAAACCCAACTGTATAAATGGGTAATTGTATGTAAAATAATGTGATATCTGTATAATGTGAAATAATGTATAATGTGATATCTTGTAACAATTGTAAGTCGCCCTGGATAAGGGCGTCTGCTAAGAAATAAATAATAATAATAATAATCAGCAATAGCTGCACACAGAACGACATTCCTCCATGGACTCTTGACCGGAGGGTTGTGGGTTCAATCCCAGGTGGGGGACACTGCTGCTGTACCCTTGAGCAAGGTACTTTACCTAGATTGCTCCAGTAAAAACCCAACTGTATAAATGGATAATTGTATGTAAAAGTAATGTGTAAAAAATAATGTAATTGTATGTAAAAAAAATAATATGATATCTTGTAACAATTGTAAGTCACCCTGGATAAGAGTGTCTGCTAAGAAATAAGTAATAATAATAGTAACAATAGATGCAATTAATATGACTGTTTTTCAAAATATTTATTTCCGGGCTCCCGAGTGGCGCATCCAGTAAAGGTGCTCCACGTGGTGTGCAGGACATCGCGAGTTCGAGTCCAGGCTATTCCACAGCCGACCGGGAGCTCCTAAGGGGCGGCGCACAATTGGCCGATCGTCGCCAGGGGGGGCAGGGTTAGGTCGGCCAGGGTGTCTTCGGCTCATCACGCACCAGCGACCCCTGTAGTCTGGCTGTGCGCCTGCGGGCTTGCCTGTAAAGCTGCCCGAGAGCTACGTTGTCCTCTGACGCTGTAGCTCTTGTGTAACTGCATGGTGAGTCCGCAGTGTGAAAAAAAGCGGTTGGCTGACGGCACACATTTCGGAGGACAGTGTGTGTTCGTCTTCGCCCTCCCGAGTCAGCGTAGGGGTGGTAGCTGTGAGCTGAGCTTCAAATAATAACTGGCCATTCCAAATTGGGAGAAAGTAATAAAAATAATTGGCAACGACTAAATTAAAAAAAAAAAAAGTTTATTTCCTTCAAAAAATGCTAACTTAATTTGTTCCAGTGTAATATGCATTTACTGACACTTGGCTGCAATTTAAAGAACTTAAATGTAACCACACTTCATGAGATACATGGGTTTTTTTTCCCCCAATTTATCACAAGTGACCAGGCAGAAATATCCAGGTGTGACCAGTGCGTGCAGACAGGAATGGACTTAAAAATGTATAAAAAAATGTATTTAAAAAAAAAAAAAATTATTCAATTTGTATCCCACAGCACAATGCTGTTAAACTGACACTTCTATCATAACTTAAAATGTCAGCTATATCTGACTTTGTTTGGAAGGCTGGCTGATGTAATTGGCACACCGGATGGCTATATGAACTGGCCTTGTGCACTGCTGCTATTAATTTATAGCAAAAGGGCAAGAGGAATGGAAAGTGAAGGGGCTTTTTGAAGTAAATGGAGATTGCTCAGCCAATCTGGGAGATGTCTACAGAATAACACACTGGGAGCAATCTTCTGGTAGCCTGTCAGGCACATAGCTAAACAAAGTAAGTGCACTATGAGGGCATGTGAAAGGATAGTGTCACTGGCAAGGCTGCTTACCGACAGGAGAAACTCAGAAACAGAGAACTGTAGTGTTAAGCGCTGAGGCACACTTTAATTAAACAAAAACAAACAAAATACCAAAACAAACAAACAAACAGGTCAAAATAAAAGGTTAAACAAACAATATGTACAATAGGCTGGCCATTCACCTTCACTATTAGTACAAACACACATTATAAACACTCACCTACTCCCTCTCCCATACAAAAGATTTCTCCTCCCTTAAATACATGTGGCCACTCCCCAATTAGCATCAGTTACCTAAATGGGGAATGGCCACATGTGTGATTGCTGGCAGGGACAGATTTAACCCCATCTCTGCCAACCTTACATTCCCACACACTATTTACCACAGGGTTTTAGCTAGGTCTAGATTTTGTAGACTGCAGATTACCTATGGTGTAACTGTAGTTTATGTGTACCCTGGAAGATATTGTATCATATTTTCCACTGCAAGTTTTAGTTGCTAATGACAAACGGTTTCCTCAATATTCCATGAGTAATGCGGTTTGCTCAGAATTCCATCTGTGGTTTGGTAGCCTTCAGGCTTCAATATCCCAGTTACAAATTGTTAATTCAGAAGCTTTTTACAAAAATTAATTTAAAATTGAGTTTCTCTGTATTTCTTCTTTTTTCCCCCGAATACTGTTAATTTCAGGATTGTGTCACAATGTGGCTATTTCCAATAGCCTAAATAATAACTTAAATACTTAATAAAAACATCTACTTACATGCAGCTTTTCTTCATTTCGGGGATCTTGTACACAAAGGTGGACATGGTTGGTGATCTGTTTGTTTTTATCTACCTCTTAAAAAATGTATAAAGAAAAAACGTAACATTTATTTTTAATTAGGATTTGAGCGCTGGTTCCTGTATTTGTGTAAAATTGAGTATTTTACTTTATTTTCTAAACTCCAGATTTTTGGGTACTGACCAAATCCCTATTGAAATGAATGACTTGAAAGAAAATGTGCACTTATTAAAAAAGCTGAAGGTTTACTAAAACCAACACAAAAACAGCTAAGCGAAAAGGCAAACCATTTCAGACAGTTTGAAAAGAAAAGGTGCCTACTTAAAAGCAACCCAGAGAAAATCTGAATGCCAGCAAAAGTGCCTGACTCCTTCTAGCATGTACAGTACAAAAAAGTGAATGTCTTTCTATTTAAATATGGTTTAAATATGCTCTTGATAATTAACAACTTGTTGAGAGTTTTCAGTTTGCTGAGGTATTATTGTGTTTATTATACTGTGTATGTACATTAATCAAGTTGTTTTGTTTTTAAGCATTCGAATAGTTTTGTCATTTTACCTTTTTTTAGGTATAGTATAATATTTTTTTTACAGTAAATCTGTAATCCAACACATTGTCTAATCTGGCACAATTTTCCAGTCCCAAGCAACACCTGCTTGTACAGGTTTTACTGTAACACATACAGCACTGTGAATAGGACTCTGTAGGGTCATATCTATATATATCTATATCTATATGTATATATATATATATATATATATATATATATATATATATATATATATGCATGTGAGAAGTAGTAAAAGGTGTGCAGTGCAGTGGTCACAGAAAACTCAATATCGAACACTTCTGACCTCTTATGAAAAAAAAGAATGTAATTTAAACTTCATTCGAAAACCTCAATGTGTTTATGTACACCTATGCGTGTCTGGAATCCCATTGCAGTTAAGTTTAGCAAATGTCAGATGCAACAGCTCACTGAGCAAGCTGCTGGCTGTCTTTCACGTTTATATTCCACTTGCGTGTGCCTTTAGGGTTCAGTAGAAATGGTTTATCATCAAAGCATTTCATGAAATCGGTCCAGACAGTGCAAGTGTTGTTCTGTTTCTGTACTTGATATAATCATGAGAGACAGAGAGAGAGCAGATTGACAGGTCTAAAATGAAGCCCACTGTTTTTACTATGTGGTACACAACAGAAAATCATTTGGATCAGACAACATGTATCTTCCATACCACTTTCATAACACTGTACTGCATGCATAATTATCCATAGTCACGAGATACAAATATTCATACAGTAAAATGTAGTGTGTTGACAAATATACATACAGTAGTTGCCAGTATCACAGCATTAATGATCATTAATAATAAGTGGATCATTTACACAGAAAAACAACAATTTTAAAAAACAACATTATTTTAGGATTTAGATGTTTTAAGAACTGATAACCAAGGTCCATTTGGTCTCTTTTAGCAACTTTTACTTCATCTGGAATATTAATATAGTTTTAATCCAATGCTGTATTAGTAAAAGTTGATACTTCTTCCTTGCACCCAATGATGTCCTTATACCCAATCATCTGGAGGTACATTAGCAGCAGTTTCTTACAACATTGTACTGAATCCTAAATGAAATAACATGTTTCTTCAAAATGAAAGGCAGCGCTAATAATTAAGAACATTTATGAATTTTAAAGACTTGATAATTGTCTGTCCTTCAAATGTATTATATTCCAAAAAAAACTAATTACAGTTAGGATGCATCACCATATAACCCTAGTCCTTTTATAAAGCTTACCTGTCATTAGCATTCTACCTTAGTGATCAAGAAAGGGCCTTATTTAAGAATTATGTGCCCAATCCCACACAACAAAGCATTTAAGTCTTTAGCCCTTCTGATTGGTTTGCAAAGAAAAGGGACATTTTACTGGCAGCTCCCCAAGATCAAGAGACAGGTCTGGAGACATTGATTTTTCTTGTGTGCTTGTGGGATTTTTAATTTTTTTTATTTCCGTTCATCTTTGGTTAAAAGTAAGAGCATGAGAATGTGACCTCTCTCAAGAGATGAGACTCTAACTTCAAACATACAGAGATGAAGCAAGTTCGCTCAATGAGTCTTCACAGCTCATTGATAAACCTTTCAAAGTCACCTTTAGTATGAGGGGGCAACTATCTGCTTGTCTCATACACAGTCTCTTATTTTATTTACGGCACCATAAATTGTGCATTTTCTATCTAAACCCCTTCTTGCTCAGAGCCTGGTTTAACAGAAAACACTATACAGTACATTGCAATTCAGTTGACCGATATAATAACATTAGAAATATTAGGAATAACTTGAAGAGGCCATTTGGTCCATCAATGCTGAAAGACCCCAATCATTCAGTAGCAATAATATAGCTTGGTAAACAACTCCATACACTCGCCACTCTTTTAAGTGCCCTAGGTCCGTATCAACTCAATTTCCAACTGTGATGTAGTCCTGGCCTCTGAAATAGCTCCTAGGGTCTGTTAAGCATGATAACAACTTTCATCAAGTCTCCCCAAACCCTTTTTGTTCAAGGCTATATAGATTAAGTTCCCTTAACCTATCTTCATAACCCATACCTTTTTTGAACTGGGATTAATTTATTTGCTGTTCGCTGGAATCTCTTGACAGCTGCCATTTTTTTAATGCAGGGGTCAACACTGAACACAGTATTCTATGTGTAACCTCACCAGTGTAGTATACAGCCCCATCAAAACCTCCTTTTATTTGAGCTCTATACTTTTGACTACCCTATTCCCTTTAAATGTTCATCAATCAAAACTACCAGTAACACCAAAATTCAACATTTAAAAAATTGTTTTGAAAATGTAACTTTAAAAACAACAAAAATGCAATCTGGTTAAAAGTTGTTTTATTTATAATGATTGTCAATACATTATTGTGAACATAAAAACAATAAATACCCAACAACTAATTAATGTATAGGCTACTGAAAAGATGCATCCAAACACACTGTGAAACTATAAGCTATAAATACTGTAACAAGTTACAAATGCATTTAATTTTAGTTAACAAATAAGCTATAAACTACTTAAATAAGTATATGAACATACCTTTTCAAATTATTTATTACGTAAAGTCAACATTTTATTGTGGTATTTGTATTTTATTAATACAGACACTTTTCATGGATCCTGGTCGCAACTCAGATTCATCAAGAGTGAATTGCCTGAACTGTCACTCCCTATCATACAGCTCACTGTGCCTATGCATGTAAATATTTCTAAGTACTGCATTAAGAAATGGTACTATGTCAATAAAGCAGCTTTTTGTTAATCAAAATCAGAACACAAGAAAATGCTGGGGCTATAGTTTTCTTAAAGGGCATGTCAGTTGCTCCTGATTTGCTAGCAGCTTCTGACTCCCACTTTTTCTTCCTTGGTCAGTGCTAAAGAAATTTCGCCAATGCCCAGCTCAAACTCCCTTCAAAACCACAACATCAAGGGAACGGCACAATCCAGCACAAACGTAAAGTTCTTTGCTCTTAAGTTTGTGTAAGGAAGGAGGAGGGACCCTTAGCACAGCGGTCTTTAGATGAAACAAAACATCAGTCCTCAATTGAAGTTTCAGGGGAGATGAGAACAGAGCTGCTGTCATCAAATTCATATACATAAATCCACTTTGAAAAAGAGATTTTCCAAGGATATACCCCCATCAATTTCAAGCTGATAAAGATTAGAAATAATTATCACAGCGTGTTATGCCTTACACAGATTTCCTTGCCAGAATTTGCACCAAAATTTCTAAAATGGCAAGTGATGTGTTGCCCAACTTGCAAGGTAAATCTTAAGTATAGTGATTAAAGCTTTGTTTTGTTGTGATCCTAGTATTTTCTGTTATGAGGACTGTAATCAGGGTTGCCAACTGGCCCCAGAGTTCTGGGACACTTTAAGACAGTTCAGGTTTTTTAACTCACCTCTCTAAAGGGCAAATTAATTGATTTTATTGAACATGTAAAGTGAGTGTGAATTGCGTGGGGACAGGAATTACTTCCTGTGAGGATCCTTTCCATTAATCAGACCTGCCTGAAATACACTCATCTTTTTCTGGAATAGATCATAGTAATTAATCTACACAAACACAACAGAGAAGCACACAGAATATATTATTGTAGGAAAGGTAATAAATACGGTACATTTAAATAAATAAATAAATAAAACTAAAAGAAATAACAGGGATATATGTTCTAATCCAAGGCTATCAATGTAGCATGGCCAGGTCCTGTTGCAGGTGAGTACCCAGTGTCTGGAAAGTATAGAGATGATATCAGAGAATACTATGGAGATTAAAATGGCCAAGTGAAGTAGTGCCTGGTACATAAAAAAAAAATAGAGGGGTATTTAGCCCATATTGTGCTTTGTTTGACTTAGGCCTTTTTTATATATCATCTTTTCATAACACAGTTGTTTTTTATAAAAAAAAAAAATTCATAACATCATACCTTTTTTAGAATATCTTGAAACAATAAATTAAATTAAATGAAAAACAAACAATAAAAACATGGCTTTCCCACCGTCCCAAATATAATAATAATAATAATAATAATAATAATAATAATAATAATAATAATAATAATAATAATCCTACAAAACATTCAAAATATACAGGGGCGGGGTGTACCCCGTCACATAGTAACATTGAAATTTGATTGCATTTAGATTCTCTGGAACTGACTGGGAATGATTTTGAGCAAGACCCCGCCTACAAAGGAAACAGTGAAATAATGAACACCACTGCTCCCTGTAGAAGACAGGCTTTCGTTTTGACCTTGATGTCTTCTGAATGATTTGGTCCAGATTCCTGGTACCGCCAGTCTCATGTCATAGACGTCCTAGCTGCATACAGAAACCGCATATACTTCATAGCACTTGCCATTTTGCAATAACCACATTATGCTATAAACCGATTATCTGTCAAGAGGTTTAATTTTATGGTTGTTTAATTTTATATATTTTAATCGTTGCTGAACATGGCAATAATATCTGTAATAAAATTACAATAGAAAGAAAAGAGGGCTGCTAAAAATGGCACCCTCGACACTTTTCAGAATGGCAAATCTTTGGTCCCTCAGATTTAATACATTTTTTTATCTGTAGAAACACACCCTTGGTGGAAGGTTTCTGAACAGCTTTCCAGATTAAATAATTTAATGGCTTTGAGCACCATGTTCATTACAGACTCAGATATAATACAGCACAATCAAATTGTAAAGTTCACCTCCATGACTTCACAGTCCATGAAAATGTATGGAATGCAAACAAATCAACACATATACAGTATGTGCACTACAATATGAATGTTAGTTTGATGTAAAAGTTTGTACCAAGGCTATGTGACAACAGTCCAGTGTTCTCTGAATACAGTTGGTGCTGCCTAATTGGGATACTGATAATCTACTTAAATGGGATACAACTCTGGGAAACGGTTCTTCCAATGGTATTTATGTCGTTTAAATGTGACGTCACGTTGTTTAATTGGAATACAGTATTTTCAAATGATGACAGGAGATTGCTTTTCATATCAAGGAGGTGCCGAGCCTTGTGATAAGATGTGGTTTCATTCTTTTTCGTTCCATGTAGAAATAAACAGCGATTAATTTTGTTTATGAATAAAAATTTTAAAAAAATCACTCGTATTTTAAATTATGTATTTAACATTTAGTCCTAATGTGATGTGATTTCATTCTTTTTCTTTTCATTTAGAAACAAAAAAGTGTGACTAAAGTTGTCTCAAATGCCTGTCCCGATAAAGCAACGCTGACTGTACCATCCACAATAACATATTAATTACATGGACAACACTTATCTGTGACAAAATCACAGATTATTTCTGCTAATTTGCTGATACTATTATACAAGTAAAGATAGGCAGGTATTAAAATCCCCCATCCTAGTTACTACCCTATGTCAGGTAATCCTCCCTAACCTCCCTCAGGACCTTTAACATGTTGGATGGCATGCAGGTTTTGCACTCTTTCATTTCCTGCGGCACCATTTTTATAAACAGTACTACTCAAGCGCATGCAACGCAATGAGTGCAGTCAATGTTCGCATAGAAAGTTAGTCACCAAACTGCATTATGTACTAAAGTACTAAAAGTGAAGGACTTGTGAATGGGAAGAGTTTATTTTAAAAAACTTTCTGACGTATCTACTGTCAAATTGAGTTTCAGTATCACAGATGTAGGCTGCATCTAATCTGAAGAACCACCTGCGTGTGAAACACATTTTCACTTCTCAAAATATACTTTCTAGCAACAACACAACAAATGAAACCCGTGAGTTTCAACACTTTTAGAAATTCAGGATCGCTGCAAGCCCGTGAATTAAGCTAAGTATGATTATATATATATATATATATATATATATATATATATATATATATATATATATATATATATATGTATATATATATATATATATATATATATATATATATATATATATATATATATGCACTACAATGCTTAATATTGAAGACGTGTTAACCAGTATAAAGTAATTGTATATAATACAAAAGTACAAAAATCTTTGAAGGGACAAAAAGTTTCCGCAGGGACATTCATAGTCACACTCTTAACATTTTCTTCTTCAAAAGGATTCAATGCTAAACTCTTGCTGGTTTATATTCATCAAAATATTCTTTATTTGTTTAAAAACATGATAGTAAAACAATCAACGTGTTTTAACTAAATGCATTGACCCCATTGGTTGGAACAAATGATAAACCCTTATTTAGCACTGACAATTTTGTTTGACTGAGTTCATAACGGGATACATTATTAGCGTTCTACAATTAAGGAAAATATAACCGTTACTCAGTGAATGTTTTGTTTTATTTAGACAATTTTAAGCTAACAATAAAGAGAATACTTTTGTTTTTAAAACAGCAATAAAAAACATCAGTGAAGGATACCCTTTTAAAGGAAACTGTTAAGAAAATATACAGTATAATTTGAAGTGTATTAAGGTGAGTAATAAACTGACACTCCACTGTGATTTAGCAGTTGGTTCAAACAATTTAACAGCGAATGCTGGAATTTTTTATGTATAATTCTGTATAAATAAATATAAAACAATAAAAAGGGTCAACTATATTAACCCAGAAATAGAACAGGTTTTTTATGCTTGGTTGTTTTTTGGATAATAATAATAATAATAATAATAATAATAATAATAATAATAATAATAATAATAATAATAATAATAATCAGATAACAACAACACAATACAAATTTCACTCATATAGCGTTCTTCATGCAAGCATTCCAGGGCGCTTTACAAAAGAAATATAAAAAGCCTGTGTCTAATATATAATCCAGCTACAGGGGCTCCCGAGTGGCGCATTCAGTGCGCCCTATAGCCTGGAGATCACTGGTTCGAGTCCATGTTATGCAATTGCCGATCGTGGCCAGGAGTTCCCAGGGCGCAATTGGCCAAGCGCCGCCCAGATGGGGAGGGTTCAGGTCGGCAGGGTAATCCACCGCGCACCAGCGACTCCTGTGGCCGATAGGGCGTTTGTGGGTCTGCTGTAGAAGCCACTCAGATCTGTGTTGTCTTCCGGCATATGGGTCTGGTGGCTTCGCTGTAGACCTGCAGCACGAAAAAAGACGGCTTGGCAGGACACGTTTCGGAGGACACGTGTGTCTGCTGCCATTTCCCGAGTCGGTGCGGGAGTTGCAGCGGTGAACCGGGATAAATATCTGTATAATGTATAATGTGATATGTTGTAACAATTGTAAGTCGCCCTGGATAAGGGTGTCTGCTAAGAAATAAATAATAATAATAATAATAATAATAATAATAATAATAATAATAATAATAATAATAATAATAATAATAATAATAAAAAATAATAATTGGGCATTCCAAATTGGGGTGAAAACTGGGGTAAAAAATCATTGGCGATGACTAAATTTAAAAATAAATAAATAAATAAATAAATAAATAAAATCCAGCTATAAATAAACAGGCCCAAACAAATACGTTCTCAAACAGGATTTAAAAGATTAAATTGTGCTAGCATTCCAGATATGAATCGGGAGCAAGTTCCAAAGGTGAGGAGCATTTATAACTAAATGCCCTGGCTCTGACAGAGTTCAAACGAATTGTAGGGACTGTCAGAAGATTAGCATTTCCCGATCTCCGGGAACAACCAGGAACATATGGGGTCAACATAATAATAATAATAATAATAATAATAATAATAATAATAATAATAATAATAATAATAATAATAATAGCATCAGTACCAAAACAAACAAATGAGACAGATGCAGTAATTGTATCAATTAAATAATTAAACAATTTTAAATTGCAAGATTAATCACTTGACAGACCTAATTATATATATAAATTACGAGACCGAAGGTCAAATTCAAGTATATTTTCCTCTAGAGGAATTATCACTTTTGGACACCACTACTCTGGTATTATGCCTTTTTTTCGAATGGCCCAGGATGCATATATAGTCTTCACCCATGTATTTATATATATATATATACACACACACATACACTGAGTGTACAAAACATTAGGAACACCTTCCTAATATTGAGTTGCACCCCCTTTTGCCCTCAGAACAGCCTCAATTCGTCGGGGCATGGACTCTACAAGGTGTCGAAAGCGTTCCACAGGGATGCTGGCCCATGTTGACTCCAATGCTTCCCACAGTTGTGTCAAGTTGGCTGGTAGTGGATCTCTACTCTGAATAGCTCGTTCCATCTCATCCCACAGATGCTCAATTGGATTGAGATCTGGTTACTGGGCAGGCCACTGCAGTAATTCACTGTCATTCAGCGTATTTATAAACTACATTCAGATCCTAGTTATTGAATATCGTAAACTACAGTATAATTATAGTTTGTGTTTTATTTGCTCTCGGTATACAACCTGCCGGTAGTAGAGAAATAGTAAACACAAAGTAAACTTGTTGTTTTTCAAAAATTCTCTGGATGATGTCATGATTATGTGAGAATAGAATGTTCATTCCAAGAGGTTCCAAAGTTCCTAGTTTGAAGATAAACTCATGTTTGTTATTGAGCAGCATTTGTTCCATAGCACTGATTGATCCCACGGTCTGATTATCATTGTTGAAATGTCAGGCTATTGCAATATCTTGATTCGAATGCTTCGTAAACGTTCCATAAAGCAGTGCATATGTATATATAGATAGATAGATAGATAGATAGCTAGATAGATAAAGAGAGATACACGCATACATCGGCCCTTTGATGTCCGGGTCATACATCAGAAACACCTAACAGGGTTATATTAACTACAGGTTTTCTTTCTTGTTCCTGGGGGGCAGTATGCACTCACTGTCACTGCTAACAAAGTTAAACCTCCCTCTTCTCACACACACACACACACACACACACACACACACATATACACACGCATGCACGCGCACACACACACACATTCCTTTTCTTTTATTGAGAGGGATCTCTAAGCTGTTATTGGTTTTCTTGCAATGTTCTGTGGGTAATTGAATGGGCCCAGAGCAGATTTCATAGAACTTTTAACAGAAATTTGGGAATCCTGCAATAAGTTAAAATGTGATACACATTGGTGGTTTGCACTGTGTCTGAATCAATACCATCTGTTGGCAAGCCTTCATATCCGTTTTCTTCCTCCCCATGGATGTTTTTTTCTTAAATCTGCATGAAATCCAAGCAGATGAGTGAAGAGTAAAGCTTTGAAACGTATTGAGCCACAATTTATGACATGCTTTATTGTAGGGAAGTCCACACTGCCTTCATGATTAAATCTTAATAGCTGTCATTTGTACTTGATATGGTAAAACATTGGTCTTTCAGCCATACTAACCACTAGAAACACAACAATATGTACAGAGGGTAAAAAATGATGAACTCACCTACAGTAGAAAAAAAATATGTAACCTGAGTATGTGGTGCTGGGGTATGGAGAAGTTTGATTTACTCCACTCAACTCAGACCACCTGCTTATTAAATATATTGGTATTCCTGAATAGATAATGGTCCACTTTCCAAATGCAGATGTCAATGAGGAAGCTGTCTCATACAGTGTACTTGGTATTTCCATGCAGAAAAGAAGTTGATGTATTTTGCATATCAGAACTTGTAGATAAACCAAAGCCTACAATAGGCAGCAAGAAGCCCACTTGGTTTCTATGTAGATACTGTTTCAATGCTGCTTCTAGGCAAAATATGAAAATACAGCACAAAATCAAGATGATTATGAGGTACATATAACCACATAATAATTAGGTAACTACCAATGGGTTCTGCTTGTGCATGATGTAATAAGTGTGTCATGGTGTTACCATGTAATTACATCAGGTAAAACAATTTGTTCTCAATGCCATTTCTATGTACTTACACAACAGTTACCATTTAAGAACAGGAAACATTGTTATTATAATGTTATTACACAACTTGTCATGCCCTGTAATCAACAGTGCTACCAGAAGACTGGGACTTTTTTTTCAATTACAGAACTGCTCCTTTAAGTAAGGAATAGGTAGAAAGCCTACACTAACCTACCATCACATTAAACCTAAATGGTTCCTCATTTCAGAGGCATTTTCAGTGTTTTCTGTCAACTGTGTGAATTCCCTATGAGAAAGCACTGAGAGTTTGACAGCTTCCCCAAACTGGGGCTGGAGATGGATGAAGACCTGCCTGGAAGGCTAGTCATAATTACATCTCTTCTGCTCACATAAACAGCAGGGTTACTGCTCTTTAGATTACTCTTGGAGATGGAAGTGTCTGCCTGCGTGAAAATCCCTCTTGCTTGATTGATGCCTTAATTCCTGTAATAAACTGTTTCATGGCCAACAATTATTGCCATTTATTGAAAGTATATGGATTGTTTTTTCATGCCGAAGCCATCCTCTTTTTATTGGATAGTTTAACCTTCTGAACTTTCTGCTTTCACTGCTGCTTTTACACAGCAAAAAGATGAAGCCACTGTCAATACAAACAATAAAACCATCATGAGCTTGGGTGCTAGTGTCTGTCTGTGAATAAGGCAGATAAGCATGCATATATATATATATATATATATATACATGATATACAGTAAACAAACACGCACCAAAGCTGGGGAGAGTTCCATTGAATCGAAGCTATAAAGCTAAATGAGTGTTCTCCAAGTGTGGTGCACTTATGCTTGGGGATAACAAGCAGGCCAGAGGCAAGACGGGGGGGGGGGGTGATGTCTTCACATTTTTTACATCTGATAAGGATCCTGGTGGCGGCATTCTGAACGAGCTGCAGTCGGTTTATGGTGCGTGCCATATAGAGAGTTGCAGTAGTCGAGTCAAGAGGCGACAAATGCATGACAAAGTATCTCCGCATCCCGGAGGGAAAGGTAGTGACAGACTTTGGAGATGTTTCGACGATGGTAGAAGGAGGATTTGACGACGGAGGAGATGTGGGCATCAAAGGAGAGGTTGCTGTCAAGAAGTACACCAAGGATTCGTACTGTGGGGGAAGGCAGCAGCAGACAGTTTCCGAGGTTCAGGGCAGCTATATTTAGATTCTTATGTTGAGTTTTAGATATTACTAGAAGGAGTTCAGATTTGCTAGTGTTTAGCTGAAGAAAACTGGCAGACACCCAGGCCTTGATGTCTTGAATGCAAGCCGAGAGCCGGACCATGGCAGAGGGGTGCCCAGGGTTGAGTTTTAACCCTTTGCAGTCCATTTATTAAGTGCGCGTCAGGCACATCAGGTCCAATTTATTTTCACACGCGCAGTTAATTTTAGACGCGCTGTTTAAAAGTATTTTTTTTCCACAGTCAAACGGGTTTAAAAGGCCCAGCATATCAACAAAGCACTCACTAGGCATCTCCAGCCCCGCCCCACCCTTTCGTTCGCTATAATTTCACCTATGTAAGAAATAAATAATAATAATAGTCATACATACCGATCAATCATCTCCTGATCACTCGTTTTATCACCAAACTCCTCAATAATGCGATCCAAGTCATTATTTTATTACTATAACATCTCAAAAAAAGCTCTGCAAATGTCCGTGATGTTCTCTGTGCGCTGATGCAGTACCATCCAGCTTATTTCCTTATGACTGCCCCGTTATCTTATGCCAGGGGCAAGTATGACTATTCATGAGATACGCGCTTTTTATTTATTTATTTTTTTCGACTTGTCTCGGCTCCTGTCGCTCCCACTCGGCCATTGAATGGTTTTCTCGGCTTTTTCCTGGAGAAAAAATGACTAGAAACCCATTTTTTACGTTTTTTTGATGATGTCGGACAGGATCCGACAATGGACCTGATAAGAATAATTGGTCCGACATAGGACCGCAACGGGTTAAGTAGAGCTGGGTGTCGTCAGCATAGGAGTGAAACATGAGGCTGTGTTGGTGACCCAAGGGAAGCATGTAGATATTGAAAAGAAGGGGCCCAAGAACAGATCCTTGGGGGATACCACAAGTGACTGGGTTTGCAACACCACTGTGTCCAGCATGGAAAACAGACTGCATGCGTCCGGATGGGTAAGAGGACATCCAGGAGAGACCAGGTTCCAGATTCCAGCATATTTCTGAAGGCCTTCAAGAAGTATGCCATGAAATATGGTGTCAAAAGCGGCTGTTAGGTCAAGGAGGACAAGCACAGAGGGAGCACCAGCATCAGTATTGAGCAGGAGATCATTCACAATCCGGAGCAGAGCAGTTTCAGTACTGTGATGCGGCCGGAAGCCAGACTGCAGAGATTCAAGCAGATTGTTGTCCGTGGGATGTTTCATCAGCTGGCTGGCTACAGCCCTTCCGAGAGTTTTTAAGAGAAAAGGGAGATTGGAGATGGGACGGAAATTAGATAAGTCAGCCGGGTCAAGGGAGAGTTTTTTGAGTACCGGCATAACTCGGGCAAGCTTAAGGGTAGCAGGAACTGAGCCAGAGTCCAGGGACAGGTTGAGAGTGTGCATCATGGAGGGAGAAAGATCAGAAGCACAGAGACGGACAAGGTTAGTCGGCAACCGGAGGAGTGTCAAGGTGGTCAAGTAATAAACTGGGTTTGTGGTGGGAGAGCATAGAATAGATGTTGTCGATTTTGTTCCGAAAGAAAGAGGAGAAATCATGACAGGTAAGAGAGGAGGATGGATGGGATTTGGATCTGTCGGTGGTTGGATGTAGGATTTGCTCTATAGTCTTAAAGAGAACATTGGGTTTACCGTGTCCCATAGTTATGATTTCAGAGAAGTATTTCATCCTGGCCACCTGTAGCTCGCAAGATGGTCGGTCCAGATCTCTCTGTGAACCAGTCCAGACGACCTCCACTTGCGCTCAAGCTTGCAGCAGGCAGACTTAAGCAATCGAAGTTCGAGGGTGTACCGTGGGCAGTTTCGATCATATAAATTTCATGTTCTGCAATCACCAATAATATAAGCACTATTGAATATACAAAAAATATCAAGGCTCAGACATAACATAACTTCTAGTCTTTATTTTGTAAAACAAAAAGCCGCTTATTATGTGTCTTTTTTATTATTGAAATTTAATTTACACAAAACAAACAGAAATATACATGCAAAACACAGAGCTCACACATAAAAACATTTTTGTATACAACAAAACAACAACATACAAGAAATGTATATATATATATAATATATATATATACAGTATATACAGTGCCTTGCGAAAGTATTCGGCCCCCTTGAACTTTGCGACCTTTTGCCACATTTCAGGCTTCAAACATAAAGATATGAAACTGTAATTTTTTGTGAAGAATCAACAACAAGTGGGACACAATCATGAAGTGGAACGAAATTTATTGGATATTTCAAACTTTTTTAACAAATAAAAAACTGAAAAATTGGGCGTGCAAAATTATTCAGCCCCCTTAAGTTAATACTTTGTAGCGCCACCTTTTGCTGCGATTACAGCTGTAAGTCACTTGGGGTATGTCTCTATCAGTTTTGCACATCGAGAGACTGAAATTTTTGCCCATTCCTCCTTGCAAAACAGCTCGAGCTCAGTGAGGTTGGATGGAGAGCATTTGTGAACAGCAGTTTTCAGTTCTTTCCACAGATTCTCGATTGGATTCAGGTCTGGACTTTGACTTGGCCATTCTAACACCTGGATATGTTTATTTGTGAACCATTCCATTGTAGATTTTGCTTTATGTTTTGGATCATTGTCTTGTTGGAAGACAAAACTCCGTCCCAGTCTCAGGTCTTTTGCAGACTCCATCAGGTTTTCTTCCAGAATGGTCCTGTATTTGGCTCCATCCATCTTCCCATCAATTTTAACCATCTTCCCTGTCCCTGCTGAAGAAAAGCAGGCCCAAACCATGATGCTGCCACCACCATGTTTGACAGTGGGGATGGTGTGTTCAGGGTGATGAGCTGTGTTGCTTTTACGCCAAACATAACGTTTTGCATTGTTGCCAAAAAGTTCGATTTTGGTTTCATCTGAGCACCTTCTTCCACATGTTTGGTGTGTCTCCCAGGTGGCTTGTGGCAAACTGTAAACGACACTTTTTATGGATATCTTTAAGAAATGGCTTTCTTCTTGCCACTCTTCCATAAAGGCCAGATTTGTGCAGTATACGACTGATTGTTGTCCTATGGACAGAGTCTCCCACCTCAGCTGTAGATCTCTGCAGTTCATCCAGAGTGATCATGGGCCTCTTGGCTGCATCTCTGATCAGTCTTCTCCTTGTATGAGCTGAAAGTTTAGAGGGACGGCCAGGTCTTGGTAGATTTGCAGTGGTCTGATACTCCTTCCATTTCAATATTATCGCTTGCACAGTGCTCCTTGGGATGTTTAAAGCTTGGGAAATCTTTTTGTATCCAAATCCTGCTTTAAACTTCTCCACAACAGTATCTCGGACCTGCCTGGTGTGTTCCTTTTTCTTCATGATGCTCTCTGCGCTTTAAACGGACCTCTGAGACTATCACAGTGCAGGTGCATTTATACGGAGACTTGATTACACACAGGTGGATTCTATTTATCATCATTAGTCATTTAGGTCAACATTGGATCATTCAGAGATCCTCACTGAACTTCTGGAGAGAGTTTGCTGCACTGAAAGTAAAGGGGCTGAATAATTTTGCACGCCCAATTTTTCAGTTTTTTATTTGTTAAAAAAGTTTGAAATATCCAATAAATTTCGTTCCACTTCATGATTGTGTCCCACTTGTTGTTGATTCTTCACAAAAAATTACAGTTTCATATCTTTATGTTTGAAGCCTGAAATGTGGCAAAAGGTCGCAAAGTTCAAGGGGGCCGAATACTTTCGCAAGGCACTGTATATATATATATATATATATATATATATATATATATATATATATATATATATATATATTTACATTGTTTTTCGCATATGATTCAATTACTTATAAACAGCGTGTCGTACAATATCTTTGTTTTGATATACCTCAAACATAGATAACTTCATAAGTTAAAATGTGAACATACGTCATTTCCACTTCCATGTCGTAAGTGACTCCCTTCTTTGTATACTGAGTGATTTGAGTATGTTGATGCAATAATGTTGATGCAAAAATATGCTGGTGGGAGTTCTAGTAATTTACAGGACGGCATTCTGGGGTTTGGAGGGTTCTATAAGAATTAAGACTGCTATCCACCAGATGCGATGCGACAAAATGAATAGAATCTATACTTTTGATAAGTATCTTTCACACCACAGGCGATGCAACAGCGTCACCAGGGCAACACTGGAACGACGCAAAATAAATAGGATTGAATCCTATTTTTTGAGATTTGTCGCGTGACAACTAGGGAATTGACCAATCAGCGAACAGCTTCCATGCACGTGGTCCAGCAGGGTGAAGCAGTATCCAAAATGACAACGGAAACAATAACACTTGCTGTGGAAAAATAGCTGAATGACAAAGGTCATTGCAATTATAAAGATATAGATTTGAAAGACAATATATGACTGGTGTGTATGATTTATCGCCATAGATGTTGAAATACCATCAAAGAAGACACTCATAATTTCCACAACATGTTGTCATGATGTACCAGTCGTGATCATAGTTTTATAGCAATTTTTAATAGTTGTATAGATCTGTCAGTTTTCAAACCTGTTGCCTTGCCAGTGTCACTTCTGGTGTGTATGGTCTTGTCGCTGCGAAAAGTATCTTGTCGCCCAATGAAAAACCGCATCACATCTGGTGTGTGGCAGCCTTTATACTTAAAATAATATATATTTCCCCCTCAGTTAAATACCATTATGCCGTCAAGCTTTAACATGTTCAACAGCACATGTTCAACAAAGTGTTTTGCTTTTTACTTTTGAATACCCAGGGCGAGAATATGGTGGTAGGCTATTGAAATAAATAGAGAATGCAGGTGATTTTTTAAATTGTATTAACCAGCAATACGGATGAAATTGAGCTTGTCAGCTAATTATGGTGAGTACCAAACCGCTGTCTTTGGGGAAAGCCCGAAATAAACATTTAAATAACTTATTTCAGGCTTTGCTCGGGCAAATCGAGGTCTGCCCACTGCTTCTTGGGCAGAGTCTGAATCACTCTTTCATTCCTGTTCTGAGTGGCAGTCAGACCTTCAGAGCAAGAAATTAACACGAGAAACCCCATTGACAATTGCATAGAAAAAGAACAATATTGTTAATAAACAACCAATAATAATAAGGAGTTATACTGAACTGTCCAATCAGAGAGATGGATGCAGTTACTGGTTGGTTAACTGGCTAGTTGATTCAAATTTGACAGTGTTTATGACAAGTGATCTAAGAGTTGGAAAGCGTACTCAGCGGAGTGACTGAGAGTGTACATATCTAGATTTGAATAATTTGTTTAAAATAAATTAGTCTTACATCTCATTAAATATTTTATATAGTCACGTCATCAATAAAAATACATTTTTAAATATATGCCTATTTTTTTAATCCAGACTTCCTGCATACTTTTATGAATGAGCTGAGTGAGTGAGTGAGTGAGTGAATGACACTACTCAGGTAGGCGGGTCAAACAAGCTCTTCAATCGTAGCTCTGTATCTGTCCTTTTCAACATAAAATGAAAGATCTTGTGATTCATTTCGGACTTTGACAGGGCATTGTTGGGCACTCCTAGATCTGCCCAGGCAAAACCCGGAATTAAAGATCTTGTGATTCATTTCGGACTTTGACAGGGCATTGTTGGGCACTCCTAGATCTGCCCAGGCAAAACCCGGAATTAAAGATCTTGTGATTCATTTCAGACTTTGCCCGGGCAATTCGCGGATTGCCCAGTTTCGGAGTTTGCCCGTAACAGTTTGAATCCAGTAATGTTAACTGCGAGATTCTTTGCGACATCTATTGGCCATATTCCGCTGTTGTTGTTGTTGTTGTTCTTGTTGTTGATGTAATGTTGTACTTGTATTGCTTCAGGGCTATGCAAGGGTTCCAATAATGGAGGTTTTATTTATTTTCTTAATCAGACACAGCATAGTTTACACAAGAGTATATGCAAGAAGTATATCTTACTGCTCTTTCTCGTTATTGTTCACCGGTCCAAACACAGAATATTGTATTTATTATACACATTTACCCTCCAACAATCTGGCTGACAGGTAAATTGGTAGAATAGGATGAGAAGGACTAAGACCGCGCAGGGAAAGCCAATATCCAAAATCAAGAATCCAGTCACTTACTCTCATCACTAACACGCATTGCAAGTAAGCGGATTCAACTGGATGTTTTTTTTTTTTTTTTTTTGTGTGTTTTTTATGGAAAACCCAGACTTACTGGTCACCTGTTTCTGGCAATTTCCAGTCAGGCTACAATTAGCTGTCCCAGCATTCTCTGTCTACCGCATGCAGTATATTCACAATTGACCATTGAGACAGCAGGAACCAATGAAGTACAAGAAGCTTGATAACATGCAAACTCAAGCTGTGTAGCAAAATTGCTATGCGTATTCGTTACACATTCAATTTAAATGTCATACGTAATTCATATTTTTTCAATGCATAAAACACCCTTTACACAGTTTATCTGGAGTGATGTGTGTGTGTGTGTGTATATATATATATGCAGTATATCTATATATATATATATATATATATATATATATATATATATAGGAATGAAGAAATAAATATACTAAAATATAGAAGAAACAGTGTCACTGTATGAATTTAAAAGGCAAACATATCAATATTCCAATATAAAAAAATATATACTATTCCTTTGTACTGGCACTAGTATATTTTCTCCACAAATACAGCCCAACCAGAGTACTTACACTAAACGTGTAATTACTGTATAGCAATTGAATTAGACATTAAACAGTGGTTGTGCTAAGGTTCAGTTCAAGCACAACATATATTAGTAATGTTTATGTTCCAATAACACTTGAAACTAGTTTCTTTTTTTGAAAAAAACGTGTGAATTAACATACCCCTACTAAATAGGTAACTTGAAGCTACATAAATACAACTGAAAGCGTAAACCTGGTTCAATAATTCCTATTCCATGAAAGAATAATTAATGCAGAGCTACAACAAATTATGCTTGTTATATCTCAAATTTTTGATAAGCCTCTTGGAAAGCACTAAGCATGCAATGCAATATTTTGTCCTTGTTTTGTTTAGCTTGCTCTGTCCTCTATTCTTATCAATACACACCATTGCTTCGCTGGTTAATAACGTATTCAGCGACCCAAGCATTTCACAGCTTAGCAGCCACTACATTCTTCAAAAATCAACAAGGCATGGAATCTTGTAAGCAACAGAAAGGTATCAGATGTTTACCTTGTCTTCTTATGTGCTGAGCACGGCAAGTGCTTAATCTGCCAGTACCTTCTTTATTATCATTGGAGCACATTTTCATATGAAAAGAAAGCATAACTATTTTCATATTCATCGTTTTTCCCCTCTATTTCATACACAAAGCCAGATTACAACAGCCCAGCTGTGATGGGAAAAATAAGTAATAAGTATTTATTTAGTAATAAGGATTTGCAGGATGGTCCTTTAAGTCAGGATCGGCAACTATTGGTACAAACTGAACCAAACCACCCAAGCATAACTGACTCTGCACTTTACTTTTACTAAGTAAGCAACTGGTGGTTAAGAAAAAAATATACAAATACACTTTACAATGCTGCATGAAGATTGCAATAAGATGAGTAACATACTTCTCAAGTGACCCTCATTCTCCAAACCAAACCCTCTACCCTCTAAAAACCCTAAATAATATGCTACACAATGTTGAGTTTCTATTGAAAGTAATAGTTTTGTTGTATTATCAGAGAAACTGACAATACGTTTTATTGAAAATATAATTATAGTTATAATTCATTTAATGGCTTTTTTATTTTATTTTAAATCTACTTGGTAAAATACAGACGTGCTCAAATTTGTTGGTACCCCTCCACAAAAATCGAAGAATACACAATTTTCTCTGAAATAACTTGAAACTGACAAAAGTAATTGGCATCCACCATTGTTTATTCCATATTTAATAGAAATCAGACTTTGCTTTTGATTTTTTATTCAACATAATATTGTAAATAATAAAACAAATGAAAATGGCATGGACAAAAATGATGGTACCCTTAACCTAATATTTTGTTGCACAACCTTTAGAGGCAATCACTGCAATCAAACATTTTCTGTAGCTCTCAATGAGACTTCTGCACCTGTTAACAGGTAGTTTGGCCCACTCTTCCTGAGCAAACTGCTCCAGCTGTCTCAGGTTTGATGGGTGCCTTCTCCAGACTGCAAGTTTCAGCTCTTTCCATAGATGTTCGATAGGATTCAGATCAGGACTCATAGAAGGCCACTTCAGAATAGTCCAATGTTTTGTTCTTATCCATTCTTGGGTGCTTTTAGCTGTATATTTTGGGTCATTATCCTGTTGGAGGACCCATGACCTGCGACTGAGACAGAGCTTTCTGACACTGGGCAGTATGTTTCGCTCCAGAATGCCTTGATAGTCTTGAGATTTTATTGTGCCCTGCACAGATTCAAGGCACCCTGTGCCAGGCGCAGCAAAGCAGCCCCAAAACATAACCGAGCCTCCTCCATGTTTCACTGTAGGTATGGTGTTCTTTTCTTTGAAAGCTTCATTTTTTCGTCTGTGAACATAGAGCTGATGTGACTTGCCAAAAAGCTCCAGTTTTGACTCATCTGTCCAAAGGACATTCTCCCAGAAGGATTGTGGCTTGTCAATATGCATTTTAGCAAATGCCAGTCTGGCTTTTTTATGTTTTTCTGTCAAAAGTGGAGTCCTCCTGGGTCTTCTTCCATGGAGCCCACTTTCGCTCAAAAAGCGACGGATGGTGTGATCAGAAACTGACGTACCTTCACCTTGGAGTTCAGCTTGTATCTCTTTGGCAGTTATCCTTGGTTCTTTTTCTACCATTCGCACTATCCTTCTGTTCAATCTGGGGTCGATTTTCCTCTTGCAGCTGCGCCCAGGGAGGTTGGCTACAGTTCCATGGACCTTAAACTTCTTAATAATATTTGCAACTGTTGTCACAGGAACATCAAGCTGCTTGGAGATGGTCTTGTAGCCTTTACCTTTACCATGCTTGTCTATTATTTTCTTTCTGATCTCCTCAGACAACTCTCTCCTTTGCTTTCTCTGGTCCATGTTCAGTGTGGTGCACACAATGATACCAAACAGCACAGTGACTACTTTTCTCCATTTAAATATGCTTAATGACTGATTACAAGATTGGAGACATGTGTGATACTAATTAAAGAAACTAATTAGTTTGAAATATCACTATAATCCAATTATTTATTATCTTTTCTAAGGGGTACCAACAAATGTGTCCAGGCCATTTTAGAATATCTTTGTAGAATCAGCAATAATTCATCTCTTTTCATAGCTTCTTTGCTTTATTCTATGACATACCAAAGGCATGCAAGTATACATGATAAAATAGCTTTTAATTTCATCACTTTTCAGGAGGAATGAAGCATTATTTCAATGAGCTGTAAGGGTACCAACAAATTTGAGCACGTCTGTAAGCAGGCATTAACCACTCAAAATTTACAAAAATGTATATACAGTGCCTTGCGAAAGTATTCGGCCCCCTTGAACTTTGCGACCTTTTGCCACATTTCAGGCTTCAAACATAAAGATATGAAACTGTAATTTTTTGTGAAGAATCAACAACAAGTGGGACACAATCATGAAGTGGAACGAAATTTATTGGATATTTCAAACTTTTTTAACAAATAAAAAACTGAAAAATTGGGCGTGCAAAATTATTCAGCCCCTTTACTTTCAGTGCAGCAAACTCTCTCCAGAAGTTCAGTGAGGATCTCTGAATGATCCAATGTTGACCTAAATGACTAATGATGATAAATAGAATCCACCTGTGTGTAATCAAGTCTCCGTATAAATGCACCTGCACTGTGATAGTCTCAGAGGTCCGTTTTAAGCGCAGAGAGCATCATGAAGAACAAGGAACACACCAGGCAGGTCCGAGATACTGTTGTGGAGAAGTTTAAAGCCGGATTTGGACACAAAAAGATTTCCCAAGCTTTAAACATCCCAAGGAGCACTGTGCAAGCGATAATATTGAAATGGAAGGAGTATCAGACCACTGCAAATCTACCAAGACCTGGCCGTCCCTTTAAACTTTCAGCTCATACAAGGAGAAGACTGATCAGAGATGCAGCCAAGAGGCCCATGATCACTCTGGATGAACTGCAGAGATCTACAGCTGAGGTGGGAGACTCTGTCCATAGGACAACAATCAGTTGTATACTGCACAAATCTGGCCTTTATGGAAGAGTGGCAAGAAGAAAGCCATTTCTTAAAGATATCCATAAAAAGTGTCGTTTACAGTTTGCCACAAGCCACCTGGGAGACACACCAAACATGTGGAAGAAGGTGCTCTGGTCAGATGAAACCAAAATCGAACTTTTTGGCAACAATGCAAAACGTTATGTTTGGCGTAAAAGCAACACAGCTCATCACCCTGAACACACCATCCCCACTGTCAAACATGGTGGTGGCAGCATCATGGTTTGGGCCTGCTTTTCTTCAGCAGGGACAGGGAAGATGGTTAAAATTGATGGGAAGATGGATGGAGCCAAATACAGGACCATTCTGGAAGAAAACCTGATGGAGTCTGCAAAAGACCTGAGACTGGGATGGAGATTTGTCTTCCAACAAGACAATGATCCAAAACATAAAGCAAAATCTACAATGGAATGGTTCACAAATAAACATATCCAGGTGTTAGAATGGCCAAGTCAAAGTCCAGACCTGAATCCAATCGAGAATCTGTGGAAAGAACTGAAAACTGCTGTTCACAAATGCTCTCCATCCAACCTCACTGAGCTCGAGCTGTTTTGCAAGGAGGAATGGGCAAAAATTTCAGTCTCTCGATGTGCAAAACTGATAGAGACATACCCCAAGCGACTTACAGCTGTAATCGCAGCAAAAGGTGGCGCTACAAAGTATTAACTTAAGGGGGCTGAATAATTTTGCACGCCCAATTTTTCAGTTTTTTATTTGTTAAAAAAGTTTGAAATATCCAATAAATTTCGTTCCACTTCATGAATGTGTCCCACTTGTTGTTGATTCTTCACAAAAAATTACAGTTTCATATCTTTATGTTTGAAGCCTGAAATGTGGCAAAAGGTCGCAAAGTTCAAGGGGGCCGAATACTTTCGCAAGGCACTGTAGGTCTACAAAAGAAATTACTGTGTAATCCTCAAAAGTAACCCAGCACCTTGAGGTGTGTGGTGGAATGATGTTTATAATTAATTTATTGTGGTAATAAAATGCTTAAAACAAAAAATTTAATAAAACTATGTGAGGTTACACAGCTGGAGAGATGGCATTTTATTTAGCATGACTGCGGAAACATTAAAGCCAAATCGAATGAGAAGATAAAAGAATATCAGCTTATATGAAATAAACCCCACTGACTTTAAGAGATTCACACTGATTTAAACACGATGTGTGAACTAAAACATGCCACCACTCAGCTTGATTCCGCAAAGAGTCAACATCAAGGACTTATCTACCGAGATATTTTAATATACAGCAAACTCAGTTCCATGTGAGTCTAGCAAAACATAGAATTTTATTGTAAAGTACGCACTCAGACAATGCTTTTGTTTAATATTCGATTTGTGTTCCTTCCAAGCCTTCTAGCCAACGTAGGTGTTTTAGAGGTTTAAAAGATTACTATTATTTTTGTTATTAATAGTAAGATTATTATTTATAAGGCAATTGCTTTCATTTTCTTGATATGAAACAGCTTTTTATGTTTTAAATGTGTGTGTGCATGTACTGTGTCATTTGTATTGCTTATCATAAACATCCTGTTGCTGCTGAAATAAAATAAATGTATTCCTGTAAGAAAAGTCTATTTTTATTTGCTGGTACTAAAGCATTGTAAGGATATTTTTTGTCAGGTTACAGTGTGTGAATTATTAATGACTGTCTTTTGCAGTTATGGAGCCTTACTGTATATTGGGGGTTGTGTGAACTGGCATTCTGTAGGTCCTGGGAGAGGTGCAAAGGTGGTCTCACAGTCATTGTCTTGAGGAGGTGGTGAAGCTTGTCCTGAAGTGATTAGCATATCCTTTATTATTATTATTATTATATGTTTATTTAGTAGACTCCTTTATCCAAGGCGACTTACAGAGACTAGGGTGTGTAAACTATGCATCAGCTGCAGAGTCACTTACAACTACGTCTCACCCGAAAGACGGAGTACAAGGAGGTTAAGTGACTTGCTCAGGGTCACACAATGAGTCAGTGGCTGAGGTGGGATTTGAACCGGGGACCTCCTGGTTACAGGCCCTTTTCTTTAACCACTGGACCACACAGCCTCCTTCAATGGTGCCACACCTACTTTTGATTGCCCTTTGAAACAGTCTTTTGTATCTCCGATCAGCAAGTTTGCCAGACATGTCTCCTCTCTCATTGCCATTGTTGCCCACCACACACTAGTGCCACCCCTATTTCAAAGAGCCTGGTTGCCCTGTGGTCAGTATTTTGTTAAGCAAGACAGTATGGATCTGTATGCTGTACCTAGAATCAACTTTGGAGTCCTGGAGAGGGAACGGTGCTCTTCAGTAAAGTAACCTGCAAACTGACCTGCAAGCTGTCTTACCTGGTTGATCTTGGACTATACAATAAAGTTTATTTAAGTTTGAAAGCATTTTGTGTCAGGATTTTCATTTCAAGAAGGAACCTGTTTTTAAAGAAAACTAACCTTACAGCGCTTGATAAAAAACAGCCAAAGTCTCTAATTTTTGTGGACCGAATTCTTAACGTGATCTGTGCATGCAAGTCAGTTATATTTACAAGTGATTACATGTGAACATCCCTTTTATAATCAGGCCCTGTTAGTTAGGAATAGATCAATTAAGAACAGTTATGGCTATTAGGTTATGCTGTTAATTGGTAAGGCTTAATACAAGCTGTGGCAGGGCAAATCCCTGCCTGAAGAAAATGTGTTGGTGACTGCTAGGGTTAATTTCTGTCCTTGTCAGATAAATGGGTGTGGGTGTGGCTGTGTTTGCACAGCCACAGGTGTAATTATTCTTGTTAAATGAATTGATGTCTCCTGCCTGTAACAGGCAGGTATTTAAACAGTTCAGAAAGTTTGTTCAAGGCAGTCTCCAGTCTGTGTGAAGAGAGAGGTCACTGTGAAGAGACCTGCGTGGTAACAAAAGGTAGTGTGTAAAACATGTTTGTTTATCCATCCATTATCATTAACCGCTTACTCCTTTACAGGGTCGTGGTGAGCCGGAGCCTAACCCAGCATACACAGGGCGCAAGGCGAGACTACACCCTGGACGGGATGCCAGTCCATCGCAGGGCACCACACACGCACACACACACTCACACAGAGGGCAATTTAGAGTGACCAATCAACCTGGTCAGCATGTCTTTGGACTGTGGGAGGAAACCGGAGTACCCAGAGAAAACCCACGCGAACACGGGGAGAACATGCAAACTCCACACAGACAGTACCCTAGGCCGGATTTGAACCTAGGACCCTGGCGCTGTGAGGCAGCAGTGCTAACCACTAATCCAAATTATTTTGTTTCGGTAAATGGCTTAGCCGTCCGATGTGTTAGTTACGGATTAAAAACAAAGTTTAGTTAGTACTCCATGTGGGAGTTAAGTTTTTGTTTTTCATTATTCTTTTCTGTAAACAATAAAACAGCACACAAGTGCCTAAAAAACTTTTGTGTCTGGGTTTGTATTAAAAAGGGCTATGAACCTTCAAATTAAGTGAAATCTTTCACAAAGCGATGACAAAACAAGAAATGTCTGAACAAGAAGAGCACATTTCATCTGTTTAAAAGCCAGTTTGCAACTTTACATTTTAGACAGTGATTTTAACTCCACAGCATAACTGTACTTGAAGACAGATTGTACACTGCATTCTATTTAAACTGACAATACTGTATTACCTTACCAACAGAATTTAAATTCTAATTAAGCTTTGCTGATCATATCTATTTTGTTCCTACAGTAAAGTGAATAAAATAAAATTCAGCTCTTCAAAAAGACATGGAAATGTGCCATTTGATTTATTTATTTATTTATTTTTTGTGCCCAATTATTTTACCCCCGATTTTCTCCCCAATTTGGAATTTCCAATCATTTTTTCTCCTCACCATAGCAATTCCCTACACAGCTCAGGAGACCTGAATGTTCAGCGGGCATCCTCTGATCACATGACCGAGCCAGCTTACTCTTTTACACCCAGGAACTTGAGAGTGGATGTCAGAGAGCTACCGACCTCTGGAGGACAAAGGCCAGCCTTGCAGGTGTCCACTTTTGAGGTCACTGGGCACCTGACCAGCAGGGTTTGCTGTAGCACGATGAGGAGAAACAGTCTCTGGTAGTTTTGCCTTCCTAACCCACGGGGTGCCAGAACCAATGCAGTGCTCCCTTCAAAATCTCCAGCAAAGACTGTCGACTTCACACAGCCAGGACTCAAACCTTCGCTGTATGACACCCTGCACTACACGTGGCTACATTTCAACCAGGTGAGCCACTCTGGGATCCCAGCAATTTGATTTCTGTAAACACATGTATATACATATTTAATGAATAATTAATCAGAAGTTTGCTCCCATTTTATCTATGTCTGCAACTGATTTGATCATGCCTCCCTTGTACAAGAGATTGTAATGCCATTTGGTAATTCTTGGGAAAAAAAAAGTTAAATAAATAATCATATTTGTGCTTCCCTTTTTAAAAGTATGATTTCCATTACACAAGAGTAGATGTTAAAACTTCATGCTGATTTGAACTCAGCTCCCGCCAAGATAAGCACCAACTAAGACGTAGCTTTACAGTAAACTAATGTGATCCATATGTGTCTCCATCCATTTACGTTTCCTTCCATATGATGATGTAGATATCCTTCTGTCTGGTGTTAATGGCTGAAGTGTAATGCTGGCTCCAGGGATCAGCTTATTTTGCCTCCCTGGCGCATCAGCACACACAACGGCTGCGATGCTGGCTCCGGGGATCAACCACAGTGCGGCCTCCCCAGCGCATCAGCATGACAACCGTCTGGATTGAGCTAAGTAGGGTACATCTCTGGGGTCTTCAAGTGGGCACCTTCCATCCTCAGAGTTTCGTCGACTAGCCCACGACACCTCAAGAGGGCTCGACGGTGATTCTGGCGTCCCAGCATCACCCCCCTCCGTCCCCCACTCAACTCAGCCCAGCTTACTTACCTGTACATCAGTGTTTCTTTCTTTCTATTGTGCTTGAGATCCCCAGCCAGAATCTTTCCGTCTCAACCACAGCCAGTTGCTGCTCCTCTCTGCTGCTTCAGATAAGTTCTTCACTGTGCGATGCAACTCTTGGCCACTGAATCCGATGTCTCTGAGAAACCGGGTTGTAGAGTGTGCCACAAATCCTCGACAACCCACTTCCACTGGGTAAACCCGGACTCTCCATCCTCGCTGTTCCGCTTCAGTGGCTAGTTGAGCATAGTTTCTTCCTCTCATACGCCTCATCTACAGCATCCTCCCATGGCACTGTTAACTCTACCAGGTGAACAAGGCGTGCTGATCCAGACCACAAGACAATATCTGGTCGAAGGTTAGTGGTGGCAATCTCAGGTGGAAAAATAAGCCGTTGACCAACATCTGCCAGCATTTTCCAGTCTCTAGCAGCTTCCAGTTGTCCTGGGCGAGGATTGGTTTTGACACCTTTTCTTGGTGGTTGCTCTCCTGGGCGGAGGAATGTTGTCTTTTGTATATAGAATAGTAAAAGCATATCCAAGTGTGGTAATGCATAGTAAATTTTGAACAGAAAAGATGTGTTAAGCATGGTAAATTCATGGCATACGTATGGAAAAACAGTGCCCATTTTCTTATGCTTATTGTTTTAGTACATGATCTTCCTTTCAGTGCTGTCTTTCAGGTGCAAGTTTAGAGAATAGGGGTGTGTGGATTTGTGGCTTCCTTCATTCTTATTAGAATCTTGTATTTAGAAAGGTATTCTATTAATTGCCTGAGGCAGGCTCATCATAATGGTGATGGGGAGTCTGTTCCAGGTACCTGCATCGACATATGCTCAAAAGCAAAAACAGCAGCTGTCTTTGGCATGGAAATGTACATCTATAGGGACCTTAATCAGAGACAGGAAACTGATGACAATATGATTAAGATTGCTGCAGGGGTAATATGTGAAAAATGTAACTTATTTGGATAATGGCATTAATCCCTTTGAAAGTAATATTAGGCGAGGGATGATGCAATCATTTGGCCAATAAAGAACAATCCAAGAGAAACCTAAAGAGAGCTACGCAATATTGATCTACATAAAGAAGAGGAGGCTGATGGAATTATTTAACCCTATCAGCAGGTTGAGTGTAACCATGTCTGGGTTAAAGTATCTTGCGGGGGTGGACACACACAGAAGCCAGAAGGAAAAGAGAGCAATGCTAAATCATGATAATCCTGAATGTGATTTCCACCAAACAGCCACGGGCAGAATAAATAGGGGGAGAAGGAGCTCCAGTCGCTAAGCAACAGTACACCATTTGGGAGGCAGAGTTGTGAACTGTTACACAGTTAAACAAAAGTATTTCACAAATCAAAAATTACAGGGAGCCCAGCAATGTCTATGGGGAAATAGTGCCACAAGCAGTATGACACCTACATGGACAACAAGGAATACCAGGAACTAGGCAGGTAAATGGCATTTGAAACCCTAGAAAAACTGTTGTGTAGGGATTACAAACTGCATGCCCACATTGTTAATGCAAAGGCACGAGAATAGCAGAATAGGGGAACGCTATGGGGATATCTGAGGAATTAAAGCTTGAAACATAAGCTAGATCAGTGGTGTTCAAAACATTTGTAAGCCACACACATATACAATATTTTTCTACAGTATCCAGTCTCCCATTAGCATGACCAAACAAATCAACCTGCACTAACTAGCATTTGTTGTAAGCCAAACTTTGACTGTAATATACATTAATGATGACATTTTAAAGGTAAAAATAGGAGGAATCAGAATGACAGTCATGACAAAATGTTAAATATACATTTATACGGGGGGATCTCATTTTAGACAGAGCAGGCCAACAATGGGTTAGCACATTCATATGTAATATTTCAAAGCTCTTTTTCCCATGTTTTTATGTTTTTATTTGGCATTGTGCCAAAAAGAGCTTGAGGCTGACTCATTAGATCAGGGGTCGGGAACCTATGGCTCGCGAGCCATATATGGCTCTTTTCAGGATTTTATATGGCTCTCCAATTTTCAAATGTTGACTGAAAATACACCCTCAAACATGGTGATAAAATTATTTTTAAACTATTAGCATACTTTATTAATGTATAATTATGAATGTGTAAAATTAAATAAAATATGTTCAAAATATTTAGGTAAGAGACTCGCAGCTTAATATGATTGACAGCGGTGTTTGGCCTGTAGCTAGCCTACCTTTCAGAGAGCTGAATTTTAATTGGACGACGTAGTTAGGCCTGTGTCATGTCCAGGTCAAGTTAAACAACTAACTAGCTAGCTAAAATCATCATCAACGAGAGCAAGATGGCGAAAAGAAAAAAAGACGACGATTACCGTTCATTCCAGCCCGAATGGACGGATCAGTTTGCATTTGTGGAGAAGTCGGGGTCCGCAGTGTGTCTCATTTGCAATGAACGTATTGCGTCGCTCAAAAAGTCAAATGTTAAGAGACATTTTGAGACGCACCATGCAGCATTCGCCGCAAAATATCCCGATGGGGACTGCAGGAAAAAAGCTTGCGCTGAGCTTCAGCGGAGAATGCAAACCGGACAGCAGCAGCTGCTAGCATGGACTAACAAAGGCGGGTATCTGAATTCTGCGAGCTTTGCTGGAGCTCTGGAGATTGTGCGGAGCGGGAAACCATTTACAGATGGGGAGTACATTAAGGGTTGCATGCTCAGTGTGGCTAAATAACTGTTTAATGACCTCCCAAACAAGGATAAAATTATCCAAAAAATCGAAGACATGCCTTTGTCAGCAAGAACTTTTCATGATCGTGCACTTGTGATGGCTCACCAGATAGAGGAGATGCAGATCAACGACATCAGTTCAGGTAGTTACTTTTCTCTTTCCTTGGATTAGTCTACCGATGTGAGCAATGTAGCACAGCTAAGCATAGTCGGGCGGTATGTGACGGGTGATACAGTGCGTGAAGAGAGTCTCGCTGTTTGGCCGATGAAAGATACAACTAGAGGCGAGGATGTGTTAAAATCTCTGATGGACTTTGCTACAGAGAAAAAGCTACCACTGAATAAACTTATATCCGTGTGTACTGATTGAGCACCCAGTATGTTAGGGAAACGTAAAGGATTCGTTGCCCTTCTGTGTGAGCAAGAGAAGCGGCCCATCTTAAACCTTCAATGCATTGTGCATCAAGAGGCACTGTGTGCTCAGTCATGTGGAGAAGAACTTCGCGAAGTGATGTCATTGGTCGTTCGCATTGTGAACTTCATTGAAGCTTTGAATGATCGCCAGTTTAAGGCCTTGTTGGATGAAGTGGGGAGTAATTATCCAGGGCTGCTACTGCACAGCAATGTTCGTTGGTTATCCAGGGGAAAAGTGCTCGCCCGCTTTGCTGCCTGTTTAAACGAAGTGAGGGCATTTCTGGAAATGAAAGGAAATGTTCATCCCGAGATCACTGACATTGAGTGGCTCCTGAAGTTTCACTACCTGGTGGACATTACATGTCATTTGAACCACCTCAATGTGAAAATACAAGGCATTGGAAACACAATCTTGTCCCTGCAACAGACAGTGTTTGCCTTTGAAACAAAGCTGGAGCTGTTTATCAGGGACATTGAAAGTGGCCGTCTCCTGCACTTCGAAACATTGCGAGGGTACAGAGAGGATTGCTTAGCGAGGGACCCCGCTCATCATTTCGACCTGAGGCAGCTTGCATCCTTCACGTCTGATTTACTGATGTCATTCAAATCACGTTTTGCGGACTTCCGCAGACATGCCGATTTGTTCAAAGTCATAACTCATCCACATGTGTGCACCGTGGACGCACAAAACCTGAGTGTCATCCCTGGCATCTCCATTGGAGATTTTGAGCTGGAAGCTGCTGAACTGAAGGTGTCGGATATGTGGGTGTCAAAATATTTCACTTTGAATTCCGAACTGGAAAGCCTCGCTCATCAGCGGGCAGAACTGGCAAAGCAACATAAGTGGGCAGATATGAGAAAATCTCATCCTGAAAACCTGGAACGAACTTCCAGCCACTTTCAGCACAACGCATCGTGTCAGTGTTGCCATGGTGACAATGTTTGGCTCAACATACACATGCGAGCAGTCCTTCTCACATCTGAACAACATCAAAACCAACCTGCGCTCAAGGTTAACGGATGAAAGCCTGAATGCCTGCATGAAGCTGAATCTCACCAGTTACGACCCCAACTACAAAGCACTCAGCAAAACGATGCAGCAACAGAAATCTCATTAATGTAAGTAGGGTGCAATGCTCTTATTGTTAATCACTTGTTTATGATGCCCGTTTCTAAACTTTTGTGGTGTCTTAGGAGTGCTGGAAACCGGCACTATGTCAGTGAACAAAATATAGCACTTTTTTTGTAGTATTGTGTGTAGTAGCCTGCAGTTAGCTTGGGTGTCACTGAGTGTAGTACTGGTGTTGTATATAACTACCAGTACTACCAGCGCAAGTCTTATAATAATACTGCTGTTGTTATTACATAAAAATTCAAAAATATTTCTAACACACAAGTGTAAACTTTGCTGTGGCTCTTTTGAAAAATTTCTCTCAAAATGTTTGTTTGTTTGGCTCTTCTAGGTAAAAAGGTTCCCGACCCCTGCATTAGATTGAGAGAAACAAATTATACACCAGGTATGCAAAATCCTTAAATATGAACCTTGCCACTGGTATTGATGATTGCCAGGCAGCAATCCCCTTTAATTACTTTTTGACAAACTACCACAGGTCAACCTACAATTATGACTTTCATAAAACAGCAGCACATAAAGTCAGCTTCTGTCACTGTTTTTTTTTTTTTACTGTTATGCAACTATAGAAGTGTTTGTTTTTATTTTTATTTAAAAGGAAGGATGTTTGCTTTTGTTTAATATAAAAATTAGCAAGCTTTGGTCCTTCCTCGAAATGTGACCAAGTCTCAGTCATCCTTCACAGTAAACAAACAAAGAAAGAAGCCTCTGGTGATCAGGGGAAATTAAGATTAAAGCATCAGCTACTTCAGCTATATTGCTATTACAATTTTGTGTATTTTGCCAGTGAATTTAGCTTTAAGAATAAATGCCAATAAAGCACGTTTTGGCCTGCTAGACCATCAGGCTTTGCCATTTCTTCACCAGGAAAACAAGACTTGAAGTTAACCCAGGTGATTTTTTGTGTTAGGAGGATGTCCCAGAAAATCACCAGTCCAGACAGGGGTAGGTGGTTTATCTAAAGCCCTTGTTACACAAGTCAATTTACTAGCAACTTTTATCGCCTGCGACCAAATCCTGTGAGGATTGCCCCGTGTAACAGCCCTGACAACGTATTGTCAACGTTCTGGCAACTGCGTGGCAACGCGATTGCTTGAGTGGACAGCAATCCTACTCCAAGCAACAGGTTCCAGGCAATATCCAATCAGAGCACTGGTGTGTGTCACGTGATTCTGTCTGCTACAGTGAAAACAACAGTTGAAATGGAAGACTCAGGAGAAAGAAATAATTCTCATAGAGTTTTATGAAGGTTGGTCAACACATCATCATTTTGGTAGTGGACTATTTTGATAACAACCAATGCTGGGAGAGTTACTTTTAACAAGTTTTTAAAACTACTTAAAATATTGGTCCAACTATCATTAACTACGCCCGAACTGCACCTTTGTTCAGGTCTCTCCTGCTTAATATTTAAAATACCTTTGTATAAAAGACAGCAATAATAATAATAATAATAATAATAGGGGAATAAAAACGTAGCTACTGTAACTCTGCTAAACTGATGTCCATATTATGTTATTTTGTTACCTTTTTTTAAACCGTTACTCCACAGCACTGTGATAATATAACCATAAAAGGCCATTTTTTTTTATTATGACTGATTATATATATATATATATATATATATATATATATATATATATATATATATATATATATATATAATCTGCTGCTTTTTGTAATGAAGGTGGATTTAATTATTCTAATTGAACTGTTGAGAGCACAAATTCTTCTGGGATCCAAGGGATGAACAATATTTTAGAAGAGGAAAACGAGAGGCAAAACTCTCTGAACTGGGATTCTAGGTGTTAATGGTACGGGAACAGCATATAACAGTAGGTATTTTACAGCATTTAAAGAAATTAAGAATTATCTTTCATTCTTATCTACGTGTAGTACTGTACGTTAAATTGAGTTTTACATATTTGGCTTATTTGCTTTTATTCTGTAAACGTTACTACTTTATTATTATAATTATTAGTTGTTCAATTATTTAAAGATGAATAGTTGTACTGATGCTTGGTATTTGTAAGTATATGACCTGAAAACGTGACGTAGTTCTTAAATATGATTGGATATTGCTTGGATTAAAGGCAATTTGTATCGAATGCGAGTTAACTGTTAGTTGTATCGTGTAACAGGTCAAATCCCCCGCGGTGATGTCATAGGCAACTCGTTCCTAAGAGAGAACCTTGAGCTCAATCTATCAATTTGCAGCATGTCTGTTGTTTCCTACAAAACTCTCGGAATGTGTCACTTCATCCCATCTAACTGGTACTCTCCCGTCTTTGGTTTGACGATGCAGTGACCCTCTATAATGCTACCCTTACTCAGATCATCAACATCGTTGCCTCGCTTACAGCCAGAAAGGTCAAGAAAGATCGCAACTGCCCATGGTACACTCTCAAACTTCGATTGCTTAAGTCTGCCTGCCGCAGGCTTAAATGCAAGTGGAGGTCGTCTGGACTAACGGTTCACAGAGCTACAGGCGTGTGCTCGCCGTGGCTAGGGTGAAGAACTTCTCTGAAATTATAACTAACTATATACCCAATGTTCTCTTTAAGACCATTGACCAAATCCTACGTACAGCCACCGATAGATCCATCTCCCATTCATTCTTCTCTCTTAACTGTCATGATTTCTCCTCTTTCTTTTAGAACAAAATTGACAACATCTATTCTATGCTTTCCTGCCACAAACCCAGTTTGCTACTTGACCACCTTCACTCGCCTCTGGTTGCTCCTCCTACTCTCTCCTCCTTCTCGCTTCTCTCCATTACTGATGTCTCCGGCCTACTGTTGAAATCAACTTCTGCCACGTGCCCCTTGGACCCCTGGCTGACTAATCTTGTCTGTGCTTCTGATCTTGCTCCTTCCATTATGCACACTCTCAATCTGTCCCTGGATTCAGGGTTTGTTCCTGTTGTCCTCAAGCTTGCCCGAGTTATGCCGGTACTCAAAAAAAACCTCCCTTGACCCGGCCTATCTCCAATCTCTCTTTTGTCACAAAAACTCTCGAAAGGGCTGTAGCCAGTCAGCTGATGAAACATCTGAAAGAACGGATAACAATCTGCTTGAATCTCTGCAGTCTGGCTTCCGGCCACATCACAGTACTGAAACTGCTCTGCTCCGGATTGTGAATGATCTCCTGCTTAATGCTCCCTCTGTGCTTGTCCTCCTTGACCTAACAGCTGCTTATGACACCATAGATCATAGCATTCTTCTTGACCGCCTTCAGAACTGGTCTCTCCTGGATGTCCTCTTATCTATCTGGACACATGCAGTCTGTTTTCTATTCTGGATCCAGTGGTGTTGCAAACCCAGTCACTTGTGGTGTCCCTCAAGGGTCTGTTCTTGGGCCTCTTCACTTCAACATCTGCTTCCCTTGGGTCACCTCATCGGCCATCAATCGACTGCAGCTAGTTCACAATGCCGTCACCAGGATCCTTATCAGATGTAAAAAACATGAACACATCACCCCCAATCTTGCCCAGCTGCATTAGCTACCTGTAAAGTTCAGGATTACTTTCAAAATACTTTCATCTTTAAGCCTGATATCTGTTATTAGCTGTTGTGTCTTTGCTCTTCTGATTCTTCACTGCATCTTCTTATGATTCTATATGACATACACATACTGTTGTATCTCTGCTACTTCTGACCTTTCACTGCATCTTCTTATGATTCTATATGACATACACAACGTTTTAGAATTTCCACATCCTAGTATTTAATGTAGTATGCATTGTTTTTCACTGTATCTTGTAAAGCACTTTGGTCCACTATGAAAGGTGCTATATAAAATAAAGATTGATTGATTGATTGATTGAGTATTGTTTGAACTACTGAAGCAAAGTTCGATCACAAATTTCAGCAGCACACCGCTGGATTGGAATGTAAGCAAAGACACATTCTAAACAAGTCCTGGTATGCATGTTATTCCAGTTATGTTATCCCACTTAAGTGGGATAACAAAAATGTATCCCACCTTTTGTTTCTTTTTTACTGTAGTGGCGTTAGTGTTGTGAGATGTGTGTATGTGTGTATTTTCTTAACTGCCTAAAATCTGATTAGAATCAGATTTGTCGAGAATAGCATTTTAGTGTTCCACAGATTGCAACATGGTCATAACACAAGGAATACATATTTAGATAATATAATGTTACTTACAAATGTGTATTTGCACTCGGCTAAGAAAAATAAATCAGTTGCAACAACCGGTATCCTGCTGGCTAGAGAGAGTGTGTACACAAGTAATTCATATATTAGCTGCAATCAATATCCACTGGATTCAAATTGAATACGCTATAAAACAAAAGCAATTCATTAGTGACTAATACTCTTGGGCTGGTGGAAGGCCACGATTCCAATTATACTGTAATTCTTCAGTTAGTAACTGTATTAGATCTACATGCAGACACAAATAGATACATGCTCAAATATAAAACATTGTAGTTAGGGGATCCCAGCTTTTCAAATCTGAAATATACAGCCTCTTCTTTATGTGGAACAATAACTGATTCTAAAAATAAATAAGCATGGTTATAAATATGTATTCAAATGTAAGGAAGGCATGTTCCCTGATTACTTGAATGCTGTTTTAATAACTTAGGAAGTCAATATCATATTAGAATACTGTTATTTTTACCAAATTTAGTAAGGTGCTTTACTGTGTGCAGCACTGTGTGGTTGAGGACTGGCTAGCTGATAGCTCCTTGCTAGCTGCTTTAAGACTGGGATGCAAAACTAGAGGCCCCTGTGCCAGATTTTTTTTTTTTTAACAGTTAAATATCCCATTTTGTGGGTTCTTTATTATACTCTCGGTTGTTATTTATGCTTTATGTAGATTAATATTTGTCATGCTTACTAACTATATCAACCACTGGGTCTGCTTTTGAAGTATTCTAGTAACCCTTTCAGAAGAGCCCCTAAGTAGAAAGAGCAACAGATACTTATCCAAAACACACAGAATAGTAAATTACCCTGGTAAAAGAAATACTATGCACTTCATTTATAAGAATCACATCCATCCTGGATGATTTGATTCTTATAAGAGGTTGATTCTTAAAAGCAGACCGATATGATTACAATTAGTAAAAGCCTGCCTCGGCGCATCAGCAGTTTAAATACAGTATACAGATGTCGATGGTGCTCAATCACTGAGGGCAATACATCAAAACAAGTCCTCGTGGGTAAGCAGCTTGTTATATGATCACGATTATGTTTACTCAAGGCTGCAGAATCCTATTTTACTACAGTATACTTGAGAAGCGATCGTCTCGTGAGGGTGACTAGTTTAACTGTGGCTTACTTATTTTCAGTTGTGATGCAAATCTCACAGTTTTTCATTAAGCGGAGATGCAAAGCTCCACAATCACCCCTCCTCTTCCTCCTCACAATAACAGTGCTGTACTCAGTATGTATCCAATGAACGTGTATTCACTTTATTGAAACTCATTTTCACTAACAGAGAACACAAAAACACACATACCTGTACAATGCAGTGGTGCAGTCTCTGTTTGATTAGAAACTTGTCCAGTCTTCCCTGGTTCCTGCATCACTGCAAGATCCACGCTGCAAATTCAAATTCAAAATCTTTGGGCCTCATTCACTCTCGCTAGAGCGAGAGTAGGCATAATGTAGATTTAATGGGAGGTATGAGAATTGCCCTTAAAATACATTTCTAGAAATGTTGTTTCCCCACAATTTAAATACTTTAGATAATACATACTAATTATACTAGTACTGTGTTAGTATAAGAAAAGGGTGTTTTTAAAAAGTATTTTCAGCTTCCATCCACTTAAAAGATGCAGATGTATACTGAACCTCAAACTGCAGTGTATAGACAATAATGTAAACAGCACCAAGCTACAGACAGTGAGTGACTTTGAACGTGTTCCTGTTTACAGGTAAGAACTGTACTTTACTGTGATGAATACAGTAATGGTTGTTATGGTAATTGTTTGAACAAAAGTTATTGTATTTCTTGCTCTTATTGTATTACTTGTATTGTAACACTTGAAATGTATTTGCTTACGATTGTAAGTCGCCCTAGATAAGGGCATCTGCTAAGAAATAAATAATAATAATAATAATAATAATTGTTTATTTATTAGTTTAAAAATATTTAGTAAAATGTGACCAAGAGTGAGTTTTTGGAACATTGATAAATAGAGATGCGAGAGTCTGTGCGATGTATTTAAACACAAAAAATAATTTAGAATAAGTAACATATTGTGATTAATTTGGTATAATAATTGTGTAAAGAATTCTTGGTAATGTATTCAGTTTTTATTGATGTCTATATTTATTTGCACAAAGGTCATTTTGCTGTTTTAAGTTTACTGTTTCAATTTAAAATGAAAAGTAAAACTGAAATTAGACAGAAACCTCAGTGTGATAACATTAATAAATAACATGAGCTATGGTGAATTACAAACTTAAAGCATGTTCCTGTGTTTTGGATACAGCAACGTAGCGCATCCTCCTCTATCTTTGTCCATCCGTTTACCATTTTCCCAACATTACTGTGATTTCAGGCTGTATACAAATTTGTCAGCCGGGGTCTTTAAACTATGCGCCACGTATGTTCACGTCTCATTGGTCAGGTTATTGTTAAATTGAGTGCAGCTCCAGGACTGGATCAACATTAAGGATCAGTGGAGCCTAATCCAGATCCTCATAGTAAAACGCCATTTCATGATCCGGCTGCAGTGATCCCAGATCCGATCCCATTTTTCTTACCATTGATTTCTATACTGACTAGTGATTGTACCAATAAATTATCTTGAAATAAAAGTGTTAGTACTCCTGCAATGTGAGGGGGACATTTCCCCATCACTGAAAAAATGAGGGGGACATGTCCCCCTAAATTACGCCTATGGTCACTCTTATTAGTAATGTTCTGGTAAACTGATATTTAGTACACGCTGTTTAAAGGTTACTGATGATTTATAGGGGACAAAAGGTATATTTAGGAATATATTGCTGGCATAAGAAAAAGTATCAAGTATAGCAGGAATGCTAATTATGCAGCTGCACATGGTTGAAAATCATAATATTCTATTTCTTGACCCAACACTGGGAAATGCTAACGTGCTGAAGACATATCTGATACATGCAGGAATTAGCACTTCAAGGAATTATCTTAAGCCTTAATACAGGTGTGATGAAAGTCTACAGCATTAGTGTGATCATGTACATATGGTTTAAAATGTAACATATAGAAATACATAATATATAAATGACGCTATCACAAAATCACTATGAATTAAAACAATGGAAAATACAATTTAACAAATCCATCTCAACAATTGTTCATAGTACCTGTTCATCATTATTCATAAACAGCAAAGTCATTCACAACTATCACCTGGGTAGAGCCACCTAAAATGTAAAGCAACCTCAAAAACACTGTTCCGATTATGGTCAGGTTAGATCCTACACACCAGCAGGTTTCTGAAGGATTGCATTACTAGCAGCAGACATCTACCAGGAGTAACTTTGCATACCACTGAAGCATGAAATGATTTTTAATTCAGACCATTTAGTTTTTACTGTTTATTTGTTTTGGTAAATATCAGTCATAGAGCAGAGATCCATTCAGCTCCAGATGTCTTTACAAAAAGTGATATATTCAACTGTTCAGTTCACACTGCTTCTTACATCTCATTGACCAGCAAAAAGGTCCCTTACTCTGTTTCATAGCAATATATTTAATGTAAAATGTTTATTCCTTATATGGTGCAATCTTATTCACACACTTTTGGCATCCTTATGGCCACTGTAGCAGTAAATTTACAATAAATAAAAGCCTGACCCACATACAGCAATGAATAAGAACATAAGAAGAACATAAGAACGTTTACAAACGAGAGGAGGCCATTCGGCCCATCTTGCTCGTTTGGTTGTTAGTAGCTTATTGATCCCAGAATCTCATCAAGCAGCTTCTTGAAGGATCCCAGGGTGTCAGCTTCAACAACATTACTGGGGAGTTGTATATGTGTAGTTGTAAATTCATTATTCAAACACATATGCATTTTTTTGTAAAACTTTTATTAACTAACGATAGGCAACAATAATTGTTACTGTTCTGGTTAAGGAAGCTTAGAATCCCCCACCATCTTGGTATGGACTGGCTCGTAGATACAGAATGATTCTTGGTGATAAATCTCCCTCCCGACCTTTGAGGGCGTTCTGTAAAGGGAACAGAGTGCCCTGGACAATTAATTCCCAGGGTTAGGTGGAAGTCGGCCATCTAGAAAGGGGGCGGAGCTACGGTACAGCAATGTGGCAACCGTGGATTGGAGGAGAAACAGTTGCAATCACTAATAAGGGGGCGTGACTGACGGTATATAAGGGGACGTTGGTTAAATGCTGAACCGGAAGGAGAAACGTATTTATATCGTGAGTGTTTTGTCTTGTCTAAAATCTACTTACTTGTTTGTTATTAGACGGCTAACATGATCCGGAGCTGTCGCTACAGGCCAGCACTAAACCCGGACAACACTGCACTTGTTAACGATAAATTGTATTTTCACCACAAGCACTACAGCACTCACTTTGGACTTGTGACCGTGTTTGTGTATATTGTGTGTGTTTAAATACCGTGTCTATTGTTTCATGACTGAACTCCATGGATTTAACTGAGCAATACACATTGTTGTGTATTGCCAGTTCTCATTATTATTTACTGTTGTCAAGTGACGTTGGACTACAAATAAAACGATTATTTCACCAGTAACTTTGATGTTTGTCATTATCTTGAGCACTGCATCACCTCTACACCTGCGCACCGCAAATCACTTTGCCACACGGTTATACTAATCACTTCTTGATTCTAATGGGCTACAGGACTCCCCTGAATTATTTTTTCAGCACTATGTTTAGCCAATGTAATCCCCCTTTGCTAAACTAAAGAGGGGCATTTCAAAGTAGTCAGCATTCTAAAGTGATGTGTTCTGTAGCCACAATTCAGTGGCTTGCACAAAAGCTCACAGCTCTCTTTTCCATATCTCATATCTCCTTAAACATACTTGCATAGTGTTTTATCTTGATGAAGAAGCTTAAAGCTAAGGTGTTATGACAGGGAAAGCCTAAGATGTGACCCAGTGATATATCACAGCACACTCATTTAGATTCTGAGGAAGGATAAAAGAAAGAAAAAGGCTGGCTCCATAAACTGAAGAATAAAGATCACTTACTTAATTCCTGGTAGGGCTGCACTCTTCTTAGGGTACTGCTAAAATGTTACTAGCACCTCTGTAATAAATGTTTAATAAGGCATCTATACATCTGGTAGACTGTTATCAACTTATTATTTATACCCAGGAGCTTGACAGCATCTGTCAAAGGGCTACCAGCCCCTGGAGGACAAAGGCCAGGCCTAAAGGTGTTGGTTTAAACTCACCGGACACGGCCAGTAGACACTGTGGTAGTGCAGTGAGGTAAATCAGTCCCAGCTGGTTTTACTTCCCAGTGTTTGAGATCCTACTACTTCACTTGGTAGGCTATTCCATGCATTTATAATGTGTAAAAAAGTGTTTCTTATCTTCTGTTCTAAACTTACTTTTACTTGGCTTCCATTTATGCCCTATTGTTCTTCTCTCTGCTAAATTTGAAGTAGTGTCTTGGGTTAACTGTATCTATACCATTTATGATTTTAAAGATTTAAATCAAATCCCCTCTTTCCCTTCTTTTTTCTAGGCTGAAGAGATTTAATTATTTTAACTTGTCCAAGTCCTGGGATCAGCCTAGTTGCCCTTCTCTGTACCTTCTTGAGTGCAATGATGTATTTTTTGTAGTGAGGTGACCAAAACTGCACACAGTATTCTCGGTGGGGTCTAACTAGGGCATTATGTAATCTTAGCATAACCTCTCTAGACTTGTATTCCACGCTTTTGCCCAGTTACAGAGAAGGTCCAAACCCCTTTGAATTAGCTGGGCTGTGGTTTCAGAGTCCACCACTCCCCCAATATGGTGCGCTCTTTTAGATACCCAGGGAAGATCGACAAGGTGGTACAGCCAGGGCATGCGACTCGCTTCACACATCATTTAGTTGTGCCTTTACCAGGTGAGCCCTGTAGTATCCATAATTTTAAATTTTAACCTCTAGGCGTTCTAGGCCCTGTACGCCTCCAGTAGAAGCCTGCTATACTAACCAACCTTGGTTTCCTGGCTTATAATTTAAGAGGCAATACTTGCTCCATAATTGACTTTTTTGTTAAGCACTCTCAGCTAGGGAGGTTTAACTGTCACTTCATGTAGTACATTTTAAATAATGATTGTATTTCTTATGACTGTAACTTGAATGACATCCAGCAGTATGGATTTAATTTAATTCACTCCAGGATGCTAATGGAAATGAAAGTTTTCTACTCAAATCACATATTTAATTTATTTTCCTGGTAACTCATATTCAGAATGTTTATCAATAAACCCTTGTTTTGCTATCCTCTAGTTTAATACTATTACTGCTATTCACTATGTTTATGTAATCAGATCTTACTTTCCCCGCTTGGTTACAATTACTGTAATCGGAGTTTCAATATAACGCATCACCTTCCAAGTACTGGAACAACGTGAACAGTCCCACTATAAGAAAGATCTTGACATTGTAGTAGACTCACATTTCTAGTATTGTGTTTCACACGTACAGTGATAATTTTAAAAAGTGTATCCTTCTCGTAGTTTCTGATACCTGGAGTTCAATAGTAGAACCATGATAAACATATTAATGATATAATACCATTACTTATTGTTCTATAGGGATTGGAGCCCTATAAATGACCTACTGGTTTATGAGATGATGATATTAAAGGCATGTTCCCTTAGTGTCTTTATATAAAGTTGTGGTGTAACTGTATAATATACCATGCTACTTTGAACATTTCTTCAGCTTTTTTGAACATTTCTGAAGTCAGCCGAATCTATCATAATTCCCTTCACATTTCTGGATCTTGTCTCCCCATCTTGTTTTTTGCTTTTCTCGTTCTCATTCTTTCTTTTAGTCACTGTACTCTAATTAGCCACATCCATCTGCTGTCTGCTCATTGCGCAAGCTTTCCCATAGCCCTTTGCAATGAGGTCAGTAAAATATATTCATAATATAAATGTACATTAATTACCTACAGCTGATTATTAATTGTAGGGGTTACAATATTGCAAGTTTTCATTTCCATGCTGCTTGAAATTCTAAATGACCGGAATTACTGAAGCATTAGAGCAAAACAAAATACACAAATGACTGTTAGATAAACCTGGAGTGAGCGTACTTCTGTAGGCAGCAAGATTTAATAAATGGCTACTAATTTTCAAATCAATGAGAAATATATGTGGATGAATTCCAACATAAGAGGTGAATTACTTTGCGCAGATGTGATTAAACCAACTGTATGTGGTATGAGATCAGACACAAATCAATACAAAAGTATTAAAAAAAAAATCTCCTATCGGAAGTAAATAAAAATAATTATTCATTAGACTACCTTTTAAATTATTTTTTTCCCCCAAAGAAACTGAACAGTAAAATCAAAGTATGCAACATGGCTTAAAATGAACTGCAACATGTGATTCTTAAAAGGAACTGCATTATTTCTCCACAAAGTCCTCAAGACCCCTTAACCTTGACACCATTTGGATGGTAAACTAAGGAACTGCGTTATTTCTCCACAAAGTCCTCAAGACCCCTTAACCTTGACACCATTTGGATGGTAAACTCAATGGTGAGAGATCATCCATAGAAATGGATGACCAAGGAGAGACCCTCTTGTTTACATCCAGTGAGGAATGCTCTGGGAACATCTACAGCTCCAAAAGCATCTGCATAACTTCTACACAAACTGCTAGCGCCATCTCAGCTCTAATAATGCAACAACTCTTACCTCAGGATACTCCTCTTATATTTCCCTTTAACCAAATGTATAGGACGGTTCTGGAATGTCTTATGTTTAAATATTTCCTTAACCTAATCTTCTGAATTGTTTATATATCCAGTTTCTGGTTTTGTTTAAACTTAGTATAAATGTCTTCCAACTTGATGTTAATTAGAAAATCCTAGCCAAACTAAAATAAATCTTAAACTCATTTTTACTCAAGAATAACATTAAATTAAAAAGCAAATTAAGCTTCTTACTTCATGAAAAAAAATGTAAAAAATATAATATTCCCAAACTCTGTTCTATATAGTGGAGAAAGTAATAGAAACTCATATGGCAAATCGGCCAGGCTCATTTGCACAGGCACACTGTCTTATTATGTTTTATTTAGTTCATAAACACAGTGCACCACCTTCTATACTGAACTCAATGACAATTAAAGTCTTGGAGCATTTATCATTTGCCCTGGACAGTACAAAGCAACATCTATATTTCTTAACAGCTCTATTTTTACAGTGAAATGTATTGTTTCAACATGCAGCATTATTTACAAATCAAAATATCATAAAATATTGTGAGGTAAAGGATCTTAAGTGTATAAATGTTAGGCTCCATGTTAGGTTAATTAAAATTGTTTTAACTCCACAACCCAATCAATGTATCCACAATGATTCTAAAATGGTGATATTCTATATTATATGTTGTACATGTGTTTGAATCAAAACATTGGAGGTATTTATAGGTTTTTGACAGCATGACAACTACTTGTTATTGTTTATATTCAAATCCATGATTTATTCTTACATGATGTCATGGTGTTCTATATATGGACATCATTCTATCTTTTAATCTGTATTAATTCTAATTAACATTATTTTATATAAACTTATATTTATATTGTCATGCAATGTTGGCTCTGAGGACCAGTCTTGATTTGGCCTCCTCAGCACATCAACATGCACAACTTCTGAATGAATTTTGTTTATTTATTTATTTAAATGTTATATAGTTATTGGAGTTAATTAGTTCATTCTTTTCTGTTGAGTCCCGCTGGCATAATCATGTTCAGTCTATTTATCCATTTACTTTCTTTTATTCTTCTATATGTCACATTGTCTAATTTTAGCTGTCCTAATACTACAAACTTTACATCATTTATGTCATGTGCTTAACTGATGAAGTGCTGTACTATAGGTTCATTCATTTTTTTATTTCTAATTAATGAAAGGTGGTTCTGAATTATTTTATATAAAGTCTCTCCAACATGTTTTATTTCATCACAACAGGCTATTCCATAAACAACATTGTTATTTTTACAGTAGGTATTAGTTTTTAGTGGATATGCAGTGTTCTTATGTTTAATTATATTTTTACTTTTGTCCATGTATTTACACACTTTACATGTACTAGTGCATGTATTCGTATAACCTATTCTGTCAATTATTCTTTTATATTTACTGTGAACTAAAATATCACCTAAATTACCTTCTATTTTGAATGCTACAACTGGGGCCTTAAGAAATACTTTTTTTTCAATTTTTCTGAATTATGTAGAATTATGTAAAAATCGGTAAAAGAGGTTAAGGAAATTGCTATCACTACTATCACTACTCCCAAACTTTTATCTGCTGGTCTTATAGTTATATCATCATCATTTAACAACTCAGTCATAGCTGGTTCTTCAATAATAATATATGGCAGTTTTATATAGTGTAATATATCAAATGAAAGGTCTGATGAGATCTATCCAGTGCGAAAATGACTGAAATCATGAACTGCATTTAATAAAGTAAAGAAAACAATAAAGATACAACAACCAGTTTAGTGTTTTGTTTAGTGCACATATGCCTTAATGGTACAAAACACTGCGGTGTGGGATAGAATATGACAGCAGATAAGACAAAATGGCTGAAAAGAAAAGCAAGAAGAAAGGCTGTGTAAAAGAAGAGCAGAATATATTTTACTAAGCTTATTGAAAGATTCAGGAGATTAATCCAGCAAAGAATCATGATCAGACTTTGATAATTATAACAAGGATGGTAAATTATTATTTTGCACAAAATAATCTAAAGAATAACGCCAGTATACATTGGGCCCTATTTTGTACCTTTTTCTCCTAAATTACATTTATACTCACATTGCATGTCCTTTAAAAGGTTCACTTAGTTTAAAAATCAATTTATTAAACATCTATAAATGTGTTAATGTTTTTGAGGATTATTATTACTATAACATTTAAATAAAAATTGAATGGTACAGTGCCAAGAAAAAGTTTGTGAACCCGAATGAATCAAAACCTTTTTCTTAAATATCCAATAGGGTTTATATTAACCAATTCCATGTCTTTTGAAACAAAATGATGTATGAATTAGACAAACAATGAGTAATTAAGATTCAGGGTATGTGAAAAAGTAAGTGAACCCCTGGTTTTATCAGCTCAATTAAGGGGATAATTAGAATCAGGTGTTTAAATAATTAAGTAGATTTTCAGGGGTGAGTTTGGGCAGGCCACCCTATATAAAGATCAGAAACTTATATGTTGTTATAACACTGTATTTCTATACCCTGTTAAATGTTGTATAGAACATCCTTTACAAAACATTTATAGATGCATTATTGAATGTTCATAACTGATCCAGAAACTAAAGTCTTACCTCTTAAACTCGGATATTTTACTTAAGTAAATGGCATTTTAAACCAAGCTTAATAAGTGTAGGTGGAACAATCCAGACCAATTACTGACAAAGGCTCTGGGAACATGGAGCCACTTTGTGGCTTGGAACTTGGTTTCAGGAGACTCAGGAGAAGGAAAAATATCGCGAATAAGTGGCTGTCCCAATTAAACGAGAGGCAGTTAAGATGACCTTAGTCACACCTTTTTGTTTCTTAATGAAAAGAAAAATAATTAAATCACATCACATTATGACTACATGTTAAATACATTTAAAATATGAGTCCATTTATTTATTTATTTTAATTCCTAAACAAAATTAATCACTGTTTTTTATTTCTACATGGAAAGAAAAATAATTAAATCACATCTTATTAGAAGACGAGGCACCTGCAATGTTAACACAGCAACTTTCTTAGCAACAGTAGCCTGAGAAACCACAGGAGACTCCTCCTTCTTCAAGAGTTCAACGTGGTTTACGCAATTCACGCAAGTCACAGCGGAATCACGTCCTCACTGCACTGTACTACGCAACCTGTCTTGCTGTGAAAAGTGATCTCCATTCAGAAGAACCATCTCCCAAGTTGTATCCCAGTGTGGAGTAGTGGTTAGGTCTCTGGACTCATGACTGGAGGGTCATGGGTTCAATCCCCGATGAGGGACACTGATGCTGTACCCTTGAGCAAGGTACTTTACCTAGATTGCTCCAGTATAAACCCAACTGTATAAATGGGTAATTGTATGTAATAAATAAATAAATAAATAATAATGGGGGGGAAGAATGTAATATCTTGTAACAATTGTAAGTTGCCCTGGATAAGGGTGTCTGCTAAGAAATAAATCATAAATAATAATAATAAATTTACGCAGAAATCCTGGATATCAGGCACGTCAATAAGAGATCTCCTTACCACTCCTACCTGAATTCTGCTCCCTTCTGAAGAGAGTTGTTGTTGTTCCCATTTTTCGATTTCTGCACCATATGGCATACATTTACTGCCAAGTTGGATATTCTGTACTAGTGTAAGGGACACCTTAGAATTGCTTTCTTGATTTCTAAAGTAAAAAAGATACAAATGTATTATGCTTAGTGTTAGAAATGAATGCTTATTGTTAGATAATATGCAATGTTACCAGTACTGCCATTATATTTACCATGACATTTAACCAATGAGACTCAATAAATAAAGTAAAGCTTTAGGAAAGTGAAACATTGATTCATGTTTGATCTTTAGACCTCTTATTAATCAAAGATTGAATGTTGGTTTTGTTAATGGTTTCCAAGGAGCTGGGAGATTGGTTGGATGTCTCTATTTACAGTTGGTAATAATGTAAACTACAGCCAAAAAAAAAACCTGGTCCTGGGGGAGCATCCCACTGAACAATGCTTGGTCCTGAAAGGGTTAAAGAATCACTTTTGGGTAACATTCTTATACCACAGAGATCGGTGTGGTCTCCACTCTAGGACATAGTGTTAAACTCTCTTAATTGTTCCATTAAGAGAGGTGAGCCTCTGCTAGTTATGCACCTTGTAGACATTAACCTTGTATAGCTGTGAATAACTACTGGTATACCCTTATTCACACTGCCTAAATAATGCAAATGTGATTGTGAATGAAGTAAATGGAAATCACACTGTTTCAACACGATGGATCATGTATTATTTAGGCAGTGTAAACAACTTAAAGTACATAGAAAAGTTCACACAACCACCTCTTATAAAAAGTCTAGTTAAGAAATGGGTTGTTGTCCCGGGAGTAAACCTGGGCATTTGGCAAGGGCTGTATGGAAATCCAATACTGCAATGCAAATCAGTTTTGAGCACAGCTTCCCACATTGAGAATGTTTATATTCAGTTTCATTTCTTTTTACACCAAATGATGCTTTGAAGTATGCAACTTATCCTAATTAACTCAATTGCATACTTTCATCTGTGATTTCAGTGAGCCAGTATCTCTCTAATACAATACTATATATACAAACATACCCTTAATTTTTCTGTACGTGTACATGCAAGGTATCAAGTGAATATGTGAACTACATGTTTTACAAATTGAGGTATGTTACATGCAGCCAAAGCTACCTGAAAACATGCAACTGTAATAACCTTATTCAAGTTTGGGATACATTTTATATATAACTCTTTTATTGTAGAAATAAATTCAAAACATACATTAAAGCACAATTGAGGCTGCTGCTACCTGAGCTTTGTAAAGAAATTTGATTTGTTTAACTGGAGATTAAGAAGCATTTGCCAATTTTTCAGGCCTTAATTCAGCAAATAATCCTACAGTATCTTTTCCCCGAGCCCTTCTTGGTTTATTCATCCAATTCCTTTATCCACCAATTTAACAAAGAAAAAGAAGCAAATCAAACTGCTTTTAAGTGGTCTTTTTTCAAATTGGAGGAGGGAACTACTTGTCAGAAGTAATAGTTTATTTAACTGTAAACCTATAAAACACATTTTTAAATAACATTTAGACTATGTAACAAAATTGGAACAACATTGTTTTGAAAGTGCAGGTATGTTGCGTGTATCTCATTTATAGTGTATGGATGTGCACAACATATTCTGGTGGGATACATTTCAGTCTGATATATTTATTTAGTGATCATTATTAGGCCCTATCATTAGCATGCCATTTTAGGCCCTATTTTCCATTCCACCGTAATGATAAGGCATGACTTTGGAAACGACAACAACACAGTTTGTGTGTTCCTTATATATAAACATGTCAGAAATGTAATTTTGTTTTAGACCAAAACACTTCAAAGTGTAAGTTAAGAAGCTAAAGATGAATTTTGGATTTGCAAAATAACAGTTTCGTTTTGAGAAATACTTTTTTGTTTGTTTGTCTAAAAACCATTTGATTGTTGGGAGATAGGTCCAGGCTGAAGTGTTTGCAATATGGTTAAATCAGGAATGATTATAACTATGGTTTAATGGAAAAAGGTAATTTTAGTGAAATATGGTAATAGATAGTTTTGCTAAATTTTTACAGGTGCAGGATTGCAACAAATCTTTCAGGCGTGACGGAGGATGTACAGGTCAGTTCATTTATAAATGCTATGGGGCCGGTCGTTGAGCACGTTTGCAAATCAATTACATTTGATAGGGATGAGAACCAGTATTATATTGTGAAGAAGAAATATGATGAACACTTTATACTGAAGCATAACATTGTACTGTATATGAGAGTGAGAGAGAGCCAGGTGAATCTGTAGGGACTTTTATTGGACAGTTTGATGAGCCTGCAATTTTGGAGCTTATAAAGAGGAACAAATGCATAGTGCTTGAAATCAGGGATTAAGAGCTATGGCCAAAGCTGCAGATGCAAAGTGAGCTCTCTCTCTCTCCATGCAGCAATATAAATGGCTAGACACTATGAATGAGTGAAAAAAGAAAATACGCTAAACGAGTGGAAGGGGAAAACATTCAGACCTAGAGAAATGTGGTACAATCAGAGATATGCGCAACAGCAGCATAAATAAAATTTAACAATGAGTACACCCGCACTGATACATGCCCAGCCAGGGACAAATATGTAACAAACACCATAAGCAAGGCAATTGTGTGTCAGTGTCCACACTAAAATAGGTGTATGAAATAACCACATGTGCTGGCACGACAGTGAAACCAAAAGCAACTAGTGCCCGAATTACTGGGGTGAGTGTGACTGATCACCCCTAAAATCAGTCACGCTGTTCTGTTGGGGCTACCTCCCACCAGGACTACAACAATATGTATAACCATGGTATAACTGGAGCAGATATCTATAGTATAAAACCATGTGAAAATTCATGTATGATTCTATTATACAGTAGGAATTAATGTAGCATTTGTTTCCCAACCTCCAACCTAGTCAAACTTCATTTTGCTCTAAAATGCCCCACTACAGGGTTTATAAATCAGTATTCCATTCAAATATTACTATACTGTACATTGAATCCACATACATGTTTTATGTTGTCACTCATCATTGGACTGAGTTGCCAAGCACGTTGATAAGAGATCGTTACCAGTCCTAAAAACATTTGCTCGCACAATCCTGTGGTAAACATTACTTATTATTGGTTTATCTTTAGCAGACGCTTTTATCCAAGCTGACTTATAGAGACTAGGGTGTGTGAACTATGCATCAGCTGCAGAGTCACTTATAACAACGTCTCACCTGAAAGACAGAGCACAAGTGACTTGCTCAAGGTCACATAGTGAGTCAGTGAGTGGGCCAGGATTTGAACCGGGGACCTCCTGGTTATAAACCCTTTTCTTTAACCCCCGGACAAACAGCCATTGATATCAAACAGTGGTGCGCTATGTGATTTATTGTTACTCGTGAAGCCATTGGCTATTATTGATGTACTATCAATCGCCATTCACTATCCTGTAAAGCGCTTTGTGATGGTGGTCCACTATGAAAGGCGCTATATAAAATAAATGTTGAATATTGATTGCTGTTACCAGTGCATGACAGCATCATTAAGAGGAGGAATCAGTGAGATTTGCAACCAAAGCACACCATCTGCAGTACCAGATAAGTATAGATTTTATTAGCATGTCAGCTGCCTTCTAATACTGCAAACCACTATTCGCGTAACCATCAAATGCCATATCGATAATTGTAAAGTCAAAGCAGGGTAATAATATAAAAGAGTCGTAAACGCCGTGTGTTGTAAGTCAAAGCGTCGTAAGTCAAGGAGCGCCTGGAGAGAGAGAGAGAGAGAAAGAGAGAGAGAGAGAGAGAGAGAGAGAGAGAGAGAGAGCCTGCATAACAATGAATGAATGCATTGCTGCAAATGGTTGCTCTCCAAAGCTGTTGAAATAAAATAAACCATTTGTATTTCCCCTTTATGAAATTTAAATAAATATTAATTCAGAGGACATTCATACTTTAAATGTATAATAAGAATGAATGCCAGTGTTTATCACAGAGATGAAGGGCTGTAATTCAGTCAGTGCTAAACACTCAATGGAATAATTCTCTTTTTTCTCCAGAAGGTCACGCTTTTAAGGTCTAATTGTTAATGTATATATATATATATATATATATATATATATATATATATGAGAGAGAGAGATTTCTTTTGCGCTAAAATAACAAAAACATCTGCGTGTTTAAACACCATATCCGGCAGGCGAATAGTACTCACTAGCTATGCTTCCATCAACAAGATGAACACATTTCTAGCAAACTTACCAAATTTCACACAAATATATATGTGAATCTTACCGTACAAAAGCAGGTTTGCATTAAACTGGAATTTTCTAGCGAACAAACAGCTGTACGTAATGACGTCACAAGCTGAGAAAAATGGTTATCACACATATTTTCTTGATCCGAACAAAAAAAAAAGTATGATGCATTTCCATCTATTTTTTTTTTGTATTCACTCGCTAGACTAGCATATAAACTTTAGCGTATACTCTCGCGAATAACCAGCCTCGTGAGAATTCTGGTTAACATGTTGCTGGACTGAAATAGACCAATAAGGAACATCCTCCAAATTCAAAAGAATTACCATTGTGCAACTTTTCATATTTGTTTTAAGCTGTGCTGTTTCCATCATATGCAATTTAAATAATAATAATAATAATAATAATAATAATAATAATAATAATAATACAAAACAGGCAGAATGGCAGTCCAGTATCAGATAGATGCACCGAGAGAAGCGAAAGAACATAGGAGAGTCATGTGTATGTCGGCATTTGTAAACTTGGACCAAAAGACACACAGAATGAGCTCTGTCTTGCCTACAGTTTGGCAAAAGCTGTTACAATTTACAACAGGTAGCGTCTTTAAAGAAATGGCTACAACAATTGATTCAAATTCCCCCGCCTTCCAAAGACTGCACTGACATAAACTATTGCCAGAAACAATGAGAAATTTGGCGACTACATTTTCAGCTAAAGCCTGAAATCAGCAGTAGAAATGTGTGCTGAAAGCACTGACCAAAGTGACACATGTCAACATACCCCTTTTCCACCTGCACACCACAGCTGAGCCGGTGCCAAGTCGAGCCAACCTGGTACAGCTCAGGTAGCTTGAGTCGCTTTTACACTAGACTGAGTAAGGCGAATCGCGCTGAGAGATGTCATGCCTGATGAACATGCTGAGTCGCAAGTTGATGATGCATTCCGTACTGTTTAAAGTGGTTTGAGAAAGGTGCTGGTATGCACAAAATTTTTTAAAAAATTGGAATGGGTTGAATGATTTTACCACATTCAGCCAGAGCTACGGATTATGTATCGGTTTTAACTGCCATCTACAATATTGTACCGTGCATGGGGGAAACCAGCAGCAGTGCTGGTAGATGACGTAATCACACACTAGGACATAAGCCCGATATATACACTCCTTGCAACAGAGCTGGCTCTTTTGTACAGCGGTATCGGCGCTATGCTTTAGTGCGAAAGGCCCCGGGTTCGCGTCCGCCCTTCGCCAGTGTGTGGATTGCCTCGCCCCGTGTGATGCACCTGCCTGTGGGAACCGAGGTTAGCTATAATACGTTAAGGATTTTTAAAGGACCGCTTAGTGTTTTAATGTTATATATACAATGAAAACATAAAATTGTCAATTGATTTTAGATTAAAATCATTGTTCAAAATATATACCGTGTTCAAAATGAAACAGTATATACTTTGTCTTCAATGTAAGAATGAGACATAAGAAGAACATAAGAAAGTTTACAAACGAGAGGAGGCCATTCAGCCCATTTTGCTCGTTTGGTTATTAGTAGCTTATTGATCCCAGAATCTCATCAAGCAGCTTCTTGAAGGATCCCTGTCAGCTTCAACAACATTACTGGGGAGTTGTTTCCAGACCCTCACAATTCTCTCTCTGTGCCTCCTATTTTCTGTTCTGAATGCCCCTTTACCTAATCTCCATTTGTGACCCCTGGTCCTTGTTTTTTTTTCAGGTCAAAAAAGTCCCCTGGGTCGACATTGTCAATACCTTTTAGGATTTTGAATGCTTGAATCAGATCACTGCGTAATCTTCTTTGTTCAAGACTGAATAGATTCAATTCTGTTAGCCTGTCTGCATACGACATGCCTTTTAAACCAGGGATAATTCTGGTTGCTCTTCTTTGCACTCTTTCTAGAGCAGCAATATCCTTTTTATTGATCATTATTGAGATCCTGCAGTTTTTATATTGATCTCTTAGTTAGTAAATAACAGGAAGAAAATGTTATTGTGACAAATTTAGCATTATTATGAATGCACTGCAGCCTGTATATGTTTCTATTTAACTTTCACACGCGTGGAAGTATAGGAGTGTCTACTGAGCTAAGTAACCACATTGGTCATGTGATACGAAAAGCCGGCCATAAATTTGCTTTGCGTTCATACATATGTAAAGACTGGCCCTGGTCTTGGATTGCAGGCCCTAGGCCACATCAAAATGGCGGCCTAAATCTGGGCCGGCCCCGGGCTGCCTTTTATTTTTTGGAGCGTTCACATATGAGAAAAGGTGCTCCTGTGAACGGGGTCATAGTGAATTCAGTTTGTGGCTACCCCAGATAATAAAATAAACATCTCTTTCTTGAGGCCTTAGGAAACTACAGTTTAGCTAAAGTAATTGAAAAGCTTATTGCTGACCAACTTTGTGACCATCTCAACAGTAATGATTGGCTGGAGAAATTCCAACCTGTTTTTTTGTTCCAATCATAGTACAGAGACTGCTTTACTGAGAGTTTGCAATGTTCTTTACATGGCTACAGACTCTGGTATGCTTTCAATTCTTGTTTTATTAGATCTCTCTGCAACATTTCATACCATTTCTCATGAGATTCTGTTAAATCGTCTGCACTCTCACGTTGGTCTTTCTGGGAAAGTTCTAGATTGGCTTGATTCCTATCTATCTCACCGTCTAAAATTTATTTCACTTGGCAGCTGCACCTCTGAAATAGGTGCTGTACAGTTTGGTGTTCCTCTGGGCTCTGTTTTGGGCCTTTTGTTGTTTAATGTGTATGTGCTACATCTTATTACATCACATTATTAGGAAATACAGTCTTGCCTTTCATTTTTATACTGATGATACACAACTCTATGTAATGTTTCCAGCACATGCAGATATGGCAGTGAATACTCTTACACAGTGTCTAACTGAGATTCAATCATGGAACAATATAAACTGGTGGAAAATAAACTGATACAACTGAGGTTTTGTTAACTGGCCATAAACTGGGTCTAGTGAAATGTGATCCCATCAATATTAATTTTGGTGGCAATTCCATTTTACCTTCTACTAGAGTGAAAAAACTGGGTGTTATCTTGGACCCTGAGCTTTCCTTTGATTTCCATGTTCTGATATCAAAATAGCATTCTGTCATTTGAGAAATGTTTCTAAATTGAAGTCTGTGCTGGATACGAGGGATGCAGAGATGCTGATACATGCATTCCTAACCTCTTGTCTTGATTATTGCAATTCCTGTTTGTTGGTATACCTGTTACTAAACTTAGAAAGCTTCAGACTGCCAGACTGTTTTATCATATTCGTCTTTCTTAACATATTACTCCAGTGCTTAGGCCCTTACACTGGTTACCGGTGAGTTACAGAATTGATTTTGAAATTGCTATAATAATAACTTATAAGGTTCTTTATGGACTAGGGCCTAGCTCCAATAACTACTAACTTTGTATATTCCTATTTTACAGATGCAGAATTTTTAGTTGTTCCAAAAAACTGTCTTGAATCAGTTGGAGCCATAGCTTTCTGCTGCTGTGTTCTGCTATGGTTGACATTAGGCAGGTTGAAACATTGGATTCTTTTAAGTCTAAATTGATTTTTTTTTTTAATGTGCTTTTATATACTTAGTTGTAGCTGGAGTGTATTGTACAGTGCTCTGGGATGCCATGGCGTGAAGGGCACTATATAAAAATAAATTAGTACTCTATTGTATAGTATTCATGTACTTCATTTTTTTTCTTCTATTGCAGTAATATTTTCAAGTGTGCTATTGAATATATTGTACGTGAAACCCATTGATTGTATTTATGTGCTTTATTATAAGAAATCGGACTTGTGGCTTCGAGATTACGAGTCTTAACTTCCCTTAAATGTGGGATTCAGCTTCATGAACACCAATTTCACCCCTTCCTATATAAACATCACACCATCTTTAAGCACCTGATGTTATTGCAGTCAGGGATATTCAGATAAAACACCATTTTGACTCCTTATCTACTTGACAGACTTGTGCTTTTCAAGGTGTGCTGTTACTGTAATAAACCACTTTCTTTCTTTCCTTTATTTTCCCAGTGCCACGTGTCTGACATTGTCTATCCTCTATTTATCATGGCATCTGGATCGTTATCTTCTCTTACAGTGAAAAAATCCTTTAGCTTAATATCGCTGTCAGAGAAAATACTAAAAGGGGCACAAAACTCTTCCTGGCACAATGCAGTAAATGCCAGGTCTTTAATTGTTATAAGACTGCTGAGTTTCAGATAAGAACCAGCATGAACCTCATAAATGACAGGTCATGGGAGCCTTGGTTGCATGCCATGCTCACAGCTGGAGTTAATAGCATTTCAAACAAACCATTACTGACAGGACCAGACAACATAAGATAAGAACAGCCATGCCAATTAGGAGACAGCCCTGTCAAACACTAACTCAAAGGTCAGGATGTAGGGCAAAGTAAATAAATTAGTACTGCTGCAGTGTGTAAAAGTCCAGTTTACCAGCTGAGGACAGATTGAGGTAAAAGCCTAAATGAAAGTAATATTTCAATCGGAAGACATTCACATGGGGGTGAATATAACATGCTTTATTAGTATTTAGCAAATCTATTCTTGTTATTGCCCCCTGAGGTACGTACTGTACATTAGATTATGGTGAAAATAGGATGCCAAGAATGAATTTATGTATTATCTAAAATGAACATAAAAATGTACAACATGTTATGTTTTTTTTTTTTTTTTAAGGTTAGGTTATTAGCTTTTATAGGTTGTCTGGTTTCAGTATTTCCAAATCATGTGTTGCAAACATTACAGTCTATTTGGTATCGTGACTGATAACTGATGGTAAGTTTTCAATTGGTCATCATCCCATGATACTTCCCTATATGGAATAACACTTTTTTGTGCTCATGTACCACCAATCAAAGATGACTTCCAAGTGACAAGTTCAGCACACTACTTTGCACACAACACAGGCTAACAATACCAGAACTTACAGAGCTTTAATCCAGCACATTTCTTTTGTAAAATCTATTGTTCCTATAAATATCACAAATGAATCCTCTACTCATGCATTGTAATCACGGGTGCAGAAAATCAATCAGAGAATAATACAATAGTTTGAAGTAAATACTGTATGTTGTGCTAATGAGTAACAGCAGACAATAGACTGTGGCTTTCACAGGGGCTCCAATTTCTTCTTTTATAGTTTTTACAGTTTTAACTTGTATAAAAATTGAATACTCTTCCATTTAGATTAGCCTAAGTCTTCAATCATAACACAGAAAAATGTGTTAAATACAGTTGAAATATTTTTTTGTGAATGTCGCTTAACTTCAATATTTTCCCCATGATAAAAAGAGGAATTGAACTGATGTAATTTATTCTGGCTCACCAAGAAGCCCATTCACTACCAGTCATGCTGTACAGTAGACCCTCTCTATAACGCCCTTCATTATAACGAACCTGGCCCCTGGACCCCAAACAAAAAAAACATAAAAAGATAATGTAAACACACACTGTCAACATCCCGGGTCCGTATGCATGGGATGCCACCTCCACAGTGAAGTCAACAAATCATTTTATGTTGCAACAAAGCTGGAAACTATACTGCTCATTTGAAAAAAGAGTAACACAGGAATAGCTCTGTCATGAAAATAGGTTGTCAAAAAGCACTCTGTTTTCTTGGCTTGTTCGGCAACCATGCGGCAATGCAAAAAAACAACGACAAAAAAAAAAAAAATTGAGGATCTGATTAACTTTTCGCATCGGTTTTCATGTCGGTTTGATTATGAATAAAAGCTCAGTGAGACAAACAGGTACATGTAATTGTACTTGTATTTACAATCTCATCTCATTAGCTTACTCCAACAGTTTATCGTTCATTTTGATTGTCCTTTCGCTATAACGAACATCTTGATATAACGAAAAAAAGGCTCGGACCCCAACAGGTTTGTTATAGCGAGGGTGTACCGTACTTGTTTATGGCAAGGTAATTCAACACAGTCACAGACATTTTCAAAGACCTGCGAGACACATAACAATCTTATTACAACCTATTATGTTCAGGTTATTGCTCCAGTGTTTAAAAGTATATATGCATCCCCCACAGTGGCTGTAGGCAATGACAATGTTTTACAATATGGCTTTTATGGTCAACATCCTGGGAGTCCTAGATTGTACTCTGCTGCAAATAATATGGATACTGACAAAGCCACAAAACACACTGGAAGCGGTATGTAAAATGAGCTGGGCTGTTCATTTGAGCATATCCAAAAAATAACAAAAACAACAACGTCCCTTTTATTGAATTTCTTTCACCTAGATTTCATTACCCCCACATATCACTCCACATATCTGAACCAATAGGCACTGTGCTACTTGCTTCCAAAAATCACAGAGAGGTTGATCAGCAAAAGTGACACTGGGTGAACTTGATTAAAATTATATCTATCAAAATGCCATCATTATATCAAATAATTGTTTAATTAAGTTAATTCCCGACAATTCAATATCAGTTTCTCATTGCTTACAGCTTGAAATGAAAACCATAAACACAGAGATCTGTTGCTAATAGGCTTAGCCATGAGGAAAAAAAAATAGGAATTCAGTTATGGATGGAGTTGCTGACCATGAGTGTGTGATGAGAAATGTCAGACATGTATATGCTGGAAATCCTCTATTAATTTGAGCTCAGACCGGCAGATGAACAGCTGTACAACAACTGCATTAAGATGCAATACATGCACCATAATAAAGTAACATCAATATTTAGGGAATGGGCACTATACTGAATAAAGGTACATTGTTATGCTAAATGTAAATACATACAAGCTTTAAAATAAGCACAGCAATCAATGCAGTGAACATGTCATCTATTGGAAAACAATAGTTATTTCAGCAGCACCCTAGGCCCTTTTCTACACTGCCTGCACCAAGACAGTGTTATCATTCTGCAGGGCTGGTAAATGGAAAATCACTAGACAAAACCACCAGTGCAGTTTCTAAATCCACCTCATTTCAGAAAATCAGCTTTTAGACTTTTTAGAAGCACACCCAGTGGAAACGGGCATTAGTTAGTAAGCCTGGTAAATATTGATCTAAGCAGAATACACTTTTTTGATGGGGGTTCCACAATTTTAATGGCTGGCAGTCCCCTGTGACATTAGTCATCCTGACAGGTGATCCATAGACATTTTTTTTTTTAGGTTGTAACTTACTTCTGAGTAGGATATGAATCAGATATTCAAAAATTGTAAGTATCCCTTTAATGGTGCTGAGGTACTTTTTCAGCAGTTTCTATAACATGTGAAAGCTGCCATGGCTTACGTCAGTTGCCACTGAGTTTTTCTCAGACATAAGGAGTGGAAAGCTGTGATGTATGATTTCCAGTGTGTTTGACCTTAAACAAGGGGAAATAAACTCTACTAAGTCTGATTACCCTAATTTAAAAAATATCACAAGTTGGCAATGTGATTCTTTTTTTCTGGCAAGTCATGTTCTTTTTATTTCTGTTGCTACAAATTGCACAGGTGTAACAATGTATGTCATATAAAATGGGAAATGAGACTTCAAATCTATTTATTGGTTCAGCAGACATCTTTATATTATTTTTAAGGGACCACCTAAACTTACTGTACATGGCTATACAAAATGTAAAACTTAAAGAGCCTGCTCTATAAATATTAGTTATATAAGTCAACGTTTCCCAAAGTGGGGGTCGCGACCCAAATATGGGTCCCGGCAAGGTTTCTGACGGGTCGCCAAACAATTTAAAAAATATGACATTCAGTGTAAACTGTTAAGATTTATTTTCACTATACAACTTCTTATGCTTATATTCAAAATAAATACAATTTGCATACAAATCATTAGCAGTAATTATGTAAACAGTGTATTGTTTTATCACCTTCTACTTTAAATATGAAGCAAAAAAATTAAGTATAGGGTGACATTTTATGTGCGGTTACTTGGGATTTTGAAAACAATTGTTAAAATGGATGCAACACGAAAAAATGTCTATCCTACATTGAGTGCCTCACAAAGCTGCTTGTCATGGCAACTCACCACTGCTGGGGAGTCACTGAAGGCGTTGCTATGGTAACCACAATACGCTTGATGAGGCACATACTGGATTTGGAGCAGTTCGAATTTGTGCAATTTTAGTGTGTTCAATAATGGCTTTAATTGAATCTGATATTATATGAGCCATGAGGAAAATAGGTTTTACAGTAAGATCCCAAGAAGGGAGACGTTCATTTGTTAAGGACGGAAGAATAACACTAGCACTGGAGATTATGAAGAAAGACAGTAAACGAATGCGGCAAGGAGGCCATATTTGGAAGGCAGCGCTGTGAACAAACTATTGTTGGCCATGTTTGCTTCTTTCACCTAAATAAGACAAGGTTACATCTCTTTGAATGGACTAAAACTGTCAATTCCATGCCACGACATGACAAGGTGTCTTGTTCATTTTTAATTAATGATTTTGTGATATTGTATGTGTCTTTATAGCAAATGTTCCACGCTGGTGTCATACAATGACGTAGAACTAAATACTACATGGTTTTAAGGTTCTGTGATTTGCCAGTTGATTATAAAAAATGGTATCCGCAATTATGTAAATTGTGTGTTGTTTACAGTGCTAATGTTTTTATTGATGGGAGTATATTTTACATAGCGACTGCAGTCTTAAATGCTCTCAGCGGAGGCATATATGCAATCAGCTGAACAAAGTAAATGTACTTTTAGTACGTTAGCCATTGAGTGGTGGTGGCAATAACTATTTTGTGATTTGTGCCCCACCTGTCAAAAAAGTCACGAGCCGCCACTCATTGCAATAAACAATAACGAACGCAAGATAAATAAAATGGTTTAATAAACAGTCAGGTGACACACACACAAAGCTAACAGTCTCTGCGTGTCTGACTCGGTAATTTAAAAAAAAACAAAAAAACAGCAGGTTCTCTCCCACAGCCCCAAAACTCACACGTCACCCAGCCCCTCCCTCTTCCATTTCGCTCCGTCGTGCGCGCTCCCCCAATCACAGGCACGCATTCCCGTCCCACCACCCCATTATCTCAATGCACCCACATAGTCCATTAATCCCCATGGGGGCTCTCTTGCAAATTCATGTTTGCGATCGGCTGCAGTCCCGTTGTCCACGCGAAGGGGACCCTTAACTCCAAATCCTGAGCTGGCTGTCGTGTGAGAGAATGTTTCTAGAAGTGGCAGCCTCCCCCACCCTCCTACCCCAGTTCGTCTGCCTCGTCGTTACAATATGTTAGTTTTAATACCTTTTTTATTTTTATTTTTTTATATAATAAGTAATTTGATAAAAGCAAACATTTTACCAAGCTGTAAAACTATCAGCCTGAATGCGTATATAGTGTAGTATAGTTTGAAATAAATTAAACGTCACTTTTTGATTGGTTAAGAAGTATTTCAGTTAAAATACCAAATAGTGAATAATTTTGGGTCGTGGGTTCATTATTCCTGTGTTCATTTGGGTCGCCAATCAAAAAGTTTGGGAAACACTGATATAAGTGATTACATTCAGACTTTTTACTGATATCAATTCCAATATTGCCCAGGGATGGGCCATTCTACACCAGGTTTCACAGGTAAATTAAATAAATAATAAGAAAAGTGTTGGACTAAAGTGGACTGTAGACACAGGCTTCAGGTTAGTTTTCTGTGTATATTTATGTTTACAGTTTTTCTTTATTTTATTATTGCAACTAGCAAGTAAGCAACCAGCTGTCCACACATATTGCACCTGATTATGTGTGTTGGGCAGTTTTATGCTTGTTTGTTGGTGTTATTTGTAGATAGACTGCTTGAGTGTTGTCAGTGGCCACACTCCATGACCTTGCATTAAGACCCAATCTAATGAAGACCAGCATTTCTAACTGTAAATCTTCTTGGTTAGGGCATGCACGAATGATTGATTCATACAAAGGATCTTTAGATATTATAGACATTCTTGTTTTAGAGTTAAAACTATCTTGTTGATATTCCCAGAATGCATTCTCCTCTTTAATCTCTTAGGTCCTTCAATCTGACTTTTTCATCCTACACCTCAAGGCTTATATTGCCCATTCCACAAACATCAATGTCACTTAAGATACTGTAGATCAACCTTCCTTCATGAAAACAAATATCTGGCAATGGTCTCAGTTATACTGCTCAGTGACAAACGATACACAAAGACTAAATGGAGCGCTTTGCTTGTCGTACATCGTTTAAATCTATACAGTACAGTGTATCAATAGCACTCTCACAGCAGGACTGGATAGATCCCCTGCATGAATACACCATGTTATCTTCAACTACTGCATGCTGAGCTCATGGATATTGCAAAGGGAGCAATCGTTTGTGGTTTTAGGTTGTCTGTGGGAGTCTGACCAGGCAGAAGATTAGGAGAGACAATTTCTAGTTTAATGTTAGGTTTCTGTGGAGTGCTGTGAGCTTGTTGAACTCTCAAAACTATCTGAACTGGAAAAGTCTTTAGAGGGACTACAATGATAAACGTAGATAGCAGAAGCAATTGTCCATTGTACTAAGAAGTTTCTTCCAGTTTTATTTCCTCTTGAATAGAAACTGTTCATTAAAACTATTCACCACGCCGGTTGCTTTAGTGTGCTGGATGTTTTACCTATTTTGATCACTGATCGCAGCTAAGACCTCATTATACAATGGCAAGAAAAATTCCTGAGCTCTGACTGGATAGCCTTGCACTAGACCTGTGATGTTATCCCAGCATAACATCACGGATCTAGTGCCGGCAACCTCCTCACTGAAAACATAGACAGACATATCAATCCGCCACAACTGTCAATAACACAGAATAAAATTACTCAAGTCCTGAAGTGAATTTTACCTTAAACAACATGGAAACCTCATTTGACAAAGAGCCTTCAAACACAGAGCAGTCAGGAGACCAGACAGCACCTCTCAATGAGAGAAAAAAAAAAAAACATAAAAAAAGACATCTGGAGATCAACTGAGAGACTAGACAAGATAGAATCTGACAGAAATGAAGCATCCACTTTCACAATAAAACACCTTAATACAGTTCTACGACAAGTGTATGCCTCTGTCAGAAATAGCTCTGGAGGGTCGTGTGGTGTAAGCAGTTACATGGGGCTCAAAGCGGGATTAAACAGACACTTAAATGAACCGCTCCTGAGCCGTAACATTAATCTACTATTAGAACGTCATAGTTAATACCTTACTACAGTTGTAAATGGAAAACAAAAACTATTTTATGAGGCAAAATGTTTTTTCCACATTTGTCTTGTTAAAATCACTTTCAAACATATTAAACATATTTGCTGAACCAGTATTGTTACAGTGCCTTGCGAAAGTATTCGGCCCCCTTGAACTTTGCGACCTTTTGCCACATTTCAGGCTTCAAACATAAAGATATGAAACTGTAATTTTTTGTGAAGAATCAACAACAAGTGGGACACAATCATGAAGTGGAACAAAATTTATTGGATATTTCAAACTTTTTTAACAAATAAAAAACTGAAAAATTGGGCGTGCAAAATTATTCAGCCCCTTTACTTTCAGTGCAGCAAACTCTCTCCAGAAGTTCAGTGAGGATCTCTGAATGATCCAATGTTGACCTAAATGACTAATGATGATAAATAGAATCCACCTGTGTGTAATCAAGTCTCCGTATAAATGCACCTGCACTGTGATAGTCTCAGAGGTCCGTTTTAAGCGCAGAGAGCATCATGAAGAACAAGGAACACACCAGGCAGGTCCGAGATACTGTTGTGGAGAAGTTTAAAGCCGGATTTGGACACAAAAAGATTTCCCAAGCTTTAAACATCCCAAGGAGCACTGTGCAAGCGATAATATTGAAATGGAAGGAGTATCAGACCACTGCAAATCTACCAAGACCTGGCCGTCCCTTTAAACTTTCAGCTCATACAAGGAGAAGACTGATCAGAGATGCAGCCAAGAGGCCCATGATCACTCTGGATGAACTGCAGAGATCTACAGCTGAGGTGGGAGACTCTGTCCATAGGACAACAATCAGTTGTATACTGCACAAATCTGGCCTTTATGGAAGAGTGGCAAGAAGAAAGCCATTTCTTAAAGATATCCATAAAAAGTGTCGTTTACAGTTTGCCACAAGCCACCTGGGAGACACACCAAACATGTGGAAGAAGGTGCTCTGGTCAGATGAAACCAAAATCGAACTTTTTGGCAACAATGCAAAACGTTATGTTTGGCGTAAAAGCAACACAGCTCATCACCCTGAACACACCATCCCCACTGTCAAACATGGTGGTGGCAGCATCATGGTTTGGGCCTGCTTTTCTTCAGCAGGGACAGGGAAGATGGTTAAAATTGATGGGAAGATGGATGGAGCCAAATACAGGACCATTCTGGAAGAAAACCTGATGGAGTCTGCAAAAGACCTGAGACTGGGATGGAGATTTGTCTTCCAACAAGACAATGATCCAAAACATAAAGCAAAATCTACAATGGAATGGTTCACAAATAAACATATCCAGGTGTTAGAATGGCCAAGTCAAAGTCCAGACCTGAATCCAATCGAGAATCTGTGGAAAGAACTGAAAACTGCTGTTCACAAATGCTCTCCATCCAACCTCACTGAGCTCGAGCTGTTTTGCAAGGAGGAATGGGCAAAAATTTCAGTCTCTCGATGTGCAAAACTGATAGAGACATACCCCAAGCGACTTACAGCTGTAATCGCAGCAAAAGGTGGCGCTACAAAGTATTAACTTAAGGGGGCTGAATAATTTTGCACGCCCAATTTTTCAGTTTTTTATTTGTTAAAAAAGTTTGAAATATCCAATAAATTTCGTTCCACTTCATGATTGTGTCCCACTTGTTGTTGATTCTTCACAAAAAATTACAGTTTCATATCTTTATGTTTGAAGCCTGAAATGTGGCAAAAGGTCGCAAAGTTCAAGGGGGCCGAATACTTTCGCAAGGCACTGTAAATACCAGAATGCCAAATTAACAAAACATAAATTTTGTAGGCATTACTAAAATAACGGTTGGAGGATGAGCCCTCATTGTATTACATGTACTGTATATGAGACTTTTTCTTTAGTGCGCCTCGGACTATCGTTCCATCTTTTCTTAATCTCCACCACCGTTCTTATAATAATGCCTACACTCTATAAGTAAAGGCTCTCATTACAACCTTGCTTTGCCACTGTGGGGAGACCTTTTTAGGTGCTTCTAAGAACCTTTTTTTTACATGGATTCTATATTCTCTTTGCAGACTTTCTTTTTCGTCATGTAAGCTATGAAACATGTATTGAAAATTGGAGTTTGTAAAACAATACGGTATTATGAACCGCAATTTACAAACTGACTTGACCAGAAGGGTTAAAAAATTATTCCTTTGCAAAATGTTATTAAATGTTTCTTTGTCACTGAAAATGAAGTCTCCTTCTTGCTGCAGACAAGTCTCCGAAATTACCTTGCCTTTTATATAGCCTACTGTCTGACTGCGGCAAATTAACGCACCTGCTTGTCAGTTCTTAAAATAACGCAAATACGAGGCCCACAGCTTTAATAAATTAGACTGAATATTTAATAGACCTAATTTGCAAAATACCCTCCCAATTTTATATGTTTCGTTCAGAAACGCCCCAGAATTACATATATATACAGAATTACATATGCATCAAGGGCGAAAGCGCACAGAGACATTGCCCCCGCAAATCACGTATTAATTGCGTGTTTATGCCATTGCGTGTGTTTTATAAATCCCATCCAAGAATTCAGAACCCTCAGCACCCGTTTTACGGTCGTAAAACATGTGCATCCCTTTTATACATCTGGGCCTAAATGTATTATAGCATCAGCAAACAAAGAAGTTATTAATAATTGTCTCATGTGTTGAATGGAAAGGGGCAAAACAAAGATGAACTATAAAGAAACGATGAGTGTTTACTGAGTAAAAACAAAAAGTATTTTACTTTGACACACTCTAAATGCATTACAGTATGTACTGCAGTGGCTTTGGTTGAACTGGAGGTCAATGTATAAAACATAAAAATAACAAGAACAAGTGTAATGTTCTGAGTCTGTGGGGAAATAGTCCTTACAGTGTTTTGCAGAGGGATTTTAAACTGCCCTGGCATTATTTATGTTTCTTGTTACAATTGTAGTTCAGTGCTACTGTAGTTCTTACAGTTAGTCACTCACTGTGTTATTAAAATTGTATTTCCAAACTGGATGTTTAATATTAGTATTGTCTTCAGAATTTTTTTTTTATGTTTTCTTGCTACATCCAAAATTGGAATATTTATCAGCATCAGAATTTACAATTATAAGGCACAAATTATTATTATTCTTTGGTCACAGATGTTGCTAAATGATCCAGTATTTTTATAAAAGTAAAATATTCAGCCGGTCAAAACTCGCACAAAAACTGTAAATACATACAAGATGTGTCTGTGTCATTGATTTCTTTATTATAGGGCTTATTATTTTTTTTAGACAGAGCTTTATTATATTGTCTGAATTGTCTGAGGCATAATGATATCTAAAATGATTTCTGGTGGTCCCACGAAGATTTGGAAGAGAATGGGGGGGGGCAGTGAGCTCTTATATTTTTACTGTATCTTTGCATGCATCACCTCATTAATGCTGCAGGTGTTTTATACTGCCTCCTCATATCCTGTGCCACAAGTCGATATGTATTTAGTCCTGACCTGATAGTTACATTACAGCTTAATTGGCTTAGGAATGTGTATGCAGTGTTTTCTGAAAAATGCTGAAACAGGTTGCATCAGATTTATTTAAAGCAAATAATCTCAAAAAATGATCTAGTCATTGTTAAGGTAAACAAAACAACCCAAAACATTTTGGGCATTTTAACACCACTTATTGTCACATTCTTGTAGTATAATTCGATGTGTGCTTCACTGCACAAGTGGAGAGTTCAGACGATTAGACTTTATATAAAACATCAGTTTGAGTCTCTTCCACTGTACCACAGTAAGTGCAAATGTGTTATTGCCTTTTCATCTCTGCTGCAGAGTGTTAAGTAAAAAGAATGGATTTACGTTCTGATTGCAAATTTCCCCTTCTTTCACATGTCAGATGAAGAAATGGAGTACACGTGAAGATTAGCCATTTCAAACAGCAGGATTTTCAGCAGAAGTTTGTGTCACTGCACAAACAAGAATTACAACTTAAATTATTTTAACCTGCAAACAAAAATCTGCAAAGCCAAAGTCTGAGACTTATATCAAAAATGATTTATGGAGGGAGATTGCAGTGTTTTTACACTACATGAATTCAGGTGTCTGTTTATGGTATATCAGATAGAACAACAGAGAGGTTTCATTTACAGTGTTGGCCTGGGGAACAGATAGGATTGAGTTTAGAAAGGCCTAGGTTTAGCCAGCAGTTTAATTTTTTTTTCTTTCTTGGATTGGCTTCTATCCAACATCCCTGTTCTTCATCAAATTAGTGTAACAGTATTTTAAGTCATGCAATAGACCAGGATTAGGTTTAATGTCTCATGTGAAGGACAATCCAACTGCATCAGTTGTCCTACGCTGCCTTTCCTGTTCAAGTACTGATTAGATAGAACCTTGCTTGTTTTTGAGATTTGATCAAAGGTAAAACTGACCTGATCTCAACCACATGCTCCTTTTGAATACTGTACTAGTTTCAGTATTAATGTTTTAATCATTTTCAGAGTTGCCAATATGACAGGGGCACATTTGGGGAATTCTTTCCTTCCAATAAACAGTATTTTATGGACCTGATTTGAATCAGATAATACAAACAGGGTCTCTGATCAAAGGTTTCACTTTCTCTTATAATCCCTTGAAAAAAAAAAAAAAAAAAAAAACTAGCTTCTATGCTTGGAGTGTATTGACTTCTACAACCAAACAGTTTTAAGCAGTCACATGGACCCCCAAATGTTTGGCATTGCATATTTTAGTATGGGTGTGGAGCTTTATGCTCAAATATAATACTTGACTTACTATAAAATGACTTTTTTTATGCTGCCAAGGCTATCTGAGGCTCTGAACAGTAGCCCAAATAACATTGATTTCCCAGAATCCTGGAACACTTGAACATGAGGAAATGACATAAAACCAGGCACAGTAAATTATAAAAAGGCCTATTACAACCCCAAATAGGAACATGGAGTAGACGGACTCACTTAATTAACAATCCCTTTGAGACTGATGTGCCTCAGGCTTTCTGTGCTGAGTCAGCACCCAGAAAAATATTGGCTTGTCTGCAGTGACTTTAAAGTATTGATATATATCACCAATACATCTCGAGCACGTGCAGAGCTTATCTTACAGGGCAGCTAATATGTTTCTCGCTGAAGATCTTGTAAAATTGATAAAAAATAATAATAATAAAAAAAAGCTGTCACTGCTGGCACCACCATTTTTTAAAAGATTATCTGGCAGCTTATAGAATTGATGTTCTCATGGATTCCATGTATAGGAAATTATGGGAAATGGAACATCCAGAATATATTATAATTATATAAATCCTTTGTGATGTTATCCTCTGAAAATAACATCAGATTTACATGCTGTAACAAATAGTAGGCTATTAATTCAACCCCAGACTGATATATAAGCAAGCTTGCAAATAATACTATTCAGTTTGTTTAAACAATAATTATTTATTTGTACAACATAACAAAACAGACAATCATAGCATTCAAACAATTAGTCAAAGCAACTTCTATAGAACTAACTATAAGAGATTCTCAAAATCACTTAAAAATCGCTTAAAACTGTAACTTGCATGCAATTACAATGAGGACAATGAGAAACAAACATTGAGTTGTGGTTCTTAAAAGGCAACGCTCCTTTCCTGAAATATCTGATTCTGGATCTAAGATATTCTCGACTAGTATACGACAAAGTAACTCCTATAGTATTACATATAAGTTGTGATCCAAATTTTTGTTTTTTATCTTAACACGTTTCCCAGGTATTTTTCTGAGTTTATTTGACATTAAAATAGGGATAAAATCGGGGGGGGGGGGGGATCTCAATATACACACTTTACATATGGATTAAGTTTAATGTCCCTAGGATGTATGATGAAGCAGAATCTGTGCAAGTCAAGGCCACATTTTCTCAAGTTAGCTAGTACTTTGCGAACGTTTGGGCAATCGCTGTGCTGACAGAGCTAGTGTCTGCAGAAGTTATGAACGTGACATCAGCACAAAACAAGCCAGGTTTATTCACCTTGAAATCATAAAAAAGAAAAGAAAATTGACAGAACAGGACGGTCCAAGACATCGGGAGACGCGCCACATTGATTGCTTGGCTCTCATTTCACTTTCTTGTTTTAGTTTGGTGTGTTGTTTACTTTCAGTATGTTCTTTTATTCTGTCAGTGGGAACATGTACCTCAATGCACCAGTATTTGCAGCGCTATGCATCCTCTGCCTCATCTGATCCACTTCTGCTATTCGGCTTTTTATAGACTTGGAATCATTAGTTTTTTTGAATATTCATAAACTGATTTTACGTTTTCTCCCCATTCCTCATCCATTAAAAATATTATATTTTCATGTAAGTATTTCAGTGTAGTTTTTGATCAAGCTAGTTACTACGCCCAGCACTTGCCACAATAATTGGACTTTGATTGGCCATGGACCAATAGAATCAGGTGATAATGTGTTTGTGAAGCAACAGAGAACCAATCACGTGCGACGTTTGAACGTTATTTGATCCTCTGTATAAACGGACGTGCTGTATCCTAGAATACAGTGTAACGCTGCTTACTACAATGTTTGAGTTAAAATAATAATTTTAATCAAAATATTGTGTATTTCCTAAAAAAATAGTACCGGAAAAATACTAGACATAAAAAATAGTAGACAAAAAAAACTGGTATAAATCAGTAAAAACTGAGGTTCAGTTAAAAAAAAAAAATGTAATATTTCAGTACATTTATTTTTGTCTGTGGTTTGCTCACGAGGATGGCCAAATCAAACTCCCCCTCACTCACCAGAAATTGACCCACTGAATGCATCTCTATTGTTCCTATTAATTTAAAACTCTTCCCTAAGCCTGCTAACTACTTTGTGCTTTTTATTTTTATTTGTTTTAAATAAATTGCTTATGTTTGTCTAGTGAGCATTACCTTGTTTAACACATTTATCTGGGAGAAATCTAGTTATCATAATTGCAATATACATGTTTTCAATGTTAAACTATTGAGTTTTATAATTCACATAATACTAGTGATTTATGGGAATGCATTATCATGTAAATTGACTTTATGTGAAGACTAGGAAATATAATTTCTACCCTTAAGGCTTGAACCTTTTCTCCATTTTTAATTACTGCAACAAAATAAACCCTTAGAAACAAGTGTATAATATCAAAGAGGCATGAGAAACTACTCCCGGGAGACCTCTGTGTAAAGAATCATGTGCGGGTTGATTCTTAGGTTGTCAGAATACATACTTTTATGTTGCTATTATGTAGCACCAAAAGCCATACATAAGAGAAAAGTATTAAAAAAAAAAAAAAGTCTTCATTTAACGTAGCAGCCCCTTTGGGAATTTCAGTAGGCCCTACCATTTCTTTTCTTGCATAAAATGTCATAAAAAGTAATTGAAAAAAAATGCATTCCTGCTTAAACTTGGGAGAGGGGGAGCTATGAAAAAATAAGTTAACAGTATACACAACAGAAAGAAATTTCTAGAGAATAGGGACTGGTTTGTTTGAATGAGTTGCCAAACCAGGCTTTAAAACTGTTTTTCCCTGATTCTAGTGAATATATATATATATATATATATATATATATATATATATATATATATATATATATATATGGAGAGAGAGAAAGACCACAACATTGACTTTCTGGTGAGCTTATCAACAGTGCAGCTGTCTTGCATATACAGTAGTAGTTCTTATCCCTTGACAGTAAATCACAAGCAAAACCGGGTGGGTGTCTGTGAAGCAGAAATCACACAGCTGGTCACACAGAACTCCATATCCATAACTTCAAACACTCCTTTGTAAACGTGGTACTCTACTGCATATGCTAAATGAGGTACAGTAGGAACTATAATAAAAGTCAAAGAAGACACATACTTTAACAACTTATATTTCTCTGGATACCTTACCTTTTCTCTTGTAAGATGTAACTGAAATGGCATTTAGGTCTGTCACAGTCAGTGAGTCTATTTTTAATGATCTATTTTTAATGCTTGAGTAGTGAAGGCTTTGCCAAGGAGTGCACTAAGAAGTTCCTCCAGTTTTAAACAGATTTTATGATTGAGTGTGTAAAGCTTTATTTCCTTAGCCATTAAGAGATCACTAAGAATTACAAGATTTTTTAATAACGAGTGGACTCGCAGGTAACTGATTTATAGAAAATGGAAAATTAAAATGACTTTTAATTATACAGGTTATAAAATACTGTTTAAAAAGCTGGTAATTATTCAATCAGTGCTCCTGCTGATAAAATTACTGCAACAAGGATACTGGCATGTTGACAGCAGTGTAACCTTGAGCAAGTTTTTAAAGTTAGTAATTGACAAGCTTCACAAAGCGCACTTGAATTTCTCTTGAATCCTTTTTAAAAAGCAACTGCAGGTAACCTTAGGCAATTGGATTTGTTTGTTGGGTCACTTTTTGAGTGGTTTGTTTTGTCTTTATTCAACATACATACATGTCCAAGGATGATGTGGAAGTAATTGATTCTGTATACAAATTATTGTCAGAAAACTCATGCTATAGATTATTTATTAAGACAGACTAGACAACAGTACTACAACCCTTACAGGGGGGAAAAAAATTATATAAAACTTTATGTTATATTACTTGTTTTTTATTTGAATATGTTTGGTAAGTGGTTGGTAGTCATACAAGTGCATGAAACAACAACAAATAGGCATTTATGAGAAGTAAAAACCTCATGACTAAAATGACAATATATTGTATGCCAATATATTTTGACATATATATTTTTTTTCATAAGGGAATACACATGATTTATGCTACAATCTTTTGCCTCACTTTTTCGAGTACCCCTGCCCATTTAACACTAGAACCGCCACGGTTATACTCGTACCTAAAACCGCCGGCGGTAGTCATTATGACGGTTACATTTTAAACAACATCAATATTAAAATGAAAGACAAACTATTGGATACAACTCAAAAGTTTTATTCAAGCACATCATATCAAACATCCGCACAGCCGAAACGCCGTATTTAAATGAACAATTAAACATAAGTGTTTATTTTCTATCTTCACATATAAAGCACTACTTCAAAAAACGAAAAACTATAGTAAAATAAACATTTCAAAAGAAACTAGGTGAAACATGTGTAAGCAGGTATATGTACATACAAAACTGTACAAACAAAATTATTTTTTTTATTTAAAACAAAAGTAATATGTTTTCTCTTGCGTGTGTCACCCGGTGCAGCACTGAATCCAGGGTGAGCTGCTGCAGCCTGCTGCTTTGAAGTTTTCTGATCCAAATTATTCTGCCGAAGCACTGTGACTAGCTTCAAGATGAAATCTCTCCTACTGATATTTTCCTCACTGCATTCCTTGTACAAAACAAAGGAATTGATGGCTGCCAGGTCCAGCAGAGGTAACAACAAGCTTGTATATATATATATATATATATATATATATATATATATATATATATATATATATATATATATATATATACAGTATTGTGCAAAAGTTTTAGGCAGGTGTGAAAAAATGCTGTAAAGTAAGAATGCTTTCAAAAATAGACATGTTAATAGATTATATTTATCAATTAACTAAATGCAAAGTGAGTGAACAGAAGAAAAATCTAAATCAAATCCATATTTGGTGTGACCACCCTTTACCTTCAAAACAGCATCAATTCTTCTAGGTACACTTGCACAAAGTCAGGGATTTTGTAGGCCTATAGTCAGGTGTATGATTAAACAATTATACCAAACAGGTGCTAATGATCATCAATTCAATATGTAGGCTGAAACACAATCATTAACTGAAACAGAAACAGCTGTGTAGGAGGAATAAAACTGGGTGAGGAACAGCCAAACTCAGCTAACAAGGTGAGGTTGCTGAAGACAGTTTACTGTCAAAAGTCATACAACATGGCAAGACTGAGCACAGCAACAAGACACAAGGTAGTTATACTGCATCAGCAAAGTCTCTCCCAAGCAGAAATTTCAAGGCAGACAGGGGTTTCCAGGTGTGCTGTCCAAGCTCTTTTGAAGAAGCACAAAGAAACGGGCAACGTTGAGGACCGTAGACGCAGTGGTCGGCCAAGGAAACTTACTGCAGCAGATGAAAGACACATCATGCTTACTTCCCTTTGCAATCGGAAGATGTCCAGCAGTGCCATCAGCTCAGAATTGGCAGAAAACAGTGGGACCCTGGTACACCCATCTACTGTCCGGTGAAGTCTGATCAGAAGTGGCCTTCATGGAAGACTTGCGGCCAAAAAGCCATACCTCCGACGTGGAAACAAGGCCAAGCGACTCAACTATGCACGAAAACACAGGAACTGGGGTGCAGAAAAATTTGAAATATTTGGCTGTAGCAGAAGGCAGTTTGTTCACCGAAGGGCTGGAGAGCAGTACACGAATGAGTGTCTGCAGGCAACAGTGAAGCATGGTGGAGGTTCCTTGCAAGTTTGGGGCTGCATTTCTGCAAATGGAGTTGGGAATTTGGTCAGAATTAATGGTCTCCTCGATGCTGTGAAGTACAGGCAGATACTTATCCATCATGCAATACCATCAGGGAGGCATCTGATTGGCCCCAAATTTATTCTGCAGCATGCCAACGACCCCAAACATACAGCGAAAGTCATTAAGAACTATCTTCAGCGTAAAGAAGAACAAGGAGTCCTGGAAGTGATGGTATGGCCCCCACAGAGCCCTGATCTCAACATCATCCAGTCTGTCTGGGATTACATGAAGAGAGAGAAGCAACTGAGGCTGCCTAAATCCACAGAAGAACTGTGGTTAGTTCTCCAAGATGTTTGGGCCAACCTACCTGCCGAGTTCCTTCAAAAACTGTGTGCAAGTGTACCTAGCAGAATTGATGCTGTTTTGAAGGCAAAGGGTGGTCACACCAAATATTGATTTGATGTAGATTTTTCTTCTGTTCACTCACTTTGCATTTTGTTAATTGATAAATATAAACTATTAACATGTCTATTTTTGAAAGCATTCTTACTTTACAGCATTTTTTCACACCTGCCTAAAACTTTTGCACAGTACTGTATATATATATATATATATATATATATATATATATATATATATATATATATATATATATAAAATGAATATATTGGGTTATATTCAAAATAAAAACATGTGTTGTAAAAGGCAGTCAAAATGACTGCTTTGGCGGTTCTAGGTGGCCAGAATTATAACTTCCTTGTTTTTGCGATCCTGCCTTTGAAACACCATCAGTGTATTTAATACATGTATTTAGGAAAAGTCATAATTGGACAATCGCATAACTTTCAGACAGGCAGAGTAATTTAAATTTGAAAACCTCAAACTATCAAAATGACTGCCATTCTAGTATCAAACCACAAAACCAATTGACTGCTGCACAATAAGATAACTGAGATAATTTACAGGTAGCTGCCACTCCCCAAAATAACAAGCTATGTTTTTTTTAATGCAATGCCAGAAATTATATTTTACTGCATACTGAACTATCTCCGGTCAAAACACTTCAGCCACCCAAGCAGCTGACACTGCCCCCTGGCCAGATGTGAATACTAATGCCAATTGTTGATCCCTGAGTGAGCATTGGCTCAAGAAACTGCAACCTTCCTCACCTGAATAATGAAGGTGGGGCAAAGGTACGGTTGTTGCCCTGTAGAACAAAGCAAGGAAAAGGCCAGATAATAGTATGATTACATTGATGGCCAGCCCTGGTCACGTTAGCTACCTACAACCTATGGGGTTGCTACGTGGGTTTAGAGTGACAGTGCATGTGCCACTCCCTGGGCTGGAATGCCCAGGGAATCCTTGCTAAGCTCTTGAGCATGACCGCTACCTACCGCCAATTGGTGACCACATTAAAAGAAGGTGAGGCTAAAATTCGATTGCTACCCCTAGGAGGAGCTGGGATTTCTTTTTTTTATATAAATGTCGGAACACGTTAGCCACATTGTTGATCCCCAAGTGAGAGCATGGCCCAGGAACCTAAGACTCCAGAGTACAACTCGAGGGCACGACTGAAGAATGAAGCGCACAACAGTATGGTTGTTGCTTATCTGGAACATAAGGAAGGGAGGCGACAGATCAGTTGCTACCTCCTAGAACTAGGGACATACTGGACTTCGGAACTAATATGTTTTTGAGCATGGGATTTTAATCATGTGAGACGGGATGTGATGTCGAGCTGTGGTTGTTGCGGCATATTATTATTCAAATGAGCACAATGACTTAATATGAAGACCAAGGAAATACATTATGAATTAAAAGTATAAATCATACATACTCTTGATTAAAAGTGGTAACCTTGAGTGCGCTGTTGCTCTTTTGTGATATTGCCAACAACATCTAGAAACCCTAACAAAATATACTCATCCAGGGCTCCAGTACTTCAGATTCTACAGAGATGAATACTTTCTATCTGTCCAGCTTCATGTTGGTTGAAAGATGGCAAAGATTATTCGTCTTTTTTAACCTCCCTTATCTTTTGGAAATCTATCATGTAACACTGTATGGTGCCAAGACTCCATCTTTTTCTTCTGTGAACCTAATATTGTACATGGTAACAGACACAGATGCATGTTGTTGCTTTACTTATATATGATAAAATATAACTGTGTATAATAATGTTCTGTACACCCAACTGTACACACAGTAATAAGGCTGTAATTCAATCAAGGGTTTCACAAAAAGCATGAGTGCTACCTCAAATGGTTTATCACTGTCACCATAATCCTACATAAAACATACTAACAGAATAAAAATGTAAATTGAAGAACAAGTGTTAAGAATAACATTTAAACTGAATTTAAAGAAAAATCATGAATTTCTTAGGTGTCAAAGACTTCTGTGAGGTATTTTTTTTCTAAATCATTGTTGCTTTTTGATGTTTTTTTAAGTTTTTTTTTTTTTTTTTTTTTTTTTTGACAAATGCATTTCCGGTTTCATAAGATTAATTTGAAATCCATGAAGCCTGCAGTTTATTTTGCTAGCAACTCTCGTGGCAGCGTTGTTTGGTTGTGTACCAGTAACAGAATTTTTTTTTAAAAAGTCACACAACTTAGTCTTGTTAATTACAGGGTGTAACATACAAATCTTAATATCGCCACGTTGTGATGTACCTACTGAATAATAATAAGCTGTACAGTATAAACTGCAGTTTTTCTACCAAATTTATAGGAGGCTCAACTGGGACACATGGTGAGGTGAGTCGGTGGGAATGGGTGAAATTGGAATCTCTTTTTAACGAAATGTAAATATCCACTAAAAATGTGTGTACAATACTAGGTTGTCCAGTTTAAAAGTAAAACAAATCACACACACATACATTATAGTGCTAATTTTATTGTAAATGTATAAATAATTGCCCTGAAATAACTTAAATGTGTTCTCTGTACACATTTCATTATGTAAAAATATAAATCTGTACAGTACAGTAGTACAATCAAATTATTACCTAACGTTTTTACTGTTAGCCTATAGGCTACCGGTAACACAAAATAAATCATGCTGCTGTATTGTACACATTACTGTACAATGCAAAAATAATAAAAGATTATTTTAAATTGAAACTAAATGATTTTATTATACTTTCTTTTTTATCGTTCTCTACTTTTACACAATTAACACAAAATAGATCATGGTGCCGCATTGACACGAAACTATACAGTACCTTACATATACGGCACACACTTTACAGAAGTAAATAATTTTTAAATGTGAACGCGGAAAGTCAAACACATAGTCTACCTGCTACTTTTGATTTCTGTGGGTATGAGTCAGATTTTCTTTGCAAAAGCAATTAAAGACTTCAAATTCAGAATTTTAATTATTGAAGTCCACATTTTACATTTCGAACCACTGGAGTCCATTAGTATTTCTGAAAGCTTCTCGCCCTTTTCCAGCTGATCGATCACAAGGGACTACTTTAATTCTCTCTCTCTCTCTCTCTCTCTCTCTCTCTCTCTCTCTCTCTCTCTCTCTCTCTCTGTGGTCGCCTTGCCTCATTCACAGCGTTTATTTTTTATTTTTTATTTTTTATTTATTTATTTTTCATGCATGTAACTATTTTTTTTTTTAGAATTAGTTTGCCCTTAGCAATGTCTGATGAGAACAATGACTCAAAACAAAACCTAAGCTGTGAACTCTGTCACATGATGAGGAGCTTAACTTCAGGGGCCGGTTGTATAAAACTATATTAGACTAGTCTAAACCAATAGACTAGTCTTAGTTTGACAATTAGACTAGTCTAATGCAAGTTAGTCAGTTGCATCAAAATTAAGACTGACTAAGACTTAGCCTAAAAAGTTAGCCTCTTCACACCCAGGCTAACTTAGAATTTAAGTCTATCTTCCATGGAAACCATTAACTGTCATAAAGAAATCATGGCCTCCCACCACAATCTCTGGCTATATGCGTGCTGTTTGAGGAGAGAAAGAGTATTCAAAGACAGAAACAATCCACTGGTAGTGTACTCAGATACTGAGGTAATTGAAAGGCTTCGCTTACCAAGGCAAGCCATTATAAAATTAGCAGAAGACCTAAAGGATAAATTGAGGCCTGCCACAGGAAGAAACCATAGTGTCCCTGTTTTGTTACAGGTCTGCTTGGCACTCAGATTTTATGCAACGGGTTGTTTTTTAAATTCTGTGGGAGATTTCATAGGGCTGCATAAATCCACTGCCTCACGGATAGTCTTCAGAGTTTCAAAGAAACTTGCAACAAGACTGCCAATGTTTCCTGTTGAGTCAACTGTTCTCAACAGAATAAAAAGTGACTTTTTCAATTGCTGGTGAAAACCAATGAAGCCCATAAATTAAGGAATGTAATAGAGAGGTGTTTTGGTGTGCTGAAGAGACGGTTCCACTGTCTACATGGAGAACTGAGGATGGTGCCTGAGCGAGCCTGTAATATCATCTGTGCTGCTGTAGTCCTGCATAATATTGCAAGGTAAGAGCAAATGTGCCTTCATGTTAATTCTCCCTTCACAACGGGTGTAATCCAATTTAAATGTATATTTATGTTTATTTTAAGTTAACTTTTTATAGATACTGAAATAAATATAAAGATATAATTAAAATACATTGTGGAAAATAAAATATTTACTTGATGCAATTAAATTATTGTTTATATAATGACAGGGAACTTGCACTGCCAGACCCGGAGGGACCAAATAGTGTGGCTGTATATGAAGAGGAGGAAGTGCCTGAGCAAGCATGAGTGGATGAAGATGGTTCAGGAAGATACATTTGCCAAATGATTGTGGAGAATTGTTTCTCCAATTAATGTTTTAGTATTTATAAAGTCACATGAAATCCCCCAGAGAATTTAAAACCACAACCTGTTGTATAAAATCCAAGTGCAAAACAAACCTGTAGCCCCTCAGGGACGCTGGTTTTGGCCTGCAGCAGGCCTCAAAATATACTTTTGATCTGCTGCTAATTTATTAATGGTTTGCTTTGCTGTAAAAGCCTTTCAATTACCTTGATAATTGTAATAATAATAATAATAATAATAATAATAATAATAATAATAATAATAATAAACTTAGTGTGTAACGATTTCTTTATTTCTCATTAGGTATTTTTATTTAAAACAAATGTAAAATTAAACTTGCACTTAATACTTTAGTACTTTTTACTGAAAAAATATCTAAATACAAGATCCATTGTACTATAATTTGTTGCCGTTTACTGTTCAGACATTTTTGCTATTTCCAGTTTTAGTTAAATTTGTTCTAACTCTAACTTTTCTATTTCTAAGTGTAGCTTCCTCTCTTCAAGAATCAAACTGTGTTGTTGTTGTTCCATGATCCTAGCCATGGTGATTCTTGTCTCTCTCCCTCTCTCTCTCTCAGTGCTGCACTCAGGCTGCTCCAGTACAGCTTGCTGGGGTGGGACCTCGCTTACTTGCTCAACTGAGATAGGTGGAGTAAAAAAACAAAACAAAAAAAAAACTTACTTTACTATTTATTTCAATACATGTTTCAGTTTTTGTATGTTAGTTGTGTTAGTGTTAATATCCTTTCTGTTAACCTTACAAAGCGCAGTAACACATTTAAATTAAATAGCCACGCAAGCATCAATAGTTATCTTATAACTAGGTTGTTACAAATTATCTGATTTCATGTGATCGTTTTGTTGTTACCGTGTCAACATACCGTCGCTTTTTAACAAAGTTTCAGCACTGCTTGCCTGAGACACAGTTGCTATGGCGACACTGTGGTCACTGATGCTGACAGGCGGAGCCTCCCGCTGGCTCACAAACACTCCAGTCTCTCGCCCACCGGCAATCCCCCAAAACATCGGAGACTCCTCCCCAAAGATTTCAATAACCAATTCTGTGGTCCGTTTAAGTTTTGAGGGATGTCCTCCTCCAGTACGCGGATGTTTCCTCTTAAATGTTTATTTTTTTAGCGTCCTGTGCCATATTCTTCCATCGTTTCTGCACGTCTTTTATGGACCGCACACATAGCGGGTTGACGCTGTTAACTTTTTTTGTTATTTTATCCCACGCCTTGTGTTTGTGTAGTTAGTACATTTTTTGGAAAATTTCCCCAAAAGTATTTCTTTTTCTGTGTTATACTCCTCTAACAAGCACAAATTTTCAGTTACTGTGAACTGAACATCGCTGTTTGAAAAAAGCGTCCGCCATTTTGTTCCCCCCCAGTGTCTTAATTCCCAGAATGCGTTGCGTAATTGACTAAGTAAGGCCAGTCTAACGATAGACTGAGTGTCTATCGTTAGTATGGCTTATAATTATATTAAGACAAACACTTAGTCTACGTTTATGCAACCGGCCCTTGGCGATCGTATTTCCGGCTAAGAGTACCACATACACACACTGAATACGTCATTGGAAAGCACAAAGTCTGTACTTTTAAACAAGCCAGGTAGGTGCCTGAGTAATATGCGCGTAACCACCGGGGCGCCGGCGCCCCGAAATCAACAAGCTGAGTGTAAAGAGTTAAGTCAATATTTGCATAAGTACTATAATGGGTCATTTTTGTAAAAATATATTATCTGGCCAAAGAGTCAGGAAAGTAACCCCAATTTATAACATTGTTCCTACTGGAAAATGTGCTTCGACTTACAACGTGACTTTCAGGAACCAATTGTGTCCTAAGTGTGAGGACTGCAGGCTGTAGGGCAGCAGTGTGGAGTAGTGTTTAGGGCGCTGGACTCTTGACCGGAGGGTCGTGGGTTAAATCCCAGGTGGGGGACACTGCTGCTGTACCCTTGAGCAAAGTACTTTACCTAGATTGCTCCAGTAAAAACCCAACTGTATAAATGAGTAATTGTATGTAAAAATAATCTGTAAAAAATAATGTAATTGTATGTAAAAATAATGTGATATCTTGTAACAATTTTAAGTCGCCCTGGATAAGGACGTCTGCTAAGAAATAAATAATAATAACAATATGGGCAGCTGGCTCTTTGAGCTAATATATATATATATATATATATATATATATATATATATATATATATATTCTGTGCAATGTGAACGGTACTTTCTCAAGAAATTATTCTTGCTCCTGCTCTACCTTTTATCGGTGTGTGTTTGTTTGGGCATCGCAATTTCTACATACATTTCTACTCCTGTGCCAATCAACTGATGTTAAACCATTGAAAATATACTTATGCTCGTAGAAGCACGTGGTACGCACAAGGCAACCTAGAAACAATATTCCTTCGCCGGGAAAATAGTTCCATCAGCCCAGCCAACGCCTGGGGTGAAAATTAGAAACTGGGACAAAATCACGATTTTCAGAAATGCTTCAGAACACCGGGACAGTCTGAAACTGGGACATTTTGGTAACTTTGCAACCATCTTCACCAAATGTTCCACAGAACAGCTGTACCAACCAATCAGGATAATAGGTAATTACCATGCTTGTTTATATACAGAACAATATAACTCCCTTAAATACATTATGGTTTACATTTTGTTAGAAATCATAAAATGTATTGTGCCCTTATTAAAGTAAACGTTATAAAATACCTATAGATCACTACCTGTAGATCATGGAAGATGTTTTTGTTATGTGTTTTTCTGAAAACTATTACAGCATGCATGTGCAGGTCACTCAACGAAACATCCTTCTTTCAGAAGTGATTTGAAGCAATTTAATGATACATTCTCTTTATCTGAATGGCAGGGAAAAGCTGCATTTGAATAATAGTTAAAGCAATCTTCTTCAAATCCATCATGGACTAATTCTTATGCAAATGAATTTCTGCCTATGCCCATGGCATTTTCATTCACAGATAACAACATTCTTGTGCAGTGGGTCCAAGAAGCTGACACTCCCGCAGCGTCTTTTATGTTCAGGGGGATAACAGCAAACTCATCTTTTTTTTTTCATTTGGACGCCTACAAGGAAACATGCCCTAACATGACAATGAAAAATGAAAACAACGAAAAAAAACTTTTCGTCTGCCACCTTGGAGAGAAAGCCTTTGCCTTGTCAGAGCAACGGCTTCCAACTGGTGGTAGATCTGTTTTAACCATTGACTATACCCAATTATTACAGTGGGACTGTACTGTTCAGAGTGGGACTGAACTTTCCGAAGAGCGTCCATGCATGCAACAATGGATAACCTACCATGGATAACCTACAGTTTTCAAAATGTTTTGTGATCTATTTATTTTTTTGCAAACTGTAGATTTGTAACATCATGCCATAATGCTTGTCATGTGACTTGTTACGATAAATCCCATAACCTGTGTCTTGCTGTTAAAATAACACTTTTTTTAAAATGCATCATTGGAGGCTGTTATGCTTAATCCAAGATTTGGGTAAGTTAAGAAAGAAAACTTTCTAAGTCACAACGAAGGTCTGCTGTGTATAAACAGGTAACGGACATGTGAAAGTGAAAGAATCTTTAAAGGCAACCACATTTCTTTCTACGCATACGGCACATATACAGTACAGTATCAGACACTGTTTTAGAAAGCTGGACTTGATTAGGCAATTTGGCTGAAAATCAAGCTAAGTGCTGTTTAAGCAAGAGACTTTTGTATGACAGGAGAGCTACGCAGTAGTGGTATGCAGAAACAGTGAGGAGCAATCTCCTTAACTAACACTTTGTAATAAAACTAATTTAAAGCTTGCTGCTCTTCATGCTTAATTATCCTTGTTACACAAGAACTACTCTAGATGGAATGTTGAATAATGATTGCCCTTATCTACAGATACTGATGAATTATTGAAATTATTTAATGAAAGAGTGTGACAGAGAGCAAATGAATCCTAGTCAACAATCTCCCTCCCGACCTGTGAGGGCACAGTATAACAGAACAGTGTGGCCCGAACTGGATGGTTTGGCAGTTCATTCCAGAGTCAGTTGGAAGTTGCCTATCCAAAAAAGGGGGCAGAGTCACAATACCAGAAGTCATCGCCATAATGCAGTAGGCGATGTGTCAGTCATGGATTGGAGGATACGTGATTGCACTCGCTACCGAAGGGGGCGTGACTGAAGGTATATCGGGATGTGGCGAAGCAATCTGTTCCTTTTGTTATGGTTACGATAGGACCTGAAAAGGAGAACTGTGATTTAACCGTGAGTGTTTTTCGTGTTGTTTTTGTTTGTCTATTTAATTGTATTTGTCATTGTTAGACGGCTAAACTACCTGGGAGCTGACGCTAATAGCCAACAGCAACCCTGGACTACACCACTGCACTACTGTTTCACTAACTGCTGTATAATTCACCACTTGCACTAGGAGCACTCACTATTGGACATGAGATCGTGTGTGTGTATAAAGCAGTGGCAGCTGGTGACCTGTGAGTTTTTATTAAATATTCAGTATTATTAGCATTTCAGAAATGGGGATTTTGAATGTGATTTCTAACATGATTTTCAACTTTAACATCACAAATTAACATTGACAGTGAATTAAAGCAAAAACAAGTTAATAAATAACAGTTAAGGCACTGTCAGAATTTTGTGATTTCAGTTTTTACCGTTTTAAAAAATGGAATAGGTTGATTTAAATGAACTTATGTCCACCACAGGTGCAACGAACAACACAAAAGTGTAAATCTAGTACAGGCTTCTATTTGTTCCATTCAGTTTGAGTTCGTCTGCAATGGAGTAAGAGTAATTTTTTATTGAATTGTATTGAAAAAATAGTATTGTTAACTTTAAGAACATAAGAACATAAGAAAGTTTACAAACGAGAGGAGGCCATTCGGCCCATCTTCCTCATTTGGTTGTTAGTAGCTTATTGATCCCAGAATCTCATCAAGCAGCTTCTTGAAGGATCCCAGGGTGTCAGCATCAACAATATTACTGGGGAGTTGTTTCCAGACCCTCACAATTCTCTGTAAAAAAGTGCCTCCTATTTTCTGTTCTGAATGCCCCTTTATCTAATCTCCATTTGTGACCCCTGGTCCTTGTTTCTTTTTCAGGTCGAAAAAGTCCCCTGGGTCGACATTGTCAATACCTTTTATAATTCTGAATGCTTGAATCAGATCGCCACGCAGTCTTCTTTGTTCAAGACTGAATAGATTCAATTCTTTTAGCCTGTCAGCATATGACATGCCTTTTAAACCCAGAATAATTCTGGTTGCTCTTCTTTGCACCCTTTCTAGTTTTTTAAAAATGGGTTGTGTAAGTAAAAAAAAAAAAAGCATACTTTATTTTTTGTGTTTTTCCACTCCAACAAAACACATTATTGTATTTTGTTTCTCTGTATTAGTCATCAGTCATTACGGTAAAACAAACAAAAAAAATACCTACAACAACAGGGAATGTTAGGTTACGGATTCAGGTTCCCTGAAAGATAAGATGACCACCAATGATACTTTTGGGATATTGCCTGCCTTTGGTAGGTATTTCTGAGCATTTTATGTCAAAGCTGCCGATAGGCCCTTCTGCTGAGTGACGTCCTGGTCCTGCCTCCCAAGGGATCAAATAGTCACTGCGCAGAATGCTCAATCTCTTTTTGCCTCTCATCTCAGTAAGGTATGGTATAAACTAACCCTTAGTGTTGTGTCAAGTCTTTCAAAAAGAGCTCTCACTGAGTCAGTCTGTATTTCCCCTGCGATAAGCTCGCTGGAATCTGGCATTGCCACTTCAGTGGAATCAGCTGCTCCACTCTCTGAGCGTCTTCTTTCTTTCTTCTCGGTCTGCTTCACTTGCGTCACAGGCCGTTATTAACTAAACTTTATTTTTCACTAGCTGTATTTCTGCTATTTGAAAAAAAAAAAAAAGGGAAGGTATCTGCGTGATCCTCCATCGGGCTCGGTCTTCTGTGTTTTTTTTTATTATTATTGTTTGTGAAAAGAAGCCGTGTTCCCACTGGAAAAAAATCTTATTTTGTTGTCGAGCGTGCTTTATTCACCAAAGTTAGGAACTCAGAACTGTTCTACTATAAATAAAGAAGGTTTGTCACAATTTGTAATTATGAAAAAAAATGTTTACATTGTTAATGTATAATTGTATTACCCTACTATCAAACAATATTAAATGCTAAATTGAAATCGCAAGCCCTTTTCTAAGCGTTGAAATGTGTAATAGTAATTGTTGAAATGATTGCTGTGTAATAGAATGATATTCGCTTTCAGTTGAATAGTTCTGACTCACTGTGGTTTACTGAAGATTTGTAGCACAAACTGTGGATTTGTTAATCAACAGTATATCTGCCTGTGGCAATGTGCCCCGCCCCTGTGTGCATTTGTGTGTTATATGTTGTATGTTGCGTGTGTAAATGTTGGTGTATAGTCATTGGTACACGGGATATAAACAGGTCTGTGTTTCACGTGGTATTTAAATTGTATAATTATATTTAGGCACAGGATTGCACATCACTTCACGTGCATTTAAAATATGTAATAATATGTGAGTACGGGGTTGCACGTAATTAATTCACGTGCTGGGATTCAAGTGAATAATTAATTAGTAATTGAATCCCAGCACAACAGTATAAATAGATGCACGTTTCATTCACTCGGGGTTGGGTGTTCGGTGAGTGGAGAACGGGATTGGAGACGGAGGTAAAGTTCAAGTTAAAAAGAATAGATAAAATATCTGCTCACCGTGTTTGTCTGTCTAGTCCGTTTTGTTTGTCTTTTTTTGTTTTGGCTCAAGGGCTGTGTCCTGTTTTGTGTTCAACCCTTTTTATTTTTTGTCTGTTTAAACCTTTTATTTAGTTTAATAAACGCTGAGTGCCACCATTGCACTCAGCATTACTCATCACCACCGTCTGTCTGTGTGTATTCCTTTCTGGTCTGACGCCACCCACTCCAGCCGTCTTTGTGACACTGCCCCTCACTCCTCTTTTCTTCAAAGCCCCTCAGCCACTTTTAGTTAGTAGATTCGTAGAATTAATCAGTCAAAAGATCAAAGGGTGATGTCACAGAAATGTTTTAAATAAAATTAATATATCCTTTTAAATATTTGTTGAAAAGGTTTTAAATAGCTCTTTAAATAATGTCACCTTTTATTATTATTTAATGTGATGTTTTTTTAAAATCTAAAAACAATAAAATTAACAAAAACAACAACAGGAGAACCAATGTAAATGATTTAATTCTCATTGTTTAAAAAAATGAAAAATCAGTGTTGTAACCAGAGGCAAATATGTGCTACAGGCATAATTAAAATTCTGGTGTTTTATTTATCAACACAGGTGATTTGTGATTACTGCTGATTAACCAGGCCACCAGAAGCTATTTGTAAAGCAAGTGCTGTGGTTTAGCTTTCCTTTGATATATTATTATACAATATAACAGATAATACTGGTATTTGACAGACTTAGTTATTAGAACAAATAACTGGGAACCCACAGATGCAAAGTCTATACAATATATTGTATTGGTTTTGAATGAGTGATTAACAAATAATGCACTATTATGTTCAGTCATAGATGACTTGATATTTTCTGTGCCCAGTCCTTGATGCATTCCTATAAACTTCAGTGTTTTACAGTGTTATTTTACATGGGGGTGACCTGTGTATAATAAGATCAGCAGTGGATTTTGTATTTATTTTGTATTATGATTTAGTATTGTATTTTATATGACGGCGAGGCGCCGCAGGTTTTGTTTTTGTATTTATTATTATTATTATTATGTTTAGATGACGGCATAGCCGTTTGTTTATTATTTGGTAACGTGGATGGGAAGCCCCATCCACATAGTAATTAATAAACTCGTGCAGATTGTGGCCGAGGGGTAAAAGAATAATTAATTGCAAGCTAGTTAAACCCCTCGGCCACGATATAAAAAGCCTGCAGCTCTCCAGCTTCGAGGTGGGAGTTCAGAGGAGGAACGAGAGCGGAGAGAACGTGAGAAAACGAGATTTAATAAAAACGGCGGCCAGCCGCGTCTTACTTTGAACTGCAGTACTTGCCCTGGTGTCAGTTTATTTTCCCTTCCTGCTTCTGCCTGACGTCAGACCATCAGTCACCCTGCCACAATAAGCATAAACTAAGTGGCATTCATGTATTTTATTTGGCAAACTTAATAATTATTAATTAATGGATGAATGAATGAATGAATGAATGAATGAATGAATTAATAATTGCATTAAATTAACATGAAGTAATTCATTTCGGTATGTCTTTCAGGTTTGCTCAGGAAGCAAGCTCTTTGCTTGAGGACGAGTCCTCTTTTAAACAATTACAATTACTTACAGTAATGAATAAATCAAAAACAAATACACCCCCTGTTCAGCATACCTCCTCAGTTTGATGGTGTCACTTCACACACTACATAGAACCTGAAGTCTAAGCCCTCTTCATTTCAGCTTCTGCTGTATAACTAGTTTTACTTGCAAAGCTGGGGAACAGAATTCTCATAAATCCAAAGAATTTCCTCGCAGCACTGTTCATGATTTCCCAGTTTATTAGACGGGGATGTTACAGAACTAGAGAAAATGACCTGTTTTATTTAGTGGTTTTGTAACTCAATTACTAAAAGTATTTCATTTCACAAAATATAGTGCAAAAGTGTGAAACAGTTCTCCATTATGCTATCCTTACTAACCATGGATTTGCATATTCCTTTGAACAAATATGAAACATTAACTTGCTAGTTGCTACCAACTTCTATTCAGTAGTTCGGGACAAACACCAATCACAACATGTTTTAGTACAAATATTTATTGGGAATAATGCAGAGTATGCAGAATTACACAGATGTATGTTATATATATACACATTAATTTGGCATCAAACCTAACTTGGTTTGAGGGCTCGCTGACTGGACGAGGTGGAGACCCCCAAAAAGAACAAGCAGGTCTCAATGCCACGAGTAGTACTGGATATAGCCCACTTGAAGGTTTAGCCAACTTTTAAAAAATGATCATCAGCAACAGGAGAGGAAAACAAAACCCTAGTTGGGAAATAAACCTCTGGGAATCCATGGCTGATCCGATTGCCCTTCCTCCAGGCAGGCTACTAAGACTTAAGAGCACATTTTAGTAAAAGCATTTTTAAGATCTGTAGTATTTGTTCTAATGAAAACTTGGTAGTAAGGGACATAATAAAGGATGATGCTACAGGCATTAAAAACGAAGGGAAGGGAATGTTGAATTCAATGTGAACATTTTTAAAGCAATTCCAGGATGACAAGTATGTTTACAGTGAGTGGGGAGCGATGCTAAGAAGAGCTATTTCTTGGGCCTTATATGTGGGAGGATGAACAACCTTTGTTAATGGGACTGTAGCTGAATTATCTGAGTGGATAAGAATGGAATTTTGGGCCCAGGAGGACCCCCAAAGGAATGCGGCTACAGCGACCGGATACATTTTGTACAATGACGAGGACTGATCGGGTATAGGAATGGTGCTGAATTCTTCAGGCCATGGAGCAGGCGTAGTTTAAACAGCCTAGGAGGGACAGAAGATTACGTCTGGTAGGAGGGGGACCGGACAGAAAAGTGGAAATAATATATATATATATATATATATATATATATATATATATATATATACACACTACCGGTCAAAAGTTTTAGAACACCCCAATTTTTCCAGTTTTTATTTAAATTTAAGCAGTCAAGTCCAGTGAATAACCTGAAATGGTACAAAGGTAAGCGGTAAACTGCCAGAGGTTAAAAAAAAAAGTTTAGGTTACCAAAAACTGAAAAATAATGTACATTTCAGAGTTATACAAAAAGGCCTTTTTCAGGGAACAAGTAATGGGTTAACAACTTACAGCTGTTCTGCAGCAATGGAAGTAAATTAAGCCTTGAAAGTTGATGCTAACAATTCCTAAAGGTTTCCCAACTTTTGTTGATTACTTACAAACCCTCTGTCTGTATAAAAGCAGTGTTGGAACAGACTGTGTTACTACACCCTCTTAAGCATTATTTGGACAGTATTGTACTGCAGGAAGTTGGTATATTGCTGTCATAATGGCGAGAAAAAGGCAATTAACAAAGGAAGACAGACAGACCATTATAACCCTTAAAAATGTAGGTCTTTCCTTTAGAGAAATTGCAAAGTAAGCCAAAGTGTCAGTGAGTACAGTTTCCTACACCATCAAAAGGCACTTGGAAACTGGAGGAAACTCTGACAGGAAGAGGTCTGGCAGACCCAAAGCCACAACAGAATCAGAAGACAAGTTTCTGAGAGTCAACAGCTGGCGTGATAGGCGACTCACAGGACAACAGCTGCAAGCACAGCTTACCACTGGTCGAAGTAAGCAAGTCTCAGTTTCAACTGTGAAGAGAAGACTTCGAGCTGCAGGTTTGACAGGTCGAGTGGCAGTAAGAAAGCCATTGCTAAGATGGCAAAATAAGAAAAAGAGGCTTGCCTGGGCCATGAAGCACCGCCAGTGGACTACTGAAGACTGGAAGAAGGTCTTATGGACCGATGAATCAAAATTTGAAATCTTCAGTTCATCACGCAGGGTTTTTGTACGCCGTCGAGTAGGCGAAAGAATGGTTCCTCGGTGTGTGACACCAACTGTCAAACATGGAGGAGGAAGCGTGATGGTCTGGGGCTCTTTTGCTGGATCCAGAGTCGGCGACTTGCACAGAGTGAGTGGCACCCTGAACCAAAACTGCTACCACAGCATTTTGCAGCGCCATGCAATACCCTCTGGTATACGCCTAGTTGGTCAAGGGTTCATCCTACAGCAAGATAATGACCCAAAACATACCTCCAGGCTATGTCAGAACTACCTTAGAAGAAAAGAACAAGACGGTAGGCTTCAAATCATGGAATGGCCAGCACAGTCTCCAGACTTAAACCCCATCGAGCTGGTTTGGGATGAACTGGACAGAAGGGTGAAAGCAAAGCAACCTACAAGTGCAACACATTTGTGGGAACTTCTGCAACAGTGTTGGGAAGAACTTTCCGAACAATATTTGATTTCCATTGTAGAAAGAATGCCACGAGTGTGTTCGACTGTTATATCTGCAAAAGGTGGCTACTTTGATGAGTCAAAAATTTAGACTAAATTTTGTTAAACAAAACGATTCCATGATTTCTTTTTTATCTCCAATTGTTTATTTGTTCTATTCTTTAATTTCAGAGTACTTTGAGACATTAAACTGCGTAAATTTCAATAAAAACTGGAAAAATGGAGGTGTTCTAAAACTTTTGACCGGTAGTGTATATATATATATTCAGTTTTTTATTTGTTAAAAAAAGTTTGAAATATCCAATAAATTTCGTTCCACTTCATGATTGTGTCCCACTTGTTGTTGATTCTTCACAAAAAAGTACAGTTTCATATCTTTATGTTTGAAGCCTGAAATGTGGCAAAAGGTTGCAAAGTTCAAGGGGGCCGAATACTTTCGCAAGGCACTGTATATATATATATATATATATATATATATATATATATATATATATATATATTCCCTGGAGGAGCGAAGCTCAAAAAAATTGAGAATCCAGGGTGATACCTAGAAACTTGATGGAAGTGAGAGGGCCCAGGGTCTTTTCTGGTGCTAGGGGGATGCCGAGATTTGAAAATAATGATTTGAGAATCAATTTTTGTTCTGCGCAGGGGGAGCGTGGGGAAAGCTGGGGGTGGTGGAGTTATGGGGAACGGAAAGGTCGATTATTAGTCTCTTTATTGCATTATTGCAACCCTGATGGGTTAATGCGAAAGGTGGGGAAAGGAGGGAATTCAAAAAGGGACCTATCATAAACTGTTTGTCTCTTTCTTTAGTAAAATATTTACAAGGGCGATTTAGGTGCATTGGCAGTATTAGATCTGGTTTTCTGAAATTCAGCTTTTTTTTTTTTGGCGAGAGGGCTTACATGGACAAATTAAATGTGAATGGGCTTCCCTGCAGTGGCTGCAAATGTGAAGAAAATGGCAGGAGGAATAGGAGGAGGCTTCTTTGTTGAAATTGTTGCAGATCTGGTGGCCGCCGAAGAACGTAATGTTGCAGCCCTGACCATCTTTTGATCTGGAAGGAATGAAGGAAAGGGTGGGAAATGCATGGGAGGAAGGAGGAGGATTGTGAGGGAGGGACATGAGGGAACAGGGTGGAGAGTCAGTAATGGAGCAGGAAATGGTAGGGTGAGCAGTGGAACCGCATACAGAGCGTGCTAGGAGCCAGAGACCTGTGAAAAAACAGGAGAATAGATCTTGGTTCAGGGCGCCCCAGTAGATCCTCTGGTTCCATTGTTGGAGATGGGCAGTGGCTTTCGTAGAAGAAGCTTGTGATATTCGAAAAAATGGGAACCTCTGAATCTAACTGACAGATCTACAATTATGGACATATAATCATCCAGCTCACGCCGGCGGTTGGGATAGATTTCGCAAATGATGTTCCTGAATTGGCTGAAAGCTAAAATGAACTCGGAAATGGTGAGTGTTTTGAATAAGCGGGGGTCGGAGGTTTTGAGAGTAACTGAAAGGTCAGCGCACTGAACTACCCTGGTACTGTCAGAATCTAAAGTATTAGTAAGTAAGGAAACTAGGTTAATATCCGCACCTACTAAAATCTGGTTACGTAGGCCGAGGGATACAGGTTTGGGGTTGAGTATCAGGGCATTTACAGGACCTACTGAGGACCTTATGGGGGCCTACTGAGGGGGCTTGCAAGAAAAGCAGGTGCTTGCTGCGAGTTTGGAAATGAACAGGAAGCTCCGGCTGGACTGCTGGAAAAGAGTGGACAGGAAAGCAGGACCATGCTGGGCAGCTGTTTGAGGTATAGAATAGAAAGGGGCTACGGGGCCCAGTTGAAAACCCACCGCTGAAAAGGCAGAAGGAAGAAAGGCATTTGACAGAGAAGGGACCACTATGGGGGCCTGCTGGATGCCCATAGTGGCCAGAGAGGTTACTGCAGGGGCCTGCTGGACGCCTTCCGTGAGGGGGGAGAGGTAACCTGAAAGGTTATAGTTGGAGGTACAGGGGGGGCTTGTTAGATGACAGTGGCAGGTGCTGAAACCCCGGGATGATTCGTAGAAGCTTCCGCTCCTGACTGTGAAACAGTCTCTGGATCCGGATGCTTGGGAACTGCTGAATGAGCCTTTGAATGGCTTGTGTTATGAAGGTGCCGCCTCTGGCATTTCCCGGATGTAGGCACTGAGCTTTGCAGAGATGGGCCAGTGGGTGCGGGGCGAGCTGGAAGGTGACAATCTGTGCTTTAGCCATAATGCCTGCGATGGGAAGGATGCTGTAGAGTGTAGAGGAAGATGTTGAACAAATTCTCCTTATGTGCTCCGGATTTGAAGGGGATGTTGTTACTACGGAGGTAGTGCTGAAGCCTGGGGATCATCCAGTCTCTGATGTCAGGATTTCCGCAGGAACGAGTGGCCAAACGGGAGCTGCGGCATGGGAGAGTGAGCCGGTTCTGGGCGATGGAGGACAGATGAGGGATCGGATGAAGGCGCTGGAGGAGTAGACATGCGAGCAAGGAAGGTTGGGGTAGTAAACACCGCTGATCAGAGTTGCCGTGAAGTTGATTCAGACGCTGAAGGAGCTGGCTCGGAGGAAACAGCAAACAGGTCATCATCCGATGAGACGAAATAGTCAATGATATTCTCCATGGTGCGTGTAGGTATGATGAATTCGAAACGCAAATGAGAGGGAAGTGAAGAGGGTATTTATAGTGCTAACAATCTTAATTAGCTAATGTGTAAATTGAATGATTCCATTTGGTGACACAGAGATTGTTGTCTGACCCTCCTCCCAAACTTTAGTTATAAACTTCATTATGTGCGGTAAGGAATAGTCAGGAGGGGACCACTTTACAGCATTGCTTCACAGCAATTCAAATCATGAAATCTCAATTCCAATGATCCACAACACAGTCTGACCTAATTTGTTTTTTTTGTTTTTTATTGGCATTACCACAGTAACAAATAGAGAGGTAAAATGTAGCTGTAGCTCAGTAGGAAGGACTCTCCACTTTGAATCATGATCTAAATTGAGTATTGCTCTTTGAAGAACCATTCTTTATATGAGGTTTTAAATTAAGAGGCAATAAATCAAGGTATATTAAATCAAGGTATTAAATCAAGGTATATATTTACTTTGTGGACTTAAAAAACACATGGTACACATGGCTCAACCTAAATTTTAATGTGGTGTATTTGTGGCTTAACACCCTCTGTCCTACTCTATTTAAATATTTCCAGTTATTACATAACCAGAATAAATTGGAACAGAAACTTCCTAATTGAATAAGCAAGTTTCTCTTGTTTAAAATTTGAATAAGCAAGCTCCTCTTGTTTCAAATTTGAATAAGCAAGCTCCTCATTTCAAATTTAAATAAGCAAGCTCCTCTTGTTTCAAATTTAAATAAGCAAGCTCCTCTTGTTTCAAATTTGAATAAGCAAGCTCCTCGTTTCAAATTTAAATAAGCAAGCTCCTCTTGTTTCAAATTTGAATAAGCAAGCTCCTCGTTTCAAATTTAAATAAGCATGCTCTTCTTGTTTCAAATTTGAATATAGTAAGCAGCTGAGTATGTTACGTGTATACATATATGACTGCTAGCGTCCTTTGCATTAGATGCTCCTTAGATTACTTCATGCTTCACAGCAAGTTGGAGAGAGCAATTTCCTAACTGGTCCCAACTCAAACTGGTTTTATCTGCTGCTGATGGTAGCTACAGTAATAATTTTAAATCACATGCAGTGGAAAATAGAAATGTTGCAATAGGGAGCTAATATAAACCATCTACAGTCAATTCTCATTAAAACTAACTTGTTTTAAACTAATTTCCTGATACTATGATGTTGTACATGGTCCCAGTTTAATTTAACAGTCACTTATTGTATTTTTGTATTGTTTTGGGACTACAGATCCTATGATGTCAATACAAACTGACAGTTTGCATTTGGCTTAGACTCCTGATTATAAGAAATACTGCTAAGACACATTTTTTGCCAGTCCCTTGAAATTTGTATTAATTAGAGTTGGCTGTATATGGATACAGAACATGTTTTTCAGGTTTTGGTTCTATGATTATAAGAGTATTATGAAGTGTGATTATTTCCTCTAAACCAAAATGCATAGAAGTATTGCTGATTTAGAAGCAATATTGTGTAGCAAAGTCTGGGGAAACGTGGTAGAAGGAAGGTACACAGGACTCCGGATAATGCAGTCTGTATCATATAGGTTAAGAGGGAATATCATTGTAGTTCTGCCATTTAAAAATTAGCTAAGAACTACCTTTTCCAGAATGTCTCAGCCAGGAGTGAGGATCCGACTGCCATGGCAATTGGTTAACTAGAGACAGCTGTGGACAATTGATGAAACCAGCATCTGTATAAAAGGAAAGGTTTTGGAGAGTATTTCTACAATGTGTTAGTTGTGTCAGCTGTTTTGGCCACTAGCCCACTGACTGGAAGTTAGGGAATTTAAATATATTGTTTAGTTAGCGCTCCTGAAGGAGTTTTTTGTTTTTTTTGTTTTGTATTTTATTTGTGTTCTTAAAGAGCAGTGTGATATTTGTCAAAGTTCCCTGCTGAAGAAATAAACATACGGGTATTCCCTGTTACACTATACGTCTGTTGTCATTGTGTCATATATCCACCACTAGCAGAAACAGGAATGCAGAAATTGTGACAAAAGTTGCCCTAAACCAGAAGGAATGCGCCTTAATTTGTCACAATTGGTAACTGTATTCATTGTGTTTGGTATAAAAAAGCATCACTAGTATCGGAGCCAATTCATGTCCTTCGAAGCGTGCGTCGTCAGCCGACCACTTCTTTTCACTCTGCAGGCCCACCATGCAGCCACCTCAGAGCTACAGCGTCAGAGGACAATGCAGTTCTGGGCAGCTTACAGGCAAGCCCGCAAGCGCCCTGCCAGTCAACAGGGGTCGCTGGTGCGCAGTGGGCCCAGGACACCCTGGCTGACCTAAGCTAACCCTCCCCACTTGATGCTCGGCCAATTGTGTGCCGCCCCTTGGGAGCTCTCGTCCATGGTCGGCAGTGGAATAGCCTGGACTCGAACCGGCGACCTCAAGGCTATAGGGTGCATCCTGCACTCCACGTGGAGCGCCTTTACTGGATGTGCCACTTGGTAGCCCCCATATATAATTATTTTCCCAATTAAAAGGAAATTGTATTCCATTGCCTATCTTCCCTGTTGTGTGCTAAGCATTGGTCCTTCTCTTTGGGATCATTGTTCTTCCCAATTGACACCCCAGATTGCATATTAGGCCCCTCCAGATGCTCCACCAACTGAGCCATTAGGCTGCTGCCATCTTGTCCTCCGGTTCATTTTTATTTTTTGAATATATCTCTGCCCACAACTCCATACACCACAAATATTAACACATAAGCAAGTGAATTGTTCTCAAAAGAATAAATCAATAACATATCCCAGATATAATAATCCTTAGGGTTCTAATGTAGGGGTCATTTATCTTTGTGTCTCCATTGGCAGTGTAAATAATGGAATAGATTACATTCCTGTTTGTATTTTCTTTTGTCCCCAAATAAATCTGAAACCAACCTCCATCAGGTGCCCTGGATAATGCTACAATATGTGTATAAAAAAAGGACACTGCCTGCCCACTCTTTTAAGACCTGTTTAGCCGACTGGATTTGCCATCTCATCTGCTCTTGCATTTTCAAAGGGTGATGCAATGCCAGGATGCTTTTCAAAGAATTTGCTTTGTATCCATGCCATATTATGTAACACTCACTGTGTGTTGTAAACCTTCAGAATCAGAACATTTACATTTTAAAGCCCATCTTATTTCATATCAATAGAACTTCAGCAGTTGTAAGAATTTTGAATTCTAATCAGCTTCTACATCAACTGAGTCAAAAAAAAACCCTCCTGTGAGCTTTTGAGCTACAGGTCTGCATTTTCTTTTTTTGGGCTGCTATTTGAATAGCTGTTAAATAAACACGGAAATTTGCAGACCAATGGCTATATTATGTTAAAGGATGACCGCAGCTGGCACGCTTTGGCACCCAAATGCACTGTTTCAACAGGGAGAAGCCAAAAGGACAGATGGCCCATAAATAAAAATGGTTTACATTCAACCACCAATCAGGAGGGGCCTCTCACAGACAACCAAACAACATCCTGAAAATTGTGTGTAAACCCAGATAGCCAGCACAGATAAGAGATGGTTTGTTTCCTAATGATTGCATCTCACCTGTGATTTCTCTGCTGATCATTAAATAACATATATATATATACATATATATATATATATATATATATATATATATATATATATATATATATATACATATAAATTACTGGTAATACCCATCAAGTAGCTGTTCAAAATATGTATTTATTACTTGTGAAACCAATGCATTTCAAGAATAGAGGTCTTGGATCACGGTACACATAGATGAAATGTGGAAATAAATATAATTGATCAACAACAACTTGATAGTCAGATATGTAGTTCTTTTTCTGCTTTAATGAGCTTTTGGAATTGTTGCTTTCACAAAGCGAATACTCTACCCAATTACAAAACAATAAGAAAACAAGAGCAATTGATTTCTTTAATAATACAATATGTGAATTTAATCTACGCACTTCTATAGTTGAAAATACGAGCTTTTAACAGCTTTATAACAGCATTACAATTAGACATCTTGACATGCAACTTAACTGGAGACTTTTAAAAATGCTTTTAACAAGTATAATTGAGTTTAATAATTTTGTTGATGGAGCCATTACAGGATTTTTTTTTGTAACACCAACTTCCTTGTAAAGCATCTGTTAGCTGTTCTCCACAATTGTTCTCTAACACTCTGTAATGCTATTATAATGATAGCACTTCCTTAAATCAGGTTAGTGTAAAACATGCCAATACAAATGCACCTTAGGAGAAGTGGGACTGTCATTATTGGCAGATATTTCTAACATTATGTTCTGAAATAGAGCTTTAATCCTGTGCAATGTCTTGGGATGTTTTATGATACAAAAGTCTGGTGACCTTTGAAACATGGAAGTTGAATGCACCCCTGTGGTCTGAACAAGACTGTCAAACATGTTTTCTGTCTAAATCCAACTGGTACACCAGACTGTAACCATTATCCTATCCCCCTGCAACACTGTCCCCAGTGGATGTATTTCTTCCTGATGTACAGCTATTTCACCCACTAGGAAAGTGATGAAGGAGACTTATAGAGCATGGAAAGCAAGAGAGAACAGGTGGGTCTTGAGAGTTGATTTATTTAAAGCGAGCAACGGTGGGAATATCACGCACCAACGCTGGGCAAGAGTTCCAAAGAGTCAGAGCCATGAAGCTAAACGAGTGTTCTCCAAGCTTGCAGGCAGGGACATAGCGGGTCAGCAAGTTGAGGATGTACTCGGGATGTGTGTGATAAAGGGCATTGTAGGTGAGTAGGAGAGTTTTGAAAGTAATCCTGAACTTTACAGGTATTCAGTGCAGCTGGGCAAGACGGGGGGTGATGTGATCACGTTTTTTTACATCTGGTAAGGATCCTGGCAGCGGCATTCTGAACTAGCTGCAGTCGGTTTATGGTGCGTGCCGGGAGACAAACCATATAGAGAGTTGCAGTAGTCGAGTCAAGAGGAGACAAATGCATGACAAAGTATCTCTGCATCCAGGAGGATAAGGTAGGGACGGACTTATGGAGATGTTTCGAAGATGGTAGAAGGAAGATTTGACCACAGAGGAGATGTGGGCATCAAAGGAGAGGTTGCTGTCAAGTACACCAAGGCTTCGTACTGTGGGGGAAGGCAGCAACAGACAGTTTCTGAGGATAAGGGCACCTGAACATATGACATCGCCTGTCATATGTTAATAAGGCCCCTCCCCTCTAGTTCTGCTTTTACCAGGTGCTGAAACGACACCCCCATAATGCGAACAATCATGTTTGTTAAATCACATGCAAACAAAATGTTTGTTTGCACCCATTTGCCCATAATCAGGGGGTACAAAGTGAGGGCAAGTGTACCTTGCAACTGCTTTGCACAATCTGTCCGTTGCTAAATAAAAACCATTGTCACAAATATGTATTTGTTTGTTGTTCTTTCTTTTTTTATGATAATTAGACAGATGATGTCGATGATTGTGTCATGACATTGGGGATTTAAAAAAAATAAAAATGTAAGCAGTGCCTGTATAAATATGCAATGCATATGGCACAAGCTTCAATTTTAAACTGACAGATTTTCATTTAATCTTCCATAGGGATTTCAAATGCTCCAGCTACTGTCACTCTTACATATTGGACCAATTTAACGATTCCAATGTTCTGACATCATCATGTGTAATTCTTGTACAGTGAACATGCTCTGTAACAGTACATATTGTAGAAGTTAATCAAAGCTAATTTCATGTACTATAGAAACCCCCCTCCCCCTCAAAAAAAGTAAAATACAAGGGTTATGTAGTATATATCCAGCAGAAGCCACATAATACAGATGGATTTGATATAGAAATATGAACAACGCTATTCAACATTGGATTTGATATTGAGATAAATATTTAAAGTATTGTCCCCTCATTTTAGGGTACACAAAAAGTATCCCCACCCCACCTCACAGCTTTATAAACTCTTCCTCTTTGAAATAGTTATACAACCATGAGTAAGTCTCAAGAACAAAAACTGCAAAGTAAAGAGAATAGCTTAGATTGAAAGCATGAATGACAGAACTCAGAGTCTTCAAACAGACATATTTATTTACAATTCTTTGTGTAATACAATGTTGTCAGCTGTCAGTATCTTAATGAAGAATTCATAGGTTCATGAGATTTACAGGCACATTCTCTTATGTTCTGATTCAAACAAATGACTTATATTGGCAGTAAGATAATTGACAGCAGTATTTGTTATTCAATTTTCTTTTCTTTATTTGTTTTCATTATTATTGTTATTATTCTCTGAGGTCCACTGTGTGTACTGAACACTGACAGCATTGTCATATTGGGTCTCGGCATGTACTCTTAAACTTTCATGGATTTTTGCCATTGAGTGATTCACCTCTAATACAGTATTATGTAGACCTTCAAGAAATATGTATTGTCATAGAAACCTAAAACAGAGTGAATTGCATTGCAGAGCCATTGCCTATGCATTTGAACCTCTTTGTTTGATCTCATTCTTCATTTACAACCCCCAACCTGGGGTCCATGTCTGTATATTTAAAGTGTGCACAGGGAGGGAGGAAGATAGGGAGGGAGGGGAGGGGGCTGTGTTAAAAATCTTGGGAAGCATTGCTCTAACCTACCTTTTGTTCCTCTTTAGCACAGAGGCCAATAACACCACTTTATGTAGAAACATTCACACTTAAAGCATAATGTAAAATGCTCATTCAAAAAGCACTGTCATATTGTACATGCTGTACTGTATTGCCACTAGTTTCACTTTTATTGGCACCTAATTATGCAACGGCATCAGTTTTCATGGTAAAGTGTAACAGGGGAGATCTGTGATGGCTATGAACCATCCTGCAGGGGGAGGTCGAGAGACCCCTAGTATCCGCCTGTCAATCAAGGCAGTGACACAGAGAGGTTGGGTGAGGGTGTGTTGTCTTGCCCTCTGAGTGGTTGAGAGGCGGGCCTTGTGGGGTCGCTCGACCTATAAGAACTATGCTCTGTTATTCATTCGTGTGGCCATTACAGAGGAAACCCAGTGACGCTGGGTTCGGAAGCTGGTGTAAATAAACCGAGGTAAAGTGGCCAGCAGCTGGAGTGAGAGAATGGGACAAGCAAGCACGGCTGAGGAAGACAGAAAGAAAAATAATTGTTACGTAACCGATGGGAACGTGTGTAGGTAGCTGGAGGAACCTTGGCCACCCCAGTGTATAGTGAGGGAATAGCACAGCGTAGGCTGGAGACCCGAGCTGACCGGTTTAGCGACGGTGGGGGACACTGCATAAGCAGCACCTTTTGTTTGTAGTTTTTATTATGCATGATGCAAGTGCAACCCGTTTATCGTCGTTGGTATTGGGGGATAGCAGAACCAGCGCCATCTGGTGGATAATAAAAGAAAGAAAAGAAAATAATAATAAAACTGGGCACCAGAGAGGTGTTTCAATTAAAACCTTCTGTCTCCCGTGTCAGTGAATTCACAATTCCACGCCTATTTACCATTCAAAGTGTAAGGACAATTATATTACATTCCCCACGACTACTGTAGATCTTTAAAATAGACCCTGTCTAACCTCTGTTTACTTAACTGGATTAAGATATCTCACAAGCCGTTTGTCTATCAATGAGAGTAACCTAAAGCTTGTAGCCAAACTGGATACTAATCAGGTCATATCATTTCAAAAGCTAAGCATTCCTGGACTGAATTAGTGCTTGGGCAGATTGCCTCCAGAGTATTTTCAGTATTATTTATGCCGGATAATTAACAGCCGTTGTTGGTCAATATTTAGATCAGTTTGAGTATGCCAGTATTCCATTCTCCAAGAAGATTCAGGAATAAAAAAAAATGTCTGTATTAATTGAAGAGCTGCATCTGGCATCCAGATAGTGATCCAACCCCAGTTTAAAAAGTCTATAAATAAATGGATACATTAGGGGGTACAAGTGAAACAAAAAAGAACATCATTCAGGGAACCAGAAGATACATGTGTGCCTTCAGTATGATGCCACCCTCTCCACCAGGTAGAAGGGCCTATAAACGACCCAAGAAAATAGTTGGAATGAAGTTGAACCGGTGATACTAAACGGTGATATTCCACAACAGACAGCATTTGGTACAACAGCTCACATTTAATAATTTGATAGTGTGCTTAAAACTTGAGCCAGGTTGTGTGACTGCTGGGCCAGGAAGGGAAAACAATGAGAAATGAACAGCACAAAGCACCCTACCCCATTATTATTTTCAGACATTTGGCTTTAGTAAGACATTTCCCCTGCTTATATGCACAATCGGATTCAAGTTGCCTTTTACATCTATTTTAGGATTCAATCAATTGGTCATTTCTGCACATTTCTTTTAGGATTCAAAAGAAACCATTATAAATTCACTGTGCACGTAAACTTAGCACATGGAACCATAAAGCATTACAATGCCATCAGGTGCATTGCGGTTGTATAGATTCTAATGAAGTTAATGAAGACACATTCATTAGATGTGGTGGGAGGGTCCCCTTGATATTAGGACACCAGCCAAGACTGCTGACTTTGCCAAGGAATCTCAACATCAAATGGGAGGTGGAAGGATCTGGGTTACTTGGTTTTTTTTATCTGCTTGACATTTTCTATCTCTGATGATGAGCTGCCTCAAAGAGAAAAAAGTTAAATGACTTCCCAGCGGCAGCGCAAGCAGGCTGAGTGATGGGATTAAATCAGATTTCAAGTTGTACAGGCGAGTTATTTAAGATGCCATTTTTTCTCAATCCTCTGCGGCACACCTGTCGGCACTCTGATGGGAAAGTCAATAGAGATCAATAGAATGTTTCACGTGATCTCTGTTTGTTGAACCAATTTAATTTCCATGTCAAGCACAGAGCCATAACTTCATACCATGCAAGGCCCTGCACTCAGCAACTCTCTTTGTCTCTGATGTATGACCTTGTTTTGGGTAGAGCATCATCTTTTATTTACTTTTTAGTTGCATATCAGCAACATTTTGTTGTTATGTCTAATGAGGCAAAACATTATGCAGATCTCCAATTGTACTTGTAAATGTGTCTAAATGCCTGCTATATGTTATTTTTTTTTATTATTTTTTTTGGATGTATCTATATGGGCCTGATTTGATGCTGGGGCAAACCTCTAACGCTAGGAAAATGCGTTTGCCTCTAAATACTTTCAAGAAATAGCTGGCAGTGCTGAAAATAGGGCCGTTTTCAAGCAAACAGACCATGGCTCAGACAAAATCTTGTAGCTCCTCAACGGTAGAAGATATTTAAAATCTGATTTTTTAATTTGAAATCCTCATAACGTTTTGCAGCGGTTATGTCCTTATATTTTTACCTCTAACTTGGAAAGGGGTCGAAATTGGCAGTTTTTGAAAATATGATTTATTATTATACATTTTGTTATGATTATTTTGGGGCCGCAGCTTATATAAAAAAAAATACATTCCACAACAAAATACATTATATCATTGGAAACAGCTACGTAAGGCCAGTCTGTGGATATATTGGGTTTTAATTTCTGATTTGAGGTTGCCAAGCTACAAGCGCTAAAACACAAAGTGTTCATATTCATGCCCATATATGGTCATTCTGCTTAGGCATCAATGGGTTAAATAACAAGTTAGTTGAAGAATGGGCACAACTCATTAGTTGAAGAAAGTCACAACTTTCCAGAAAACAATACAAACATCTCGGAGGTGTCTAATGATGTTGTAAAAGTAGTACAGAGAGGAGTACTGTCAGACAAACTGAAAAAGCTACCACTACTAGCAAGGTTGTCAAACTTATTTTTTACATTTAAACAGAAAAAGTTTTAACCAAACGTAAAGATCTGATACAAAAACGTAAAAAAAGTTTTAGTCATTAAAAAAGTATTTTAATTAGCAAATATCTGCTCATTATTTAAGTCCATCTTGGATTTACAGTGCATGCTGATGGTTAAAAAAATGGTTAAAAAAATAAAAATGATTAAAATAACATAGCAAATCAAATAAAAAAGCAAACATGTGCTGACATGATTGTAAAATACGAGCCTCTAAAAACACCAACTCTCACTGAAAAAGAGCTTAGATGGAAAAATATCAGGCCTTGTTCTATTTGCTATACTGTATGTGAGCAGCTGCTGTAATTTTCACCCTCATTTTCCACTGGCTCGTTGAGCTTTACTGCAACAGATGCACTGCATTAGGATGGTTCGGTTTTTTGTTCTTATCCAGCTGTTTGCTCTAGCACAATACAACCTTCTAGCAACCAACAGCATGGGAGCCTTTCTAAAAGTGGGGGGGGGATATTATTTTGAGAATGCACTTTAATTTTAAACAAAATGTGCATAAAGTTGCAAAACATAAGGGTAGCTCTGACTTCTAACATTCTTTAAAGAGGTAAACGTAAAGCAACTGACGTATTCCTACATCTCTTACTGTATATATAGCATTCACTAAACTGCTACAAATTGGGTTCTATCACACATCATCTAATATTGTTTATTTTAAAATAAGTAGCACAATTTATTGAAAAACATAATTTTAAAAAACATTGCTAAGCCAAAAAAAGATTACTGCAGCCTTGTTGCTTCGATGCTAAAACAAACGTGGCCATGCAAACCCTTACATGTTACTTTATCTTGCAGTTTAAATTTGAATGAAGGAATATTCGCTTCTCACGAGATCAATTATATTAATTATAGAAAAAAAAATGCCTAATAAAATAAATGTTGGTGTGTATAGTTCAGTTTGTGCCATGTAGATCGGTAGAGTAAATTCAATCTGACCTCTTCGTTTAAAATCCAACTAAGAAACTTTTACGTTCAAACTTCCCTTTCCCATAACAAACAGTTATATTGAGACTTGTTTGTGTCTATGGCCACTAGAAAATGTTTGCCAATTTAAATTAATCACAGTTTATTAAAAAAAGTGCCTTAACACACAACAGTGCCACACTGCCATAAGGAGGGCATTTTTAAGAAAGTGTAGGCAGCTTCATTTTTTCAGAGTAAAAGTAGCGGGGCCAAACCATAAACTGGCCCTCCCAGTAGGAAAAGGTGTTGGGGGGAGATGGGGCGGGGCGGGGCGGGGGGGGGGGGTGGGGGGGGGGGGGGGGGGCATGGTCCCCTTGGTCCCCTTGGTCCCCTTGGTGGCAGCTCCCATGCAAACATATTTCTCAGAAATTCATTATATGCACTATGATATACTGTAACTATGATGACCATATCTTTATACACAAATAGGGATTTATAACATCTTATAAATCCCATTTAAATTTGTTCAACTAGTCATCTTAGTTCCTAATACTTAATTTTACACCTTACGTAAACAGTTGTAGCAACACATGAGGACATGTAACAATAAAATAAAAAGGTCCTTATGTACCCTTCAAGTGAATTATATTGCTCTTCAGATATACAAATCTTGAAAATTCATTCTGACATTGGAGATTGTACTTTTGCATGATCATGATGAAAAAAAGGTCCCTAAATGACCAAAAGTGTTCATGTGACGTAATGTTACTCAGAGCATATTAACACTACAACTACAAAGTGATCATGTGAGGTAATGTTACTCAGAGCATATTAACACTACAACTACAAAGTGATCATGTGAGGTAATGTTACTCAGAGCATATTAACACTACAACTACAAAGTGATCATGTGAGGTAATGTTACTTACATTCACACTACCGTACAAAGTGTCAGCATTGGCACAGATACCATTAAGTGCGCTTGAAAAACTATTTGTGCAATAATGTAAAAAATATTACTCTAAATTTAAATGCTCTTCATATCTATTACTTCTGCTCAGAATCATATCTGTGAAACTACGCAACACTTTAAATATATAAACTAAATCATTTAAATCTGGAAAACAAAGGCTTATAGAAATGAGAATAGGAAGTCCCCTGGTTTCTAGTGACAGGCCACTGACCTATAACTCGAAGATTGCACTCTGGTAACTGGGTGCCTGATGTCTCAATTAAGCCTGTCAAGAACTAGAAATATCCCTGTATATATGTTAGCTTCTGTTTACAACAGCTGTTGGAGATCTGCGTTATTTATTAAAAGTTATTCATTTTGGCAGGTTGGTTCACAGAGATGGTCACCAAGGACAAAGCAGCACACTATGTTAAAGACAACTGCAAATCAACCTAGAAATCTGATTGCATTCAAATAAAAATGCGCAGTATTTTAATAACTTGAGATTCTCCAGAATGCAACAGATAAAGTGATCTTTGTAATGTAAATGGTTTGAGTGTAGCAGCACGTTTTCTTTTATTTTTTTCTTGGTCTCTTGTTGCAGACATTTTAAAATGCCAAGGCATAAATAAATACATATTTATTTTTACATAAATAAAGTATCCATATACGTACAAATCTACAATTATTTATTTATTTTTTTGTAAAGGTTGTGAACCAGAAAAACCCTGTATCATTATACCAGTTTTGCTTGTTAAAGTAGCAACTTAAAACCCTAATGATCAATTGGAAGTGCTACGCGTATTATCTACAATATCTGTAATGGCTGACTTGGCTGCAGGAGTGCCATTGGTTCAGAATGGACTTCATTGATGGCGTTTACATGTCCCTGTCTGCATACTAATTAGGGAAAGAACGACTTTTAATATCGTGAGGAGAGCTTGCATGCGTTGCCATGAAGATAAAAACATTTAACAAGATACATTCTGAATTACGTCGCGCATTAGCTACCTGTTTGTCTGGTTACCTTTCCAACACACACACACACACACACACACACACACACTTTTGCTGTTTTGCATGACAACATCACAGATTCGCGTGACAAATGTCACAGAGTCAAGACTGTAGAGTCGATTTTCGTGTGCATGTAAACCCAGCCATTGTTAATCACCTGTGTCTCTATTGTCTTAAAACGTGAATGCTGTTATCATAAAACCTAATGATCTCTTATATATCACAACAGATATTCAGCCTGTCTTTACAGTAAACTTAAAGTGCATTTGCATATCTAAAACCTCCAGTTCTGAATAATGTAAAACATGTCACCATTCTCCCTTAAATCAACCTGCAGCAATAATATCCAATACAGATCATTACTGGTGAATTACCACAAAACAGTCATTTATAGTCACAACCATGTTTTTTATAATTCCCAACACTGAATGTATAATTGCTGTGTGTGGGTGTTCCAAAGCATATACATACATTAATTAACGGGAAACTTACAGAGAGACAGATACATAATTATATAAAAGAATTGTATAGCATATCACATTTGTATAGCATGTCACACATACAACTGCCATAATCAGACCATTTAACATGTTTAAATAACAGTATACACATAATACAAAAGCAGCAATTTTAAAGTTACATTAAAACCCACTAAGATAAGAAAGCCATTTTATAAAAGTGTGTTTTTAGTCTTGACTTGAAAACTGTAACGGTCCCAGCTTCCCTGACAAACGAAGGCAGAGCATTCCATAATTTCAGCGCTCTACAAGAAAAAGCCCTACAACCTCCCATGTTGCTTTTGTTAACCCTAGGAATAACCAGTAGCCCCACATCCTGTGATCTCAGAGTGCGGTTTGGAAGATACGGGGCCAGCAACTCCTGCAACTAACTAGGTGCTAATCCATTCAGGGCCTTGTAAGTTAACAGCAAAATCTTAAAATCAATTCTGTACTACACAGGGAGCCAGTGTAAAGGCCAACACAGGGGTAATATGTTCATTTTTTCTGGTTTTAGTCAGAATTCTAGCGGCGATATTCTGAACAAGCTGCAAGCGAGATACCACACGTTTTGGGAAAAAAGTGCATTACAATAATCAATTCTAGATGAAACAAAGGCATGCATTAGTCCCTCAGCATCAGATACAGAAAATAATTGCTATATTTCTCAAATGGTAAAAATATGTTTTAGTAACTTCCCTAATATGAGGCTCAAATGAGAGATCAGGATAAAAGATGACCCCCAAACGCTTAATTTCTAGTTTAAGTTTTGATGAGACTCGCATAACCTCTGTTTTATCTGAATTCAACATTAGAAAAGTCTATGACATCCAATGCTTGATGTCTGCAAGGCAAGTAGCTAACTAGACCCTTAATTGAACTGATCATTTGCTTAATTAGACCTTTTTACTTATTTGCAGCTCCTACACAGTTGTATATTTCAAGTTAGCTATAACATTTGATAAGTAACTTGAACTGCAACTGTTTAAGAGCTGAAAACAAGTAAAAAATGTCTAATTAAGCAAATATTAGTTAAATTAAGGGTCTAGTTAAGTAATTAAGAGCTTGGTTGGAATGAAAACCAGCAGACACAGGGTGTCCCCAGGACCGAGTTTGAGAAGCCCTGATCTAAGGAATCCAGTAGCCTCAAAAAATTCCAAGGAATTAGAATCAGAATCAATGTCAACATAATGATAATGTTAAAATAATGATAAAAATGTTTATGGCACGTTCTTATTGTTCTTAATGTCAACCACCACATCAGCAGTGCTGGTTCTATATACAGGCCTATGTATGGCAGGGCCTCAGCATGTAAAAATGTACACATTATGTGTTGAAATTACTGTTTTGAATGTATGTTTGGCAGCGATGAGTTTAAAATCCCATGCCTACCAAATCCATGTGCAGAATGTGGCTGGGTCTTAATTGCTGCTGGAAATTCCGAGACTATCAAATTTCGGTTTTAAATCCTATAAAAATGAAGTAACAACAACAACAAATGAACCCGAACAACTGGTCAACGAGAGTTTTGGCGGCGCTACTGTTCCAAATAACGGACCTGAAGAATTAGAAAGCAGTACAGAACAAGGAGTCAGACTCAGTCTGCCCACATCACCAATTAACGATCAAGGTAACTTCAATCTGCCTTTCGCTTTAACCCACAGACTTGTGGAATAACATTCTGGAGAGATTCGACAAACCTAACAAATACATTCAAGCAGAAAACATCATACTGTGCTGAAGAAATATTGAGACGAAGAGCGACGGCAGAGATGACCACCCAGTGCTCTGCAGGATCACGAGTGCCCCAGTGGAACTAAAGTTTTACTACAGGGCAGAGACAGATTTTGTGTCCATATTTTCCTAAAGATTCTGGATACTCTTTCAACAGATTGCTTGCACCGATCAAAAGCTTATGTTGCTGTGCATAACTTGTTTGGCTTCCTTACCGACTTTCAGAACATGTCATAATACGACATCAAAAACAAAGCTGCTTCACTCGTGCAAACCTATCCTTCAGATCTGGATGAATATTTCCCATCAGAAATGCTCCAATTTACTAAAAAAATTTTCTGGCAAGGACAAGAAAACAGCGTTTGACCACCTTCAACTTATCCTCAATTCTTCATGTTTCCGAATGTCACCACTGCTCTGCGCATTTACCTATCCTTAATGTGTGATCATTCTCATTCATGGGACTCATTCAAAATTAACTGAGAGCCACCATGATGAACCAGGATCACCTAAACAGTCTTGCCATCATGTCCACGGAATGTGATATACTCAGAAAACTGGATTTTACTGACATTATTAGAGACTGCATAGATGAAATCTAGAAGATTAATTTAAGGTAAGTGTATGATTTAATTACTGTGTGATGTAAGGTTTACTTAGACCAGAGGTGATTAGGACAATTTAAATAACGTGCTGTTTAGTTTTAAGATAGATTGTGGGATTGAGCACTTACTAACAATTCAGTATTCCTAACATTGTCACTTATATTTGGATAAAATTCATAAGATGTGATCGAAAAATGACAAACTCTGTTTTACATCAGGTGCAGTGACTATTGTGCTGATTAACAATTGACATCACAAAGATGCTGCAAAATGATCTGTCGATCTTGGGCAGGTGTTGTGACTCTTGGTCTCCCAGTTCGTGGCCTGTCATTGACAGAGTGTGTCTGGTTATACCGTCTCACCAAGTTTGAAATTGCTGGCTGTGAGCACCCAAGACGGCGAGCCACAGTACGCTGCCTTAGTCTAGCCTCCGATTTTCTTTTTTGCTTTTACTGAAGCTTGCAATTCAACAGCTGAAATCACTCCATATCCAGTCCAATCAACTGTCTCACAAATTATGTGATTAAGTGCATATGCTTCAGTCATAGTCACTCAAGCGTGCCTTCTCCACCCTTGCTCCGCAGTGGTGGAATGACCTTCCCACAGATGTAAGGACTGCCCAGTCCCTGACCACATTCCGGCGTCTCCTTAAGACTCACCTCTTCAAACAGCACCTGTAGAACTCCTCTGTTTTTATCCTGGGACACTATCACCCTTCATTTAAATGCGCTTTATTTGCTCTTATCTGCCCCCTATTTTACTGCATTTAATCCTGTACTTCAGAATACTGTAATCTGCCAAGTGTTTAACCTGTAGTATTTTGTATTTAATCATATCCAGATGTAACTATCACTATTATCTGCTGTATTATTGAATTGTATTTTGTCACACTTATACTTTGCTTGAACAAAAGTTATTGTATTTATCTCGCTCTTATTGTATTACTTGTATTGTAACACTTGAAATGTATTTGCTTATGATTGTAAGTCGCCCTGGATAAGTGCGTCTGCTAAGAAATAAATAATAATAATAATAATAATGGTCAAGGATGAATGATCGAGTGATTAAAAAGAAACCAAAAACATTTCGTCAATGTCCATCATTTATATACCTTATTTTTTTCGAAAATAAATGTGTTATAATAGTGATACGTTTCTTTTGATGCTCTGTATAGTACAGTTATTAAAACTTGTGTATTTAAGCCACTAGGTGGCGCTGTGTATTATTTATTTCTTTATCATTTATTTCTTAGCAGACGCCCTTATCCAGGGCGACTTACAATTGTTACAAGATATCACATTATTTTTACATACAATTACATTATTTTTTAAATAGAATTACCTATTTATACAGATGGGTTTTTACTGGAGCAATCTAGGTAAAGTACCTTGCTCAAGAGTACAGCAGCAGTGTCCCCCACCTGGGATTTAACCCATGATCCTCCGGTCAAGAATCCAGAGCCCTAACCACTACTCCACACTGCTTTTATATTTAATCGTTTCATGAATGTATTGCACGTCTGGTATTCACGTTAAAACAATGAAGTGGTTATTTTAATCTGGTGTTAGTCATATTCTCTTTCAACATTGTCTTTTACATTGTTATGAGAGTATTAATGGGGAGGGGGGCTGTTGATACATGATACCAAAATCCGGCCCTGCAGTGATACCGCTGCTTGGGATGTGGGTTTTTGGTTTGTATTTTGTTTGTTTGTTTTTGTATTTTAATAAAAGTGAGCAGCAGCGCTGCACTGCAGTCTTCTGTCTCTGTGTCTGCTATTGCTGCTACTGACCAGCCTTTACCGCAGCGCAACCCTACCAAACTAGACAGATTTGTTTGATGTTATCTTGCTTCAGCCTGCCATACTATCTTGAAATAGCATCTAATACCTGAAATATTGATCAAAAGAACACCTGAGGGGAATTAAATCACTTCTGAGGACTGTAAAATACCTTCAAACCTATTGATCTCCTTAAGCTATCTAAAGCCGCCCCCTCGAAGTGTTTATGTAATTTACATTGTGACAAAAGTTTTTTTGGTAGCACTTTATAATAAGGTCCAATAATAAACACTTTATTAACCTTTTATAGATGATGAATACATACACGTATATAAACTATGAATAAACATTATAAATGTTATACATATTTATAAAGCACCTTATTAGCACCATTATTAATGCTTTATAAGGTCCGCCAATAAACATTTATTAATGATTAATAAATGCTACATAAATATGAAAGAGCAAGCTATAAATATCTATAAAGCCACTTATAAATGAGGTTATTAACCCTTTGAGTAATTTGCGGCCGGTCCGACGGGAGTGAGTTTTTTTTTTTCTGTCTTCTGCATACGCTTGATTATTACGAGTACGGCATACAAACAAGCTGAAAGCTATATGTTTGTATGTAATGAATACTGACGAAATACAGACAAATCATTTTTACCATAAATAAAACAATTTTTTTTTTTTAATTTAGTCACAGGGAAAGGTTTTGACTAAAAAAAATAACAGGTAGACAATAAACAACGGGGTGGAACAACCACAACACATCCTAACAAAAAATAGGGCAAGAGAGAGAGAGAGACGAATAAATCATATCCGGGTAAACAGGTTGTGGGGGCGGAGGGAGTGAGAGTGTCTAATGCTTCAGCGTATGATACTCTGAATCATGGAGCAACACACAGAGCTTGGCACCGCCTCTTCGCTGTCGCTTGATGTTGATGGTAAATATTCTTTGCTTATGTCTTCACTGACACACTCGCTGACATCCGATTCAGTGGAAGAACTGTATGTATTTGAATTTAAATCGGAATCTGAATTCAGTATTATTACTAATACTTCTTTCTCACTGAGCAATTTTCGCCAGGTATACAAACACTGTTGAAATTTTTGTGACTGGGATAATTATATGTAATTCAGTCAATATCTGGCAGAGGGTGCAAGAGACCAATAAAAGGTGTTACAGAAACCTAGTGTTACAATATTATGTGATCAGGGGTTTTGTAGGCTCAGTAATTCAAGTTTAAAGTTGCAGAACATACCGGTATGTTCATACTCCCTGGGGACCAGAGAGCAGCGAACGTACCGGTACGTTCATACTACTCAAAGGGTTAAGGACAAAGTAGCATAGGGAGCTGGGAGTGTTCAAGCACATTATAAATGTCATTATTAATGCTTTATAAGGTCACTAATAAACATTCTATAAACTGCTTTAACTTTGCACTGCCGCCAATTAAAGATTGTACTGCTCACTTCCTATTTTCATGGTGAGTCGAAAACAAATGGCAAAATTCACAGCCTCCGTGAAAGTCGTGATCACCGTGATAAAGTATAATCGTATCCTTAGTAATAGCTGCTAGACAATGCCAGTCAGCAAAGATGTTGCTGAAAGTCAGGGCCATGTTTACTTTTTAATCCAGTCAAGCCCATTAAAGAAGTCTATGCTAATGGTACATACAGTACCATATGAATGTATAATCTCCACAATTTTAGTCCTGCACTCATATTGTTCAGTTTCATTTGTGATCACATACTTCATAACATGGCCTATAGTATGTATAAGTGTATAGTATTAATATGGTAGTTTTCACTGTATGCAATGTAAAGGATACTGGCGATACAGAAAGGTACTGCAACTGTTAACACAAATCTAAGGTAATGTCAGTGCGGTTCTGGCATGTTATTCACAAGGATCAAAAGCATACTGTACCCGGTTTTACTGCCACAAATTTCTTAATTATATTGCTACTTTTTAGTTATTAAACATCTGTTCAAAATATAAAAGATATAGTTTCAGTTTTTGACAAGGACCATCGCTATCCAATTTCCATGCAAAAATAACGTTTTGTTGCCTGACAATTTGCATTACGCGTGTGTGTTTTCATTCTAGTAGCTTTTTTTTGTACTGAATTGTTGCATAGGGTGACTATTTCACCAAAAGGTTCTCAACAGAAAACAATCTTAGTTCAAAGTAATGTGCACTACGACCAAGGGTAATTAGCACCAAGCTGCCAAGGTGGATTGAACTGACCTTAAAATTGTATATATATATATATATATATATATATATATATATATATATATATATATATATACATAGTTATTCTACCTGGACAACACCCTCTATCACCTCACTTTTTCATCCCTTTTTTGTAAATAGAGTATCTACCCTACCCTAGGTGTGTGACCAATCACCCGTATAACTAGGGAGTTTTGTTGATTGAGCCCTTTAAGCATCTCACTCCATCATTTCTTTAATTACACCTCCAGACATCAACGGAAGCTGCTATTCTTGCATATAAGCTTCTGTAAATGGGGCATGAATATTGCAGATTGAGTTAAAAGGGAGAGGTGGTTTTAATACGCACTTATTTAAACCAATCAATCAATCACCTTTTTAATGATAATGTAGTCAAATCTTTTTTTTTTTTTTTTACTTTGACAGTGCGTGAGGTGAACTAACATTTCACACACAGCAATTTATATTATCTTGATTATTAGCAAAGTCCAACATTCAGGCAGTTAGTGTAGTTTTTTAAAATTATTATTTGTTATTGTATTAACACCTGTGCCAATAATATTAAAAACATTTAAAATAACTAAAATATGTTAAAGACAGATGTATTTTAAAATGTTAAAGACAGATGCATTTTAAAATGTTAAAGACAGATGTATTTTAAAATGTTAAAGACAGATGTATTTTAAAATGTCGTTTTGAAGTTTTTTGGTTACTGACGTTAGTGTCAGTAATTCTAATGTAACTATGTATGCATATTTCATATTTATCATTTGAAGTTAGCATCTATGTAGGATACATTCAGTAGTTATATTGCTGATATTTAAATATGTGTGCTTTTTCATGATTAATTAATGTTTGGGTAAGGGTTAAGTATGAGTCATTGTTTCCATCATTTGAATTTAATAGCAAATCAAAACTCTGATTTGAGTTACAGATACTTATGAAGTGTTACACATTGTTTTACCACTAAAGGAACTTAAGTACTAAATATACTTCTTGTTAACAATGTTTAAGCATTTTAGGGCTTACAGTTCAGAGGATGTCCACAGGATTCATCTTAACACAGAATGTAATTTCTTCCTAACAAATAACTGCAGTTATTTATAGAAGCAATTTAAACAGATGGATCCCTAACATGAATGGCTATTATCAACACAACGTATTGTTTGCCTTGAATAAACGCTTCCTGCACTGAAGCAATGCATGCAAAAAAAAACCACATTCATAAGGTTTCTTTCTAAAATAATAATAATAATAATAATAATAATAATAATAATAATAATAATAATAATAATAATAAGCTCAAAAATGCTATGTTGTATAATACATATATAACAATGACAGTGGATTTTAAATCATTGCTGTCTCTCACAATTCACAATAAATTAATGCCAAGCACCATGGCACAGCCTTGTGAAGATTGTAATCTAAACTCCCAATGATGTTTTATTTTCTTGGGTGGCCAGCACAAGCTGTTACAGTGCTGCTGGAAGATTTAGATGCATATCTTTAGATGCTGGTAACATAATGGATTGCACAGATTGATACTGCATAAATCAACCAGATCGGAGACGGGTGACACAGCAGCTTGTTCCATCCTTGATATTCTTTCACTCAAAATGGCACAAAATTAGACTGCCAGAGCTACTAAATTATCCAAACTTCTGAAGTCTATATACACTTGTGAAAAAATGGAAAGCTCGGATCTTCATTAAAGTTGGTTCTTCGAGTTGAAAATAAATCAGTAGTGACTGTAAAAATAAAGCCTTCCTGTATTAAGGATCAGGGCCACAGTCAGGGATTTTGAGGCCTGGGACAAGTCCTATGAGAAGGGCCCTCCTCAATTTGTTTTCATAATGTATTGTAATATGTTGTGTGTGCTTTACTTTGAGAAATAATAAAACATTTACTAATTTTAACATTTTGAAAGGAATATCATTAATATGCAACATCCAAGGTTAAATATATGCATATTTCAATTATTTCCTTTCTTAAATTCTTTTCTTAGGCGTATTGAGTGTGTTTTTTTCCCCTAGAACACCAATGTGTTTACGACTGAACAAGCTGATTAAACATGCAGAAAATGATAACAAAGACTAACTCGGAGATAAACAGGTATGAATACTATTTATAGTTTTATTATTATTATTATTATTATTATTATTATTATTACACAGAAGTATTTGTAATGTTAAAGTAAAATGGTAAGTTTGTTTATATTATTATTATTTATTTCTTAGCAGACATCCTTATCCAGGGCGACTTATAATTGTTTCAAGATATCACATTATTTTTTACATACAATTACCCATTTATACAGTTGGGTTTTTACTGGAGTAATCTAGGTAAAGTACCTTGCTCAAGGGTATAGCAGCAGTGTCCCCCACCTGGGACTGAACCCACGACCCTCCAGTCAAGAGTCCAGAGCCCTAACCACTGCTCCACACTGCTGCCCCCAATTAGTGATTGACGGCACTGGTGAGCTTGTAACTTCCTTAGAATTTAAAAGTACTGGTACCAATAAATGCTTCCTGTGTTAAACTGTTATTTAATAGTAATGTTTGTTTATCTTATGATGCGACGGTCGGGGCTCAACTTTAGCATTTTATTTTAATTGCGGAATAACACAGATTTTTATAGTTTTTTTTATCAGAGAATTTAGTTTTTTTCAGGAAAACCAGGATCCCTGATGATGACATGTGAGGTCTGTCGTGCGGTCACGAGCAAGTAATTGTTCAGTAAAAATGTGAAAATATACTGTGTGTAAAGTAAATACATGTAGTCCAGCCAGAGAAACAGCTGTGGCTGCTTTTTAAAATGATGCCTTTAAGTACCGTAAAGGATTCACAAGTGACCTTTAACTCATAAAGGATCCAGCATTCAATGCATAATGCCATAACTGCAGTGGATGTGGTTTAGTGGCAGCGTAAAGTGTGATGCCTTTTCACAGGCATAACCTATTCATATTGGAAAAATATGCTGCATCACTAAAATATCATGCATAGAAATCTACACATTATTTGTAAGCATGCACAGTTACATTTTACACTTGTTAGTTTTTCTTTTGGAGCATAATCATCTCCTGTTTATTGCTGATATTTTTTAATGCACAACACAAGGACGCAAGATAACAAGATCCCATCCATTTGCCAGAGACGCTTCTGTCCATTTCTGTATCTGAATGATTTTACCAAAAGTCACAGAAGAAATAAAAATTCACAACAAGCCACTTTCTACTGTGAATTAATCTTTAAAAGCATGAGGGATAGCCCTTCCCTTCTTTTGACAACTGGTATTCTATGGTATTTTTGATGGTCTTTCTGAAGAATATGGCACTTGAGATATCAACTTAAAGACTGAACTCTAACTGTTTCAGTAAATGTAAACTTTGAACGCTCTGATTCTGCTTTAGGATATACAGTCGCCCCGGTTTAGAACGGGTGCGTTTGTGTTAATGTGATTCACTCGCAGTAAGCAATGGATGGTATAAACTCCCACACAATAACCTGGCATTCAAAATGTACCCCAATCACCAGTACAGTAATCAAAACAACAAGCGTGTGTGCGGTTAAAAATGTTTGTAATAAAACATGAATGTAATAAAAAGTGAGTGCGAGAAAAGTAATGCAAGTGCAGGAATGTGCAGTACATGTAGGCTACATTACTGCAAATTGTTTCCAGTGAAGAACTCTGTGATACAAATTTCCCCAGTCATCAAGGTGGTTCTGTTTGCACGGTAAACCACAGGCAGGTGATGAACTCCTCTAAACAACTTCTTTTCAGCATTTCTTATGTCAGCTGTGAGATCTGGGATGAAATCTGCCGTATCTGTAAACTGAAAATCCTAACCATGTTTTATTCTCGTTTCATTTAAAAGGCCTGCGGCGACTCAGTCAGAGTTTACAGCACAGACACTTGATTGTGGATTTCAAAGTGGAAGCTATGTTCTGCCGAGGCCTCATTCACCTCTCCCAAAGGGTGTTGTCTGTATTGTATTTCTGACAGAGTCAAGCACTTCAGGCATGCACAGCTTTTTAAAGTTGGAAGACAAACTATAGTAAATTGAATACTGTACCAAATAAACTACCTGAAGCACAGTTAAATAGAAAAATATCTGGAAAACAAACCTATTGACAGTCATGAACATTTAGAGCAATGATGAATTGCTGTTTTGTGCAAAGAAACACCTGCCACAGTTGCTCAATGAACAGACTGAAGACAAATCAGGAAAACACAAGAATGCCTAGGATCATTCATATGGAACACAGGTGTACTCCACTCATAAAACACTCCAATGGACTATGTAAAGTACTTTATTAAAATAAGTATTATGCAGTTATTTTTCTCTGTGCTGTATTTTATTGGGGTTTGATGACCCCTTCACGATTAAAAAAAAAAAAAAAAAAAAAATCAAGTTTCACCGCTAACCTTTCTATTTTCTAGTATAAATAGGTCCAGTTCCTTCAAGATACCCTCAGAAGTACAGGACAATACGTATAGCACATACTTAATGTTAACCCTTATCCTGTAAAGAATTACGGGAAATACGTGTCCTCAGAAATGTGACTCATCTTCATTTCTGTGTCTTATCTTTGTGTTTGTTCATTGAGTTGAGATTATTTTTTTTTAATTTAACAACTGGATGAAGAAAAAAAAGACCTTTAAGTTTAAATACGATGCAAATTTGAGTGTAAGACTGTTTAAAATAATTTGACAAAACAGAAACTATTTTCCACAACACTATATTGCTGGTAACGTTATTTTAAGTCTCAATAATTAAGATTACATTATGCATTAACTAAATCACCATGTTTATGGAAATCAAGTTCCGAAATGAGAGTAAGCCACTCAATTTCTGTAACATTTAAGGACTGATTTAATTACACCCATTTTTTATGCAGTATGGCTTTGAATTTCTGCACAATTATGAATTTGATCATAGCTGGTGAAAAACTCTTCCCCTCAGCCTGGCTGTCCTCTGTACATTCAAAATACCTTGACATGACTTGAGTACAGAGAGATATGAAAAAAAAAGTTGTTTCTTTCCCCCCCATAAAGCACATAATTAATTTCTCTTGAAAACGGAATTAATTTTATTTTTTAAGTATACATATTGTACATCATTAATAAAAAATAAAGACAGTGCAGATCACATTGTACATTCTTGCTAGATAGATCATCTACCACAGGCCCTAATACTGAGTGAGTGTTACTTAATTTTTATACAGCATGTATGACTGATTTTAATCCTTTCAGGACCAAGCATTTTTCAGTGGGATGCTCCCCCAGGACCAGGCATTTTTTAGCTGTAGTTGACTCTCTTCCTATAAAACTTCACAAAATATCTATTTTTTTTTACAGTAGCTTCTTGGAAATTATGTTCTGCTTAGAGATACATGTATACAAATGTGTTATTCTATGACCCGAGGGACCTTACAATACTTCCTGAAAGTTTTGTTGAAAAATATTGCTGTTTGTGCAAATTACAAGACATTGTTTCACCAGAGTAATTGCAGTGACATAATACATGTTTATTCTCAGGGTCTTTATAAGCAATAATGGCCACTACTCTCGATAAATTCTCAAAATAAATATTTATAAATAAAATAGTTATTCATTCCATTATTATCAGTAATAAGGAAAAAGAAATGTACCTGATACATTGTTCATGAAATAGTATATTATTTATTGCATTTATATAGCACTTTTTATACAAAAGTATTGCAAAGCACTGTACAGCACATTGCAGAAAAAAAGAACGTCACACATACGACTGCCACACTTAAATACAGTATACACAATACAAAAGCAGCAATTTTAAAGCTACATTCAAACCCACTAAGAAAGCCATTTTATAAAAGTGCGTTTTTAGTCTTGACTTAAACTGTAACGGTCCCAGCTTCCCTGATAAACGAAGGCAGAGCATTCCCTAATTTAGGAGCTCTACAAGAAAAAGCCCTACCTCCTGTGTTGCTTTTGTTGACCTTAGGAATAACCAGCAGCCCCGCATCCTGTGATCTCGGAGTGTGGTTTGGAAGATACAGGATAGGTAACTCCTGCAAATAACTAGGTGCTAATCCATTCAGGGCCTTTTAAGTTAACAGCAAAACTTAAAATCAATTCTATACTGCACAGGGAGCCCATGTAAACAGGCCAAAACAGGGGTAATATGTTCAATTTTCCTGGTTTTAGTCAGAATTCTAGCGGCGGTATTCTGAACAAGCTGCAAGCGGGATACCACATGTTTTGGGACACCAGAAAAAAGTGCATTACAATAATCAATTCTAGATGAAACAAAGGCATGCATTAGTCTCTCCGCATCAGATACAGAAATAACTGGTTTAAGTTTGACTATATTTCTCAAATGGTACAAAGATACTTTATTAACTTCCCTAATATGAGTCTCAAATGATAGATCAGGATCAAAGATGACCCCCAAACTCTTAATTTCTAGTTTAAGTTTTGATGAGAGACTGCAAAGGTTGAGCTCATGTAATCCCACATTTCCTTTTAGTTGCATAACCTAGCATACTAGCATAACCTCGGTTTTATCTGAATTCAACATCAGAAAATTCTGTGACATCCAATGCTTGATATCTGTAAGGCAAGTAGCTAATAACACCCAGGCAGAAGAAATGTCTGGCTTTAGGGACAAATATAGCTGGGTATCATCAGCATAGCAATGGAAGTTCACTCCGTGTCTGCGAATAATGTCACCTAACGGTAGCATATATAATGAAAACAGCAAGGGACCTAGAATGGAGCCCTGTGGAACACCACAGACAACTTCCGATAATACCGATTTTACCTCCCCAATAGAGACAAACTGAAACCTATCAGAAAGATAAGATTTGAACCAGGATAGGACAAGGCCAGACAGTCTCGCTGTGCTTTCAATATGATTCAGTAGGATGGAATGGTCTACAGTATCAAAGGCAGCACTTAGATCTAGAAGAATTAAAACTGATGGAAAGCCGGAGTCAGAGCTTATCAGCAGATCATTCACAACTCTGACAAGGGCCGTCTCGGTGCTATGTGCAGCACGAAAACCAGACTGACACTTCTCAAATCTACCATTAAGAGTTAGAAATTCTTGTAATTGAATTGCAACAACTCTCTCTAGAACCTTATCTAAGAATGGTAGGTTGGAGATTGGCCTATAGTTATTGAGGACTTTATGGTCCAAATTGTGCTTCTTAGGCATAGGCTTTACCACAGCTACCTTAAGTGCTGAGGAAACTATACCGGAGGAAAGTGAACCATTTATAATTTTTAAAATGTGGGTATTAATAACACCAAGAACTGTAATAGGATCAAGAGAGCATGTAGTAGCTCTCATATGTCGAACTAGCTCTGTCAGTTCCTGTAAGGTAATCAAAGAAAAAGCCCCCATAGTACCCTTAAGAGGTGTAGTTGGTAAAATTGTGCTGGAGTCCTCCTTAATGACAGTGTCTGTGGAATCTCATTTGTGATGTCTAGTATTTTATTTTTAAAGAAATGTAAGAAGTCATTGCAGCTGTAAGACGGGCCAATGTCAAGGGTAGGACTATTAGTGGAAGGATTCATTAATCTATCTAGGGTAGAAATCTAAGATTATTGTTATTTGTTTAAATTAAATTAGAATAATATGATCTAGCCAAAACCAGAGCCTTCCTATATTTAACCAGGTGGCCCTTCCATGAGATGTAATGAACGTGCAGTTTAGATTCCCGCCGTCTCTGTTCTAGTTTACGACCCTCATATTTCATTTTACGAATTGTATCATTAAACCACGGTGAGGTTTTTTCTAAAAGACAGTCTAAGTTTTGATAGGCGCTACAGTATCTCAGATACCAGTGAAGGTGGTGTTGTAGATATTAACCAGCTCATCTACTGATGAGGACTCAGAGAGCAGTAATGAGATCAAGACATCAGAAAGCTTAACAGCAGTTGAAGAATTAATTACCCAGGATTTAAATGTACAGTCCACAGTCTTTGTAGATACTGGCAGGATATAATCTAAGGAATCCAGTAGCCTCAAAAAGGGAGTTAGAATCAGAATCAGTGTCAACATGAAGGTTAAAATCACCCAGTAAAAGAATCCTATCATATTTGACAGTCACAATAGATAGTAGATCCCCAAATTCAGTCAGAAATAGCAGGTTTGATTTAGGTGGTCAATAAATAATTACAATATGAACATGTTATGGACTGTTTAATGTCAAGGTTAAAACTTCAAAAAGATGAATAATCTTCGATTCTAAGTTCATTATGGAAAACCGTATTAAGTCCACCTCCCTGCCCAGTAGAGCGAGCTTTCTGAAAGAAAGAATAGTAGAAAAGCCTCAATCAGGGAAACATTATCATTCGGTCCAAGCCAAGTTTCAGTTAAAGAGAGAATATCAATGTTGTAATCCTGAATAAAATCACTAATGTACAGAGCCTTATTAGACAGAGACCTGACATTAAATAAACTTAGCAGTAAATTGGTCCAATCAAGAGCATGTGATTGAGCAGGGTTAATAGGAATTTGACAAAGGTTACTGTAGCACACAACTCTGTGTTTACTCAGCGGGTAGCGGGAATGGCAGGATACTTAAACCTGAACTTTACATGCCTCTTTAGATTCCCTCCCCTCCCCAGTTCCTAGTTTAAATACCTTGCTAGGTGATGGTCAATGTTGTTATGAGCTAGCCTGCTTGCCCCTATTAAGGTGCAGTCCATCTTTCCTATAATATCTATTTATTTTCCAAAAGCAATCCCAGTTGTTTATAAATCCCAGCCCTTCTTGCACATACCAACCAGCCCTAATTCTACTGAATACTTCATCCCCACCACCAACAAAAGGTAGTAGACCTTAGAGAATAATTCTGCATCCTAACTTTTTCAGCTGTCTTGTTAATGATTTAAAATCCTTTCAGAATCTCAGATTTTCTGTTTATGTCATTTGTATCAGCATGTACAATGACCACAGACTCTTCTTTGTGATTTACTAATCTGCGCACTCAATTCGGATAACCTTTATTGCAACGTAGCCTATCCTAACAACGTTGTACAAATGTATTATTAACATACAGCTGACCTTAGAAGTTTTGTATGCTGGGAACTATTTTTTGTGAAACTTCAAATTAAATGTTTTCAATATTACCAAAGCCTCACGGACCCCCTATAATGTTTTGCACCCCAGGCTGGGAACCTCTGACCTAGAGTGATCACTGTGTTCGACTGATTTGGTGGGATAGGTTGATGGCGCATTGGTTACTGCTGCTGAACCGGCATACTGGGATAAACTGTATGCACACTGAATTGTGACATGCAGCGATATTCCATCTCCTCTTCTTTCACAGCTTGGTGTAGCTTAAGCTTCACTTGACATTGCAAAAACGGTGGAAGATGTTTAGTTTTTACCATACTAGTGAAAAAACATGTCAACTTCATCAGTCTGCCCCTTTGCTTCTCTTTCCTCTCTCCTTTGCTGTTGTGATTGATCTCGGAATGTACTTTGCTCGGCAAGATATGCCAAGACACTTTCTCTGGTTGCTGGTTGGGCGCTTGTTGGAACAGGAGAAGGGTCCATTGACTCATGGTTGGACGATGTTGATGCTGTATTGCGGGATAGAGTATCTAGGGATGCTGGCACTGCCACGTTTATTTCTACCTTCTCTTCTTTACCGTCCACGCTTAGTGTAGCCCCGTTGTCTTGTGGGCCCATCAGATTTGTGGTTGTGCTGGAAAATAAAACATAGTACTACGACTACGACTAATAATAATAATAAATTATTATTATTATTAATAATAATAAACCATAATAATAATAATAATAATATAATTTCCTTCAATTCATTTTATAAATAGTATTTAAGATACACTCACTACTGCGGGTGAATCACTTTAACACAAACGCGCCCGTTCTAAGCGGTGGCAACTGCATCTGTCAACAGGCAATTCATTTCCGTCAATAGCCTTCAGTTATAGAATGGAAAAGTCAACACTGAAAAAGATTGTTGGAGACATGTGAAGTCATATGGAATGAACTGTCTGCGAAGGTGATGCCTTTACCCACACAGGAGAAATGGACGGCTATTGCTAAAGTCAATTTGTGGCAGTTCCCTACTTGTGTTGGTGCCATAGATGACAAACATGTCAATTCAAGCACCACGAGGTCTGGATCGGAGTATTTCAATTACAAAGGCACATTCTCGACTGTACTAACTTGCCCTAGTTGATGCTAGATACTGCTTTATAGTAGTTGACATCGGAGGATATGGAAAGAACAGTGATGGTGAGATATTCCGTGCCTCTGCTCTTGGAATGGCACTTGTAATGAAGAATCTAATCATGCCTCCTGATACACCACTACAAGGGTCTGAAAATACTACGCCCCATGTCCTAGTTGGTGATGAGGTGTTTCCTCTTAAACACTACCTAATGAGGCTATATCGAGGTACACAAACACAGAACTGCCTGGAGTTTACAGACTGTCAGTTGAAAACACGTGCAAGACTGGCAGTTGAAAACACGTGCGGTAGACTAATGGCAAGGTGGCACATATAGCAGAGGAGGTTGCAGCTCAAACCAGAGCATGTTGAAAAAGTTGTGCGGGTAACCTGTGTTTTGCAGAATTCTGTCCAACAGTCTATTTAGCCTTGTGTCAAGCCAACAGATGTCGAAAGGAGTTAAAATAAGAGTGTCAACATTAGGCGTCTCAGCAGAAAAAGTACAAATGCATCTCATCATGCATGTGCCATCCAGGAGATTCAAGAGTACTTTGACGCCGGCTGAATTTGTTCCCTGGCAGACACAAGTAGTCAATCGTGGTCTGTGGCAATTAAACATGAACAATTTATTTACTTATTTTTAATTGCGCCTGATTTCCTTTGTCATTCTTCATAACTGATTAATAAAACACACACTCTTCATCGATTTACCAATAGGGCCATAATCTTATTGACTAGAATCTTATTGTCCTCACACACAACCCTCCCAGACATACGCTAAACCTCGACCTTGTGGAATTTTCTATTGTTTGCAGGTATGTGCTTCAATGGCAATTAAACCTGTGCTGTTTTAATTATTTGCAAAATGAGGCTTGACTTAATAAATCATGTAATGTAAGTAATAAATATCTAATATCCCTACTGCCTGTGCAACTGTAGCCCATATGCTGTTTTTTCTGTGTGTTACCTGTTCTTTGGATCATGTTGATGGATATTCTGATATGTCATATAATGCAATCCCAAACCACCCATCTGATTGGTTAGAGCTAGAGTTGTCACTGCGGGAAAATGTCTGAGCTGCAAAAAAAAAAAAAAACCTTGCCTAGCAATATTTTGTCATTCTAAAATTCTGCCTCTGCGATACTTTTCCACTACGGTATTTTTTCATCAATGTGAGTTCAGTTTCTTAAAAAAAAAAAAAAGGAAAAGAAAAAAAAGTGAGTGATATGTGCTACAAAGGTTGCTTTAAGAAATCACACTCTCTGCTTTAATCTTCTTGCTTCCAAAAGCAGAGAGCACAAGGTTATTCCACTAGGAAAGCACAACAATCCAGAACAAGTTTAACCCTTTGAGGACCAAGCATTTTTCAGTGGGATGCTCCCCCAAGACCAGGCGTTTTTTGGCTGTATTTGACTGTCTTCCTATAAAAATTCACAATAAATCAATTTAAAAAAATTAATAAAACAATACTAATAATAACACAACTTGGCAATTATAATACAAATGAAAACATTGTGGTCACTTTCTGAATGTAAATCAGGGACAGAAATTGATTTTATGGTGCTCCCAGTATTAACCCCACCCACATCCGTTGACCCAAGAATGACTATCCGAATGAAAAATGGGCTTTGAGTACGAGTAATGGGATCTCGGTACACCCCTAATGCACAACAGCCAACCAATACATAAACTAAAAAATACCTTTATTCTTAAGCAGGACACTGGATGCCGTGATCTGAATGGGATTCTTGTTTTTTTAATTTTCCTAATTTAAAGATAGTCCTATCTGTGAATAGCTGCTCACATAATACTGCAGGCCCCAGGGGGTCTGTAATGTGGTGTAACAGAGTTTTCCTGTGTTTTATAGCACTGTCAATGAAATGAGAGCAAGAGCCTATCAGTCTCTCTAATAGCCTTTTGAGGAATGGATTTGCACTTGGCTCCACAATGCAGTCTGCATTTAAATTGTGCATCTGCTTAACATATTGTCCTACAAGTACACCAGGGATGTATAGTGTCTACTCAGATGGGTTTAATTCAGGGGACAGACAAATACATATTCTAGAATGAATTGAGAGTGTCTGGAGCTGTATGATGATATACTTCTATAGATAGTCAGGTAATTAGCTCACATACTGTATACTTGTTCTAGGGCAGCCAAACTTTTGGGTCTTAGCAAGCCAAGGGAGACTCCAAGAACATTTGCTGCTGCAAGAAGAGATGGTAACTCAGCAGGGAGGACACTTGTCTTTTTTTTTTTTTTTTTGTGAGTTATACATAATATTGACTGATTGTAAAATGTTCAGAAACTTTAACATGATCCTACAAACTGTTTGGCTGCCTTTGGGTGATCTACTACTAACATCAAGTGCATTGGAATTTGAGGCTTCTGTAGATGCGTGTACACTTACAACTCTTAGCCGGGAATTGTATTCCCTTACCTAAGTGTTCATAGACCCTTATGAAAATGCCATTTATGACAGCTCAAACTCAGAGGGCTAGGTTTACACTAAGAACAAAGTTGTCCTAAGAGTCAAGACACTTCAAAACCACCCCTAAAAGGGGGGCTCCTGAGTGGTGCATACAGTAAAGGCGCTCTGCGTGGAGTGCAGGCTATGCTCGTCGCCCGTTCGAGTCCAGGCTATTCCACAGCTGACCGTGGACGGGAGCTCCCAGGGGGCGGCGCACAATTGGCCAAGCGTCGCCAGAGGGGGGGGGTGGGGGTTGGGGGGTTTAGGTTGGCCAGGGTCCTCAGCTCACCGCACACCAGCGACCCCTGTAGTCTTGCCGGGCGCCTGTGGGCTTGCCTGTAAGCTGCCCGAGAGCTGCATTGTCCTCCAATGCTGTAGCTCTTGGGTGGCTGCATGGTGAGTCTGCAGCGTGAAAAAAAGCGGTCGGCTGACGGCACACGCTTTGGAGGACAGCGTGTGTTCGTCTTCGACCTCCCAAGTCAGCGCACGGGTGGTAGCGGTGAGCTGAGCCTAAAAATAATTGGCCATTCCAAATTGGGAGAAAATAATTGGCAACGACTAGATTAAAAAAAAAAAAAATACATCCCTAATAGTGGCAAGTGTAAACAGGGTAAGAGACTCATAAGTCTTGCAAAGCACAAAAAACAATCACTGTAAACAACAAACAGAGCTTCATTTAAAATATGATTACACACTCCACACAGATTGTACTGTACCATTCCAAAGAAAAAACACATTTTCTGGAAATTAGACTTGTATGTATTCCAGAAATTGGATTGTTGGAAGATACACCATATATATTGTAATTTTCGGATATTGCCACACACTGGTGCAAAGCTTCAGTGCATTTCACACACTTTTGTCATTCCTGTAATGTGTTTGTTGTATACACGCACCCAGTGCTTAATTTGTAAAGAAAAAGGTGCCAGGGTGCAAGCAATGACAATAATACCGTCCTTAAGAACATTCAAAATCATAACACGTTTATTTGCATATATTCTGTGTGCTTTTGAAGGCGTGGATTTCCATAACAACTTTCTTGTTGAAGGCTGTCAAAAGAGGAGCAGCACTAAGTACTGTAACATAAATACTATTTCATGAAAACTAAATTATACATAAATACAAATGGGAATATGTGATGAATATTTCCATTTGGTTAGTCTGCCGTTTCGAGTGTGCAAAGCAGTCTTTCTTTACTGGTCTTCATTGTTGAAAGTTAAGTGCCTTCCCATTTGACACAGGCACAACAATGACTTGAACTGACTTAACACAGATCGTATACTGTAAACTCCCGGTTGTGATATAGAGCTTGCTTGCACCCACTTACATTTTTTTTTCTTGACACTTTTTCACACAATGCAGTGTACCCAAGTAGTCTGTTGAAAATAAATACTCAGTTTCTCCAAAACTAAACATTGTTATACTAAATAGTTCAGACTGCCGTAGAACATCTTTTTTATTTCCTGCAAACTGTATATAAAACAGGAATTACGCCAGGCGCGCAGAGAGAAACAGGACCATTTCAATTCAAACGCTGTCTGATTTACACTACGCATCCGCCAGCTGTTGTGAAAGCCTTCAAGATGTACAGTATTCTAAAAAACAAACAAAAAAACAAAACAATGTTACGCTGAACGCTAGCGCTGTGAAGTGGTGCGCTTAGTGTGGGTGCATTGTTAAATTTACTGCTGCATGCACCGATGTAAAGCGGATTCACCAAACCTTTGTTAAATTCACCAAGAGTTGCTCAACGAACAGTTGTTAAATTCACCGGTGCGTCACCGCTGAAGCAGCGGATTCACCGGGGTTGAGAGTCGGGGAGCTGCAGCAAAACCAAAATGGCGACTCCCATTGTGGAAGTTTGTCTTGTACAGAGATACCATTATCAATGTATTTGTAGATTCGGAGATGCCAAATCTTTTGAAAATGGTTTATGGAGTTGTGTATTTTTAATAAATATATAATAGCGCTAATAAACATATTGATAAACAATATCACATTTGCCAACTTATCCAGAGTAGCCGACTGAGCTGGTGACGTAGGCCTACAAGAATTCGATATGAGAGAAAACAGATTATTTTTTTATCGTGTATGTTATTTGTCATTTTATACTTCAAACAAATGTGTTACAAAGTGGGCAAACTGTGTTTGAAAGTGTATCCATTAATATATTAATATTTATACATATTTAGAGTTGCAGGCTAGCTGCTTTCTACAATTTAATGTAACAACAAGCTAGCTCCTAATTAGTCGGTTAAAGATAACTAAACCTTCGTCCCAATAAGCTTTCAGCTCGCACAGGTCAGCCACAGTCTTGCATGCCGCAGCAGCAACCTTTCTATTATTATTATTACCAGCTGTGTTGTTTCACTAAACTGTTGTTAAATTCCCCACACCGATGAGCACCAAGTGATGCCACTTCTGAGTCAGCGATGCAGAGGATCAATGAATTTAACAAAGCACCCTGTGATAGAATACGTGTCAGGAAGGAGTGACACTGCCCAGCTGCACTAGGAAATGTATGTGTAATAATATATATATATATATATATATATATATATATATATATATATATATATATATATATTTGTATTCATTTTTTTATGGGAGAAAGGGGTGAAGACAACGTGAATTGAGTAACCATTTCCATTGTTTTTCTGTGTTTATTGGCTGTACACCATTTTCATTTTTTTCCGAAAATCAGATGCCCTACTTATAATTTAAAGAAAAGAATGACAAACTGGTTTATATTATTTAAACTGTTCTGTATTGAATAAATGTTTTTTAAGTGCTTAGCGTTTTCAGAATATATTTTTTTTTTAATTCCTTTAAAACGTCATGTACACAAATAAACTATAAAAGTAATTATATTGTACTTCGAAACTGAATATGAACAAAATCTAATAAAACAAAACAAACACAATTTGTCTACACCTACCAGTGCTTTAATATAAAGTCGTATTACGCATAAAAACGCAGCTTTAGTCTTTGTCAAAATAAATAAATAGTGCTCAAAGAGAACTTGCATACATAACAGAAAAAGAAAGACAGGCTCCATCCCTCAAAAAAAAAAAATCATTCCAATCCAAATAGCGTGGTGATCAATGTGTCAATGTCCTGCAGCTGGGGGCACATTTACTCTGAATTGCTGTCGTCTCTCAGGCACCCATTCTACAACAGAGGCTGCAGTAATCAAATACAGTGCTGACACTGTATGACACACACACACAGTCGATGCTGTTTCTAATATAGGAAATTGAATACATAGGGCTAAAAAATGAATCTGTAGGGCTAAATCAATAATAGAAGTGATACATCTTTTCTAGATCTCTCCCAGCTTCCCTTCAGCTCTCTGCAAGTAAACAGGAGCTGGTGTGGTAGCCTATACAGTATATAAAAGAAGACTCTTTTTTGCTCCTTGAAGAATGAAACAATAATAAAATCATATTTTTTTTTTTATTTTTTTTTTTTTTTAAATACAACTGTATCAGGTAATAAGCAGGGTACTACAAAGAATGCAGTTATCAAATACAGTGCTGGGAACTAATGCATTATACACACATAGATGCACAGTTTCATGAAAATGACTATTGGCTAAACAAATAAATATTTAGGAATAAGTCAATAATTTTAGAAGCAATACACCGTTTCTACATCTGTAGCTCTCTCATAAGTCTTAACACTTTATTCTGCCAGTAAGCAGGGGCTGTGATTGTGGTATGTGAAAAATGTATATTCTCTGGAAATTTATCTTGTGCACTTTGAAGGATTACTTCAGTTTCCAGAGTCAGACAAGGATATGCTTGGTATCAATATAAAGGTAAGCAATTCAAGTTTAATCACATATAAGGATATCCTGCGCTCTTTTTTTAAACACACTGGGGTACATTTGCACTCCTTGCCACTGACGAAGGGTTAAGTCATGCAGTTATCACCAAATTACTTGCTTGTTTAAAGTAATTCACTCTGGCAAGAAATAATTGGGCTAAAACTAATTTAAACTAATTTAAACTAATTTAAATGATCTCTGTAATAAAAAAACCCAAAAAAACCAACTATTTGTACAAATTATGTACTAAAAAATGATCATAGAATTTAGAATAGTAGTTTTTGCAAACAACCCAACCTTGCAACCCTAACTTCAATCAAATAGATTGAATACCTCTATAAATGACTGATGCTTGTCGTACACCTCAGATATTCCTTTTTATATTTCCATAATACCTGTGTTAACATGTCAAAATGTCTATTTTAGTATCAGCACCAATATTGTAAAAAAGAAAATGTATCAAAAACCATATATTTTTCAGTTTTCAGAAGACTGTATTGGGTTTGTAATAGGAAGCAAGGCGAGGGTATCTGAAGACAATTAAATTGTGGGTCATCAAGTTTGTCCAGTACTCCGCATGGTGCTTGCAAGAAATTGAAGTGAATGGGTCTGGAACAGCAGGGTGGGGGCCCTTTCTTCCTGCTTCAGATTTCTGAAATGTTGCTTACAGCTTATTTTAATCTTGTGAAAATGAATATTGGTTCTTACACCCTATTTTTCACGTAGTGCTTTATACATCTGAATCTGGCTAAATGTGCAAAAGGAGATGTAATACATAGCAAAGCTAAACTGGGTTTGTCTATTTCGTATTTCACATTATTAAACTTTAAGGGACCATTTAAGCTGCAATTTATTAATTCTCTCAAATTGTACCAAATGTTACACCAAATTGTATAATTCAGTGAAATTACTATACAATATACATATATACTTATGGGATAAGTAATTTTCTTCAACCAATCCAGGTTCTATCTTCATTATACCAATAGTAAGACCTTCTGCTGGTGCAGTTGGGCCAAACTTGTTGGTGACAATACCGTCCACGTCAAGCAAGGATCATTCTTGCGTTTATTGAACAGGAAGTGATCGAGAGAATGGATTAGTTACCAAAATCTCACCTGGACCCTATTGAACATGCTTGGGGCATACTACAGAGGGTAAGAACAGCGGTTAAGTGCAAATCAGGACTCTAAGGATAAACTACAAAAAAGTAATTTGAAGGGGCTGTCCAAAATTATCATAAATGACTACAAGCGCACATAGCATGCACTTTCTCAAGGCCCCCCCCCCCCCCTCTCCCCCCAGACGCATGCATAAATATGCTGACATCAGAAGCAGGCTGCAGATTTTCAAAATGTAATTACCATAGTGAAAGTGAAAACTGGTTTGCTGTATCCTGTATTGTGCACAACCACATAGGCATTGCAGCACCACAGTTTGATAATAATCTTATTTTCTCTATGGCTCGCAAGAGGATATTAATCTCTAACTTAATGCTTACAGCCTTGGAGACCGATCGGTTTGGTCTCACCTCTGAGAGCCAGGGTGAAACCCTGTTTTCTTTAATAACAACTTGCATTCATCTATGCCAGAGTTTCTTTCTAGCTGCTCTTTGCTTGTTTATTTTCTTCTGCCTTTCAGTATTCCTGTTGTCTCGGAGGTATGGCCGTGCCGATTAAAGATGGTTTGTTTTATGAATTTTCTTTAAACGTGTTTTGCAGTGAGGTCTGTGTGTATACAACTATTCTGTGTTCTGTTCTTTGCACAGTTCTTTCACGCACTATTATGCCTGATGCTTCTAAATCTTTCTTTAAGTACCTGGCTTTTAATCTTAGATTTATTTTAGCTGATCGGATGATTCTCCTACCTGCTGTACCCATATGTGACAGAAATACAATGAGTTCTGGTGATAAATCTTCCTCCCAACCTGTGAGGGCGCTAAAGAACGGGAGGAGAAGTATCTGGAAGGGCTAGCCTGACAGTTCGTTTCCGGGACCGAGAAGTAGGTCAGCCTGGAAGGAAGCGAGACTCTGTTGTAAGACCGTATTGATTTGACAGGTAAACGAGGGGCAGCTGCAAGTAATAAGGCAGCTGCAACCGTTTACCTAGATATCATATAGGGGCCAGGGTAACGCTGTTCATTTCCTTCGTTTGGGTTAACGTGAGAAGAGAAGGACCGAGAGAGGAGCTCTCAGAAATATAAGAGGGAAATAAGTGTTACGTGTTGTGTGTTATTTCTGTCTGTCTGTAATTGTCTGTCTTTTTCGCACCACTAGACAGTTAAAGCACACCTCCGGAGCTGTCGCCACGAAAGCACTATCCGGAGCACCACTGCACAGAGCACCTGCACGTTTGAATTCACCCAGGACTGGTGACCGTGCCTTTGTTTTTCTGTTCAGGACTGTGTGGTATTATTCACGCTCCCCGCGCTTCACACATTGTTGTGTACTGCCGGGGATTTATTATTTGACGGTCGCCAGACCTGGAAACAGCACAATAAACACTTATTCACAAAATTACCATTGTCTGCCTGTCACTCCTGCATCGCATCACCGCTACACCTGTTCCCCTTACCAGCCACTTTGCCACACCATAATATTCTTTGGATGTCTACTTTCAAGCATTTCTGTTGAATGTGTTATGTGGTATTTCTTGATAATTGCTGATTGTGGATTTTGGTATTCCATATTTCTCTGATACTGTTCTGTAGCTACTGGTGTAGTTTGACCATCATATGCCTGCCTTTTTGTAGGATTAGTTGAGAACACATTTTTGCAGCAACACAATGGTAACACACCAAAACTCGAACTCACATACATTGATGACATCTTTGGAATTTCAAATACCTCTTATGAAGATTTCAAAACAGTTCATTCAGTCAGCATCAAATTCTCACCCAGCTTTAGAATGCACATGGGACATCTTAGAGACCGACACCAGTATATCGTTTTTAGACATTTCCATCACAGCTGAGAATTCCACTATCAACACCACTATTCACTACAAACCTACCAACTCATTCATAATCGACAACATGACTCCTCACACCCAAAGGCTTGCCGGGACTCAATTCCCTATTCCCAACTTAAGACTCAGACATATTCGCAGTGATGATCAAGACTTTTTCATTGAAAGTGAGGAAATGTGGATTTTTTGCAGACAAGATCATCAACAGTGCTAAATCCCGTGTTTTGTTTTTAGACAGAAAGCATGCTTTATATACCACTAAAAACACACACAGTGAACACAATTCCTCTAGTCCTCACTTACCATCCCACCAACAGAGAAGTACAAAAAATTATGCAAAGAAATTTTAAAATTCTACAGCAAGACCCATCTACAGCACCTATTTAAAAAGAAAAATCCTCCACTAATGTCCTATAGAAGAGACAAGAATCTAAAAGAACACGTGATCCACCGTGAAATTCGCTCTTCTGCAGAACCTTTAAAAGGCACAATACCATTCAACAGACCACGGTGTACGGCATGCAAATATATTAACTCCCAAAACTGAGATCAGAGGTCCTAAATCATCACTCCACATCCACCAGCCCATTACATGTACTTCTAAAGGAGTAGTGTACTGAATCAACACCTTGACATTGCCAGTAGCCCGACACTTCAACAGCAATAATCACACTGCTGAAGACATCACCATCTATGGAATCAGTCAAAGAGAATGTGAGTTTATCTTCAAACTTGGAACTTTGGAGCCTTTTGAAATGAATATTCTATTCTGACATCTTAACATCATCCTCAGAATTTTTGAAAATCAACAAGTTTAGTACACTGCGTTTACTTTTCTTTCTACACAGCTGAAGAGCTTTTGCCCAAAACATCCTGAAATAAATGCATTTTTCATTTAAACTTTGTGTACATTCATTTTATTTTTTTTTTAATATTTTTTCTTCTTAACCTATATATGATACTCAAATACATGTCAGTCCCATTTTACCATCCTGGTATTAATAAAATCAATTCCCATTATATATTATAAAATAATAGAGGGGCTTCAGTGAGTTACAGGAAAATAATTCCATCTAGGGTTTATGTGACATCATAAATTACGAGACCGACGGTTGAGTAATTTATAAACTGTCACAGAAACCACAGATGGAATTGTTTTCCTGTAACTCACTGAAGAGGCCCATCTATTATTTTTTATAATACATGGATACCCTTGTGATGCTAATATTAAAGAAGATGCGGTTCAGCAGTACAGCTGGTTTTTTTTTTGTTTTGTTTTTTTTAAACGTAGTGTTTCAGTGCTGTACAGGCGTTACATGTTGTTATCCATTAGTTCTTCAGCTTTATTTGGATGATTGCCTTTACCTACCTTGTTTTAAATTTCCCGTTCCTCTCCAGTTTCTCTGAGCTACGAATGTACCAGCTTTACTTTTTTTTTTAATGTATTCTCATTTTGTTGATAATGAACATTTCTGTACTGTGGGTGTTGTCGAGTGCTTGAAAACAAGACATTTTGTATTTTAATTGAAAGGGGTGGAGTCGAATGGGTCAAAGTTCAAGTATATTTCCCAGTAGAGGAATTTTCACTTTTTGACATCACTGCTGTGGTATTATGCCTTTTCTTCAAATGGCTCTGGATGCTAATATAGCCTTCATCCATGTATATATATCTTATATTGTGCAGTTACACAGCGCTTTCTCCAGTTTCACCTGCAGAAAATGCAGCAACAACAAAGCAAACGAGAACAGCGATTCCATCTGCGGTAGTGTAAAACACTTAATCATTAAACAGTTTTAGATACTGTTATGTATTTAAAAAAAAAAAAAAAAAAAAAAAATCTGTGATCTTTAGTTGCTTTTGTGCATTTTCATTTGCAAGTGAACTATGACATCTGCTCCTTATCGAGCAACACTATAGTTCTGCAATTCTGAATACTGACTTACTGACCTGGGTACTGTTTTAATTCTGGATACTGTTATTTTTTCCTGAATCCTTTGCTAAATTGCACAGCCTTTTACATTTTACGCAGTTCTGTGCATGGGTAACATTTCAATTTAATTTTGCTGTTGGGTCGTTAATGGGGCATTTTTACATACTGCTACAATATGTACCGGATTTAAAGGTATGTACTGTATTACAGTCCACGTGTCCACAGTTGTCTCTTTTGGCAAGTGATATTTTCAGAATCATATCGTTCTGAATTAAAATACTTCTGTTGAAAATATAATACTGTACCAACAAAACCAACCACAGTACATCTAAATGGAAGCCTACTTATTTTAAAACAGTTATTTTGAAACACAGCTATGTATTTATTCCCTAAAAAATGGACAAGGGTTGGAACAAGCCAAAATGAAATTATGAGATATGCATCACACTCTTTTAACCGTCACTGAAGTCAAAATAGTACAGATTCAGAGACCTACAGTAAGAAAGATTAATCTAAATCCCAGATATAGATCTGATGAAGATCCACATACTTTCCCCTTGTTATTAATAGGCTTTCGAGGCAGTACAAATAATGCTGCTACTTACAGCCTCAATTCATTACATTAAAACCATTGAGTAGGGGAGCGTGGGCTAAGAGCATTCTATTATGGACTGAGAAGTGAGAGAGAGAGGGTCATCACTCAGCTCGGGTGCAGCAGTCAGTGCTAGGCTTAGTGATAAATGGATGCTACTTAAGCATTAGCCACTGTGTTTATGAATTGCATTATATATACGTTATGTACAAAATCTAGCTTGATGTTGGTGTTTCAGTCACAGACTCCGAAGCTGCCCATAGAAAAACCTCCATCTTCTCCATGTACCACACTGCACACAGTTTGATGTGTAGTCTTTTTTACACTATGGCAAAATCTGACCAAAATTGCACAGCATGTTATATTAAGCAATTATTTTATATGCTGTGCATAACTATTTTGGCCCAATTTTGATGAATGCTATAAAAAAAAAAAAACGTAACGCTGGCCTTATCCTAGGGGGGTGTTGGAAGGTTCAGGAATTTATTTATTTTTTAATTACAGGTCATATCTTAACCTAGGCTATACCGTATAACTGGCAGATACTTGATTTGGGCTTTATTGGCTATTTTGATTGGATCAACGATAATACTTACACCAATCAGAGGGTTGCATACAGTACTAATAACGATCCCAGCCTCTGTCAGACTGGTATACAGAACATAAAAAAGCAGACATTCAATCAATGGATTTAAAAAACGTGGAACTGATGATGCGATCAGAAACTGCTACAGTAGTAGGACTGTTCTTTTTTATGTTAAGCATTTTTGTGTTCTTATTTAGAAGGGTTTAATTAAGTAACAGCCAGACTTGTGTCAGACTTGAAAGTCTGTAACAAAATGGTTGATTGTTATTCTCAATACTTTGTAGACACGACTATTAATGCAGGCATCGCAAAGTCCAGAAACAAAATGTTAAAACGTTTTGCACCGTATAAAACTGAGCTGACTTTGCCAGTGCTTGCCAGTCTAACCAGTTTGAAATGATTTCAAAGGAAATAAAGGCATTTTCGTTTTGGCGTTGTTAAAGATTTCACTTTCAGATTTGATGTCCAGGGCTCAAAGAAACCGTGCACAACAGCCACATGGGTCTCAGTAAAAATATAATAGTACTAATATAATGACCAACTAACGGAATACAGTCTGTAACTTGGCTCTACAGATTCATGTCTAGACCAGCCCAAATGTGATGAATTTTCTGCTGGCAGTAAATAGGCTGTTTTAGAGAGAGATTGAAATTATCTCCAAACCACCCAGCTTTTCTAGCACAGCTACACTACCTTAAGTACAAAAACATGATAACAGATAGAAGAGATAATAACAAAGTGGTGTACATCAGAAGAAAATTACTGTGCACTGGCACACTCTGCCATGCTGACTCATAACTGACTCCTAGAAAATGTGAAAGCAATGTCATATTCTGACCTCATTGGAAATTATGGGTGACCCACTCATTATTCTCGGTATCGTCTAAATCTGAAAAGGTGACTAAAAAAACACACCTTTATGTCTATTTCACATGGAAAGACCCAAATACAGCTGCCCTTTTTATTGATCTCACGTAGCTGTCCACAGGACATGCCAGAAAAGACACCAATGTGAAACAAATAAATAAAACCCATGTAGAGGGAAAAATGTAGGCACCGAAATTATATTTTCCATTACAAAACACTGCCACTGTAAATGGGTTTTGTCAAAAACAATAAGCTGCCATACTGTTGATACTCTGAAATAACATTTAAATGTACAAACCTGTTATTTAAATATACAATACTATACAACGGGCTCTCACAAGAAAGCAGGGAGAATTAGTAACGGCAAAGAGCACTGCAGTCTAATGAAATTATGGGGTGTCTGTGCCAAGCTCACCTGAACCCGTTTCATTCTGGAAAAAAGCTGCCTCCTGTTATTTCAGCTGTGAAAAAGATCTGGTGTGCTCAGTAAAAGGCTAGTTGAGGTAAAACATTTATTTTAACCGGGTGACTGGTTCACTTCAAGCGAGAAATTAAAGAACACACTTTCTAATGCATGAGCACAGATTATTTTCTCTACATTTAGAGTGCTTTGTTAACTCACATTCTCTCCGAAGCCAGCTTTAAAGCTTCACAGGTATGGGACAGTTATGCATTTCAAGAAAACACTATACTGTTGTGTGACAGGATGGCAAAGGGTTACTGAGACCACAGCTACGGGTTTAAGCGCTGGGGTATGCATTTATTAAGCAAAAGTTAAATCAAAAGACTGCTCACAGAGCAAAATTAAAAGAGTAAACAAAAACAAGTCACAAATACAAAATCATACCCAAAAGAAAATCCCTCACCTGAATCTTCCACTATCACGGTGAGTCTTACATTTAAACAAAGGAGCGTGTGCATTAATTAGTTTGTTCTCTCTCCCCCTTTTTATAGCATGTGGCTGTTGCCAATCAGCACCAATTATCTAATTTGGGAACAGCCACATTCTCACATGTATTTGGCAGGGATAGGAATTAACCCCATCCCTGCCAACCACCACCACCAACACACAAACAAAACACTATTTACAAGTAGGGCTCTGCCACATGTGGGTTCTTTGTTTTCTGTGATTATTTTTGAAGAAACCGCAAAATACCCTTTTGCTTTCCAGCTCCTTTTTAAAGCATGTGACCAGGGTTAATTGATAATCGATAAAACAATTATACCTGGCCACATTCCACACTTGTCCTAATTCTAACCTCATCCCTATAAATTTTCTTTGGAAGTGGTTAGCAATGAGATCTACGTGCACACAACTCTTCTGTTTTCAGGTGCCTTTGTACAGTTATTGCAGGCACTTTGTGCCTGATGCTTCTAAATCTTTCTTTAATTCCATGGCTGGTGCACGGATTTAAACCCGGTGGGGTGCACGACGGACGAAATTGAAATGGTGGAAATGACAAATGACTGCTTCCTAACGCAATTTGTCAAGGCACCGACTAGAGGGGAGGCATGCCTTGATTTAGTCTTCAAATAACGAAGACAGAATAACTAAAACAGAGGTCAGAGAGCCATTTTCAAACTCTGACCACAACATGGTCTCATTTGAAGTGATTTTTAAAACCCCAAAAGTAATGACTAAAGCTAAGGTTTACAATTTTAGAAAAACTGTACTCTACTAACAGAAGTAGATTGAGGATGGCTGTTTTTTAAAAATGTAGTACTAGAAGCGCAAAACAATTACATTCCAAAAGTAGACAAATCTAAATCTAAAACAAAATGGCCAAAATGGTTTAATAAATCAATTTTAAAAAATATTCAGCGAAAAAAGGCACTTTACAGAGCGTTTAAAAGGGACCAAAAACAAAGTACACAGAAAGAGTACTTGGAACTGCAAATGCAAGTCAGAAAGGCCAAGGGGGCTAAAACCAATTCAAAATGTTTTGAAATATTATAACAGCAAGAGAACATTCAAAGAGGATGTTAAATGTCTAAGAGACAAATGGCAAAATCATAGACAAAGAAAAAAAATAGCAAATATATTAAATGATTACTTTTCACAGGTTTATACAAAGGAGGACACAGACAATATGCCTCACATGTCGACCTGTTCCTATCCAGTTTTAAATTACTTTAGCATAACAGAGGCAGAAGTGTTAAAGGAACTAGGAGCTCTTAAAATAAACAAATCCCTTGGGCCAGATAAGATCCTCCCAATAGTACTCAAAGAAATGAAAGAAGTTATTTACAAACCGCTAACCAAGATCATGCAACAGTCTCTTGACACAGGAGTTGTACCGACAGACTGGAAAACTGCAAATGTAATACCGATCCACAAAAAGGGTGAAAAAACCGAACCAGGTAACTACAGACCAATAAGCCTGACTTCTATTATATGTAAACTTATGTGAACTATAATAAGATCAAAAATGGAAAATTACCTATATGGTAACAATATCCTGGGAGACAGTCAGCATGGTTTTAGGAAAGGAAGATCGTGTCTAACTAACCTGCTTGATTTTTTGAGGATGCAACATTGACAATGGATAATTGCAAAGCATACGACATGGTTTATTTAGATTTCCAGAAAGCTTTTGACAATAAAAGATTAATTCTCAAACTGACTGCAATAGGGATTCAAGGAAATGCATGCACATGGATTAGGGAGTGGTTAACATGTAGAAAACAGAAAGTACTGATTAGAGGAGAAACCTCAAAATGGAGTGAGGTAACCAGTGGTGTACCAGAGGGATCAGTATTAGGTCCTCTGCTATTCCTAATCTACATTAATGATTCAGATTCTGGTATAGTAAGCAAACTTGTTAAGTTTGCAGATGACACAAAAGTAGGAGGAGTGGCAAATACTGTTGCAGCAGCAAAGGTCAGAACTGGGCAGACACATGGAAAATGACATTTAATAGAGAAAAGTGTAAGGTACCTAGGAGTTTATGTTGACTCAGAAATGTCTTCATCTAGACAATGTGGGGAAGCTATAAAAAAGGCCAACAAGATGCTCGGATATATTGTGGTTGAGAGTGTTGAAATTAAATCAAGGGAAGTAATGTTAAAACTTTACAATGCATTAGTAAGACCTCATCTAGAATATTGTGTTCAGTTCTGGTCACTTTGTTACAAAAATGATATTGCTGCTCTAGAAAGAGTGCAAAGAAGAGTGACCAGAATTATCCCGGGTTTAAAAGGCATGTTGTATGCAGACAGGCTAAAAGACTTGAATCTATTCAGTCTTGAACAAAGACTACGCGGTGATCTGATTCAAGCATTCAAAATTCTAAAAGGTATTGACAATGTCGACCCAGGGGACTTTTTCGACCTGAAAAAAGAAACAAGGACCAGGGGTCACAAATGGAGATTAGATAAAGGGGCATTCAGAACAGAAAATAGGAGGCACTTTTTTACACAGAGAATTGTGAGGGTCTGGAACCAACTCCACAGTAATGTTGTTGAAGCTGACACCCTGGGATCCTTCAAAAAGCTGCTTGATGAGATTCTGGGACCAATAAGTTACTAACAACCAAACGAGCAAGATGGGCTGAATGGCCTCCTCTTGTTTGTAAACTTTCTTATGTTCTTATGTTCTTGAATTTTCTTTTTTAGCTGCTCGGATGATTCGCCTTCCTTTTCTTTGGACGACCACTTCTTTCAAGCATTTCAGTTGAATTTGTTCTGTAGTACTTCTTGATTATTGCTCTGATTGTGGGTTTGTGGTATTCCTACTGTGTAATGGTTATGAATCAATGAATATATTTTAAATTAGTTCAATTACATTTTTACAAGCTTTTAATGTAAAGGTGCCAATACTTTTGTCATGAACAAATATTTGAAACTGCTTAAGTGCCTTTATTTATTTATTTTTTTATAAAGATTGTTTGTTAAACTACCAGAAATTGTGTAGGTATGTTAATTAGTGGCTAATGTTCACCAAATGCTTGTATTTAACATGTTTTCTTGAATTGTCTTATATTAAGTGTAGGGTGCCAATACTTTTGTCTGCAACAGCAGAAGCCTATATAGAAGCCAACACATTTCTAATACTGGCATGACTTTATCCTTGGTTTTCTGCACTGCCCCTTTTTTAATAAATAATTTACCTGCTGCATTTCAGAAATGATCCCGGCATGACTAATAAAAGAAGATGATAGCTGGAATGTTAAGAAATATAATATATCACAAAAGTTCTGCACTTAATGAATTCATACCTTGAGGTAACCCTTTCTACAGAAGAGAATGAAGGGAGAGCTGAATAACAATTTAGCAGATATGTCATCCGAGCAGGCTGTAAGTGTTATTGACAGAACAAGGTTATACACCTAAAAAAAGGTGTATATTCAACGTTTGTTTGCTAAAGATTGTACACTAATGGCTTATTATTGTACATTTTCACTCCTTTTCCAATTGTACTCTCCTTATTTTACTGGAAAAACATTTTCCAAACAACAAAAGTGATGATGGAATTACATGCATCTTTGATAAATACTAGCATCCAATTTCAGAAAAATCATTTGTTTAAAATTACCATCATGTTTGTCTCCTAATAGTTGACATTGCTGTAAAGTAGCTTACAGTAATGCTAAATGTTTATAATTAAAAAATTTTTTTTAACAAGTATCTACTTTTAATCAAAACTTTTTTTTATATACTGAACAAATGCTTCTTTTAAATTAATCCAGAAAAAACAAATAACCAACAAAAATGCATTACTAATTCAAACAAATGTGTGTATTTTAAAATAGCACCTTATAGTGGCATTATTTATGTACTTATAAATTACATTATTTTTCATTTCTTTAGAATATAGCAGAATTGATGACAAGGCATCAAACAAAAAACATTAGTTCAATCAAATCATAAGAGCATTGTAGATTTTATCTGAACCCCTCGATTGGATAACTCATTCCCCTGTATTTTCACAATGTGTTCACATTGCTATATCATTAATTTGACTCAGCATGTTTTCCGAGAAACATTAACATATCTTAGACTATTTCCTTCTCTAAAAATCTGGACATTTTCAAGGAGATTCCTATTTATTGATTAACTAGCATCTGTATCTAGATCAGTCACTGTATAGATCAATGAATAGACCCCCATATTCAGTGGCCAAAACACTAGAGAACCACAAAGCAGTAGATTATATTAAAAGAACTTGAAATATATACAGTCAAACCTGTATTAAGAGACCACTCAAGGGACAGTCTAATAGTGGCCTCTTAACACAGGTGGTCTATTAAGAGAGGGCCCATAATTTATGAACTTTCTATTTGTCTCTGACATGCTTTCCTGTAATTATGTATGTCTTGCATACACTGTAAAAGCCAGAAGATGTAATATGAACAAAAGGAAGTATGTAATTTAATAACATTCATTTAGATAATGCATTTACAAAACAAATAATTTTGTGAAAGTAATGAATGCTTGCCTGTCTCAGGTCATACAAAATGTTTTAAATCTTTTGCAAATTTCAATGCCTGTGTCTGCCTTTCAGGTACGTGTTGATTCATTGCATCCTGAAACCAACGCCAGCATGAGCATAAGATCTTTTCCGATTACCGCGCACATTGTTTTCATACTCTTATAACTCTTATAAAGGTTTGAATGTTTCAGTGTTTATTTTCCTTTTAATGGTTTGCCTTTAAGTTTTAAGCCGCCACATCCTAATTATGAGAACATTCTGTTAAATTAGCGAAAAAGAACAACACAACACGAAACTGACACATTGGAAGCTATCTAGTTCCCAGGCAAGTGCGAGAACGAAATGCAAGTTAAAGCAGCATCTGGGGGAAGTGATTAATTAACAGTTTAATTAAAAACCTCAAACTTCAAGCCCTAGTTCTTTCCGTTTCAAAATGCTGTATCGGCGTCTTTCTAGTGTCGAATTTTTAAGCAGTTTTTCTGGCACTTACTGTCTTTACAAGTTTAATAACTTTAAATCTGTCATCTAGGGAGGACCTTTTGTTTCTCCGCGTTTTCTCTCTTCCTTTACAAGACAGCGCTGTTGTTTTATTGATTACGGATAAAAGACCACTAATGGTTACCGTATTCCTTTGAATTTAGGACGTACCATTTAAAACCATATTTTTCTTATAACAATAGCCCTGAGTAAGGGTGCTTAATACAGGTTTGAGTCTGTTGCTGGGTAAGAGAATTGTGGTCGCTGGTCGCGTCAGACAGGTGGTCGCTTAATACAGTTCAATAAAAGCACAAATATCATTGGGAGGAATTTAAAGTGGTCACTTAGACCAGGTGGTTGCTAAATAAAGGTGGTCGCATGAGCAGTTTTGACTATATATATATATATATATATATATATATATATATATATATATATATATACAGCTCTGGAAAAAATTAAGAGACCACTGCAAAATTATCAGTTTCTCTGGTTTTACTATTTATAGGTATGTGTTTGGGTAAAATGAACATTTTTGTTTTATTCTATAAAATACTGGCAACATTTCTCCCAGATTACAAATAAAAATATTGTCATTTAGAGCATTTATTTGCAGAAAATGACAACTGGTCAAAATAACAAAAAAGATGCAGTGTTGTCAGACCTCGAATAATGCAAAGAAAATAAGTTCATATTGATTTTTAAACAACACAATACTAATGTTTTAACTTAGGAAGAGTTCAGAAATCAATATTTGGTGGAATAACACAGATTTTCAAGCACAGCTTTCATGCGTCTTGGCATGCTCTCCACCAGTCTTTCACATTGATGTTGGGTGACTTTACGCCACTCCTGGCGCAAGAATTCAAGCAGCTCGGCTTTGTTTGATGGCTTGTGACCATCCATCTTCCTCTTGATCACATTCCAGAGGTTTTCAATGGGGTTCAGGTCTGGAGATTGGGCTGGCCATGACAGGGTCTTGATCTGGTGATCCTCCATCCACACCTTGATTGACCTGGCTGTGTGGCATGGAGCATTGTCCTGCTGGAAAAACCAATCCTCAGAGTTGGGGAACATTGTCAGAGCAGAAGGAAGCAAGTTTTCTTCCAGGACAACCTTGTACTTGGCTTGATTCATGCGTCCTTCACAAAGACAAATCTGCCCGATTCCAGCCTTGCTGAAGCACCCCCAGATGAGTCCAATTTTCAGCTTTGCCCAACACCTGATCGTCTAATGGTTAGACGGAGACCTGGAGAGGTCTACAAGCCACAGTATCTCGCACCCACTGTGAAATGTGGTGGAGGATCGGTGATGATCTGGGGGTGCTTCAGCAAGGCTGGAATCGGGCAGCTTTGGCATGAATCAAGCCAAGTACAAGGTTGTCCTGGAAGAAAACTTGCTTCCTTCTGCTCTGACAATGTTCCCTAACTCTAAGGATTGGTTTTTCCAGCAGGACAATGCTCCATGCCACACAGCCAGGTCAATCAAGGTGTGGATGGAGGACCACCAGATCAAGACCCTGTCATGGCCAGCCCAATCCCCAGACCTGAACCCCATTGAAAACCTCTGGAATGTGATCAAGACGAAGATGGATGGTCACAAGCCATCAAACAAAGCCGAGCTGCTTGAATTTTTGCGCCAGGAGTGGCATAAAGTCAACCAACATCAATGTGAAAGACTGGTGGAGAGCATGCCAAGACGCATGAAAGCTGTGCTTGAAAATCTGTGTTATTCCACCAAATATTGATTTCTGAACTCTTCCTAAGTTAAAACATTAGTATTGTGTTGTTTAAAAATCAATATGAACTTATTTTCTTTGCATTATTCAAGGTCTGACAACACTGCATCTTTTTTGTTATTTTGACCAGTTGTCATTTTCTGCAAATAAATGCTCTAAATGACAATATTTTTATTTGGAATTTGGGAGAAATGTTGTCAGTAGTTTATAGAATAAAACAAAAATGTTAATTTTACCCAAACACATACCTATAAATAGTAAAACCAGAGAAACTGATAATTTTGCAGTGGTCTCTTAATTTTTTCCAGAGCTGTATATATATATATTGTGAAGTAGCGGGTTATGAGAAACAGCAGGGAGGGGGTTAAAACCTCCTTGCGAGAGAAAACATGTGCGTATGCACATTTTGTTTAATTGTTTTATTGTTTTGTTAATTTGTTTATTGATTAATTATCACCCGCACCTGGGTACAATTGTAAATTAAAACCAGGTGCAGGGTATTTAAGATGTGCAGCTTGTCTGCACACGGCTGCTGAGTAGAAGGAGGCAGAAGGAAGGTGCTCTGCTTCCGAGCAGTCGTAAGTGCGGTGTTAAACCTGTGTGGTTGTGGTTTTTACTAGCAGGTAAACGGCTTAGCCGTCCTGCAAGGTAGTGAGGGAAAAACCTGTTTAGTTAGCGCTCCAGTGGGAGTTAGGTGTTTGTTTGTATTTTGTTTATTAATATGCTTCACAATATCTCGCTGTTCTTTACAATGCTTTGTGATGAACGAAACTTTGCACCCAGCGTAATGCAAGCAAAGTCTTGATAATAAAATAAGTGCTTAGAAAGGAGACCTGGGGGAGTGAGATCTCAGATACAAAGCTAAGATTTTCAGTTCTTTGCATGAAAAGGATCTTTTCTTATTTTGCAAAATGAAGATGACAATGGGTGAAGGACACAGGTCATTTCAGGGATTAAGGTCATGTTGTTTTTTCTTTCTTTTCACTTTTTTTATATTAGAGTGGCAAGTACAGGCCTTCTGTTGCATGTGATGGACATTGGTGTACAGTACAGGTCTGTCTGCCCTTATAAAAGCTTACCATGGTAGTTTTGCATGGTATTGTGGCAGTTTTATCATAACAGAAGAATGATTACCGACGATATCAAAACAATAACTTATCCGTCAAGAATGCTACACAATTTTCTATAAACAAGTGTCTCCTACGATCAAGATGCAAAAATGCCACTCAACAGACCTCAAATTTACAACTGCACCAAGACTACGGCATATTATTGAAGAACAAAACGATACACAGAAAACTCTAGACTTCTGTTTGCTAAACTAAACACATAAACAGACACAGCCAGAACCCTAATTTACATAGGAACATGAGTAGCGGCACAAGCAACGATCAGCTGTAAGCATGTGGAATGTGTATTTAAAATGCCCCATCAAAAATTTGGATTCAAGTATTTTAATTTATTCATGCAAACCGCTAATAAAATGTTCAGTAATGTGGGGTCAATTTCAGTCCTGGTAACGGCAGAGCCATTATACCTAGTGGGCAGGTGCTATGATTATTTGGGATTAGATGTTTATCTTGATTAGAATATAGATAAGTGCTGTATATTATGGTGTCAGAGTGTGTGGGCGCCCCTACGACCCTAGAAATGGAAAGCATTGAGGAATTAATTGCGAGAATCAACCGCAATACTGCTGCTCAGATAGAGCAGACAGCGACATGGGAGAGACAGATGAGCGAGATGGGGTTGGCACCGCCGAACAGACAGGAGCGGGAGCCAACCGAGTTGGAGCTGTTGCTCCAGAAATGGGAGCAGGCTAGCGCAGCTCCACAGTCTCCCGAGCCAGAGAGGGAGGAGCTGCTATCGCCGCTTCCAGAGCCCAGAGGAGAGAAGCCGCCGCTTCCGGAGCCCAGAGCGGAGGAGCCGCCGCTTCCGGATCCCAGAGGGGAGGAGCCTCCGCTTCCGGAGCCCAGAGGGGAGGAGCCGCCGCTTCCGGAGCCCAGAGGGGAGGAGCCGCCGCTTCCGGAGCCCAGAGGGGAGGAGCCGCCGCTTCCGGAGCCCAGAGGGGAGGAGCCGCCGCTTCCGGAGCCCAGAGGGGAGGAGCCGCCGCTTCCGGAGCCCAGAGGAGAGAAGCCGCCGCTTCCGGAGCCCAGAGGGGAGGAGCCGCCGCTTCCAGAGCCCAGAGGGGAGGAGCCGCCGCTTCCGGAGCCCAGGGGGGAGGTGAAAAGCATACCTCCACCACAGCCCCGACCACCACCCCTACGGTCCAGTCCGGCACCGCTGCGTCCAGTCCCTCACCCCTTGCTCCAGGACACCCGGCCGGTCTTCCTGGACCTCCCTGTGCTAGGCCTAGAGCCCAGGAGTCTGCAGCACTGGCCACAGCTCTGCCCCTGGTTCCCTGCTCCGCTCTCCCCGAGCACCCAGACGTCGCTGGGCTGCTGCCAGACGTCGCTGTCGCTCCCCCTGTTCGCTGCTTCGCTTCCCCTGGGTGATCGGACATCGCTGCGCCGGTTCCCAGGGGAAGATCTCTGTCCACTGCTGCATCCTCCAGTGCCACGGCCTACGCTCCGGTCGCCCCTGTCGAACCGTTGGGTCCCCTTGTCCACGGTGCGCGGTCCTTACCTGGCGGGGCCGGGATGTGGACCGATCCACCCTCAAGTCCGCCCGTGGAAAAGGGCAGAAAAGGACATTGATGAACTTGAGGTTGGGTGGTTAGATTTTAAGGGAGGAGGTGGCCGTCTCGTGGCCTGTGTCTTGTAAAGACAAGGGGGGGGATGTGTGAAGTAGCGGGTTATGAGAAACAGCAGGGAGGGGGTTAAAACCTCCTTGCGAGAGAAAACATGTGCGTATGCACATTTTGTTTAATTGTTTTATTGTTTTGTTAATTTGTTTATTGATTAATTATCACCCGCACCTGGGTACAATTGTAAATTAAAACCAGGTGCAGGGTATTTAAGATGTGCAGCTTGTCTGCACACGGCTGCTGAGTAGAAGGAGGCAGAAGGAAGGTGCTCTGCTTCCGAGCAGTCGTAAGTGCGGTGTTAAACCTGTGTGGTTGTGGTTTTTACTAGCAGGTAAACGGCTTAGCCGTCCTGCAAGGTAGTGAGGGAAAAACCTGTTTAGTTAGCGCTCCAGTGGGAGTTAGGTGTTTGTTTGTATTTTGTTTATTTTTTGTGTTTATTAAAATAATAGCGCGACTGCGCTTAAAAACTCAATTTCTTGTGTCCTGGGTCGTATTTTTAAAGGGGCACGAACCCGAGTGAGTGCCGGGCCGTTACAATATATATAAAATAAACTTTGTTAACTGTTTAAGATGTATTTCACAGCTAATTTGTTTTCACCTTGCTTTTGAAAAATGGTAAGTGTCAGATGTGGACACTTTGTCACTTGATTGTTTCAACACCTACAATAACATGTACTAGAATGTTTGTGAATCAAGCACTTTGATTCACTGACAGGGACTTGATGATTTCAGATATCTAGCAATTCCCTTTGGTATTATTGCCTTGTTATAGTTTTGACCTAAACATTGAGTCATCAGTACTTGAACTCTTAACTCGAAAGTGCCAGACTTAATTTGCACGCAAGTTAAACAAAGATGAGTACCTTGTGAAACCAGAGCCACACAATCATCAGCTTTTGCCCAGCACTTGAATATGATGCACAGTCAAACAAGATTTACAACATTTACCAGCCTTCTTGAAAAATAAAGCTGCGTTTTGTTTAGCTCATTCTTAACTCTCCCAGTGGACAGGTGCGTCAAGGTTTCAAATATATATGGGATGCTAAATAACTTTGTATAATCGTATTACTCAAATCAAGCAGCCGAACGGTTGTGCCACAGTCCTGAATAAGCATGTACATGTGCCAGTAAATATCAAAAGAAGAGCTAGCTTTTAAACAGGAAAGCAAAATGTCATCTCTGTGTGCACTGCACATATGAAAAAAAAAGTTACTTCTACACAAGGGAAACACAGCATTGCTTGTATGAAGACATATGGGCCTCATGCACTAAAGAGCAGTAAATGACCAGAGTTACTGCGTGGCGCAAAAATGAACCAGCAGTCGCTCTAGTCACTAAGTTAATTATATGCACAAATAAAGCAAGCTAAAAGATTAATTTGCAAGAAATCATCATGCGAAATTATGCACAAGGGTTACACACACTTTCTTATAGTATATTAAGAAAAGGTAAGTAGGTTCTGAGTTTGTCACAATGAGCGGGGGGGGGGGGGGGGGGGTGTCTTGCTTGGACTGTCTGAGGATGTACGAGTACATTGTAACATTGGAACTCAAGTCGCTATTGAAACAATCTTTAAAATATAACAAACATTCGCTGGAAACAAGAGTCATTTAAAATGGTCTGTGTTGGCTGCAAAAAAAAGTAACAAGCAGACCAAATATAACAATCTAGAATAACATATTCAGCAACATTTTCGAGTTTTGTAAAGCTTATGTAGACACATTAATTACAATGACCGTGTAATTCCCATAGCCTACTCACTACTCACTACTCCCTCCCCGTGCTCTGGCGCAGGGCAGGTCCAGCTGATGGAAGGTGTATCCAGTGGCCCTCCAAGGAGGGTTGTTCTCCCCGAATGGAGCCTTGATATTGTGCTGGAGGCTGTCACGAAGGCCCCATTTGAGCCTATACACTCCATAGAGTTGAAGTATCTGTCTATGAAGACAGCCTTCCTCTTGCACATCACCTCCGCAAAGCGGGTCAGTGAGCTACAAGCGCTGTTGGTGCAGAGCTGTATGTGTATTTGGGACGATGGCAACAGGGTGTCACTACGTACAAATCCTGCTTTCCTCCCTAAGGTGATCACAGCCTTCCACATGAACCAGTCTGTGGAATTGGAGTCTTTCCATCCACCTCCATTTTCTTTGGAGGAGGATAGGAGATTGAACTTCCTCTGCCCGGTGCGGACGTTGAGGTGTTACGTAGATGGGCTACACCGCATACGTTCTACAGGTTCTGTCGCCTTAACGTAATAGATCCTTCCTTGCCTTCATTAGGCACAAGGATCCTTGAGGTTGCACACTCGCACCGCTAACCTTGGGTTATGCAGTCCTGATGTGTCCCTGTGACAGGCTAGCTGTAGGGATGACGTCAGGCCAGAAAGAAACACACAGACAGACAGTAGTGGCAAGTGAAACTGAAGCACTGCGGCACTCAGTGATTTATTGTAAAATAAAAGGTTTGACCCTCTGCAGTCCATTTATTAAGTGTGTGTCAGGTGCGTCAGGTCCAATTTATTTTCACACGCGCAGTTAATTTTAGACACGCTGTTTAAAAGTATTTTTTTTTCCACAGTCAAACGGGTTTAAAAGGCCCTGCATATCAACAAAGCACTCACTAGGCATCTCCAGCCCCGCCCCACCCTTTCGTTCGCTATAGCTTTCACATATGCCAATAAATAAATAATAATAATAATAATAGTCGTACATACCAATCAATCATCTCCTGATCACTCGTTTTATCACCAAATGCCTCAATAATGCGATCCAAGTCATTATTTTATTACTATAACATCTGAAATAAGCTCTTCAAATGTCCGTGATATTCTCTGAGCGCTGATGCAGTCACAGGCAGCTTGTTTCCTTATGGCCGCCCCTATCTGATCCCAGGGGCAAGTATGTCAAATCATGAGATACGCCCTTTTTTTTCGGCTTGTCTCGGCTCCTGTCGCTCCCACTCGGCCATTGCATGGTTTTCTCGGCTTTTTCCGGAGAAAAAACAACTAGAAACCAGTTTTTTGCGTCTTGTCTTTTTGATGATGTCGGACTGGGTCCGACATTGCACCGGATAGGAATAATTGCAATGTCGGACCAGGTCCGACATAGGACCGCAAAGGGTTAAACAGAAAACAGGACACGGCACTTGAGGCCAAAATAAATAGACAAACAAAATGGATTAACACTAAACAAACAGTGGACGAACAGACAAACAAACATGGTGAGTTCCAGCAACTTATATTTAATTTACGTTCTATTTTCTCCTTCTCCACACCCGTTCTCCACTCACCGAACACACAACCCCGAGTGAGTGCTTTTGTGCATCTATATATACTGTTGTGCCGGGATTCAATTACTAATTAATTATTCACTTGAATTCCAGCAAGTGAACTAATTCTGTGCAACCGTGAAGTGAAGTGCAATCCCCGGTCCTAAATACAATTATACATTTTAAACACTCATGCTCATTACCCACATTATATCCCGTGTACCAACTACAATACACCAACATTAACACATGCAACATACAACATAAAACACAAAAATACAGGGGCGGGGCAATTGCCACAGTCCCTCTTATGTTGCCGTTCCTTCTCCCTCGCGACGGCTCTGGTATACTTTCCCATAAGTAATGTCTTGGTGGTCGTCTTCAAATTGAAAGGGAACGTTAGGTTACTTACCGTAACCCTGTTTACCTGAAAGAGAAGACGACCACCAACCAGCGAGGTTGCATCGGTCGCCCTCACGGGTTTGATGCAAAAAGAGAACATGAGTTCTGTGGGCTGACTGTTTAACCCTTGGTAGGCGGGATCGAGGACAACACCCTAGGTAGGGGCCTATCAGCAGCTCTGATATTAGGAGCTCAGTGAATACTTACCAATAGGCGGCATATCCCATAAGTAATGTCATGGTGGTCGTCTTCTCTTTTAGGGAACCAGGGTTACAGTAAGTAACCTAACGTTTTCCTTCTATGTATTTCATTACCCTTTTTCTTATTCCCACTTTCTCCCACACAAGGTGGATTACCCATTGCAGTTACATGTTTCAGTAAGCCAGAGAGAGTAAATCTATTTTCAGAATGAGCAATATGCTAAAGAAATGAACCTTTACAGTATATGTTCTGTTTCAGCAAATCTCACCTGCTACTGGTGAAAAAGCATTCCCATCAGCAATTAAATGCTAAAGTGATATGAACAAAAACACCTTATGGTACTATTCTCCCTTATGGTACTACTTGTGCAGGATGGGCAGTGGCAAACTGAAACGTAGCCCACTGCTACGAGTGGGTGGAAAAATGTTAGGATGGCATGGCCCTATAAAAAGTGAATTGCATAAAAACGTGTGCTATTGGTCAGAACGCAATTTACGCAACTGCTAATTTTGGGTCCCACACAATTTTGCTGTGACCATGTCTTTAAATTTGAAACCCCAATTTCCTAATCTTGCACACTCCTACCTGCTGTTACCTTTATCTGTGAACACCATGGAGTTGATTCAAATATTGAACCAGACTGATACATTAACATCTGAGAGAAAAAAAAAACACAAAACAATAAAAACTTTACCAAAAAGTCCTGTAGTGTGGAATTAATAAATAGTACAATATGTAACACCTAAATGACCCCCAACAAGCTAAAAAATAAAACAGTTTTGAATTGGTGAATGAATAAATAGATTAATGTCATACCAGTGCAGAAACATTTAAAATGAAGAACATTTGGGGTATTTATTTATCTTGCTTGTATTTGAAGATGTATCTTTTTACCTACTCAGCATATACCCTAAAATACTTAGTAACTCATTCATGTTTTATTGAAATCTGTAACTGTGCTGTAGAAATACGTTTAAAATATTCTATTGTTTCAAAAGAACACGAAAAGCCACCAGCCTTACAGATTGTTTCTCTTCTTAAACTGCATGATTTCAATAGCATATGGAGGTTTTCTAACCATACCGGTGTGTAGCAAGGTACTGTACCATTGTGCCAGACAGGCGCACTCCCAGGGACTGACTTACATGCATGATGAACAGTTACACCTGTCACTGTAATACATACCCAAATCCATCAGATGTTTGTTGACTGATGTGTTCTGTGTTTGCCTATTACATCAATTGCCAAAAAAGCAAAGCACAATGCATGCTGTAAAATAAATGCTTGTGTCAGGTGTTGGCCCTCTGTAAGTATCCAGATGGATTCTATTTAGAATAATGGTGTGTCATTTATTTACTTTTTACACTTATAAGGAAACTCAATCTCCAGCCACAGAGCTAGTTATTCTGGGTTGACTGAATGTAGCCCAATATCATTAGATATACATACTCACTGCTTATATATATATATATATATATATATATATATATATATATATATATATATATATATATATATATTGCCCCTACATTTATTAAAATATATAATAGATAATGTATTTGCCAAATAAATGTCAGTTTTATAGTTTTGCATATTTATATATTTCTGAATGTATTTTTAATATATTACATACCCTATAACACTATATGTAAGTATGCAGTGTAATAAATTCTGTAAATATACCCTTCAAATAAAGAAATGCATAGCAGATTTTTTTTTCAATCTCTTAAAAATTGCAACAAAACTTGATCAAAAGAATTGTATTTTATTTAAACACGTTTTGCTGACAGTGTCACATTGTCAGGATTGAAAACGCACGACGTACGCCAAAACGACAAAACACGTGAACATTCCTAAAATGAACACCATTTGCTTCAGACTTGCAATATTTACATGCATTCACTGCACTTGCAGCATGCTGGGATGTGGCTGTAAAAGTGGAGAGTTCTCAGCTTGCATGTCTTATTAGTGTTCACTGTAGACACATTTGAAGTTATGCCTGGACATACCGAGGCTCAACGGAATAATGCTATTGGACATTTGGAAGCCGGCGAATCTCAGTCCGCCGTGGCAAGGTGTCTGAATGTTTCCCAGAGCACTATAGGATGACTTTGGCACTGATACCAGCAACGTGGAACAACACTTGACCGCCCAAGATCCAGTAGACCATGTGTGACGACGGCAGCCCAGGACAGATTTATACGCCTATGTCATTTATGTGACAGGTTCACCACTGCAACCTGTACAACATCTGCAGCATCAGGAATGAGTAGAATTTCCGACCAGATTGTCAGAAACCGCCTACGGGAGGCGGGTATCTGAGCAAGAAGGCCAGTTAGAGAAGTGATTCTTATGCCGCAACATCATCGACTACGACTTCAGTGGTGTCATAATCACAGAAAATGCCCCATATAAAGATGGAGAAACGTAGTGTTCAGTGATGAATCCAAAACAGTGACGAATCCAAAAGAGGTGACGTCATGAACGTTTTGTGGGCAACTGTGTGTGACAGGTTGACAGATTTGGTGGTGGGAGAACCAACCTTGTTCATGTTCAAGGCAACCTGACAGCTCAGCGCTATTGTCATGAGATCATATGGCCTCATGTGATCCAAATTATGAACCATCGAAACGTCATTTTCCAGCATGACGATGCACCACCGTACACAGCCCGGGCCACCACAGCTTTCCTCACTCAGAATAATGTTCAAGTGCTTCCCTGGCCATTTTAATCACCAGATCTGAACCCTATTGAGCATTTGTGGGATGAGCTTGATCGACGTGTGCGACAACGTCACCCCGAGCCACAGACATTACAACGACTTTTTCCAGGCACTTGAGCAAGAGTGGGTTGTCATTCCCCAGCATGTTATCCAGACTTTGATTCCATCCATGGGCAGGAGATGTCAGGCCATCATTGATGCCAATGGTGGGCATACCTGTTACTGATTTCTGTTGACCTTGAACTTGAACTTTGTTTTACCTTTGAAAGTGACTTTATTGAATGTCTTAATGATTTCTGTATTTTACTAAGCAAACTGCCATACTAATGCCATAAATGTACATTCAAAACACCTGTGTGTTTCTTTTTTTGATGCGTATATTATAAACATGTTACATACAGTATCCATAGGGCCCTGCATTTTACACAACCTGCTTTCTTAGGCTGCACTTCATTCCTCCCACCGCAAGGTGGTCATGTAGTCTGCTTAATTAAACCACTTATTGATTAATAATCTCGCGATTCCTTTAATCATCTCAATTAGTCATTCTATTAACGCGCATTGGCGCGTTGATTAGGCGGCAGCAGCAGCTACAGACATTTATTTAGTCATGCATCCCTTTATTACTAATACATCTTATTCAATATGTGTAAATAAATAATTTAAATGTTTCAGTTTACTAGTAGGAACACATAATTTGTCAACAAAATATTAAAAAAACATCACTGATTCCCAGAACAATTTATATAAAATACTGAAATCATAACATCAATGCTGTAACATATATATTACAAATATAACATAATAATAATAATAATAATAATAATAATAATAATAATAATAATAATAATAATAATAATACTGCAAGGTTGTTCGCAAGCAGCACATTAAGTGTCACAGTTTCATGAAAGAAAATGTCCCATGCATTAAATGTTGCTATTAAACTTAAGCATCGTCAGTTATGAGCTGGTTGAAAAAAATGTGGTTGATCCGCAAAAAGATTAATGTTTTTTCAGAAACGTCATGGAAGGTTTTTACATAGTTTGTTTACTGCGGTGTCTGTGCTGTGTACCTCTTGTGCCATTGCTCGGTTATGTATTTATTAATTCTGCAACTTTATTATATGTTTGATGGACGCTCACTTCACAGCTTTCAAACCACTGAATCAGATCCACCAGTCCCTTGGCATGTGTCGATTTAGATTTTAAACTAAGCAATTTCTGGAGGTCCTTTAACACTACAGTGTTTGGTGAAATGTGCAATTTTTTTAACGGTTGCAACCAGCTTGTCTGCTTTCGGAAAATTATTTGCCCAGATATTGCTGGCAAGGGCTATTATGTGGGCATTACAAGTCAAATGTACTGAATTTGGCAGTAAACCTCGAAGAATGTCATTGTATGCCTTGATTATGTAACTGGCATTGTCGGAGACAAATTCAGTCACATTATTAAAATTAACTTCAAATACGTTTAAACATTTCACAATGCCCTGTGCCATCGATGAGTAATTCACAGAGTGCAGATTACGTGTGTCGGCTAATATTACTTTCAGTTCGAAGGTATTCGATAGTCCTTGGAGAACAAACAAAATGTGCAAAACATACTGATCTTTTGCATTTGTAGACTTGTCAGTAAGTACAGATACACTGTCAGACATCTTTACCTGTTGTACAATTTTCATCTTGTGCAACTCAGCAATTTGGGGTAGATATTCCCTTCTCAATTGACCTGCTGTAGGAATTGCTCCTGCATTTATTACATGTTTGTTCAGAAATATACGTAGTTTGGGATTATCAATTTTTTCCAGGGAATATTAGCACAAAAAAATGCCTCTGTCAAATCGAAAATAACATCTCGTCGGCGTTCAGAATTTTCGTTCCCCTTACGTTTTTTACTGGCGGATGCTGTCTCATAGCTATCCAGCACACTGTCTAACCCGGCACACTGGTTCCTAGCAATGCCAGGTTGTACAGGTTTTACTGTATATTCAATAAGCTAAAAAAAAATAGACATCTTTCTTTGAGCGATGAAGGACAAACCGTATAACTGTATACAGTACATTGCGTTTTTAGAATATCCTTTTACAATTATTTTATGAATAATTCAACAAACAAAATTGTTCATTTATCTATTTCTTAAGTGCTGTTGGTCTCAGTCTAGAAAGGTTTTATAAATACCAAACATTGTTTTATTTAAAAAATACATGGTAAAGCTTAATCAGTGAGTTTATGGTTTATGAATAATACAAATCGTGGGTTTTGATTCAGAACTGAATTCAGACAGATGCTTCCCAAAATTCCCCAAAATATATAAAACATAATAATCTTTACAAAAGCTACCATTACCAATGATAATCACAAAAGTTTAAAGACTGTAGAAAACAATTACTCTGTAAATAGCAACAGACGGTAAATTAAAGCAGACAGAACAAAAGACCCTGGGGAGATGTTTTGAAAATCTAACTACTATATGAAGCACTACTTGGAGCCAAATCTACAAAGAATGCACTGCCAAATAAACTACCCAGAAGCACAATAGAAAAGACAAAAAAAAAACAGCAAAACACTAGTACTGTTGATGTGCACGTGGCAATGTAGGTTTGTGTATGAAGTGTATGCATTTTGAATGCATTTTAGTATCAACAGGACATTCTAAACTATGTGTGCTTCAAACTAAACCTTTATTTGGATTTTCTGACCTACATAAAAAATAATGTTAACATCCCAGGACATTTGGAAATAACTAAAAACGCTTTTCCTTTTGTCAAACTGCTGAAACAAAGTGCCCTATTTTGAGAAACAAAAGTGCAAAGGCAATTTTTCAGAGGTGAATATAATAGTTTTTATAGTATAAAACTACCAATAAACTACTGAAAACAGTAGGTTAGCTGCTCATCAAATGTTTTTATTGCTAGTTTGATAGTGTTAAAATTCACAGGGCATGAACAAGGCCCCTGAGGTGATGTTTAGGTACGTGGAGTTAATAACAAATGAAACTTGTAAAGAGAAAGGCTCCACCTTTTCGAAGGTCCAACACATAGAATGGGGGTTCTGTCATTGAGGAGACCTGACATACGAAGAGGCTCGCAAACCAGAAAGAAAAAAATTGATTAGTAATATTAACACATGAGAGGTTCCGGATCTTCAATGGCCCAACATATGCAGCAGGGGGGTTCCGTCGCGACAAACAGGAGGGGGGCCACCGTCTTTGCAGTGACCCAACATAAGAAGAGGGACATTCAAAGAGGCTCACAAACCGGAAAGAAAAACATGGAGTTAGTAGTTATTAGAACATACAGAGCGGCGTGTTCTGCCTCTTCAAAAGCCCAAAGGGGGGTTCCATCGCTGAAAAGACCCGACAAGCAGGAGAGGGGTCATCGTCTTTGAGGAGACCTGACAAACAGGAGAGGTTCCACCACTTGGGAGCCCTCACATAAATAGAGACATCACAACCTGAAGGAGAAGAAGACAAGGAATCATGCATGCTAAAGGAGGGGGTTGAAGAAAAATGAGAGAAAACATTTAACACGAGAAGGAAAGAAAACAATTAACGTGACAAAGGGATTAGTAAACTGTACCCTAAAGACTATGTGAAGACCCTCCGCACGGTGGAAAGGAAAAACCCCCTTTCTTTTTATTTTATTTTTTTAGTGGGAAACCTTTGGTGGCCCTGTCGTCCCCACTCTGGACATATTAGCAATGGACTGATGGGCAGATGCTATTTCGGATGGTGAAGACTTAATGTAAGCTTTGACTGCTGATGAGGTCCAGCGTCCCATATTTATTTATTTATTTATTTATTATTAGATGCTGGTTAATCTTTGCTCTTGCTGCTGAAGTGGCTGCCCCGATTCTGATTGAATGAGGAGTATAGAATTGCGGGGGAAGTTCTGCTCTGGAAACCAAAGTGAGAGCTGAGAAGAAAATCAATGCCTTGATACAACAGATCCTCTTGCATTGATGAAGAGGTGGTCGGAAGGAGATTTGGGTTTACGTTGAGTGACATATTTCAGCATGGACACAAGTCAATTTTGAAAGCAGAATACATTGTCCTTGCCGAAGCGGATCTGTTTTTGAAATGCGTAGGAAGAGAATAAAATGTGAATCTAGAATATGCGTGAGATCACTGCAGCGAATACCCTGATATTCTGAACATCTCACAAACCCAGCAAAGTGCAGATAGACATATGGTTTCCATTGTTAAGTCATCAAATGGAGAAAAGCAGCCTTGATGGAGGATTGAAATTGAATTGCTAAGAATGACTATAGAGATAGGCAGATGGGAAGGAGAAGTGGCTGGAGAGCTCTTAGAGATTCTGCGCAGGAGGAGATGGACAGCTGAAATTGATAGTAGAGCTGGAGAAGCAATAGACATCAAGCAAAATTGGTGTTGTATTACTGACAGATAGGATTTGACTGTAGAAAATCCTTTGCGTGTACTATGAAAGCCATGATCCAGTCCTGGTTGAATGGAATCGGATTAATCCTGCTTTGGGAACAGAAAAATCAATAGGTGGTCCAGCCAGTGAAATAAGAGGGGCAATGGAAGTAGGACTGCTGCAGCCATGATGCTTGTGCTGTATTGAGTGTTCCGCTGATAGTTAGGTTCAGTTGAAAATTAGCTGACTGAACTGGGGTGTCACTGCTGTAGAGCTGTAGGACAAGACTAAAATTGGAAAATCTGTAAACGAGAAAGAGCGACAGCTGTATTATTATAAATGCCCAGTAGATGGCACGCTTGGATTAGAAAGTTATTTGATAGTGAAATCCATATTAACTGCCGCAGTAATTGCATAATAACAGGTGAACTGGAACGGCCTTTATTAATAATATGAACTGTAGATTTGTTTTCGCAAAAGAAAGGTATTGGTTTCTTTGACCAAAGATGACCCGATATACGTGCTGCTGCAACTATTGGGTACCTTTCAAGAAGAGCTGTGGATTTTAGGTGTGGCCATGCACTAGAAAATCATTCATTGTTTAAAAACCTCCAAATCCCTTAAATGAAATGTCCGTAAGTAAAGTCAGGTCGTGAGGTGTTGAAATGAAATCATCATAGATTATAGATGGGCCATGAGAGCTGACCACATCTTAATGTCTTTTCCAGCTTCTGACGAAATAATAATGTAGGAATCTAAAGTTTTTGCTGTTGATGAAAGAGCAAGTAACTCGAGATATAAATGTCCAAACTTGGGGAATATGCAAATTGCAAAATTAAAATGATTCCGCGTTGAATGAGAATTGAACCAGATTAATATGCCACCCATTATGATTTTGTGCCTCAGTTACTGAAAGAAAGCAGCAATGAATCGCTGCAGCCAGGAGATTGTATGGAAACAGTGTAACGTGACGATTGACAGTTCTACTGCCGATATGGGCGTGGAGAGACGAGGCTGTAATGGCGTCTGCAATGGCGAGAAAGTAAACAGAATTGGTAATGCTGATATTTAGTGATTCCAGGCGATTGTGCACCGAAGGACATCGTTAAGAGTTGAATGAAAGCTTGCTGTCTTTATAAAAGGTCAGAAAGATAATCTGCACTACTGGATCTTGTAATGCAGTTGGTGGCTGCTGCTGCTACTTAAGTACTGGATTGCGACAGAAAAGAAATACCTTTCAGGATTCTGTGAATGTGTCAATCTTTAAAAAGGCTCACTGGAAATGCAAGCCAAGGAAGATGCAGTTTAGCTCTGGTGGTCAGAATACTGGATACAGTGCAACAGGATCGAGTACTGTACCATCGCAGCGGCTGATGTGGAAGGTTGGCGTTGTGCAGAGTCAAAGATTTGCTATGTTGGTAGGATAAAACAGGATACTGGGCGGATTTCTTTAGCCGTTTCATCTGCTGGATTTGGATACAGGGATGACGCCATCATCGGGGATTTCCTGATTCTAAAAGAAGATTGCTGCGGGTGAGTGTTCTTCTGTATTCCAAATAATCGATTTAGATGTTGGTCTGTAGTGATACATGAAACGAAAACTAAGCACAAGACTACTGCATAGGGGTGACTAATGGTTTAAATAGAGTAGACTTAATTGATGAGAGGAGATCATAGAAGAGAGGGGGCCTAGCTAACGCCCCCCCCCCCCCCCCCCCCCCCCCGAACCACACCTAATAGGTTATCATTTTTTGTATCCCTCTCAGCCTTTGTTTTTGCCCTGTGGGTTGTACAGGTTAAGGCAATTATTTTAGGAGAGATAAAATAATTGTAACAGTGTAAAACCAGCAAGACAGAAGTTAGTTGCAGTAAGGAGGAGTTAAATTATTGTTCTGAGTAGTTCCTTGACAGTTTTTATACTATTAAACTTGTTTTATTCCTCACTGGGAATTTGCTTTTGCTATTGAACTTGTTTCAAAATACAACGCTAAGTCTGTGAAAGTGAGATTATAAGATTCTAAAGCCCTTTTGGCTTAACACTAGAACGACCAAGGTGGTCATTTTGACCGTTTTTGGAATTTAAATTTGAATTGGTGTGAGTGTTTAAGATAAGGAACCGTGCTTTCCTGACTTTTCCTAAATATGTATACTAACTACCCCGACAAAGAAATAATCGCGTAGCTGCAAAGATTAGTGAGATAAAATACTGTCATACCTATTCTGACCAGGCACAGTAAAATTGACCGATACATATAAAACATTAAATGTTGCGGTATTATTTGTGTTTATCAGTCGGGAATTGCAGCCGTATTGAAGTTTGATTATATCAGTCTCCATTCCTCAAGTGAGCTGTCTGTTGACATTGCTATTGTTTCAATGAGCCTCTGAATAGCCCATCAATCAGTCGCATAGCTTGCGTATATGCACATTGTTATGTAGGAAATATAAACCCATTTATTTAGTACATTTATATAAATGTATATACACACATTTGACTGAAGCCCATTCTGTTCAAACGTTTATTTATTCATGTCATTTCAATTATAGTACGTCTGTATATAAACGCATAGCTTCAGTTGGGTATATGCACATTGTTATGTAGGCAATATAAACCAACTTATTTAAAAACAAAAAATATATACTTCAGTTGTACAGTTTTGTATGTATATGATATACCTGTATATACCCAAATTTATTTTCAATTATTTGCTTATTTCATTTTGTGCCGTTTTTTGAGGATGTGCTTTATGTAATATGTCTGTATATAAACACATTTATTTACAGTGTTTCAGTTTTGAAGATGCTTTATATTCCTGAATAAAACTACGACATATATTCAGTTGTTTGTCCTTTCATTATAATATTTATGTTGTTTTTAATACGCCGGTCAAATTGACTGGTCATGGTTGTTCAAGGTATGCCTTTAAACACGGTCGTTCTAGTGTTAAGAGATCTGTGAAGTTTATGCTGTAGTTGTACAGTGTATTAGTATATTAGATTTGTTGAAAATTGAATGACTTTTATTTACATTATTTATTTTCTAGCAATTGTATCACAATGGATTGATTCCAGTCAACTCCAGCCAGCTCAGATATTCTCAGTTTTCTGTGTATAGCCCTTATTAAAATAAGAGTGAAGAAAATGCTGACGGCTTTCTTTATTCACCTATTCTCTGGAGGCCTTTAATTCACACTGGAGTATGTGACCATCAGGCCCTGCACTTCACACATTACCTCTCTTGCTCATTATTCTTTGCATGCAGTGCATCAGGAAGTAATAATCATGAAAGCTACAGTGCACAGGCCCAATCGTTCCCATCATTATTGGTGCAATGATACTGTCAATACGAGGATAAAAATATCAGTGTAGAGGGTGCTACAAATCGAAATTCCTGGCCCTTTGGCATACAAACAGGCACTTCTGCACGCAAAAAGGACAGTGTTTACTATGTATGCCTTTAACCCTTTATTGCATTGTGTGCAGTATACTGTACATTAAATTAGTTAGTCCAAAGGAAGTATTTCAATTCAATATTTAAAAGCATAGTAAAAAATGAAATAATTTAGTTTGTCAAACATTTTTACAAGGTCTTGGTCAATGTCTTTTGTGCAATATGTTTACAATTACAGTAGTCTGTTGCGTATCTGACTGTGGTGGGACCAGAGTAAGATTGTAAAAATGTGTAAAAAGTCAGATAAATGAATCCTGTTTTAAATACCATTATACACAGCTGTAACAATTAATATATTCACATAATTATTGTTTTGAGATTCAGCTTCTATTAGGGAGCTCCCCTAAATCTGATGTTTGGAAAGACACAGCTGACAAACGCCGCTGACCATTCTTCCCTCGACACTGCTGAACAAAGCTTTCTCGCTCCAAACTCTCGAATGCTGAATCTGAATTCTCAAATGGGCTTTCTGTTTTCGTTCGTGTATCGCTACACAGCTCTGCAGACTTCAACTTAATCGTTTAAATCTGATTATCAATTTAGATTTGAAAAGGCTACTCACCGCACTTTTCTTTCTCTGCAGAATCGAATTCTCGAATGGTGAATGCATTTCTCTTCCTGGAAAATCTACCGATCCTGCGCTCGCGCCTGCAGCACGCTCCTAATGTCTGGGCTTCTGAAGCTATTATCTTCTCTGCGCCTTAAACACCGTTGCCCCTGGGACACTTTTCTAGCTCTGCGTTCTTTAAGCCTTTGCGGTCCATGTTTTTAAAACACTCAATGGGGAAGTGAATTGCCTTTGATTGGTACACAATTGTAAAGGGCAGGGAAGGGCAGCTTTTAAAATGCCTATACATCCTCCCTTATGGCATCTCTTTGCTACCTGTTGGAAGGAGCAATTCTGTTTTGCCACGAGCTAACTTCCGGCTGCCGCAGTAGTCCCAAAGTCTTTGTTTCGCTCTCCGAAGCCCTCTATGGGATTGGCTCAACACTCACGTGTCCCCTTATTGCTGCACTTGCTAGTTGACCTCTAGTTTCTTTTTAATTTCTAATGCTTTTTTTACAGTTGTTAAGCAGCATTTAGTTATTGCTGTGTATTGTTTTTTACAGGGTTTATTGACAGCATTTCATGGTCTAAAACAGGTATTTCAAAATTTGTACGAGTGCATAGTATACTTAAGAGTTAGCATACTTTAAGTATGCTGCAATAATATGCCTTTAACCTTAGAGTATACTTCTGAAGTAGTATACTTTTTTAAATTCGTTTTATACTGTGTCTAAAACGTAGTCACAATAAATATGAAATATCCAACTGTATTTTATTACTGAAGCACCTACTGTATATATATATATATTATTATTTTTAAACTACACATTGACACAACCAGTCATTACTTGCAATAGCTAGTAGTAGCCTATAGGTTTTGCTACATAAAAATGCACATACCATGTTTGTTTCAGCTTTTTTATCAGTGAGCTCCGGCTAAATGCAAAACAAACTAACTAAGGCCAGACTTACATACCACAGTGTTGCAGCAGTGCTACTGAGGGAATGGGAAATTTGGACTAGCGGGATCGTCACTCAAAGTGGTGCTAATCGCAGCAGAAATCTGCTAGAAACTGTCCTCAGACATAACACTGATAACACTGATCTGGATTTTGTTTTCCGATATTGTGAAAATGTAACTGTTGGATTACTTTTATCCACATTACAAATAATTACGATTACGAAATTTGTTTTGTTTTTAAAGCAATCTTGACTACAAAATATAGGATTACAAATCATGATGTAGTTTTTTTTTGTTTTTTTTTTAGACCTCCCTGATAGTAAATTCCTTCAAAGACTTACTTGGACAAAGCCTGTCACCAAGGCCCATGCCCCACAATGTCTCACATTGCTGGTCTTCAACTTCCTGTATATTAGATTCTTCACCATCTCATGTCGTCTTCAACTGTTTCTACTGACCGTGAACTTGAAGACTAAAGAAACAGCAAGATTGTAGAAACAAGCCAACTGTGAACAATGATAGGTTGTTCCAGATGGTTGAATACCGCTGGTATGGTATGGACATGTATTTATTTATTTATTTATTTTATTATTTGTCTAAGGTCCTTCTCTGTCCTATAACTGTCTTTAAAAAATGATTGATAAAAGAAAAAAATATATATATTGGTATCACGCAGTACATACCACACCTGCTGGTCTTTTCCTGAATTAAGACTGTATACAGTTAGAATTGTTTTTATTTTCATTGATCCCAATGTTGATGTTCAGTAACACACAGCCCTGTTTAGCTTTTGAAAATAAGCATTTAAATTATTTAAAATATGTTCGTAATAACTGTGTTGTACATAATTAATACTTAATGTTACTACCTGTTTACTCAATGTTGTAGGAATGGGTAGTTTATGAAAGTATTTCATCAACCATTTATTTGTGTATTTGTGCTTTTGAAACAGAGCTCAGCTATATAATAACATTACCTTGACATCCTGCTAATGGCATACAGCAATATACATCCATGGCAGGTGGAACTTTGATGAGTTGAGAACACATTTTATTTAGTATGAGATCATAGTTTTTTGTTAAGTTATATAAAAGTATAAATTATTGGCATAATATTGTCTTATGAGTAATGTTAGTCCTTTTAAGTAATTACAGACATTTTTGTACACTTTTATTTTAATAGTTTTAAAATGTAATGTGCCAGTTTTAATATCTGAAATATACAAATGGTATATGTTATTATGTAGTACATCAGTATGTTTCAAGAACACCTTAGGTATACTGGTAGTATATGTGGAGTTTACTTTTAGTAATTACTTTTAAGTAATATTATTCAATACTTAAAGTATATTCAACCTACACTTTAAGTATACTAATAGTGTTCTTTAAGCTACTGTTTTTGTATGCTTAAAATATAATAATGATGATAACAATACTATTATTATTATTATTATTATTATTATTGTTGTTGTTATTATTATTATTATTATTATTATTATTATTATTATTATTATTATTATTATTATTATTATTAATAATAATAATAATAGACATTTCAGTCAATGTAAATATCAAGCGTAAAAAACTGACATAATGTATATAAAACATTGTGTTAGATAAATTATTTAACGCAATAGATTCACATGTATTTTGTAGATACATACTTAGGTATGATTTATACTTTAGTACATATACATGCAATTTGAGTTGTTCAAAGCATACATTCAGTCAAACTATTTTAAACATTTTGTTTATAAATCTAAAGAGTCCTTGTTGTATCTAAGGTGACCAGATACCAAGAGTGAAAAATCGGGACACTTTCAGTTGATGCGGGGAGGAAAGAAACCTCGTGAACTACTGCACAACGCAAGCGACGCAAACTACGTATCTTTCTTCTGTAGATAGGCTTTTTTTATTCCTTCGCCTTCCTGTGTGCATTGCACTTAGGCAAAAACAAAAAATTAGAGAAATATAATAATAAAAAAAAAAAATACTCCAAATCGGTTAACTTTCTTGTTTACTGTTCCGATGACAGCGATGTTTTAATCAGCCTATCAGTGTGTCTGTACTGGCTTTTCTGTGACCTGCTGTACTGTGCGTAGCAGATTGGACAAAGTCAGTGCTGCATTGTTTTGATTCAGGTTGCTAAAATCTAGTTTTCAGCATTAGACGTAAAATGCTAAAAATGGACAACAAAGCAAAACAAGCGAAGTATATTTCGGCTGTGGATCGTGTCAAGACATTTCCCAAAGAAAGCTTTTCTTGGTGCGTGCTCCTGTGCGTCTGGTTTTACTGGTGAAGTGTCATGATGGCTGGTGGTGTTGACGAGCCTGTCAACAACACCAGCCATCAGTATAGCAGCCCCATATATACGAAATTTCCTAACGAGAAAATAAAAATGTCACGTTTTACATCAGGGTTTTGAAAGCTTACTCTAAAAATCGGGACAAATGGCGTCCCGAAAGTACCTCAATTGGGACACGGGACAAAGCGCCTAATATCAAGATGATCCCAATTTTATCGGGACGTCTGGTCACCCTAGTAGTGTCACATCAAAGGGAGCTTGGGTTACTGAAGAAGACGCTGTTTATGTACCTGTCGGGATCTCTGTTATGCGTTTATTAAGCTCTGTACTCAAGCCAGTTAATCCTGATTGTGCGCACACACGCAATGAAAGCTGTGTTCAGGGTCTCCATGTGTTCAATGAAAATAGCAGTTCCGTCTTTAGGGACTGCTGTAAGCCGAGTTGTTAGTGTTTCCGGTTTGACGGTGTGTGTTGCTGACTGTAAATACAATAAAGAGCAGTTCACATTTACAGTTACAACTGAACTGAAATGTACTTTGGCTTTAAAAAAAGAAAAGGCCACCAATGTAGGTGTATAGCAGAGTAAAGCTAACAAGACAAATTAATTTCTTTTTTGTGGAAAGTAACATTATTATGTAATATTGTTACTCCCATTAAAAATCTACTGCGTTATAGTATCTCGTTATTGAGAAAAGTTATATTATTACAGTAACGCGTTACCTAAGTAACGAGTTACCCCAACTCTGGTCACTAATCACTTATTTATACCAATTGTCTTTGGATTCACAGTGGGGAGTATTTTTCATTATCTGATTAATTCAACGACTGTAGGTCAAAATGCAATTTGCACCAAGGAAAATATAACTTAATACTTAACTGTTACTGTTACGGTAGTTTGGTATAAAAACCTTGATAAATATGGATCTAGATTTCTGAGCATGCAAAGCAGACATGTTCTTGTATTATGCATGCTTGGCGATTAAGTGCTGTGGCAGGATGGAAGCCCTGCCAGTGTAATGTGTGTGGGGGGGGGGGGGAATATTGGGTTGGCAGGGAGAGGGTTAAATCCCCCCCCTGCCAGAACACACATGGGAATGTGGCTGGTGCCATAATGGAATAATTGATGATTAATTAGGCTCCAGCCACAGGTGTATAAAAAGGGAAAAAACTGTCTTTTGGGGGTTGGTGTTTAGATGAGTGCCGTGTTGTGTTGGGTTATAAGGGGAATGTCTAGTCGTTTGGTTATACGGTTTGTTTGAACCGTATATTTTGGCCACTGCGCCTATTTGTTTGTTTTTGTGTTTAATTAAAAGTGCACAATAGCGCTTAAACTGCAGCTTCTTGTTTCTGTGTCTCTCTCCCTGACGGTAACAAGCTTTGCCAGTGATGCTACCCTGTCACAAATGGTGTTAGTGGCGGGATAGAAAGAAAGCGTAGACGAGCAGCAGCGCCCATGGGGAGACCACCTCTTCAAGGAGGCCGTCTTTCAGGATGAGGAATGGCTCCGTCTGAAGACTGTCCAAATGCCGGTCTCGCAAATGTCGAAGACAGATACCCCCTCCTTCCCAGTGTTGTGGGATGGCGGCCTGGACACCTTCTTCACCTATCTCGAGACTGGTGCTTCGCCTGTGGGGAGTCTGGACACTTTGTGGCCTACTGCCCCCTCCAAAAGGAAGAGGAAAAGCTGCCGGACCAAATACTGAAGAAAGGGAGAGGTAGCCATTCCCGAAGGTGAGCAGGGAAGCCGCCAGCGCCCAAGAAGGGGGAGGTGTCTCCAGTGCCAAAAGGGGAGGAGCCGTTGCCATCTCCAGCTGCACGTCCGGAGGGGCCAGTGTTGCCACTGCCGGAGTGCCCCGCACCGCTGCCAGCATTTCCTTTACTTCAGTTCCGCCATAGACTGCCATAGTCATGCCCTTCATAGTGTTAAATATAGTCTCCTTGTGATCTTTGCAGTCTTAAGAAAGTAGGCAACACACAGCTGGGAAACTATTAAGAGGAGAGATTCAAAAACAGAATAGCATTGTCTGCTAAGTTCTGCTTTTGTAGATGTTTGCTGATCTTCATACTCAAGCCCCACACATTTTCTAATACACCTTTTTAAAAAGCAGTGCTACATTCTTATGGTATAATTTAAAATACACAGTGTACAACCGTTAACGTGGGCAAACACTCTTGTAAGGAGTCCATCTGTTGATTTTAAGTAGATATCACTATCCATAATAACAGATGAGCACTAGAATTCCATACCTGTGCAAATAAGTTCACTCAGAGCAAGATGGCATAACCTTCTGTCAACTTGCGAGGTTAGGCCCCTGGTACTCTCACAATAATGTACTCTTAATTATGTCATTTACCATGACATATATCCAGCATTTACAATTCACCAGCTGTTGTAACCCATGGCTGTGTTGGATGTAATTTTGCTAGCATGATAAAAGCTACAGTACATAAAAGCTTTAATAGGCTGATAGTATTACATTCAGATGAAGGAAATGTCTTATACGCTCATTCATTTTAATTCATTTTTTCATAAACTCTGAAAGGAACTCCCATGGACAAATTTGAGCAGGTCTGAATTTGGAAAAGAAAAAGTAATAATGTTAAATGAAACTTACACAAGGTTTGTCTTTTACCCCACATATGTAGTATAACTGGTTTATTTATGCAGGTTTATTATGCATCCTTGTCTCTTCTACTGTTGTAATATATTTTAAATTAACAAATCTTTAATTTTTCCAAACAAAAAATGTGTAGAGAGAGGAGTAAAAACATAAACAGAATGTTATTTTAAACCTTAAATATTGTGGCTTAAACTTCATGTACCTCCTGCACATACATGCACACTGACGAACAGTATTAACACATGCTTCTACATACCAAACGTACACAAAAAAGTGGACAGGAAAAGAAAGGAAATCATTGAAAATCAGTGAGCAATATTGGGCTCCATTCCAGGCAGTACTCACATTTAAAACAAGAATGTGAACAAGTAACATAGTGTTTTCTGTACATCATAGCAATGCAACAGTTCATTATATTGTGTAATTCCACTAACAAAAATAGCCTGATTTGTATACATAAATAAATAAATAAATAAATAAATAAATAAAGTATTTCTATTATCTTACAGTATGTTATCGCAAAAGAGCACTATGCAATCTATATAACTTAATTTAATAAACACAACCCAATACTAAATGAAGTTCTTAGAAACAATGACAAATATTATAATCATTATTATTTTAATTATTTTAAATGACTACACTTATGTATGTATATTTACTCAGCAAGAACCATCTGAAATAATACATGAAATTAGGGTATTTTATGATTACAAAAACAAACAATCAAACATCACCTTAAACCCTCATAATATAGCAACAGGGGAAAATGTAATATTTCTAGATTATTAATAAATAATAAATTAGCAAATTACTAAATTAATGCCAGCTAAAAGTATGTCTTACTACTGTTAACAATAATAAGTAAAACAAATGCAAATGCACACCAGATTAAACAATGAACAAAAGACATCATCCCTTAATTTATAGATTTTCAAAGTGTGAGCATGAATTTAAAACCTACACTGACACAGCAATGCAGGTGCTGCACATTTTCCAAACCCTAACCTCCTGGTCCTAACATGTAATATACAACCTGCACATGGAAAAATATATAAAACAAATAAAATAAAACACTATAAGTGGAAACAAATGTTTTTCGAACAACAATAGTCACTCGCTAAAATGCTCAAAAAAACAACAGCATTTACTTTTTTCTGAAAATAATGTTTCTCACAGCAAAAATGAATACTAAAAAACAGCACATTCTTCATTGCTTGCTAAATAAAAAAAACATTTTATAAGATTATGCATAACCATAATATAACACCAATAATACACCAGCAAAAAAAAAATATTAAATCAAATATTCTTTAAGTACACACATCTCCAATACAACAGCCACAACTCCAAAACAACAGATAAAACAGAGAGCTGATCCTAGAAACCTCTTCCATAATCCATCCTCTGCAACCCCTGCCAACCCCCTCAAAACATCCAGCGAAAAACTCCATCAAAGCCCCCAAAACCCTTACCAACAGCAGCAACACCACACATGTGAGTGCAATGAACAAAAACAAAGAGGGAGACTCACAGTGGTGAAGTTGATGGGGTAGCAGCTTTCTCCACGAAAGGTGCACTGCAGGAGCATCTCGCCTATGTCGTGACCCGTGCGGTTGAAGAAGTCGGTCATGTTGAAGGGCTTAGCCTTGAACCCCCGGAAGTTGGCCTTGTCTTTGAGGGCAGCCAGAACCTCAGGCTCGGCCAGTTGGGTGTTGGCGATCTCATAGTTGTCGTTGAGCAGCTCCAGCATCTCCCCCACATGGAAGAGGTCGTTACGGGTGATCTTGGAGAAGCGGAACTCGTTGAGGTTACAGATGGTGACGGAGGGAAAGGTGAGGTTTGGCGCTGAAACCTCGTCCAGCTTGGTTATATGCGGGTAGGTGAAGTAGTAGGTGACCCGATCAACGCAAACCAGAAGCAGGAGTCCTAACGAGCCCAGGAAAGACAGTGTCCAGAGGAAGCGGCGAAAGGTCATGGGGCCATAGGCGAAGATATGGCTCATTCCATGCAAGGTGGAGCTGTTTGCAAACACCTGCAGGTTGGATGGCCGTATGCTTTCAATACTTTCCTCTGAATCACCCGTCATTGTTGTAATATATCCTGTAGTGATGGACAGTACAAACAAAAAAATATAATCCAGACTAGTAATGCTTTACAGTTCCCAGTCCTGAAAGCAGAAATCCTTTGCTTTTTCTTTCTTTCTTTTTTGGATCAAAGCAAAAGGTGAATAGGTTGACAGCTCCCACCCATATTTAAAGAAGCCCCTCACTGAGTGTTCAAGAGCGAGACTAGAGGAATACAAAGAACCAACAGAGAAAAAAACATGAAAAGAAAGATGGGAGTTGTATAGGAAGGCAGTGTTTAAGGGAGGGGGGTTTAGTCTCAGCTCTCAATGGGACTCTTCATCCACCAATCGGAAGGAACATTTCTGCATTGCCACGGCGATGGTATGCAATGTTTTGTGAATGGGGCGGGGATAAAGAGCTGTATTGCTGTTCCTCTCTCTCTCCCTGTCTCTTGTCAACCCAAAAGGGGAGTGGTAGATCTGTCAGTGACCCACCTCAATGCTGTATAGCTGTAGCCCCCACAGGGTTCCTCTCCCTGTCTCTCTGGTCCCTCTGAAAGTGAAGCATGCACCACGCTGCCTCTTAGCTGCCTCTGCCGTCTAGCTCCCGAAGCTTTATAAAACCTGCAAGCTTCCTTCTGATCTTTTGACTGTATAGATTCTGCTGTCTGCTGCCTCTCTCTCTCTCTCTCTCTCTCTCTCTCTCTCTCTCTCGCTCTCTCTCTCTCTCTCTCTCTCTCGCTCTCCCTCTCTTTAGTAGTCAGGGTCCATCCCACTGCCGAACATGCTCAGAGAATTCCGTGGCTTGTCTGCTTCTGAGTCCTGCACAGGAAGTATCTCTTGTTCATCGCTGGAACTTCACAGTACGGGTATTATGGTATAGTAGTACTGGCTTGTGATTTTGAATCACTGATAATTGTTCATGTACAAGAATGCCACAGGTAGCTATGCAGGTGGATTGCATCTCTCTCTATATATATATATATATATATATATATATATATATATATATATATATATACACCATATTGATCAAAATGCAGAAATTGATCTATCAGTCAATGTCTACCGACTGGGTGTGGTGTCTGCTGTTTGTCAAGCCTTTCAACATGATGGCACGCACTGAAGGGAAACCCTGCTGTCTTATTTGACTTTTATTAATCATTTTGAATTACAGCTCATGTTTCTATTACTGCTTGGCTGATATAATCCTGCATAGCCCAGCACCTTCGCTGCTTCTGGTTCTTTCTTTCTGATTGCATGCAGTAAATGTGACTTTTGCATTTCATTTTCTCTCATACTGCATTTTGTCTCACACATGTAAAAAAAAGCATTTTGATCAGCATTATACAAAGAAATATCACCAAATCAATCATTTGCAATTACAATTTTTAGAAAGGTAATCCTCTGTAAAATGTACCATTGCACTTCCTTCATTATATGGCCTCCAGCTTCAAAAGTGGCATCCCCATCAAAGCTCCTCCTCTGAGAATAAAATGATGCTGTTAGCCTGTCTGCCTCTTCACTCTTTCCTAATGCCGTTTTTCACAAACTACCAACCTACAGCCAACAAACAACATACTCTAATACATCCTTTTTATTTTGGTCACTTAGAGCCAAGAGGAGACCACCAGAACTAAATTAGATTAGAGTAGAAAAGATTTGAACCAGGTCCTGGAGGTTGAAGGAAATACCCTTATTCACAAATGGTATGCATTCACTGGTGATAATTACACTCTCCCAATTCAGACAAAGCCTGACCCTGAGCAGTACAATGGTGGTCAATCATTGTATGTACATGCATGGAAACTATCACACTGCATTTTACCAGTTTCCATCAGTTTGACATAATTTCTCATAAACAGTATTTGCAAAAGTATACTGCCTTAAAAAATATGCATTTTTGCATAAGAATTAACACTGTTGCCTGGAAACACATGAAGTTGGGCTGGTATCTGTCTGCATTGTCTAAACGTGTCTTTAAAAAAAATGAAATCACTTTTGACTCATGTTGGCATGTGACATAAAAAACTGTATGTGAACAGTAGCAGACTTTGCACATGTGCCAGCAGATTACATCTTCTTTTCGACCCAGGAGCTGCTGCCATACGCCGCCACCCTCAGTCATATTTAGTAAATGCCAAGTTAAGTCATAAATGACTGGAACAGGCGTGAGACTTTAAATGGCCAACCGCTGCCAGATCTTTTTTTCAACTCCGCAAACATTTCAACTGACCCTGACTGAGTACTGTTATTGGTTGCTAGGGTGATCGCCTCTTCCCAGCTTCTGCTAACATTCTATTGGTTGACAAACAACAAGGCTACTCAACAAAAAAATATATACATTTACTAGTGACACCAAAGAAAGTTTTTTTTATTTTTTTTATGCAGAAATACAAGTGTGTTTATGTGGGCCAATTACTGTTGATAGCAGCAGATTTTACTGTAGGTATATATACAGTTTACAAAAATTATTTTGTTATTTTGTGTAGTTTATAAAACTGAGACAATATAGTTTCATGTTAAGTGATCGTTATCAAAATTATGGTTTCAGAAGAGCGGGAAAAATAAAGATCAGACTTTTATTTAAGATATGTAGATAATGATCTACATATGATATTGATTAATATGTTTTTTTGAGATTTAATACATTTGAGGCTGAAGATGTAAATAATAATAATTGCTAAGAAATAAATAATACTATTTAAAAAAATTAAAATAATAAAAAATAATTAATAATACATTCACATGTGTTGCACTGTTTATTTTTGCTGCATTGTCACTGTAACAGGGGAGATCTGTTGACTGTGGCGCATGCATGGTTCTGCAGGAAGAGGGCAGCAACCTGTAGGATCCGCCTGTCAGTCATGGCAATGACACGGAGAGGTGAGACGAGGGTGTGTGGTCTCACCCTCTCTCTGAATGATTGGGAGGTGGGCCTTGGGGGGATTGCAGGGCCTATAAAATAACGCTCTGTTGTTCCCTCAGGTCGGCCCCTATAGGACGACAAACAAGCGAGTGGAAGCTCTATTTCCGGACCGAGAACGACCGGAGAACAAAAACAAAACAAAACAAAACAAAATAAAATAAAAGAAAATAAAAGAAAACAAATATAGGGGTAGTGGAGAAACTGTGGGCAGGCTCAAAAGCATAGACCGTAGTCTGATGGAACGGTGGAGTGTAGGACGGAGACCCGGACCGTGCGGGTAGCGACTGTTGGGGAAACGCTGCAGAGTGCAGCACCTTTATTTTGTAGTTTTGTTAGTAGTGTTTTGTTTTCCCTTTTTCTTTGTGCCTTTTGTTTTCATTATTATTTTGAGCACTTGGATGTGCACTGGACTGTCTACCGTATTGGAAACCCTGTGGTCCTGATTACTGTTGGCAGTATTCAGGCCACTGACAACAGCGCCCTCTGCGGGTAAAAATAAATCAGTGCGCCTCAGCAGCGTTACAAATAAAGTTTTGTCTCCTGTGTGTCAGTGAATTGCCCACCACCCTTCCACACGTGGTGTCAGAGTAGGATTCACTGGCACTGCCCATACAGCAGTGCAAGAACCGAGGGAGACAGAATGGATCCCCAACAGTTCGCCGCCATGATGGACCTCCTGCGCCAAACACTAACGGAGGTCGTGCAGGAGGTGCCAGATCTGCGGGAACGGACCCAGGGTTACAGCGGCTGACAAAAATGATGGAGGAGGATCGACCAGACGCCTACCTGGAGATATTCGAGGCTATGGCAATCTCTGCCGGGTGGGCTCAAGCACAGTGGGCTAGCCACCTCCTGCCACAACTGACGGGGAGGCGAAGGCGGCTGCAAGGACCTTGGATCCGGTGGCAATGATAGACTACTCCACGCTGAAAGATGCCATCCTCAACCGCGTGGGGGCGACTCCGGAGGGCTACCGCTGCAAATTCTGGGAGGAGAGATTCTCTGAGGAGGATCACCCCAGGGATATTGCTCACAGCTTGCAGGATTACGCCCGGGGATGGCTGAGCATAGGGGCAACCACCACTGCCATTGTTTTAGTGAATAAGCTGGATGGGTCAATTTGATTTTGCAGTGACTTTAGGCGAGTCAATGAAAAATCGAAGTTTGACGCTAATCCCATGCCCCGGCTAGATGAGTTGCTGGAACCTCTAGGCACGGCTCATTTTATGACGACACTGGATTTAATGAAGGGGTACTGGCAGATACCCCTGACCCCGGAATCCAGAGAGAGGACGGCATTTTCGACTCCCTTCAGGTTGTACCAATTTAGAACCATGCCCTTTGGGTTGCACAGAGCACCAGCCATTTTCCAGCGGATGATGGATCGCATTTTGTGGCCCCATCAGCAGTACGCCGCTGCTTACATAGATGACGTGGTTATCCACAGTGAAGATTGGCCGAGACATCTGTGTAAGGTAACGGCAGTGCTGCAATCCTTGCGGGAGGCTGGGCTCACTGCTAACCCAAAGAAATGTGCAATTGGGAAGAGTGAGTTGGAGTATTTGGGGTATTGAGTAGGGAGTGGCCAGATCAGACCACTGATTGCTAAGGTGAAAGCCTTGGCTGACTGACCGGTCCCTACGACCAAAACCCAGGTGTGCTCCTTCTTGGGACACAGTCACATAAAAGTTGAAAAAGTCATCTGAAAATCTTAAGCTAAATTGAAGTTGTATTTTTTCAGCTACTGAGATTAGCCAGTCACAATGTCATCAAGTCAGTCATAAACCTAAATTCAGCTGATCTCATTCTTACAAAATATGGCCATATGTGTTTGTATACATTAGACTAACAGCATCCTCACAAATGGAAGAACATTTTACTTTGCAAGAAGAATATATCTGCTATCTGTTTATTCCTTTACCTTAAGACACAGTGCTGCAGTTTATCTTTTACAGTATACTATAGTCCAGATACCTGTAGGTTTCTTTCCATATTCACAGATTCATCATGTTACAGGATCCCAGCCTTCACATGTGTAGCCTGCAGGTTCAGCATGTTTTCTCCCACTCTGCCTGTCTTCTTTCATCCTCTGCCTTTCTCACAGCACAGTGTATGCTAGTTGCTATTATCACTCCTCTAAAGCTTTTGCATAAATAATGGTTCAACCTTTGGCTTGTCTTGATCTCTGGCACTGTCCTCCAGACATTTCTTTTCGAGTTTTCCTTTTTTTAATGACACCCCACATTAGCATTTTGATTTTTACTTGGAGCACCCCCACCACAAAAGTGACAATTATAAATCACATATTAGAAATCCACCATTCACAGTGAAGTATTTACCAAAAATAGAACATCACACCTAATATCAATGCTAAAATAAAATTGGATTATCCAATTAATGACACACTGAGGATGAAGTTCATCTGCAGTGTCAACAAAGGTAAATCCAATTTCCAACTTTCTTCTTATAAAATTATTGATCAAAACTGGTGCATATATACCATTTGCTTTTGAAGCTCAGGTGTATAGCAGGTGAAGTGCAGGTGCAGTAATCCAATGAAACAAACAGACAACAAATTACAGGTGAAATGGTTTGTTTATTTATAATCCAACAGTCTAATGACCAACCAACCAGCTTACAATACACATCAATGTGTATTGCACAGTAATAATAAAGGGTTGCAGTCCCGTAAATAATAAGCACAGTACCAAACACAATTAGACACAAAACACGGTCACAAGTCCAAAGTGAGTTCTGTAGTGCTTGTGGTGAGGTACAATTTATTACATGTAACAATGGTGAATACGTAATGCAGTGTTGTCCGGTTTTAGTGCTGGCCATGGGTGACAGCTCTGGATCGTTTTAGCCATCTAGTCTGGTGAACAATGAACAATCACAGTTTTTAGACAGACAAATAAAATATTCATGTTTCTCTATAACAACAATACAGGTCCTTTAGGTTTCAGTGTAACTATAGCAAGGAACAGATCACCTCACTACGTCCCCTTTATTTACCGTCAACCATGACCCCTTGGTTAACGAGCGCAGCCACTCCTACAATCCGCGGATGCCACACCGGTAACCTTCTGGGTCAATGATTTAGTGTACCATAGCTCAGTCCCCTTTCTAGATGGCCGACTTCCGACCTAACCCTGGGAATGAACTGTCGGGCCATCCAGTCCAGGGTACTCTGTTCCCTTTAGACAGCGACCTCTCAGGTCAGGAGGGAGATCTAACACCAAGAATCATTATTTCTCTGTCACAGCACTGCACTCTCCTTTCTTGATGCAGCCACACTTGGCTTCTAAATTTAAACATTAAATTTCTAGTAAACAGGGACAAAACAGCACTCTTGACGGAGACAACCATATTTTTTCCTTTCACATTACAAAGGATGGCTGGGATACCATCTTCCACTAACCCAAAATGCAGTATGTTTCAACAACAACCATGTTAAACTATCCCAGTTTCATAACTGCAATCTGGAAGCGCTAACCCTGTTGGGCTGTTTTCAGGAAACCTGGTTTTGAGCTTGGTTCTCGGACACAGCTGTGCTAATATAGACAGGGACTTAGATTCACAGTTTTATTTACTGATATGCTGATTCTCTGCCAGTTTTGCTGGCAGCCATGTTGAAAAAGTCATGAACTGTGTTGTGTCTGGAGCGCTGCATATGGCAGACACCTTGGGTCCTGGCTCTTGAAATGTGTGTTTTGGGTTACGTTCAGAAGTTTGGAGAGAGTTGTAATTACATTTTGGAATCATATGTAAAACCAACAGCTATAAAACCAAATACAACTGCTGTCAAATCCCTAAACATAATAATGTTAGTTTACCTTACAAAGATTGCTACCATAGAAAGTACTGTGTGTTACCTTTCTCTTTTTGTATGTTGTTATTAGTTACTATGCTGAAGCTTTATTAAGAGTTGAATGTAACTTGCGTTCAGGTTCTTTTAATCCCTTTTTTGGGGGGTCTTGAAATTAGGGTGTGATTTGGATTCAGGGTAGACATTTCAAGAAAATCCATTTTGCTGTTGGGAATGTGACAATATGATATTCAGTATTAAGCTTTAGCGTTTTCAGTAATTATACACCGTGAAACGATGGTGAAAGAATAAAGCATAGACAAGCTTGGATAATGCCTAACTTTACCTAACCCTTTATTCTGTTGTTCAACCTTCTTCCCATTCTTCCTCAAAAGTCTGTTTGACCAGTCTATGATTTGCTCAATTGTTACTTAGGGACAGGTATAGCTATTGCTTGTCTTTATGTATTCACAGTCCAGAAAAAAATAAAATAAATAAAAACAGAAAACAAAAACAGCAAGCAAGGAAATACTGAATTAAATTACCCATTTCTGAAATTAATCTTATTTTCAACACAAACATTAGGCAGTAGATTTTATATACCAGTACATTATTATATAAAACAAAATCAATTGGCAATATTGTATTGCCTTGTTAAATTATTATTATTATTATTATTGCTTATTTATTTATTTTACTTTTTGAGCTTAAAAATGTATTGATAGAATCATCTTCTTACCTTAGTCTATCTAAACCTTTGAAGTGCACCTCAGGTCTTTTACTTGCATGCTTAAAAAAAAGACATGAAAAGCACACAGGCAAGTCATTTAAATGTTATATATATATATATATATATATATATATATATATATATATATATATATATATATATATAACATTTATCCTGACCTGAAGCTTTTCGAGTTGCATATTTAATCACCTTTTTATTTCTACTCATGGTACTGTAAACGAAAAAATTATTATAACTTGGTTAATTGTTATATGTTTGCTATGACGGATTTTGCATTTTAATGTATTTAATCGGTTTGTAAATATTGCCTTAATGGTACAGTTTCTATAAGTTTTAAACTTTTTTTATATATTGTATAGCACATTAACTTTAGTTATTAAATGTTTATGTATATATATATATATATATATATATATATATATATATATATATATATATATATATATATATATATATATATAGATATATAGATGGGATTCAGTGAATTACAGGAAAATAATTCCATCTAGGGTTTCTGTGACATCATAAATTACGAGACCAAAGGTCGAGTAACTTATAGACTGTCACAGAAACCCGAGATGGAATTGAATGGACTATATATATATATATATATATATATATATATATATATATATAGTCCATTCTTTTGTTATGCAGGGGGTTCACAGTTGTTTGTTCTCTGAGAGATGCTAGTTGTTTTTTCTTTTCCATATATGTTTATTTCACACTGCATTGAGAGAGAGCACAAGGGGCATGGTTCAAAAATATATTAAAAGGTCAAATTGCAAACAGAGATTTAAAAAGACATGTAAACAATGTAAAACCAGAAATATGCATGTCCATGAGACAAGCCAAGAATCCTAATAGGGCAGGGGATACAGCAGTAGCTAGACAGGGTATTAAAACGGTCATTTACTTTCACAGGCACTGATTCCCAATGGAATTTTTGGGTTGATTGGCTGAAGGCTGGTTGATAAATGAATGATTGGTTAAATGGTTCAATCTTGTAGTCTTGTTCACTTTCCAATACCCTGTTTTTTGTTGTTGTTGTTGTTGTTTTTACCAAGATAGCCTATTTGAAATGTTATTTCTCAGGATTGAATATGCCTCCTATTCAGATTGTTCTAGTAGGATTTTTCAGGTCTTTAATTTGGATTTATTCAACCATGTCACTAATTCATATGTCCTAAATAGGTTTTTGCTTACTATTGGCGACATGTGCAGCAAAATATGCAAATTGGCAACACCCACTGTATTTTTTTTATATAGTTGTCTATATTGTTTGTAGATGTTCATTGATTACAAGATGTCATACAAACTAAATGCAATCAACACAATATATTACAATACTGTACTGTAACATGTTGGTATGGTAAGAGGTGTCCGTCCTGTAGTCAAGTCTGCATAAAGTGGACCTTCAGTTAACAAATCCTTGTTCATAAATAAATGAAACTGCCACAGTTTAAATTATAACCCCGGTACCAACATGCATCTCTAAAACCGAAATGCCTGAAAGGGGTATACAATGTCACTTCCCTGTCACAACATGTGATTTGTATCAAAGCCTTCTGTAATAAAATTATTACCTTGCTGTGGAAATGTGAGCAGTACACCAGAATCCCTGCATGTGACAGATGTTCTTTAAAACAGAAATCACCCCAGAGAAAACATTATTTATCATGTCATTCATTCATTTATTCAGTCATTGATTAATCATCCATTCATATATAACATCATTAATTAGTACCTAAGAAAAGTTAAAAACCAGAGGAGTCGGTTTGGCTCAGCAATGCTTGTTCAGGCATCCCTTGATGGATCAGCACTGTTTGTGAAGCATAAAGGAACTGCTCAGAAGCACACTACAATCCTGTGGTGCTGAAATTCACGGACATAGGCTGTCCTCAATGAGTGTGTTTTTCCTGACTAAAGGCTGTTTTTGTTTTACTTAAGAAAATTGTTTATTTTGTTAGTGTTTTTGTTTTTTTCTGCCTTTTGAGAATTAGCGCCATATTTATCAAATCTGTTCCCAAATGTAAAACGGACTGCTTCCACACTCAAAATAACCAATCTGGCAGTTCAAAAATCATTCTTCTAGTGGCCTATGGCGGGGTACCCCCTCCCCTGTGTGTATGTTATGTTTTCTGGTGTGTATTATTATTTGAACTGCATATATGTATTTGGGCACGGGTGTTTAAAGACGGCAGGGAAGGGTTAATTATCTTCCTTGCACAAGTAGTTCATGCGCAGACTGTGCCTGGACTCGATTGAATCATTAACAAGCAATCGAGTCCAGGCACAGCTGCATAAAAGAGGCACAAATCTCTCACTCGGGGCTAGGTTTTCAGAGGAGAGAACGTGAGAGAGAGAGAGAGAGAGAGAGAGAGAGAGACAGGGGAAATAAATTCAAAAGATAAACAATTGCTACTCGTGCTGGAAGGACCAGCACAATACTTGTTTGGGGTTTGGTTACTAGTTTTGTTTGTCTGTTTCTTTTGGCCATCGTGCCGTTTGCTTTTGTATCAGTGTTTTCTTTTGTTTAAATCATTTGTTCCACAATAAACACATGCATCAGCGCTTCACACCTTGCAGTAATGCCTGTTTTGTCCATCATTTCCTGGTGTGAAGCCACCCACAAGCCCATCGTGCTACATGGCCAAATATGTTTATCTTTTAAAACAAAAAAACAGTCCATGCTCGCTATCTGACTCATTATTATTACTAACGACCCATGCAGGTAACATTCCCCCTGTTACAGACCCATACACAGGAAATTTGACATCACCTACAGACAGAGGTATAAAACATTACAAGTTTTCAGGATATAACTGCATAAAATTATCCTGCTGATTGGTTGCTTTGTATTGCTTTGGATAATTTTGCTCTTATGTGAACTAGGCACGGTTATATTATGATTCAAGGAAAAAAAAACAGAACTCCTTTACATGCACTGTATAAAGAAGCAGCCAATCAGCATTTTTTTTTGTCTAAAAAGCATGGGTGGACAATCAGTGGGAGAATTTTTATGAATCCAGCACAAAAAACGCGGTGGTTGTATAACTGTATAGGTTGTATAGGTTGTATTGGTGAGCTTCTCTGATTTTAAGAGAATCTAATAGGTAATGGTATCCAATGTAGCATAAGTCAAATAATGGCATCTCTGTCAGCACAGTGTCACTATCTGTTATTCAGTTTCATGGTATATGGTTTACCTACAGGTAATCTAAGGCAGGTAATTCTGTTGTTTCATCTACAGTATGTGTAGTCTCCTAAACAGCCAACACTGCAATTCCCTAGAATCCTAAACATTATAATGTGAATCAAATGCCAAAGTAGCTCTTCAGAATTTAGCTGTTTGAAATATATGAAATTGAAGAGTTACTGATGAAACCGTTGGTAAAGAGATCATGTTTGCATGTATAAATGATCTGAGCTTATTTGAGGTAATTAACATGTTTTCAAATGAAAACTTGTTTGCAAAACAGTTTTGTTAATGGCTTAAGCTTCTTAGGTAGGCACTTACTAAACCTTAAGGGAGTGATTTGGATCTCAACTGGGATGTCATAACAGTGAGTTAGAACTTTTTTGTTTGCTGTACAGCAGTACACCATGGGGACATCAAGACAAACTCTTCAGCACAGCTTGTATATTTAATTGCTTTACCAAAATGCATTCCATGTCAGAGTAATGAAGAAAACTATTTTTGCTGTGGTTAAGTGTGTTTTTCACAGCTGTTGTCTTCCATATGTTATGTACTGCAGTTCATTTATGTATCTGTCTCCAAGTTAAAGAAACAGGTCTACCTGGTATGTATTTATTTATTTTTGTATCCAAGTTATACTATGCTATTTCTCAATTTATTATGATGACATTATTACACTGAAATATCCTACAAACAGAAAATCTATATAGTGATTATTTAAGTCATACATTCTGAGTATAACTGAGAACATTAATAAATATAAAATTTAATATATTAAGGTTCATGGCCTTCTCTGTAAACTAATAGTGTAGGTGTCCGTAATGTCACTTTATTATTGATAGTTCTGTTACATTAGTAATGCCTTGGCTTTAAAGGCACTGGGTTGTGCAGATCTACCATTACAAGTTGGATGAGTTGGAGAGAGTATGGCGGTTAAGTCAGTGAAGGCCACTGCCCAGCCTGAATTACAAAGGGGTTGTTGTAGCCAGGTCCTTAATTATTGAATTGAACAAACCATAGCCTTGTTCTCGCCAAGTCTTGAATTATTTCATTGAACTTTGGTGTTCAGTTAAGTATTTATGGTCCTGGTTGGAACAAGGTCATATATTGGAAACATCGTTCTTTATTTAGCAGACGCCTTTATCCAAGGCGACTTACAGAGACTAGGGTGTGTGAACTATGCATCAGCTGCAGAGTCACTTACAATTACGTCTCACCCAAAAGACGGAGCACAAGGAGGTTAAGTGACTTGCTCAGGGTCACACAATGAGTCAGTGGCTGAGGTGGGATTTGAACCGGGGACCTCCTGGTTACAAGCCCTTTTATTTAACCACTGGACCACACAGCCTCCTCTTTACCATTTATATTCTTGTTGGGGATCAAATTCCATGAGTTTTGAAGGCATACCATTCCCAGGGTCTAAAACACACAGTATTTGTGGGTACTATGCCAATAGATCTTGAATTGTTCATGGATTATTGTTCCCTTAGAGGTTCAATTATAATTGATGGCTGACTTAGTTCACTTTAGCATTGGCATTTTATAGATGCATAGGATTTAGTTCTACATGGCAAGGAATTGTATACAACAGCTGTCAATTCATATTGAATGTGTGCTGTGCTGAGGCACAACTTTAAGTTATTATTCAGTTTTAAAAAAAAACTGTACTTACCTGTACTATTACATTTCAAAATAACATGTAAAATGTTATTCACTATATGTTGTTCACCATTAAACGGACTTATTAATCAATTGATTCGTTTTCAATATGTAACTTCATCCAATTAAACCTGCATCCAAACCTTAAAGTAATTCATTATTTTATCTGCCCTGTTAATTCCCCCCAAGACTGTGACGGGACACCCCTGTTCCAGAAATACCAAAAAGCACTTCAAAATTGAAGACAAATGTTTCAACTAGAAGTCTCTAAGTGTCTTTAATGTTTGTTTAAAGTTAATATTATGGAGGGTTTAATAGTTATGGATGCTCAGAAATATTACTGGTAATCATTCGGTGGAACTCTACCCTTGTCACTTTTGTCCGAGTTGGTTCACCATTGTGTCAAAGTTAACAGGCCACCAATTAAATCAAAATAAATAAATCAAAGCAATTTTCTTCACAAATGTAAGTGTTGCAACAAAAAAGTGAAAAAAAAATGGATTTGTTATACTCTCAATAAAAAGAAATAATGTTATTTGTTGTCAAAACATTGTTATTGATTGCTTTGTATTATTGACAGAATAACTTTAATCACATTTTCCTGAAAACATACTTTTTGTAGTTGTTTAACCCTGGTGTAAGACCATCCAGTTAATCTTCAATGTGAAGTGGCAGCATGCTACAATGCTACAATGTGCTAGTGGACCATTCTCTTACAAGTGTAACAGGTATAAAGATACAATTTAGAAAATATTAAACAATACAGAAATGGGCAATAGCAGCATAACTGCTTTTCATAGCAAATCTGACCTTTGCTGCTTTGCTGACCGCTTCATCAAATTCTTGCTTGGTTGGGTCCTTGGGCCCAATTCAATGAACTTTAATGCAGAAAGAGAAATAGAAAATATAATAAAAATAAAAACAAAACATTGATACCACATTTGAAAGTGTCTTTTTTAGAGACATCCATCACAAGCAGTACAGTATAAGCGACTCAATTCAATATACTTTTAACTAACCAACAAAAACTTAGGGGAAATAGAGGGCCATGTAGTAAATGTGGAACTATAATTATTTTGATTTATCATTGACGATGTGTTAGATCAATATTGCTATACTTTTGGTGAGTTTATTGTAGAACACAGAAGAAGGTGATGAAGTAGGAAGGAGTCTAATATGAAAACAATATTAGTCACGTTCATACATATGAACATAACTAATATCAGGATTTATATTTTCCAGTTTAGGGGTCTTTTGCAATGGTAATATAGAATATATAGAGAGGCTATGATATATATGTATTCTCTGTACTTCAAAATCTGTAATTATGAATGGACATATAATGTATAATGTAATAATCAAACTTATGCAATGGGGGATTACAGTGTTTGTATCTATATATCCATGTTTTTATTAATTTCTTTATATATCTAGATACATATTATAATAACCATGTCAATGCATTTTCTAAATGATTAGGAAGTAGCGGTTTAAGCTATTTTATATACAGTATGTAATCACATTTTTATAACATGGTTCCACTTGATTAGCAGGGTACAAGTTGCCTTATCTAGAACATTCCTATTGTAGGAGATATGTATGTATGTATGTATGGCAGTACATACCACAGCTGTACAAATGCAACAAACACATTACCCTGCAGGGTGGTGAAGAGAAACCATTTTTCATATTTTTTTTAATCACCATGGGAAACGTTATATACTCTGTTATATGCTAATAAAGCCATTTCTCATATAACAGCTTTATATGTAACTTCAGAAGAGAGGATATGCAAATGAAACACACCTACCAGTTTTCAGCAGTTATAGTTTTATTATTCAGAGAACGAACAAAGCAGAAATTGTGGCCTATTTGGTATAAAAGTTTGTGTTGTTTGTCAGAAGATAACTTTTGCGACAGTGTAGATTTAAAAATGTTATTATTTTATTAATATTAATAATAATCGTGATTGACACTCTCTGCTTCAGATAAGTCTGTCTCATCACAAGAATACAAATGCATCAGAAATATTATGACCTTATGAACTGATTAACCTTCACACTCCAATCACAGGTTTATGAATCAGAATACACTACAAATTCAATACATCACTGAAGCCTTATGATTCTCTCTCCTCCCAGTTTCAATGCTACTCATTATTTTTAGTGTTAAAACTATAATATGAGATGGTTGTAAAAGAGACACGCAGAACTGCAAGAACATAGAACTTCGAACTGTGGGTGGGATGTAGGGTGGCATGGCTCTGACAATAGGTCACTTAAGTCCCATCATGGGTATGGATGTGGATAACATGAATCTGTCAGTGAATACAAACAAAAAATCATCCTTGCTTGCTTTAATTACGAAGCAACAGCCAACCGAACCTAGCAGCGCTCTGGAAGACGCCAACTACTAGACAGGTCTGTACCCTCCCCCCACCGCTCCTGCTCCCACTCCTACTGTACCTATCTGTCTTACCTATCCTGCTATTATTCTGTCCTCTCTCTGCCGCTGCTCCCCTAGCACCTCTAACCTCATCCCTCTGCCTCTCCCCCCCTCCCACTCTATCCCCTCCTGCACTCTCTCTGGTGCCCTCTGGAACTGTCACTCCTATGCTAACAAAGCTGATTTCATCTCTGCCTTTGCCTCCCACCTCTCTGTCGATTCCCTTGCTCTCTCTGAAACCTGTCTCTCTCCTGATAACACTGTAACTCCTGCTGCCCTTTCCTCTCTTTATGTCCTGTCCCATACTCTGCGTCTCACTGGACAGGGAGGTCCAGTCCACCTTCTCCAGGGCCTGCTGCCCCTCCACCCTCTCTGTCACCCCTCTGGACCTCTCTGATCACTATTTCATCTCTTTTTCTCTGTCTCTCCCCCTACTCCACCTACCCCCACTGTCACCTCCTGCCGTAACCTCCACTCTCTCTCCCCCTCTGTCCTTGCCTCCACCGCTCTCTCTCACCTCCCTCCTATCGACTCCTTCTCCCAACTCTCTGTAGACTCTGCTACCTCCTCCCTCTTCTCCTCCCTTACCTCCTCCCTCGACTCCCTCTGGCCCCTCACCTCCCGACCTGCTCGCCCCTCCCCTCCCAAACCTGGCTCTCCTCTGTGCTCTGCAAGAACCAAACTGTGCTCTGCTGAAAAGAAATGGAAGAGAACCAAACTCCCTGCTGCCGTAGACCTCTACCGCTCCCTCCTCTCCTTCTTCTCCGCTACTCTCTCCTCTGCTAAATGCTCCTATTTCCAATCTATTATCCAATCCTCCACTAACAATCCCCAGAAACTATTCTCTACCTTCTCCTCCCTCATCAGCCCTCCCCCCTCCTCCTCCCTCCTCTGATGACTTTGCCTTTTTCTTCTCTAAGATATCTGATATCCACATACTATTTAACATCTTTACTACCCCCCCACCTCCTCCCACTCCAACCCCAACACCCTTCTCCTCCTTCTCTCCCTACTCAGACTCTCACCTCTCCTCTCTCCTCCAGGGCCACAAACCCACCATGTGCGCCTTGGACCCCCTTCCCACTCACCTTTAAAGCTTCTGCTCCTGCTCTACTCCCCTTCATCTCCTCCCTTCTCAACACCTCCCTCCCCTCTGACCTCTTTCCCTCTGCCTTCAAACAAGCCTCTCTCACCCCCTCCTCAAAAAACCTACCCTTGACCCCACCTCCCTCCAGAACTACCATCCTGTCTCCCTCTAACCCTTCCTCTCTAAAACCCTCGAGTGGGCAGTACACCTCCAGCTCTCTGCTTTCTTGTCTAACAACTCTCTGCTCGACCCTCTCCAATCTAGTTTCCGCTCTGCTCACTCCACTGAAACTGCTCTCCTCTCCTTGATCTCTCTGCTGCCTTTAATACTGTCGATCACTCTATTCTCCTATCCTCTCTCGCTGACCTGGGAATCTCTGGCATGGTTCTCCTCCTACCTCTCCGACCGCACCTACCAGGTAACTTGCTGTGGCTCAACCTCCACACCTCACCCTCTCGCTTCTCCCATGCTATTTTCTTCCCTTTTTTTAAATTGCTGAAATCATGACATTTTTGTTAATTAACTTTGATAAAGATGGGTGCAGTTTTTTCTACCAATTAAAAACCATATACAATTAAAACCGAGATTAACTGAGATTGATTTTTTTTAAAATCTCAAAATGAATCACGGTTCATTTTTATAATTGTTTGACAGCACTAATAATTATATAAGCCATACACATTTTTTTTAAACTCATATCCTTATTCAGACATTTCATCCACATTAGTCTCACTAAAATGGATGAGTGCATATGAATTCCCATTCTGGATGAGGACCCTAAACATACAGTAGTGAGTGCAAGCACGAACGGCGCTTGTCCCCCTCGATTCTGTGGCACATAAATGTAGGGAAGACGTAAAAAAAAAAAAAACTGCTGAAATGGTATTCTGAAGACATGTTTTGCTCCATTATAGAATGCCTGCCCCATCGCCACAGGTTAGCATAAATTTCGGGCTTGGTATCATAAACATATTTGCCAAACAGATTCTGATGACAGTGCAGTGGGGTCCAAAATAGACAACTGAGTACTAAGTATTCTCTCTCTATATATACACATTTTTTTTCAAAATTACAGCAATATAGCTTTAAGGTTTTTGCCTTTTTCCCACACTTTTCTTTCCAGTTATTTGTTTTATGAGTGTGTGTTTAAGCCAAGAGCATTTAGAAGTAACAGTCGATCGTTTCTCTTTGTAAAACATCGTGAAGTAAAGTTGTTTAGTTTTCCATATGTTCTGTGCGATACTTGCAACTCCAAAATAAAACTTTATTGGAACAGAGAAATGCTTCCATATACAGTATGTGTGTGTGAGAGAGAGTTGAGAGAGAGGGGAGAGAGATCTATGTCGTCAAAAGTTTGCATACCCCAATGTGTGCAACTGTACATACCTTGGGGATTTAAACTGTTGACGACAACTTTGTTGTCAACAGTTTGTGCTTAAGTTAAATTAATAATAAACAAATATGAATTAATTAATGAATTAAAAAAATCCTCTTTTGCAGATACAATGGACTACTACAGAGCGTTCATGTATGAAAGATATACGAGACAATGGATACCCACTTAAACAGTGGCTCATTACACCGATTTCTCATCCCATTACTCCTGCTGAACACAAGTATAACAGAGCCATCACCTCAGCTCGAAGTGTAATTGAGCGCACATTTGGAATACTGAAAATGCGTTTCAGATGTGTTGCTCGCTCAGGTGGAACACTACAGTACAGTCCTCTGGAGGTGTGTAATATGTTTGTTGCAGTTTGTGTATTGCACAGTATTGCTATACGTAATGGATGTTATATTGATACTCCAGAGGATACATTACAAGCACAGAGGCAATATGATGCGACACTTCATGTCCCGCTAGTAAATGATTCAGCTGCTGCTACTGGTAGACAGGTCAGGGAGGGTGTAATACGTGACTGTTTTACTCAGTAGTATTTTCCAATTTACATTTAGTAATGTCAATGCCATGAAATAATGTAACTTGTATCCAGTGTGTAGTCCTAAATCTAAAGTACTGGAACGTCAATTAAAATATAGATTTTTCTAAAACAAATTATACTAATTCATATTTTAATTGTACATTGAACTTCAGGTAACATGCGACTTTTAGGCTACACCCCCTTTTTCAGTGCTCCCAGATTGATGCTTTTTTCAACCAAATTAGGCTTGTTTTGAAAGCATCTAGCAGGTAAATGTTTGTTTTTTTTCTATTCCTTTCGATTATGGGGTCATCACCGTGCAGAACTTCAATCACCACGATGCCCTGTATAGTATATCATGTCCTACCCCCGTCTTTTTTCTGGAGCTCTGCATCCAATAAAATTACAAATCACACAACGGTCAGTTATTTTTTTTATTCATCACCAATTTAAGAACTGTATCAGTACAATTAGAATTGTTTTTGAATTTATTTTTAACTATCTGCCAACAGTTCTGGACAGTGTCATTTTACACTACATTTTGAATATCTTTTTTTTGTTTTTCTGGACCTACCTGATCTCATCATAACAAAAACAACAGTTCTGGTGCTGTAAGCTGTGTGAAATAAAAAACAGGCAAAGCAGATGCATAAATAAATAGTTTACAGCATTACTTACTGTATTTTTGTATTATTTTAAATAAATGTGTAGCACTTATTTATGCTTTTGTAATATATATTAAATCTTAAAACCAAGGTCAGTCATTCATTCCAAACCCTGGGGCTCTGGACTTACGATACATGATTATAAAGCAGCTTTAAACCCAGGTTTACGGCCACAGCCATAGGATGCACTTTTGCCGTCTTCTTTTTAAGCATTTTTACAAAAAAAAAAAAAAAAAAAAATTGTTAGCCTTCTTAATGTAGTACTGTAGTATGTATTATGAGTTCCTAATGGTGTCTTCATTGCATCACAAGGACACTGACTGAAATCAGACAAGTGTAAGGAACATGTGTATGACTTAACTTTACAAACATTTAAAATACGCGCCGGTTATCAGTCTCTGGTTCCAAAAAAGTACCAAACGCGTTCCAGCTTGACTACACCACTGCATGTATCTCTCACACCAATTTCAATGTGTCGTGTAGTATTTTGAAGACTTTTGTTTTATATGAACAACCACCTCATTATTTTCATTAATGCATTACAAAAGAAACAACGTAGTTAGGTTAAATTGGTTTATTGAAACAAAAAGTATGTTTTAGTACAGCTTGTGGACCTAGGACATGCCATTGGGAAAGAATACATAAACCACACATTATGACACGGAACCAAAAAAAACACAAAGCAATAATGCAGGGCACAGCTAATAGCCAGGACCAGAAGTAGTGAACTAATGAACCCTCTGGTCAAGAGTCCAGAGCCCTAACCACTACTCCACACATAGTAATGATACTAATGAATGTTAACAGATATTATATATAGCAATCTCCTGTGTCATGAAGTGTGGTTAATGTATTCTCTCGGCGAGTGACCTGCCACTTGCTCTGCTGACTTGTGCTGGTTGATCCTGCTCTGTGCTACTGTCGCTCGACACGAGCACAGGATTTTTGCCTGGCCCTGATTGGACAGTAGATTCCCCAACCTACTCAGTATTGATTGGCTGGGCGTTGTCAGTGCGCCACAAACGCGCTTGCGCTTGGTTTTTAATTTCATCAGAATCACACTTTTGGAGAATCCACTCCCTGCGGGGCAGACACGATTGAGTTTAACCACTGCGTTTGTGATTACACTCATTTAATCAGAATCGGGCCCCATGTCTCAAACTACAACAATAGTTGTTTCGACAATAAAATTATCTTAAAGTTTTCTCCTACAATAAACTTTTCGGACTGGTTTCACACATCCTGATAAGCACTTATCTAACCTTACCTTAAGTAAAATTAGGTGGTCCAAGAGATGTGCAAATAGTATACATTTTAATTTGTGTTTACTCTTATTCAATATAATTTCCTTTATCCAGCTACCTGGCTAACTGATACTGCTAAAACCGGACATTCCCATTCCTACTTAAATTGTTGAAGGCATCTGCTGCAGTAGTTGTACTGGTACTTAAAACACAGTTAAAGTTTTTATTGGACTTTAGTAAAATGTGAACTGCAGCATCATAAAACATTTTTTGTTACACTGTCTGAAGCATTAGAAATTTCTTTGGGGAATTATGAAGGCCTCTTGGTTGAGTAGCTATGATTAAACCAAGGGTATGCCAACCTAATCTTGCAAGGGTGAACTACCCTTTTTTTGTGAACTACCCTTTTTTTAAAACGTCCCTTGGGAAAAACAAAAAGCTAAAGTGACACATATGACAAAACCTGATCTAGTAGAAATTGGATGACAGTGTTTTTATTGCAGTGAAAGGGAGCTATAAGACATTTTCATAAGAAACAAGCATTGTGAGTTAATTACTTCATTTCTGTTTTTGTAAAAGAAAATTGCTGTTCATAACGCAGTATGAATGTGACTTTGATTGCTCCAGGGATGAGCATGTGGTACTAAGTTAAATGTTTAATTTAAAGATACCATTAACATGATTAGAACCAGTTATGTTAGATTGTGGATTGATATTAATGACAGTTTCTAATAGTTTAGCCTTTGTTAGTCCAACATTCCTTGTGATCATAATGTTGGATCAGTGTTATTGGGCCAATGTAATCCCAATGAGTAAAATTACATGCAGCCCTTAGTTGATCCAATAGAGTTGGTGATGTTGAGCCAACTCTGGACCAACATAGTTAGGTTATCTACAGTATTTGATCCATAATGCTGGATCAGTGTTTCTGGCAAACATGATCCCATTGAGTTAAATTACATTGGTACATGGTTAAAGCCCTTAGTCCAAAAAAACTGAAGATGTTCAGCCATCACTGTTGCTTTGTTTTTAGAGTACGGAAAACCAAACAATCAAAAATCTACAAATCTAGTGCATTGAATGAGTTGAGATGGTTTACTATAAGGCACATCAAGTTCTGAGTGGTTAAAATCTTTTATGAAGTCAAGGATGTTACAGCTGCGATGGAAACTGTTTTCTTCAAGTATACACATATGCAAAGTTGGTTTAGGTGTTGTATGGTAAGAGTTTTGGTATTTCCTTTGTTATGGTAATTGGTTTTAATAAAGAAGTCAGTTATGTGCTGCTTCCACTTATGAGTCTGACTTGAATCAGTAATTTGGTTCGGCAACAGGCTGCTGTTGCTATAGACCCTGTGGAAATTGCTGAAAGTATGACATCTTGTTATTTAACTTTGATAAAGATGGGTGCAGTTTTTCTACCGAAAAAAAAAACATATGCAATTAAAACCGAGATTAACTGAGACAGTGTTGCGTTATTGCAGGTTAACAAGATTTTTAATTGAAATGAAAGTGAGAGGCAGGGAGATTCTATATTCCATATTCTATATCCATAACCACCACAAACATTACTGTATATGAAAGGTAAATGTCTTTTAAAAAGAATGCTGACAAAGCCTGTTATAAGGGTTGAATAGTGTTAATTGTGATATAACTGCCTTATGGGAATAAGACTAATTTAACTTTTTTATTCCTGAAGGTTCCACAATAAAAATAATGGCATAAATGAACAATTACATTTTTGACAGCAGACAGCACCATGAGTATTGTCCTAGGGCACATTTTAAACATCTATTTGCAGTTCTCAGTGAAGTTTAATTATCTATTAAAACCAATTATGAGCTGTTTGAGATATGTCAAATCCCCCAGGATGCCAAAATAAAGGCAAACCAATCATGGAAATCCAATGTATTGACACCAGGTACAGGGAACGGGTGGGCTTCTCCGGTTTTCTTTAACTGTTTGTTTGAAAATTTTAATTTAGTAATCGGCAATTATTTTCTCCCAATTTGGCATATCCAATTATTTTTAAGCTCAGCTCACCGCTACCACCCCTGCGCTGACTCAGGAGCGGCGAAGACGAACACACGCTGTCCTCAAAAGTGTGCCTTCTGAACAATAACATTACCAAATCTTATCCTGGGATGTAATTCCATTTTTTAACAGTCACAATTGTTGCTGGCATTTCCCAGTCTCCTTTTTCTCATGTGTTGCCAGTTGTGCTCAATGCATTTTTGAAGCGAGTACCTAATTTTCACTGAAGGCAGGGTGTACTTACAAGCCTTAAAAACACATTTTTATGACATTTCTGGTTTCCCCAACGTGTTGGGAGCAATAGACTGCACACATGTGCCGCTAACCCCTCCAGCTCACTCTGAGCATCTATACAGGACCATGATCTATTTTGTTTTAACTGTCTAGGCTATTAAGTAGGCCAAGTTAACAAATAATAATAATTTAAAAAAAAAAACACGCTAAAATCATTTTGATTCAATTAAAAATCATCTTTTATTCGCATTGTACACCAATGTTTACAATGCAGCAGCAAAATTTATTTTGTGTTACCAGTAGCCTACAGGCTAAATTAAAAAGAAAGTGTGCTAGGTATTCATTTGATTTTACTACTGTTCTGTATACTCAGTGTTCCGTGTTTCCGGTTTATTCCGACTTTTACCGAAAAATTACAGGATTTTTTTTTTAACTGGACGTTGTTTTTAATTTTTTATATCCATTTTTTGTCTATTCAATATTATCCCGCTACTATTTTCTAGGAAATACACAATAATTTGATTAAAATGCTGTTTTATTTTGACTCAGACATTGTAATAAGCAGCCCTACACTGTATCCTAGGATACAGCAGATGTTTAGAGGTCAGAGGATCAAATAACGTTCAACTGTGGTTCTCTGTCACTTCACAAACACACTATCACCTGATTATGTTGGCCAATCAAAGTCTGATTATTGTGGCAATTGCTAGGCATAGTAACTACTAGCTTGATCAAAAACTAAATTGAAATACTTAGACGAAAATATAATATTTTTAATGGATGAGGAATGGGGAGAAAATGTAAATCTGTTTATGAATATACATTTGAAAACAAGTGTTTCGAAGTATACAAAAATCAAAAATAGCATAAGTGGATTAGATGAGGCAGAGGATGCATAGCGCTGCAAATACTGCTGCATTGAGGTACATGTTCGCACTGACAGAATAAAAGAACACACTGAAAAGTAAGCGACACATTAAACTAAAACAAGAAAATGAACTGAGAGGCAAGCAATCCATTTATGCGACTTTTACACACACTTTAATACTGAAAACGCGGAACACTGTGTATACTGTATAGGCCTACTGTACAGATTTATATTTTTACATAATGTAATGTGTAGTTTACCCAAAACACACTAGTGTTATTTCAGCGCAATGATTTATATTTAAAATGCACTGAGCACTATAAATGTATGTGTGTACGATGTTATTGTATTGTTTTTAAACCCGACACCTCCTTATGTCGGACAAACATGTACGGATTAGCGAGGGGCTAATGTATGATTATGAAAAGCTTTTTGGGGGTGAAGGTGGGGGCCCCACTATAGAATATGATGGGATTAAACTGCCTTTCATTTATATATATATATATAAAAAAATAGGTCAAATTAAGACCCGGCCGACATAACAATGTTGGACACCAATGTGGAATATGCAGAGTTAAACAGAATCCTGCGTCAAGCCAGTATTACAAAGATGCAATAAAAAAAATAAAAATAAATAAAAACTTTGGTGATTGTCGTAAAATACTGGATTACAGTATTAATGAAAAAATACAGATATTTAACACAAACTGCAGTATGGACGTATCATATTCTGACATTCACGGAGTAGATCATTAAAATGCTGTTATTTTGGATAGAAATAACTTCTAGTTAATGAGAGCTCAACAATATACGTTGTTTAAAATCATTTAAATAAGCACTGCATTGAGTAAATTACAGGGTTTTTTGTTGTGTAATTATTGTCACCATATGAGGTGTGAAATCTGCATTTTGATGATCTGTAGCCAGGGCCGGACCCTATACAGCAGAATTGGGGCCCCCGCGAAGTCGCTGTTTGTTTGGGACATTTTACAAAAACTGCATGCAGGTGGACGGGTCCACTCGTTATTATTGATTGGTACTGAAAGAATGCGTAAATTGAAGACTAAGTAAAAGTTAGGAAATATCATCTTGCAGGTTTTTAAGAGCAAGCTTTGAAAGAGCGGGCTGGAAATGTCCGCTCCCCACTCAGCTCCAGTAACTACCCCGCTCTGCTCCCCCGCTCCATATACAATTGGCTCGCTCCTCTCCGCTCACACTCTGTCCCCAACGCAGGACCGGATTAACCACTACGCCAATAACACCTTGACATAGTATTCATAGGGCCAACAAAATATGGGTTAGTGTAGGGCCCCCCATGTCCTTTAATCCGGTCTGTAGCTCCAACATGCATTTTAAAAGCATATTTCATTTTCAGTAATATAACACATTGAAAACGTAAATAACAAAGGACTTTAATTTAAGGGACCTGTCACAAATACAAGTTGTTTTTCATGACATGTGCACTCTTTGTCAAGATTTTTAAATATACTTAAGTTAAAGTAAATATAATGCACTTATGTTTTTTTGTGTGTAAAATGTACCAAATATTAAACATTAACCTCAATAAAATAACTTTTCATAATAAAGCTACACTTGAACAAATCTTACAGAGCCTATTGGTACCAAGTATTCAAGTCACCCAGATTTATTTTAAAAGTTTGGTGCAGTGTCTCTCCAAACTCTCTTCTTCTTCCTCCTCCTCCTCAGATCTCCCATTCGTCTTCTGCCGACAGCTGACAAGGACTTGGCTGATCTCCCAGCATGCCTTTCTTCTTAAAGGCGTACAGCATCTATACATAAGAACATAAGAAAGTTTACAAACGAGAGGAGGCCATTCGGCCCATCTTGCTCATTTGGTTGTTAGTAGCTTATTGATCCCAGAATCTCATCAAGCAGCTTTTTGAAGGATCCCAGGGTGTCAGCTTCAACAACATTACTGGGGAGTTGGTTCCAGACCTTCACAATTCGCTGTGTAAAAAAGTGCCTCCTATTTTCTGTTCTGAATGCCCCTTTATCTAATCTCCATTTGTGACCCCTGGTCCTTGTTTCTTTTTTCAGGTCGAAAAAGTCCCCTGGGTCGACATTGTCAATACCTTTTATAATTCTGAATGCTTGAATCAGATCACCGAGTAGTCTTTGTTCAAGAATGAATAGATTCAATTCTTTTAGCCTGTCTGCATACAACATGCCTTTTAAACCCGGGATAATTCTGGTTGCTCTTCTTTGCACTCTTTCTAGAGCAGCAATATCCTTTTTGTAACAAGGTGACCAGAACTGAACACAATATTCTAGATGAGGTCTTACTAATGCATTGTAAAGTTTTAACATTACTTCCCTTGATTTAAATTCATCACTTTCAACCACAATATATCCGAGCATCTTGGTGGCCTTTTTTATAGCTTCCCCATTGTCTAGATGAAGTCTTTTCTGAGTCAACATAAACTCCTAGGTACCTTACACTTTTCTCTATTAAATGTCATTTTCCATGTGTCTGCCCAGTTCTGACCTTTGCGCTGCAACAGTGTTTGCCACTCCTCCTACTTTTGTGTCATCTGCAAACTTAACAAGTTTGCTTACTATACTAGAATCTAAATCATTAATGTAGATTAGGAATAGCAGAGGACCTAATACTGATCCCTCTGGTACACCACTGGTTACCTCGCTCCATTTTGAGGTTTCTCCTCTAATCAGTACTTTCTGTTTTCTACATGTTAACCACTCCCTAATCCATGTGCATGCATTTCCTTGAATCCCTATTGCATTCAGTTTGAGAATTAATCTTTTATGGTCAGGCTTATTGGTCGGTTGTTACCTGGTTCGGTTTTGTCTCCCTTTTTGTGGATCAGTATTACGTTTGCAATTTTCCAGTCTGTCGGTACAATCCCTGTGTCAAGAGACTGTTGCATGATCTTGTTTAGCAGTTTGTAAATAACTTCTTTCATTTCTTTGAGTACTATTGGGAGGATCTCATCCGGCCCAGGGGATTTGTTTATTTTAAGAGCTCCTAGTCCCTTTAACACTTCTGCCTCTGTTATGCTAAAGTTATTTAAAACTGGATAGGAACAGGTCGACATGTGGGGCATGTTGTCCGTATCCTCCTTTGACATTACCCACCCAATATCTCATAAGAAAAGCAATACTTTTTTTTTGTTGTACAATACCCGAAAATAATCGTAATATAAATAAAAGTAGCCTATATTGAAAACCCTGCAGAGGTAAATAACATAACATAACGTAGAGATTGGAGTAAAACTGCAACAAAGCCAAAATATAGTATAATCAATAAACGTGTATATTTCAATCAACAAAAACAAACAAAACCATAACTTCGACCCGGTATCTGAAAGCGCTTTACAGGAAGTATGCATCATCATCAAAAAAAAAAAAAAAAGTAAAACTACCAAATGAACATACAATTGTATTAATAATAGCAATAAATAACATAGTAAATATCAAGATAAGACAATTATAAAAACACAGGAAATAAGTAAAAAATACAAATAAATAAGAATGATAGATACAATACAAAATTTTGCAGATAAAAATAGATACCAGCAACTTTATATCTAAGTTAGGTTAAAAAAGCTATAAAAGTGAGTCTTTAATCTTTATTTAAAAATACTGACCGAAGCAGCGCCTCTAATAGAGGGAGGCAAAGAGTTCCACAGTCTGCGTGCTTTGAAGCTAAACACACTTTATCCTCTCCTTTCAATTTTACCTTTGGCAGGCACAAAAGTCCAGCGTTAGCCAACCTTAATGTGAGGTTAGTTTTTGCATTGTTTTTACTCCCAAAGTACAGTAAACAAATGTGTATCTGAACTAATCTCTGGAGTAGAATTTGCTTTTATTTCTGGTGTGAAGGCGAACAGTCATGGGTTCAGCTTGAGCACAATCTTGCTACCATATTAAAGCACAGAACCCTTGAACTGAAGCTTTTCAACTGCAGCAACACTGGAGTTTGACAGGAATACATATTGTCTGTAGGACATGTTGAAAGAACTAATGGAATATGTTGAAAGACAGTGGGTGTTTTCTTGCAGTTAATGAGCAGTTTTTAACCAAGTACTGGTAGACCATTAATATGGGGTCTGCTGGGGTGATACTAATCATTTAACAAATGAGTATCTTCTCATTCAAGACTAATTGTTTTGCCAACTGCTTTACAAAGAACGCCAAAAATTGGAAATTTTAACAGCTGACAAATGGTTACACGGTTAAACAAAGACAGACATCCATTTCCCCCAGATTAATTAATGTTGCATTTCCTGCATAACATCCTTTCAGTTAGTATGCTCTGAACAGAAATCACCATGCCTTCTGTTTTATGGGGCAATGTCTTTTTTTGTGAACACTCCATCTGTTCTCAATGCCAATTAATTCTGCATAGCCATTCTTACTGTCTGTGCCACAGTCTCTATCTATAGATTATCACCAGAGCAGGTTTTGCATTAGAAACCATAAAGTAACACTTTACAATCTCCATTGATGCAAAATATGCTCTTAATGGACAGGGTGGCACTGAATATCACTGTTTTGTCCTTATCAGCCAATAAACCAACCATACAATGACTCGCATTGTCAAGTGCGTCAAGAGCTGGCTGATTTATTCCACAAAACAGAGTAAGAGTATGGATTTATACCAACAGATTCAAGGAGCTGCCTGCCTGCTGATATGAGACAGACTACCAGAATCTCAATTACTTAACTGCATCCAAGAAACCAATGTCGAACTGTTCTTCAGAAACAAGAACTTTGTCTGGGTTTCAATAAGACAAACCCATTCAACCTCTACCCAGGGCTTCTATAAGTGGATCCATAAAGGATGCCATCTTTAAACGTGCAAACACCTCAGTTTAGTTTACTTATAATAATAATAAATGCTTAGAAATTCCACAAGCTATAAACTAACATTAGGCAGCAGACAAGTCTGTATAATTATAAACAACTTAGCATGCTTTGTTCAAAGAAAGTATACAAGCCCTTGTAAATAAACTAGAGTCCACAATGCACCTGATTGGACTCAAATTCTTGCCAAATGAATACTAAGTGTGTCTAAAATGCCTCGCTTGTTTATCATCATATTTTTTTCCTCTATGTGGAACAGTACGGTATAGTAAAAAGGTAAGCAAAGTTCAAAAAGGAGTTGTTGTTTCAAATGACGAAAGTAAGCTCGTTCTTTGTGAATCTAAAGAAGTTTTATTGCCAGGATAATATGTGATTTTGTTTTTGTTCTTGGTTTGCTTGTGTAAGTTACCTGTAGATTTGTACAATATTTGATAAAAGTGAGCAGCTGGTGTGTGCGGAAGAGTGTGCTTCATGTTAACTAGCCATGAGGTTTTCCAAATGCTCTGTATTCACCCACCAAAGCACAGGTGTTCAATTAATTTTTAATTATGTATCACATTTCTTTCTACCTTACAAAAATTGTGTTTTTTACTGCTTAGTACTGCGGTAATGTTTAGTATCAAAGTGAAAGGTAATGCTTTTTAAAAAAAAAAAAAAAAGATTTAATGCCAGTGTTTGGTTTTTTTTGACAAGGCCCTGTCCATCATATAAATGGTGCTGTTCAGTTTACTGCAGATAGTTTACATGTTTACAAAAAAAAAAAAAAACAGTGACAGCCTTAGTCCATAATCTGTGGCAGGAATGACAGCAGCGGTGCTTCTGTGACAGCCAGTCCCATGGCAGCTGGGATTATGAGACACACCTGTGGCAGCAAGTGAAGCACTCTACCTTCCTAACGTGGTGTCTAGAAATAACTAATTACAGTCAGTTTTACTAAAAACCATAAAACTGAAAATTAGCATATTAGTCACTGTAAAAAAAATAGTCTGATGTGTTTGCATGAGCAGTTATAGAGCTTTTAAGGTGTCAGATTCCTTGATGGCACTGCTAACACAACACTGCCTGCAACATCAATAGGCAATACAAAATATAACTGGATGCCTACAACTTTATTTTTAAGGTGTAGAGGAAGTTACAAACACATCTGCTGGACAAAATAATACAAATGTGGCCCTTCTACAAAGGATCAGTTTAGTTGCATCCAGACAATAAAGAAACAGCCCTCCCAGCATTATTTATATTCTTAGTTCATGATTCCAGAGTTCCCCTCGGTGCTCTGAGTCTCCTTAACAAGTATCCAGGGAGCACCGGAGCAAACCGCGGTAATTTACAATGCTGGACTCGTATTGATCTGTTTTCCTTCTCTGGCTTATCACACAAGAGCTACAGTGCCGTCATTCATTACTCAGATGAGAGGTCTGTAGGGAGAAGAGAGAGAGTGAGTCTGAAACAGACTGGGGAAAGTGAGAGAGGGAGAAAAACAGAAATTCTAATAATACCTTGGCCTGTAGGCTGATTCATGAACCAGGTGTCATTCATTAGATGAGTGCACTGTCGCAAAAGCCAGCATTGTTGGACATATAGCTTCTATTTCTATTTGAATATTTATTTTCAAAAATGTTGGCTGCCATCCTGCTGGACGGCACGTGTTGTTTTGCCATGTTTGTTCTTTTTTTTCATCCTGGGTGAGAAACTATGTGATATTGTCATCACCTGCTTTCTGTGCTTCAGAGTTATAAAGTAAGGGAGGAGTAAAAAGGACAAAAAAGTATTTGTAGCTACATGATCTTTAAGACCAAATAGCTTAGAAGTGCAGTGAACACACTCTGACAGCTAATTAAGTCAGACAGATACATCCCCATACTTATCATCATACTGAGGTAGCAACTGAAGATGCATGGTGTAAAGATGGGCAAACTGGTTTGATGTTAATCCAGCCCACTAGTTAACCCATGTTACTCTGGATACACCCAATGTTCTTCCAGTGTTGGCAACTCCACAAAGCAGGAAGTCATCAGAGAAACCTCACAAAGTCGCTAGATGTTGTTATTTATATATCCTAAAGTCGCCAAAAATGTCACTAGACAATTTATCACTCCTCTCGGAATAGCTTAACCATTAAGAGTAAACACCAATGTAAACAATATTAAATGTAATGATGGTTGATCATTTTTAAACATTTTATATTTGTCTGGATTATCTACCTATACAGAGTCAGTGTGATGTGATTTATTAACATTAACATTATGCATCCCTTATCACGGATTTAGTACATTTATGTTTGTTTAAATAATTGATGTCTTTCGCTTCCGTTTACAAGGGGGCAGCTGAAGTTATTTGCATTACGATTAGCAGGTCACTCGGGATCTCTTTGGTTCACAGCCGCAACCAGCTCCGCAGCAACTTTTCAAAGCTGTGCTGGGCTGTGCAGGATCTGCACAGATTTCTGTGGGTGGAGTTGAGTGACATCACGCAGCAGTCCTCGAAGAACGTGCATCTCTGTGATTCTGTCTAGAACTGTGGAGATCTGAACCACAAGAACACCACCACTGTACTACAGGATGGGAGAAGCGTGGTGTATTGTGTGGCAGCAGTGTAGAGTAGTGGTTAGGGCGCTGGACTCTTGACCAGAGGGTCGTGGGTTCAATCCCAGGTGGGGGACACTGCTGTTGTACCCTTGAGCAAGGTACTTTACCTAGATTGCTCCAGTAAAAACCCAACTGTATAAATGGGTAACTGTACGTAAAAAATAATGTGATATCTTGTAACAATTGTAAGTCGCCCTGGATAAAGGCATCTGCTAAGAAATAAATCAAATTTAGCTACTTGCATCTGATGTTGTGATGATGTTGTCGGCAGTGAAAGTCGCTACATTTGTCACTAGTCGCTTTGACATTGTTTTTGTCGCTAGGGAAACCCAAAAGTCGCTAGATCTAGCAACAAAATCACTAAGTTGGCAACACTGTGTACTTTTACACAGCTCTCTACCCTGTGGAGTACAAACCAATAGATGGCGCTAAAGATCATCTATGTTTCTTAAAGTTACGGTAACTAATTAGTAAAGGACCATTACACCAGCCGTCAGACTCAGAGGCTGAGGCTGTGACTTTATATTAGTCTATTTATTTATTTATTTATTATTATTTAGCAGACGCCTTTATCCAAGGCGACTTACAGAGTCTAGGGTGTGTGAACAATGCGTCAGCTGCAGAGTCACTTACAATTACGTCTCACCCGAAAGACGGAGCACAAGGAGGTTAAGTGACTTGCTCAGGGTCACACAATGCGTCAGTGGCTGAGGTGGGATTTGAACTGGGAACCTCCTGGTTACAAGGCTGTTTCTTGAACTCTGGGAGCTTCTGGAGAGAGTCCAACTGTGAATTTGAAAAGTTTTAAATCCAGGTATTTGAATGTTAAATTACATTCTTGTACCTTAACCAGATTGCTGCTGTGATTTAGATGTTTAACTGGTCTAAAAGATCAGGGGGTACTTGCTTTGGATACAGATGTCTGCTGTTCTTGAGAGCAATTTGTTTTGCTATGGCACGGAGGAGTTTTTGCATAGTTTTAGTTCTTCATGCTTTCTTACCCTTTCTTAATCTCATTAGAATTTTTATTTGATGTTTTTTTTTTCTTGGTTGTTTTTTATTGAAGCATCCCAAGCAAAGGGGTTCAAAAATGCTTGGGTGACACCAAACTCAAAGTATCAGACTACTAATGAGACACTTTTGAGTTGACTCAAAGCTTGTGTTCTGGAACCTGGCTTAATAAGTTTTAATAAATATTCTGTGTTCTTGTATCTATTTAGCCTTGTTGAGAGAGTTTTCATATTGAGATTCTAATGATTTACATGATACATGACTTGGAACATTTAATCCACTAATTCCAAAACAAAAATCTATATGAAATCCTAATTAGTTATCAGAAAACAAAAACTACTGGAATTGTGTTGTGCATATAAACACAGAAACACAGTGATGCTCACAGCCTAGCTTTAGGTCTGTGACAGACATTTGTGATGCCTATGCAACACATACACGAAGCAGCATGGTGGCTACACATATACAGCTATGGTCAAAGGTTTTGCATGACTTAACATTTTAGAATTGAGACATAATTTATATATATATATATATATATATATATATATATATATATATATATATATATATATATATATATATACCTACTGTAGATATTTTATTTAACATCATGTAATAAAAAAAAAGCTACAAAAGTATATATTACAAAAGTCTACCGGAAGATCTAATAGTAGTAGAGTATTTCACGTTAGATTTCAAAATGTCACATTTTTCAATTTTTGTTAGTTATATGAAAAACTACAAAGCGGTATGTAATTCAATATGTAAACGTAACAATATTCAGCAGGTTTCATTCGACTTTTATGAAGCAAAATTAGTGAATTATATAGGGTGATGCAAAACTGTTGTTTTTAAGTATAGCTACATATATAAAATATGTATGTCTATAATATAGGTATCTAGTACCTATCAATATGACTATGTATATATATAAGGCATGGGAGTATAGTGTTTTATCTATTATACTATCTCTATAAAACTATGTACAATGCAGATGCAATTTCATACATCAGTATGTCTATGTACATAAAGTATCTTGTCCTTCATATTTGTACCCCATGGTTTAATGCCTCATGTAGTAGCAGACACATCAAGCATAGGAATTGAAATTAATTTCAAAAGTGACACCTAACACTTGCAGCTCTGCCTCAGCATTGCATTTGCCTTGCAGCTTGTTCCATTTTGCTTGGCACACATTACAAATGTAATAATACCAGTAAAGAATGAGTTGTAAATTAAGATTAATTATACCAAATGTAGAACTGCAGAACCCTCTGACTCTGCCTTTATTGCAACAGTATGCTCTCATGCTGGACTGTATAATACAATGGAACACTGTATTGTGATTTTCAGAGTAATTTCCTTTAAAATGATTTTATTGGCAGGTATGATGTGAAACCAGAAAAGCCTTTAATTAATGTGTTAAATTCAAGAAAAGCTGTCTTTCCTCCATCTTTATGGCATTGCTTTTCCTCCATTAATGGCAATTAACGTCTGCATTGAGTGATTTAAAAGCATCTTGGAAGTGAATGTGCCTTCACCTGGGATGCTGAAATTTCATTGTTGCACTGTAAACTGACAATGAAAATAAGTCATGGAAATAGCAACCTTAAGAGCTACCGCTGTGCATAATAGTATATGTATTTATTATTGTTATTTTTGTTGTTGTTTAATCAGAGATTACTTCTTGCCCAGCATCACAATCCCACAATTCACTGCAGAGGTTCCTAAGGACATGTGCAAAGTAAAATGAAAATAATTTTATGTCGAGAGAACAAAGGTAAGGCAAATAATCACAGATAAAATAGTGGTTTTATTTAGTTTGATCGCAAAAGATTGTATATTAAATCACACTGCCAGATTTTGTATTTTTGTATTCTTTTTTTAAAATAATTTAGTGTGCCCAACTCTATTACTCCCGATTTTCTACCCAATTTGGAATGCCTAATTATTTTTTCTCCTCACTGCAGCAATTCCCCACACAGCTCAGGAGAGCTGAAGGTTCAGTTGGCATCCTCCGATCCCATGATCAAGCCATCTTTTTCTTTTATACCCAGGAACTCAAAAGCAGATGCCAGCAAGCTGCCGGCCTCTGGAGGACAAAGGCCTGCCCGCAGGTGCCTGCTCTGAGCTCACTGGGTGCTTGGCCAGCAGGGTTCGCTTTGTTGTAAAAACCTTCAATCTGCACTAAAGGAACCTGAATTTCTCATTGCTTCTGAGACACTGAGAGGATTCATGGAAGGCCCCTTTTTAATTTTCTCAATGTCCACATCAATATATGATCTGAAGCTTGGAAAGACATCAGGATGTGGTCCTCCCTCCTGCAGCATTGGAATGGCAATTTCCTCTTTTGTGACCACTTAATTTCTGCCCCCCACGACCTGTCACTTCCTCCATCGGTTTTGGCGGCGTTTTCCACAATCAATGGTTGTCCAGTGCTTGGCCTCCGGTAATCCAATCTCTATCCCATCAGAATAAATCCACAGCCATCCTTGGACTATTCCCCACAGTCATCACAGCCTATCTTTTGGGCCCAATATGGCAGAAAAAAAAACATCTTATTCTTCTGCGATAATCAATCTACTGTGCATGTTATTAATAAAGGCCGTTCTTCTTCCCCTCTCATTATGCAACTCCTGCACTGCCTCATATTTATTTCAGTTACTAATAATTTAATCTTGCAAGCCCCCCATCTTCCAGGTATAACTAATAATGCTGCCGATGCTCTTTCTCGCCTACAGATTCCCCGGTTCAGATGTCTGTTTCCCTCGGCTCATCCTTTCCCCCTGACTGTTTCTTCATTCAGTGATCTAATACTAAACTAAAGTCTTCTCTTTGTAATCTCCTCATTTCTGCACAATACTATATGGCCGCCATCCTCACTCCTCCTATGCAACTGGCTGGTCCACCTTCATGACCTTCTGTAAGCAAAATAGAATATCCCCTTTAACCAGGATGTAATTCTATCTTTTCTCATTCAGCTGCACCTCTCCCTAGGAACTCTCAAATCTAGTAGCTGGCATTCAATACCACTATCGTCTCTCATCTATTCCTGCTGTTCACTTTCTCCATCAGGGGATGGCGAAGAGTGCCCCTCCTCATCCTTCTTCCCCGTCTCCCCATCACTACTTGCATCTCTCAATCCTCTGTTGAGGCTGTTTTTCTCCTTTTAATGATATAGTCATGAAATCTCTGTGTCTGTCTTCATTCTTTGGTTTTCTCCGCAGTTCTGAATTCGCTGTCCTCTCTTTCAGTTTTCCATCCCACAAAACAATACCACACCTCCCCGCTGTGGCATAAGCACTCCTTGCTTTTTTCCCTCCAGCCTAGTAACCCTGCCTGTATTTCAAAGACCTACCTGGAACACAGTAGCGCGTACACTTTAATATGCAGATCCCCGCCCCTGTAGTCAGTGGAATACCAATCCCAAACTGACAAGTGTTGCTACAATTCATTTGACTCGAGTGACCGGGATCTACATACTCACACTTCCACCCCTCACCAAGGTGACACCCCTCATAAAGATGACTTCTGTCATGGTGTGACGGGGTGCCTGCCCCATATTTATATATATTATTTTGCTGTTATGATCTATTACCGTTTTTATGTATATATGTATTTGTTCCGTATATTATTAATATGATTTTGCATTTGTGTCCTTTGGATTGGCAGGGAGGGAAATTCCTCCCTGCCAAAATACATGTGAGAATGTGGCTGGAGCCTTAATTGAGTAATTGTTAATTATTGATTAATTGGGCTCCAGCCACAAACTATAAAAGTCAGGAGAGATCCTTTGCCTGGGGAGAGAGCTAAGAGGAGGAGTGTAAAACAATACTGTGAGTATAAAGACGATTGCTACCAACTGAGACATTTGGGTACTCGTTTTAGTTTCAAGATTACTTGTTTTGTTCTGTTTTACTTTGGCCTACGTGCCGTTTGTTTTCTGTGTTTAAAAGTATTTTGTTTGTGTTAATTTTTCGTTGTTAAATAAATACACTGCGCTGCCACGCAGTTTCAGCCCCATACGTCTGTTTCCTGAACATTGCTTCCTGGTCTGTGTTGTCACCACACACGCCACTCAAGCCTACCTTGTGACACATGGTCACATGATCTTGGTAAGGGAAGTCCCGACTTATCTTGGCGCCTTCTACTGTCAGGAGGCTGAATTACAGACCGAAACCCCTTTGACTCATCACAGCCTTATTCAAATGATCTCCTCTTTCTTCGTATCTCTGCCAGGGTCAATTCGTACACCTCCGTAAACTCATTCTCCTTTGTCCTAGTTCCTTATCAAAAAAGTGGGATGCTGGTCTTTCACTGCAATGGAATCTTGAATTCGGTCTTCACTTCCTGATATTTATTTGGCCCAACAGAATATTGCTGGTATGCCTGGAGTGGGGGCTATGTCTCCACCAGGACCAGCAGAGGTTTCCTCCCAATAGAATGGGGGGGGGGGGTATTCCTCTCTGCTGAGTGGGTGAGATTACTCCTTAATTATTATTTTTTTAAATCCTCCAGTATTGATTGTCACTAATTACCCTATGTTTCTTTACTAACCCTTATTTTATTTGTATTTTGCATTAGCGGCGCAGATGCAGGGAGCTGGTCTCGACCTCCAAGAAGAAGGTTTTCGAGAGTCACAGGGGAACCCCGGCCAAATCTATGTTATCAATCTATCATTCTAGGTTCATACATGCTCTCCCTGAGCCAGGGGGAAACCCTGTATTTCTTACTAACAACTTGCTTACATCTATGCCAGTGTTCCTCTCTGTTCCCTTTGCATGTTCATTTCCTTCTCTCTTTCAAAATTCCTGTCGCCCCGTGTGCCTCTGGCTCGAAGCGCATGTGTTCCTTGTTCGTCAGGGCGACTTCTAGGCTTCTCAAATGTATCCTCCATCCTTCTCTTGCTTCCCAGCCTTGGAGGCTGATCAATTTAGTCTTGCCTCCATGAGGACGGCTCTCTGCGAGCTAAGTGGAAAGCATTTCATCTTCCTAAAGTTGCAATCATATAATTCCTATTTTCAAGTCCCAGGGCTTATTCCTTGCAGCCCTTGCTACTGTTCCATCAATTTTGGGTGTACCTAACTGACCAGATGCTACCAGGACTTCTGTATTTTTTTTAAGGAATTATTCAACTTAAACAACAAGGTCAGCACATTGAAGTCCTTTCTTCAGAAAAGCATATGCTCACACTGCATGGACTCAGCATATCTATTTCATGCTTAGATTGCCGGCTGTGAACGGTGTATTAAGCATCTGAGCAAAGCTATCGGTCAAAAAACTGTTAAAATAGCAACTTATAAAATCTTTGCTTAACATGACAATGAAAAGAAAATTCAAATGGGAGTTTAGGGGGTTATCTTCCTGTCGTCATTCTGGGTTGAATATATGCTTCTGAAAACTGATTTTTTTTAATGATCTGATTTTCTGTTTTCTGATGCAAAGCTGTCCTACGCCAATGAAAACAAAAATCTAAACAAGTCTGTTCACATACTTATAAGATAGGGCTGGGGAGATTTAAACATGTTCACCCCAATTTGAAACAGCATTTCAAAGCCTTCTAGAATGCTTATATATATATATAACAAGAAAGGGTTGTTTTGTTATCAGCAATGCTGAGTGTTGATACAGAACCTTATCATATGAATACTGTCTTTATCGAAATAGACAATGGTAAGGATTCTGAATCTCTTGCAGCCCAAATCAGGGTCACAGGGGAACTAAACTGTGAAATTTTGCGCTTGTTTCAAAAGCGACATTGGTTGTTGGTTGTGTGTAGAGTGCCCTTTTGTTTGCTTTAAGATGTGTCATCTTGTTTGGATAAGAAAACCAAGCAGTGAAACACCAGTTATGAATGCTCAAATTGTATGAAATGACGCCTGTAATAAGAGACTCCCTTTTATTTTAACTGTATTATAAATCACAAAACAAACTTCCACTTAGGAACTATTATTAAACCTATAAAAAGTTGCTGTTTTATCTTTGTAAAAGGTGTGATCTATTTTCTGTACAATTGCCAAATCCTCAAAGGTGATTAAAAACAAAACAAAAAGAAAACATATTTCCATTACTTTAGCAACCAACAGGAACGGATATAGCTTTTAACTAGGTTTTAGCTTGATCCTAACTAGAGGTGGTTCTGCAAAAGGCACTATAATTTATATAAAACCAAAAACAACCTTTAAGAGCTTTTCTCATTTGCAAATCACTACCCAAGTAGATTAGCGGACTTTGTATTAATTTGACAGATTGAGCAGATGGTGAGAAGAGCAGTACGTCCTTCAAGTTAGGTACAATGTCATATTACTTTTTTTTTGTTTGTTTTTTTTTCTTTCTGGGGTTTATGCCTTGTTTGGCTTGTCAAATTTCCAAACCTGTTTAATTTGAAAGTAGAATTTTTATTTTAAAAAAGGGACATTTTACAGTACCCAATGAAACATATTGTCTCATGTAAAGTTAAAGGCTAACTCGTGGAGAATGCATAATCTAGACATGGGAAATGCATAATAAACTGAACCCTTTTCTTAAAGGTTGTATACATGTCAATCATCCTGCTTGGGGACTGAATTGCAGTTTTATATTGTGATTGTGACTAAGGTTAGGATTTAGTTACAGGTTGGGGTAAAATTGATAAAGGTTAGGGTTTAAAAGTTTACAGATTCTCCTAGAGTCGAGGATGCTCCCGAAGCAGACACAATTTCCTCATATATGAATTACAGTACAACTTTAAGAGCAAAAATAACACCACGAACATACAGTCAAAGCTTTCTGTTACGACGGTGCTACAAACAGTTCATACAGTGCCTTGCGAAAGTATTCGGCCCCCTTGAACTTTGCGACCTTTTGCCACATTTCAGGCTTCAAACATAAAGATATGAAACTGTAATTTTTTGTGAAGAATCAACAACAAGTGGGACACAATCATGAAGTGGAACGAAATTTATTGGATATTTCAAACTTTTTTAACAAATAAAAAACTGAAAAATTGGGCGTGCAAAATTATTCAGCCCCTTTACTTTCAGTGCAGCAAACTCTCCAGAAGTTCAGTGAGGATCTCTGAATGATCCAATGTTGACCTAAATGACTAATGATGATAAATAGAATCCACCTGTGTGTAATCAAGTCTCCGTATAAATGCACCTGCACTGTGATAGTCTCAGAGGTCCGTTTAAAGCGCAGAGAGCATCATGAAGAACAAGGAACACACCAGGCAGGTCCGAGATACTGTTGTGGAGAAGTTTAAAGCCGGATTTGGATACAAAAAGATTTCCCAAGCTTTAAACATCCCAAGGAGCACTGTGCAAGCGATAATATTGAAATGGAAGGAGTATCAGACCACTGCAAATCTACCAAGACCTGGCCGTCCCTCTAAACTTTCAGCTCAAACAAGGAGAAGACTGATCAGAGATGCAGCCAAGAGGCCCATGATCACTCTGGATGAACTGCAGAGATCTACAGCTGAGGTGGGAGACTCTGTCCATAGGACAACAATCAGTCGTATACTGCACAAATCTGGCCTTTATGGAAGAGTGGCAAGAAGAAAGCCATTTCTTAAAGATATCCATAAAAAGTGTCGTTTACAGTTTGCCACAAGCCACCTGGGAGACACACCAAACATGTGGAAGAAGGTGCTCTCGTCAGATGAAACCAAAATCGAACTTTTTGGCAACAATGCAAAACGTTATGTTTGGCGTAAAAGCAACACAGCTCATCACCCTGAACACACCATCCCCACTGTCAAACATGGTGGTGGCAGCATCATGGTTTGGGCCTGCTTTTCTTCAGCAGGGACAGGGAAGATGGTTAAAATTGATGGGAAGATGGATGGAGCCAAATACAGGACCATTCTGGAAGAAAACCTGATGGAGTCTGCAAAAGACCTGAGACTGGGACGGAGATTTGTCTTCCAACAAGACAATGATCCAAAACATAAAGCAAAATCTACAATGGAATGGTTCACAAATAAACATATCCAGGTGTTAGAATGGCCAAGTCAAAGTCCAGACCTGAATCCAATCGAGAATCTGTGGAAAGAACTGAAAACTGCTGTTCACAAATGCTCTCCATCCAACCTCACTGAGCTCGAGCTGTTTTGCAAGGAGGAATGGGCAAAAATTTCAGTCTCTCGATGTGCAAAACTGATAGAGACATACCCCAAGCGACTTACAGCTGTAATCGCAGCAAAAGGTGGCGCTACAAAGTATTAACTTAAGGGGGCTGAATAATTTTGCACGCCCAATTTTTCAGTTTTTTATTTGTTAAAAAAGTTTGAAATATCCAATAAATTTCGTTCCACTTCATGATTGTGTCCCACTTGTTGTTGATTCTTCACAAAAAATTACAGTTTCATATCTTTATGTTTGAAGCCTGAAATGTGGCAAAAGGTCGCAAAGTTCAAGGGGGCCGAATACTTTCGCAAGGCACTGTATATGAACAATGATGTAATGGTGATGTTAGATGCCCATTTTAAGCATTTTTAACACTGCGGTTATACTCATACCTAAAACCGCTGCCGGCAGTCATTATGAAGGACATTTTAAACAACATCAATATTAAAATGAAAGACAAACTATCGGATACAACTCAAAAGTTTTACTCAAGCACATCATATCAAACATCTGCACAGCCGAAACGCCGTATTTAAACGAACAATTAAACATAAAAGGGTTTATTTTCTAACATAACACATATAAAGCACTACTTCAGAAAATGAAAAACTAATAAAATAAGCATTTCAAAAGAAACTAGTGTGTAAACAAGTATATGTACATACCTGAAAAAACAAAACTGAAAAAAGCAAAAGTAGTTTTTAATTTAAAATAAGTTACATAAGTTTCCTCCTGTGTGTGTCACTTGGTGCAGCACAGAATCCAGGTTGAGCTGCTGCAGCCTGCTGCTTTGCAATTTTCTGATAGAAACAGTTTGTATAAGCCTCGAGTGAAAATACCACCTAGTGGTACAAACAGAAGACAGTCTTCGTTTAACTATGTTGCGAAGAATCTCAGCCTGCTTTGTAGATCGAGAGCAAAACTAAGCTATTCCTTCAAAAAAAAATTTAAAAAATCCTGCATTCCCTAATATTCTTTGCTGCAAAACTGAGGACAAGATTTAAAACATGTGCATGTGTAGCCAGGCAGCCAGAGGAAAACATGTGTTTTGTAGTTCTGTCGGGCTAGTAAATAAAACATCAACCGGCAGAATCACAGAACGCATCACTTTCTGGCTGCTCCTATGAAACTGCGGTGATCTCTGTCATTCGTGCTAGACAGCAGAGGCGTGAAGCAGAGAACAACACTGTACAGAGCCTGTCGTGTACCTGTTTGTTATTTATGTTTTGTTTTTTAAATATACAGGTTCTGACAATGAATACTGCTGGCTTGTTTTGAATAAGACAGATCTGGTCTGGGTTATTTATTACATATTTAACACAACGCAAATTACATATTGTACATACACAGTTAAGGGAAGTCTTAATCCCTGCACTATCTAGCCGAATTGTGTATTTAAACCAATTCACCGGAGCACTGCAGCTCTACTGTCCCATTAGACGGCACAGCGACTCCACCCATGTTTTAAAGTACAGCATAGATTATATATTTGCTACTGAAGCACTATTAGACGGTAAGCTTTGGGGATGTGAGGGAGGATTTTTGGTTTCAGTTGGCCTCCAGCACAGGAGGTTACCGTTTTTACAATTCTAAGAGCTGAGAAGGGGGGTTACACATAGCAGTGAACAAAAAGTGCACAAGGGAACTTTTCACTCACACGTTTGTGAAGTCCACTTACTTCGACTGCCATTACTGCTGCATCATCGTATTTCTAAGCAGCCGACTTGTCACCACATTTAAACTTCTGGCACACGGCATCAACATGCTGGAAACAGGCAGCTGCAGTCCGACTGTCACTAACATCAGTAAAAACAACAAAGCGTTCCACAACATCACTGTCCTTGGTCAAGTAATGCAGTACAGTCGAATGCTGAGACTTACTGGCTATATCTGAGGTTTCATCAAGTTGAATAGCACCAAATGGTGCCTCCGCAATTTCTTTGGCAATGGCATTAAGTTAGACATTACTCACTGCTTCCATTAGGTAGTTCTGGTAGTTCAATGTCCCAGAAAAAACAGTCAAGGTTTCCAAATGCTGCTTCAGTAAAGGATCAAACTCGCTGACTAGCTGTAAGGTTTTGACATAATTTCCAAGATTCAGGGAGTCATCCAATTCGTCGTGCCCATGAAATGACAGCTGTTGTTCTCCGAGATGACATACAACACTAATTAGTCTTTGAAAAATCTCACGATTCTGATGGACCTTTTCATTGTGCTGTCTGTGTGTTTGAAAGTCTCTGTTGTTCGTTTAACTGGAGATCAGTGCAAGCTTGTCCAAATGTTCGTAACTGTATACACGCTGTTAGGTGTTGCTGGCTAGTTTCATGATGTTTTCAGGCATTGTGTAAATTGTTTAAATCATGGTATCCAGTCTTATTCCACACTCTTCTCGTTAATGAAAAGCAGACACGGCCAACAGAATCACTTGTTTGCCTCCCCACATCCACAGATCCACTCACACTGGTACAGCACTTCACTGAAATACCGTTTCAACTCTTTCCCTGCTTTTTTGTACACGCTCTCTAACTTTTCATTTCTTATGATTTCTTCTTTAGTCTCATAATCACCTTCACTAAATGGATTTGAGAGCAATTTTTGTACTAAATTATCAATTTCTCTCTCTGCTTCAATCAAATTGTATTCTCTAGTTTTGCAAAATAACCATTTTTTTCTGTCTTCCGTTTCCGCTCGTGACCTGAGCCCCTCAAGCTGGCAGCTGTGAGTTGACCTACTCGCTCTGTTCCATCAGGACGATTCTTTTCTTCAATTGTATGCCTTATCTACATTTTTCAATGGGCGGCCAAAGTGGAGCTCTGGCGCACAGCATCGAATTGCCCGGGCAACGAGATGCAACTCGGGCATTGAATGCGTTCACATGCCGGACACGACCGATATGATTCTTCTTTTTAATAATAATAATAATAATAATAATAATAATAATGATTTGTATACTAATTATAATATAATTGTTTAGATTTTTAATTAGCTTTAGGGCATGCAGCATATGTTGCATACATAGATGACATGCCACTGACTGTAAACCTCCTTATTCAATCCAAATTGCACAATGCAAAGTATTTGCACATTACACAGGTTTTACTGTTCATCCTTTATTGCTAAAATGTACTGCCTAAACAACTTCTTCACAATATGTATAAAGAATATATTCTAAAACATTGGGCCAAGAAATACATCCTTGCGGGATTATAAATGTAAGTAATACACACCGCTGTATTACTTACCATCATTATTATTCCCTGTTTGTTTCACCGTCAGGTACTGGACAAAAACAACTAATAAAAACAAACCTTTTCACCTGGATTACAATTGTCTGTCTGTTCTTTAATTACCTGCACCTGTACACTATTAACCACTTTGCCACAGCATGTCATTAAACTAGGTGACATTTTTAACATCGAACATTAGGCAGTTTTCATCCTCATAGTGTCTTTTTGATATTTTATCTATCCTATAAAAGGAAGTAATGCAAGGCTACCTTCCATATTCCATACACCATAATGGAGCAATGACACTGACTGTAACAAACCTCACAGGTTCACTTGTTGGATCTGAACAGCTCTATGATACTGTGGAAGTCTCGAATTGTTTCAGACGAGTCTTGGTATGTGGTAGAGAGATAATGGTAAAAATTCAATGGTCTTAAATAGAGTTTGGACCCCTGGTTACATTTAAATAAAGTGTCCAACTTAATGGCTGCGTGTTTACAGACCTTGGATTGAAGAGTTTTTGGATAGCATTTTTTTTGGCTAACTACTCTTTTTCTGAACTATTTGATGAAACAGAGAGGGCTGGTCAACATTTAAGACTCCATGTGGAAAATACAAACTAAGTAGTACCAGGGTGGTGCTGTTAGTAAAACAGTTGAATATTAAACCCAACATGTTCCAATTTCACAAGCGCTTAAAATCAGAGTAAGAATCAGCAACGACTGAAGACTTGATTAAAACATCAGAAACATGATATCATCCCTAAAGAAGTAAATCCTGTTTACCTTCATATAGTATATTGATAACTACAGAGAAGCATTCATAAGATATGGACATAACTTGTATTAAAAACACACCAAATGTTACTGCCTCCAGAGACAGCAGGCTAATGAGAGTACGAGACAATGAAAACACAGTTATGTGGAAAAAAACACCAGTATACTTTAATGCATTATGCACCATAAACCATGCAGTCATTTAGGCAGTCATGTAGAGTTTCGCTCATTGAAACACTTTTTGCCTGTATTTTAATATGCTATGGTAAATTAATTATTTAATAATTCTGTAGCTTGTAGTTGAATAACTGTACGTTAAACTGTACTTTCCATGGTTCAATGTGGAACTGGTATGTGGTTAGATGATCTGCATTTAATGCAGTATAGGTTAGGTCCATTTTGATTGCCTGTTATGTAAAATAGACCTCTGATGTTCAAAGGATGAAATGTCTTAATCCAATGTTGGACCACTTGTGCAATTTTTCTCTTTTTACCTACTTTTCTTTTTTAATCGAAGCATCATCTTTAAACAATATCATCTTTTCATAATGTTAAACAACATGCCGATGACTGATGTTGTTAAAAGATGAAGCTTGCAAAATGGATGCAAAATTGCATATGTGGGCCTACAAAGGATTCAGTACACACAGAAAAAATAAGAATGTGGCAATAGACAATTTAATTTATTCAAATATACACTATGGTAGTTTAATTAAAGGTGAAACAACTTCCATAATAAATATGTTTGTCTGTCACTCATGGTGGTAGTCCATTGGTCAAGATCATGCTCTAAAGCAGTGGTTCTCAGCTGACCTTGATACATATGTACAACATTGATGTTTTAGTTGGGGAATACAAAGTCTTCATGAGCTACTGTGTGATATCTCCAAATCAGACCTCCTTTTCTTCCCCATCTTCCTCCCTCACTGCTTATCGCTCTATCTCTATTCCTCTCCCTCCTCATCCACTAAGAACCTCTGTGTCACTCTCGACCCCTCCCTCTCCTACTCTCAGCACATCTCTACTCTGGCACGGTCCTGTCGCTTATGAAATATATGCAGAATTTGCCCCTTCCTCGCCGACTACTCCACACAACTCCTAGTTCAGGCCCTGGTACTGTCTCACCTTGACTACTGCAACTCCTTCCTGGCTGGCTTCCCTGCCTCTGCTATCCATCCGCTCCAGCTCATCCAACTTGTCTTTTCCCTTCCTCGTTTCTCCCATGCTACACCACTACTCTGCCCCTTTCACTGGCTGCCTATCTCTGCTCTCATCCAATTCAAAACTCTTGTACTCGCCTATCGCTGTCTTGACCTTTCTGCTCCCTCCTATCTCCAGACTATTATTTCTCCCTACAACCCCTCATGCCCTCTCCACTCCTCTGCCAGTGGCAGGTTAGCTGTATCCCCCCTCCACTCCCATGCTCCCAGATCCCATTCCTTCTCCACCCTTGCCCCTCAGTGGTGGAACTACCTACCCATGGATATCAGGACTGCTTAGCCCCTGACCACCTTCCGGTGCCTCCTCAAGACACACCTGTTCAGACAACATCTGTAAACCTCTCAACTCTTGACTATACTGGACTATATAGCACAGAATTGTACCAGTTCTTGCATCATCTTGTACTTGCACTCAACTGGTCCACACTTTGCTGTATTCTACTACTGCTCTTAATTATAACTATTTCCTGTATCTTGTACTTCATTTTAGTCTTATAGGTATCTGTATTCACGTTTTTTGTAATTGCTCTTATTTGAAATCGTTCTTATCCATATATCACACTTACTACATGTTCTTAATGGAATTTACTCTTATAAGCAAATATTTTTTTCTTTGTATCAGAAAACTGGTGACGGAATTGAAAATCGTGTGTGACGGGTGCATTAATTTGTTACATATATATAATGGGCATTGATTTTATACAAGGGTGGTAAAACGCAACTGACGTGTATCTGGGGAACGGATATCCCAGTGCTGACTTTTTTGTTGTTGGTTTTCACCACCTTCTCTTTGTAATCAAATAATAAATAGTGCTTCATAAAAAGGCAATGGAAAAGTCATTAGTTAACAGTGGTCAAATCTTTACACTGGATCAGACATTTTGTACACCTATAATAGTGTATCCAGGTGATTATGTAATTATTGTTTTAAAACACATATTTGGCAGTATACATCAGCATGCCCTCAGCCAGGTTGGACACATTTATGGCCACGTTCAAATTACTTTGAGGACCACTGCTCTAAGGTGAATGATTTTTCCACAATAGCCATATGAAGTGACCAACTGACTTTTAATTCACCCTGTATACAGGATCAAAGTTCTGTATTATCATACAGTACAATAGATAGCACTGCTTGTATATAAGCATACACACTTTAGATACTTCATATCTGAAAAGTAGGTAGGATGGAGTTACTAGGTATTTATGCTTAGCCAGTGTAACCACAGTGCTGACAGACAGGTCTGACAATCAATCTGCTTTGTCCATTATTAATAAAAGGCATTTTCTATTTTTTATCAACAATAAGAAACACTGCTTGCTTGTTATCAGCAGAGAAAGTCACCGTGGATAGAGTGGACAAAGTGGCAGTTATGAAGCAACAGTAGCAGGGAGCAGTATAGACAGTGCACATATGCAGAAAGTATAGATAGTAAAGAGCTGGGAGACATACTGTACATAGAATCAGATACAACGAATAGATGCACCCCCATGTTACATTTTTCATATTTCTGAACCCAATACTGTATATGTGTTTGGAAAACCAAGTTTTTAATTAAGGTTTGTTGTATTGATTTAAATGATTTACTGTACCTCCCAACAAACACACATATAGTACACACAACCCCACAGAGATATACATTACATGCATATGGTGTATACATGGCACTGTGAAGCTATATCTGGAAACTAAAGGATACTTATTGGGTACTTCTTAACATGCCAAATTCCTGGGCATACATATTTAACAGGCTGCATTAAGTATAGCTTGTTGTTTGGAAGAGAATACTAATGGCTGATATGGAGGCCCATTATACAGCAGACTAGCTTATTAGCACGCATTACCTGAGTTGAAAATGTGCTAACTAGATTGACATGTGACCCCTTTAGTACCAAGACATCATGCATCCAGTTAATACAAGCATTCAATTCCATTTTTTTTCCCACTATCTGCAAAATATAAGTACCACAAGCACTACATTTACAAAGGAAATAGAGGGAGCACACGCTATGATTGTCACACCATTGTTCCTGAAAAAAACTCTTCACCCTGTCCTTTTTATTTTGACAAGGGGTTACAACAGATGTCTAAGTGCTATGCCAGTGGGTGTCACTTTTGGTAATTAAGGAGTGGCTATGGTAGTATTCCATACAGCATGTTTCATAAGAACGTACCAATACTTAATTGTGCATTGCATTCAAACAGGTGTTTACATTGACTTTGTAAGATTTTAGAATGATATCACAGAGGCGTTCCAATTTTACTTCCCTAATCGTGGCTATCCGGGTTAATGAGAGATGTAACTGTAGCGCTCTACTAGCCCTATCTGTTAAGTTATATCTATATCAGTTTCTTTCCCATCAATGATTATTCTTAAAATGTTTTTTTTTGTATTCAGTAGTTGCCTCAGCTCACTGCTACCAACCCCACGCTGACTCAGGAGGGCAAAGACGAACACATGCTGTCCTCTGAAGCGTGTGCCGTCAGCTGACCACTTCTTTTCACACTGCAGACCCACCATGCAGCCACCTCTGAGGACAAATCAGCACTGGGCAGCTTACAGGCAAGCCCGCAGGTGCCCGGCCAGACTACAGGGATCACTGGTGCACGGTGAGCCGAGGACACCCTGGCTGACCTGAGCCCTACCTCCCTCCCTCGGGCAGCGCTCGGCCAATTGTGTGCCGCCCCCTGGGAGCTCCTGTCCACAGTCGGCAGTGGAATAGCCTGGACTGGAACTGGCGAAACCCAGGCTATAGAGCGTATCCTGCACTCCACGCAGAGCGCCTTTACCGGATGTGCCACTCGGGAGCCCCAAAAATGTTTTGTTTTTTGTGTGAACAGATCATTTCTTAACTATCAAGTGGAGTAGTTATTTCTGGTGTTTAAGTTTGAAGTATGAAAAATTCAGAAATGCAGGTAAACAGGGAAAAAGACAAAGGAAATATTTTAATTGCTGTATTATCCTTAGTAGTTTTATGAATCTTAAAGTACTGAAGGTGTCATGCAGGCTTTCTTTCTACTGAAGGAATGATAACTGTGTTCTGCATAAAACAAAAGCCCTGACAAGCAATGGTAATTAGTTGTATGGAATTGTAAAAAGATGAAAGGAGACAGCTGTCTTTTAATGCCTGTTTTAAAGGTTGTTGCCTCATTAGAAAAGTTCTTCTGCTCTTCCTTTCAGTCTAGATGAATATCATTATCATATCATTGACCTACATTAACCACACACAGTCGTGTGTTATGTTGGGCAAAAATATTACTGGGCTACAAACAAAACTTGAGCAGGAGGGGTGTACAATTGAAATGTCACTTTACCTTGAGTTCAAGTACCACTCAACACAGGTTAAAAACCCTGCTGACCATGATGCTGCGTTTAAATGTTAATTCAGCCAACCCAATTGGCTGCCAATCTGAGCTGCCCCTGCTTTTTTGGGGATGGGTGGAAGTACGTCAAAACACTGACCAATCAAATGATGAGTGGGCATAAACATTTAATCCTGATCCAGGGTAAACAGGTTTCCAGGTGCTTTAATATTCTGGAACTATTCAAACTTTTGCAATTTAATTTGGAATTCAAACATCTACATGCCATTAATACTCTTGTCCTTAATTCTATGCTTTCCTAAACATGTTTTGCTTGAGCAGGTGGGAAATCAGTTGGGGGTAGGGGGTGTCATTTTTTCCCCTCCATCATTTTTCTTAAACATTTTTCAAAGCATTTTGTTGTGCCTTGGAATTTTTTAGAGTTATGCGAGAACCATAAGCTAGTAACAACATGCAGATGCACTCAATAAATAACTCTAACTCGATACAATAACATTTTAAAAGTGTACTTTTCTTTTCCAATGTCTATACTATGCTTGCTTGTGATTGGCCTTGCCTGCCCATAATTTCCCATGGTTTCACTGCATTACTTGAATTACATTACATTGGCTTGAATACTGTCTAATAAGTACATTAATTTTCTATATTTACTTTAAATAATTTCAATATTTTATTTACACTTTAGATATTTTAGATTTTGTGTTGTTTGTCTACAATTATAAACTTGCAATAAAACGAAAACCTTTTTTACTAGATATTTTTGGTCTTTCCTGGGTATGCTTCCTGGTTATAAAGAACCTGTTCAACTATTTATTTTATTCACTGCATAACCATCCTGAACTGGCAAGGTCTGGCTACAACATTTCAGGTTAGACTGTTTGGGTAATCTGGTGCACATTGGTCCTGTTATACAGTTCCCTCAAAGGTTGCTAATTCTCCAGAAATTCCAGGCATAATAAATAATAATCTTCTCGGTTTTTTAAACAAATGTAGAACACAGTTTTGTACTGTAATAATGACCAGGGGAATTAAGAACCAAATGGGATTAATAGTGACCAGGCCTCATCTTTGCGCTAGCAAATCTCCCAGACAATCACTGTTCCCTGTGACTTGATAATGATTGCCTAGTGGATTGTATAAGGAATCAAAAACTTTTAATAATACTTGAGACAGACATCTAAAGTGATTTTGTGCATTAGCTAAAACTGTACAATAGCAATAGGAAAAACAGTATTCTTGTTTGCTGCACTTTTCTTTATCTATCACTTGTGATATTTGATAATAGATTCATGCCCTATCAGCTCAGGTATGGCAGTACTTTTACAAAGACATTCAGTACACTTGACATGGACTAGATTGAAACCACTGTTCCATAGGTCAGATTTGATTGCCTTTATCAGGGAATGCAGCAGTTCAGACTCTTCACCATTCTATGAGCTTTTCATTGCTGCTGTTGGTTTATAAGACTCTGTAGATTTCAATTTCAACAGCAATCCTTTTCTCGCTCTGTTTCAGATGGCAAGCTGACTTTTCTCTTTAATCCCTGCACTCCACGATAGTCTCTGCTTCTGAGGATCCATCATAGTGAAGGAAATCAGTCCAGAGAATATCACGGCAGAGGTCTGGTCTTTCACAGAGCAGATATCAACCATTCAGCTTAAAGTAAACTAAGTCTCTCTCTCTCTCTCTCTCTATTTATTTCATGCTGTACCTTCCCACCCTTTTCCATTTTTTTGTACTAATTCTCATATGGTAAGAGAACCTTGATTTTCACACTTCATGTATGGAATAACTAAAGATTGTATATGTTATGTATTTATTTGACTTTACTCAGAGTTTCCCTCTATACACTTCCATTGTGGAAACTGCTCTTCAGCAGAACTCCCTCCTCTACCTTTACAGCTTATTTAAATGTAGTCGTCGACAATGGTTGGTAATAAAAAGATAATTAACTATCATCATTAAATATGTACTAACAATTAGTACTCTGAGTACACATTATTCACATTAGTCTACTGATGAAAAATAACCCTGTGTTACAGCCTTATGGATCTAATACACACACATATATATATATATATATATATATATATATATATATATATATATATATATATATATATATATATATATATATATATATATATATATATATATATACACATATACAGTACTGGGCAAAAGTTTTAGGCAGGTGTGAAAAAATGCTGTAAAGTAAGAATGCTTTCAAAAATAGACATGTTAATAGATTATATTTATCAATTAATTAAATGCAAAGTGAGTGAACAGAAGAAAAATCTAAATCAAATCCATATTTGGTGTGACCACCCTTTGCCTTCAAAACAGCATCAATTCTTCTAGGTACACTTGCACACAGTCAGGGATTTTGTAGGCATATAGTCAGGTGTATGATTAAACAATTATACCAAACAGGTGCTAATGATCATCAGTTCAATATGTAGGTTGATACACAATCAATAACTGAAACAGAAACAGCTGTGTAGGAGGAATACAACTGGGTGAGGAACAGCCAAACTCAGCTAACAAGGTGAGGTTGCTGAAGACAGTTTACTGTCAAAAGTCATACACCATGGCAAGACTGAGCACAGCAACAAGACACAAGGTAGTTATACTGCATCAGCAAGGTCTCTCCCAGGCAGAAATTTCAAGGCAGACAGGGGTTTCCAGATGTGCTGTCCAAGCTCTTTTGAAGAAGCACAAAGAAACGGGCAACATTGAGGACCATAGATGCAGTGGTCGGCCAAGGAAACTTACTGCAGCAGATGAAAGACACATCATGCTTACTTCCCTTCGCAATCGGAAGATGTCCAGCAGTGCCATCAGCTCAGAATTGGCAGAAAACAGTGGGACCCTGGTACACCCATTTACTGTCCGGAGAAGTCTGGTCAGAAGTGGCCTTCATGGAAGACTTGTGGCCAAAAAGCCATACCTCCGACGTGGAAACAAGGCCAAGCGACTCAACTATGCACAAAAACACAGAAACCGGGGTGCAGAAAAATGGCAGCAGGTGCTCTGGACTGATGAGTCAAAATTTGAAATATTTGGCAGTAGCAGAAGGCAGTTTGTTCGCCGAAGGGCTGGAAAGCGGTACACGAATGAGTGTCTGCAGGCAACAGTGAAGCATGGTGGAGGTTCCTTGCAAGTATGGGGCTGCATTTCTGCAAATGGAGTTGGGGATTTGGTCAGAATTAATGGTCTCCTCAATGCTGAGAAGTACAGGCAGATACTTATCCATCATGCAATACCATCAGGGAGGCATCTGACTGGCCCCAAATTTATTCTGCAGCATGACAACAACCCCAAACATACAGAAAGTCATTAAGAACTATCTTCGGCGTAAAGAAGAACAAGGAGTCCTGGAAGTGATGGTATGGCCCCCACAGAGCCCTGATCTCAACATCATCCAGTCTGTCTGGGATTACATGAAGAGAGAGAAGCAACTGAGGCTGCCTAAATCCACAGAAGAACTGTGGTTAGTTCTCCAAGATGTTTGGGCCAACCTACTTGCCGAGTTCCTTCAAAAACTGTGTGCAAGTGTACCTAGAATTATTGATGCTGTTTTGAAGGCAAAGGGTGGTCACACCAAATATTGATTTGATGTAGATTTTTCTTCTGTTCACTCACTTTGCATTTTGTTAATTGATAAATATAAACTATTAACATGTCTATTTTTGAAAGCATTCTTACTTTACAGAATTTATATATATATATATATATATATATATATATATATATATATATATATATATATATGTAAGAATTATATATATAAGAATTATATATCAGAATTTATAACAACAATGGTTTATAAGTTAAAAGAAATTACAGTACCTTATATATATATATATATATATATATATATATATATATATATATATATATATATATATATATATATTAAGGTACTGTAATTTCTTTTAACTTATAAACCATTGTTGTTTTAGGCACTCAGACTTGTTTTAACCACTATACTACTTTAAACAGTTTGTTACATGTACAATGCACTACAATGCAGGGATCTCATAAGTAAAGATTTATAACACACAATACAGGGTAAAATATAGCGAATGATCAAACTGACTCTAAGTTTAATTAAAACACTAGAATTATCCCACCTAATCACATTTCAGTATTTTGTAAAGGAAACATAGGCCTACTATTATTTTTAATACTTAAAGTATTCCAATTTGTATAAGAACTGTTGCTGCCTGCCTGTATGTAAATAAATAAGCTCCATTGTTAACATAAAAAGTAATAAACTCATAGGTAGCTTCATAACTTGTGACCCGGCATGCCCAACCAGTATATTTTTATCGTTGTCTGTGTTGTTTCTATGGCAATGTATATAGTAGTGAAGTTTCTCCCTATCTACTATGACTGCTAATGAAAAAAGGGGCTTTGAACCAAAGGCATTCTACAATAATAATGTCAGTAATTACAACAGCAAGTCTTTACCAGAAATGCTAAAATAATTACCTGAATAATTTCTAAAAATATACTTAGCGATTACGATGTGATCCTGTTCCCTGTGACTGACAGTTACCCCAGTGCGGGCCCCTTTATCAACTGTAAAGGACCAACAAACCAGTAGAATGGCCTAAAATAAAATGAATGAGAGGGAGTTGGAAATGAATACAGTTCTGAGAGGAGGGTCACAGGGTTAGTGATAAAGGCCAGTGTGGATTATATGGTGGCAAAGAGCTTGTAAGACAATCAGTAAAGCACATGTAGTACAAGGTTTTGCAGTACATTGGTTTTTATAGACAGCGACATCAGAAACCATCTCTCTGTACGGTTGTGTTGAACCATCTAAAGTTATAATCTCCTCAACCACTTACATGGAAGACTTAAGACGCAATACTGTCTTCTCAAGAACACAATGATTGAATGACAGCTAAGAAGTTCTGTCACCCAAAGTGCATTACATAACAAATTGAACTTTATAAATTGACTTAATTCAATGGACACTGTATTGTCTTGTCTTGTGGATGGAACAAATTGAATATGATATCTTAACCCTTTATCTGCAACAGTAATATGTCTCACAAGGGACTACTATTTAAGCAAAAATTAAGCAAAATATTGACATAAAACAAGTTTTAATAAATACTTCACCAGTTCTCAGAGCTCGGGTATGTGCATTCTTTTCATCCATGCCCAAACTATTTGCACAGCCCACACCAGTGTGAAGGGACATCAAGGCAGCCTCTCCACTGATGATCCTGTTCCCCACGGGGTGTCCTGTGGACAGGCACTTCAGGCTGCTGGTGCTTCTCTTCCTCTGTTGGGGGCCTCACCTTTGCCTTAGTCAGGGACAATACCGTGGCCGCTCTTCCCTCAATGAGCTGTGCAAGCTGCTGTTCGTGTTGTTGCTGTTGCTGCATTATCAACATTTGCTGCTGCTGTTGTAGATCTGTCTGCTGCTGTTGTTGTCTCTGGCTCTTAGCCATCTTACAATTGAAGTACTACTGTGCTTGTGCATTTCTGCCAATTGGGCTACTAGTTGCTTAATTTATCTTTTTTGAACCGGACCGGCCCCGACACCGAACATGGAGTTACCTACCTTGTCTTCTTCTGAACCCGAAGATTCACAGAACATTTCCATACCTCCTGCGCCATCCTTTGTTGCAGTCCCTGACCCAGAGCCTCTCCAGCTGCATCGCTCAAAAAGGAAACCATAATCACACCAGAATTCAACCTCGCACCAGCTTCTTCTCAGTCTGCTGCCGCCACGCTCCTTTTCTGTTCCTCTGCAAAGTCTTACAATTGAAGTACTACTGTTTTACTGTCTCCAATATAATGTAAGTCTTGTAGTACATAGATCATTTTGTTTATAATGTGCTCAAAAGTACCTCATTTCAGTAAAGTTCTCTTATTCTAATGTCCCCTTTCTACCATTAAAAAAAGGGTTTAAAGTTTTTGGTTGTGATTTTTCAACCAAGAAGCCTAATCACTGTGAAGCATAATCTCGCAGAAATAGCAAAACTATATAAAAAAATAACTAAAATAAAATAAAATAAAATAAAAAACAGCCTTACATATATTTCACCTTTAACACAGCTCCACAATCTGGAGAATATATATTTATCCCTCCATAATGAATTATAAAGTGCAACGCCAACCACATTGAATATAAAATCTCTTTTTTTTTTTTTTTTAAATGAAATTCTCAAGTCTGCAAACCATAAGAGTGCCTAATTTTGGGTTGAAAGTGGAAAATGAATGGTTACCCAGGCATGATGTAAAATACTGTACAGAGACTGCATCTGTATTTGTCACCTTCTTAATTTTTTCTGCAAACTCCATGGCCAAAAAAACAAAAAAACAGGCTGAGTTCTTCTTAGTGCTGTGAAAGAGCTCACACTCTCGTCCCCAATGCAGGGTCGGATTAACCAATATGCCAGTAACACCATTCACCATAATATGCAGAGGGCCCACAAAATATGGGTCAGCGTAGGGTCCCCATGTCCTTTAATCCAGCCCTGAGCTACATAAAGGGATTAATGTGATGTAGAAATACAATAAACATATTTTGTTTTATTTAAAAAGGACACCAATAAGTTATTTGAAAAGCAACTTTCTGTTAAGATTCTATAACACACAAATAGCAATAAATAACATAACAATATGCATGCACAACATTACAGAAAATGGAAAATAATTACACTTCATTGTGTTGTAGAAGCATCACAAGTGTATATAGTGCATTTTAGACAACCCAATGCATTATGTGATAATGATCAAAAATAGATATTCTTGAATCTGTAATACAAAAATTCTACACAATAGCTTGGTTTACATGCAAAATTATGTCATGCTATTTTGGTAGTACCTTTCAGGCAATTTGGGTTTACATGTAGTTTTAGGGAAAGAAAGTCTCCTTCAAAATTCAAATGACCTAATTAATTTAATATTTCTGTTCCAATTTGGCCTTGCATGACGACTGATATCTTGCAGATTTTTAAAACTGCAGAGTTTACAAGATTTTTAAGTTGTGCTGAAGCAGCGTGCCTCATTTGGCCAACACGTACTATTTGTGCTATCCATGTACTATTTGCTAAGCATTTTTTGACTGCATATATATATATATATATATATATATATATATATATATATATATATATATATATATTGTGAGATAGCGGGTAGTGAGAGACAGCAGGGAGGGGGTTAAAACCTCCCTGCAAGAGAAACATGTGCGGAATGCACCTTTTTGTTTGATTGTGTTTCTTTATTGTTTCATTTAATTTTCTAATTGATTTGTTAATTGTATTATTGTTTAGTTTAACTGTTTTATTATTTTAATTATCCCCGGCACCTGGGAAGTAATTGATAATTGGAACCAGGTGCAGGGTATAAAGGAGGAGCAGTCAGAATGCTCAGGGCTGCTGAGTAGAAGGAGGCAGAAGAGGTGCTCTGTCTCCGAGTAGCCAGAGTTAAAGTAAGTGCGGTGTCAAAACTGTGGTTTTGTAAGGACGGGAAAACAGCTTAGCTGTCCCGTGTTAGGCAGTGTGTTCCTGAAAGTTGAGTTAGTGCTCCAAGAGGAGTTAGGTGTTTATTTTGATTTTGCATTTGTTGGATTTTTGTGTTTATTAAAATATAGCGCGTCAGCGCTTGAAAACGCCATTTCTGTGTGCTGGGTCGTGTTTTTAAAGGGGCAACGAACCCGAGTGAGTGCAATCGGGTTATTATATATATATATATATATATATATATATATATATATATATATATATATTATATAAAAATTATACTGTATATACAAGGTTTCCTACAAAAGGGTAGCTTCAGAAATTTTGATACTTAAGGTAGTCTAAGAAGAGGTGAAACCCAACACTTTAGGTTAATGATGTAAAAAAAATATCAAGTCAAAATATTTAATAGAGTGCATTTTCAAAATACTGGTAGTTCTCGGGATAGGAGCAAGGGCTGCAATAAGGAAGAACCTCAAGAGTTTATATGGGAGGAAAGTGCCTGTGATTTAGAAAAGACGACAAGGTCTTCCCTTTGCTTGCATAGAGCTGCCCTCGCAGAGGCAAGGTCGGACTGACTGCCTCCAAGGCTGGGAAGAGAAAAACTAGGATATCTGGAGTATGAAGAGAAGTCCAGTGGTCTCCCCAGCTTTCAAGGCTCGCCTTTTCTGAGGGAGGCGAGTACTGAGCTTCACATCCCTCACGGGGGGAGACTCAAATGCTGGAAAAAGAAAAAGGCTGAATGGCTGGGCTCTGAGGCTGGGAACAAGCTTTGCTCTCCAGATAGGGATACAGGCAAGGGTGAAAAGGGATTGTGAGCAGAGGAAAAAGGATAGCTTCTGTCAGGGGTCCACTCTGGCTCGCAGAGAAACTTCCTGGTGGAGGATGAAGCCAGCACGGCTGGGCCTCTAAGGTTGGGAAGTGCGCTTCATCTGCCCCTTTTCAAAAGAACGCCTTTCTCCCCTACACTCTTCACAAGAGAAAATGGCTGAATACCGATTCTGTGAGTTAACAGAAAATGAATTACAAAACATACTACAAAAGAAAGATGCTGCAAACACTAAAATGGTGATTAAAACATTACTGTCACTGTTTTCTGACTGTCTGAAATTCAAACAAATTCAATTTGACGAAAACAAATATGACAGGGGGATATAAACTGGATTATGCAGCAGTCGCAAAAAAGACTGAGAAACTTTGCCAACTATACAGTATGAACTTCAAAAACATTCTCTGTTATTTATTTATTTACGTATGCTGTATCAGCTATCTTTAAACAAAATATATAATTAAATATTTATTTACGTATGCTGAATCAGCTATTTAAACAAAGAAACTGTTTTTTGTTAGGCTTGCATTGATGAACAGGGAATCAGAGGGGTTGCATAGGCAGCACGGGAGTCTTTCATTTGGGGAGGCTATTCATACTTTTTCGCCAGCATTTCTTGAACCCAACGATGTACAGTAAGACACACACACACACTATATATATATATATATATATATATATATATATATATATATATATATATATATATATATATATGCAATAAGGCCAGACAAAATAATCTTATTTGTACACTTTTTGCTGATTGCCGAAGGGGGCGTGACTGACGGTATAAAAGGGGATGTGGCGAAGCAATCTGTTCCTTTTGTTATGGTTACAGAAAGACAGCTGGAGAACCATAAATGGAAGCGTGAGTGTTTCGTGTTGTTTTTGTCTGTCTAGTAATAGTTTTGTTTGTCATTGTTAGATGGCTAAGATCCGGGAGCTGTCACTAAGAAGCCAGCTCCAAACCCAGCCTGCAGTACCTCACCTCACCACTATAATTGTATTTCACCACCTGCACCAGAGCACTCACTGTGGACTTGTGACCATGCCTGTTGCTTGTATTATTGTTATTTCGGGGCTGAACCCTGTGGTTTGTAACTGTTCTAATATACATTGTTGTGTATTGTCAGTTATTATTATTTACGGTCGCAAATGACCAAACAACAAAATAAACATCTGCTTTGACCATGGACTGTGTTTGGTTAGTTATTGTGTGCACTTCATCATCTCCACACCTGCGCACTACAAACCACTTTGCCACAGGCCTTCATGCTCCATGTGTTAAGCAGCCTGAAACCACATGCTGTGATTTTAGTTGAGGGCTTTATAAGCAATGTAAAAGTAATTATAATTTTTTGATGGATCAAACTTTCTCAATTATTTGAACTTTATTGACGCTTAGATAATATACTTTCTACCCAAACACAACTTGAAGTGAAAAATATATTAACGGAAGTTTAGAAACTAAGATATGTCACGTGGCAGAAAACGATCTTTCACACGTGGCTGTGCTAACAGGGAAGGTAAGTGCCAGTTTAAAAGGTTTTGTAATATTCAGATAAATTTTGTGGAACCAGCCGCCTTCAAACTCTCTGGAGTGATTTCTTTTTTTAGCAAATCCATTTTTACCAACTCCATCTCTGTGTCAGAAAGTTTTGGATTGATTGAAAGTGCTCGTAATAAAGGAACAGTCAAGTGAGGCTGTTTTTTTCACTGATTGTGTGCATACCGGTGCTCTTCGTCTGCGGTAGGGTTAACAGCAAGATCATGCAGTTCGCAGTAGTTTGGGGTTTCTTCCCTAACATCATCCCACTTAGTGCTGGTTTTCATACTCTAACACTTCAATTATAATTTTCTCCCAATTTGGAATGCCCAATCGCTTTTCTCACCGCAGCAATTCCCCACATGGCTCAGGGGACCCGAGGGTTCAGTGAGCAACGAGGAGAAACAGTCCCTGATGGGTTTACCTCTCTAACCCACAGGAGCGCCTGAGCCAATGCGACGCTCCCTTCAGAATCACCAGCGAAGGCCGGCCTACTTCGCACAGCCAGTGCAATGCCTTGTTTAGCCAGATAAAGTAGTAAATCAATAATCTTTGCAGCATACTGTCTGTTTTCACGCACCACCATTTTGTAAGAATTTGATAACTGATGCTACAGAACCTACTTCCTTTGACTGTTTTAACAAATGCCACCTTTCAGAACACTCTTTGTGGGTGCCAGATTCCAAATGTTTCCAGTCCTTCACTCTGTTTTTACTGTTTTCAGTCTTTTGAACTGCTGGAAAAGTGTCTGCAAGGAAAGCAGAAAAATGCACCTGCCTGCTTACTGTACTCCAAATATGAAAATGTATCGTACCGTGCAGTCTTTCCACCGATTTTTGAGCCCCCCATACCGCTGCAACATCCTTTTTACAATTTCTACATTTATTCGAATTGCAGATATTGCTGTTATCTATACAGCTTGATCCGAATCTGATTTGACAGAACTTGCCTCCAAATTTTTTTGAATGATCATATTTCCACCTCTCAACACCTTCTCTGACTACAGTGATTTTGATATCTTACCCTAGCGGTCTGGCGGTTGTGCAGTAGGAAAAGGAGAAATATATTCGTTAGACCTGCTTTGTGTGCTTGCGAAATAAAAAATAAAACTGACTCACTCACTCTTCCTCTCTCACAAACATTTTTGGCAGATGAGTAGCCATATTTTGTTTTTTAAATGAGAACCTTAAAGTCAATGATTCAATCAGTCTGCAGAGCTGTGTAACGATACATAAATGAAAAAAGCAAGACAGAGAATAAGTGTGTATCTTTGGGTTTAAACAGGGCTCGGTACGGTATGGGTATGGGCAGTGGCGGAGGAAGAGGAAGATGGGCCCCAGTGCAGGACCTTATGGTAGGCCCCCCTCCCCAAACGTTAATTTAACACTTATTTATAAACATCAAACATACCAAATCAAGTGTTCAATATTGAACTACATTTAATTGTCAGAATGTTAGCACATATGAAACAGTACGCAATAAGAACGTTTTCTACTCACCTACTTTAATTTTATTCTGCATACTTCTTTACATCCAACACTACACTATTTTTTAATCATAAACGAACTGGTTTCATCATCAGTCCTACCAGGATTCCACAATTCTGCGATCACAGACATGATTATAGAATTCACAATTCTGCACAGACATTTGCAGAAATTGTCTCACATAGGAAACCGTTTTTATTGTTATTATTATTTTTAAATCAGAAATACAGGCATGTTGATTTGCTGTAGTGTATTTTGGTGCCCGCAGCAGCACCCGACAGCTTCCGTCTAAACTACAGGATGAATCGCGCACACAGAATATAACTGCAAATGTCTGTGCTGAATAGTACCCCAAAACCTTCCATGAAGACGTCCCTCGTACCAGCCTCCAGGGGAAAAAAGTTTGGAAAATTAAGACAATAGCGGGAGGATACAATCTGAATTACAGGCACCGTACACTGGCAGCTACAGTAATACAAGTGTGTAACATCTGCAAATAAACGCGAAGGATAGTATCATTGTTATTAAAAAAAAAAAACTTTCAAACCCCCCTGGGGCCCCCTGAGTGCGTGGGCCCAAGCACCTGCTATTGCTCCGCCACTGGATGGGTGGTTCTCCACTGGGTATTTGTCGAGCCAAGAAAGAACCAAACTGTGAAACTCTGGCCTCGCAAGATATCTGAAACCGTCTGCGAGCCGAGCCAGGGGCGGGGTTAAGGATGTTCGTCATTACGTTGCGTCCGTCACTACACTCCACAAAGACAAACAACACGTCGGGCAGCGAGTGCGATGAGAGAAAAGTACAGCCTTGGGACACTAAGGAAGTGCAGGCTCTAGTTTCTCTGTGGTCAGATAGAAGTGTTCAGGAAGATCTGGAGTCGTGCATCAGAAATGAGAAAGTTTATGCCAGAATTTCTGACATAAACCGCAGGTTCGGAACACGTAACTCACACACTCAAATACAAAATTCTACCAGATTTCTCATCCTTGACCTTTATTAAATTAGTATATAGGAAAAAATGTGGAAAATAAAACAATTCTAAACTTATTTACAAAAAATAGTCAAGCAAAATTCTGTACAGCTGTACCATACATACAACTGCAGCTCTCGTTGCGCACTTGCAGCTGTTTTATTGTTTTTTTTTTATTTGTTTTTTTTTAGGAAAACCAAACAAAAAATAACTAGAAAAAGCAACTATCCTTAAACGGAATATCTCTGGCAAATCATATTTTTCTCCCTTCAACAGAACTAATTGAACTTTAGTAAGTCCATATAGTCAGTAAAAGTTGTGGATTATAAACAAATTCCTAAATATCTTTACAAAATATAGCGATACAAGATACAGCTGTACCATTGTTCTATTAATTTTTTAACACCATTTGTTTGTGCATTTTTTGGCAAACTGAGTTAATAACAATAATTAATAACAACTGTCTTTCGTTGCATGGGACGTGTGTAGCACAGCTCGGCTCTGCAGTGGAAAAACTACCCAGGCTCCCCTTAACCACACCGTGAGGACTCAGTATGGCCCTGGCGCAGCTCCATTGTACAGTGGAAAGGAGGCACTAAAGGTTACCATAAATCTTAAAGCGCTTCTGCTGGGAGCGCAGGATGAGTCATACAGCTTGGACGCCGCCAGTTCGTGTCCAGTCTGTGCAAAGAGGCCGAAATTTGCTGGGGACCCCGAGGGAGGCATAACATTGTCCCTGACACTTCCGGGGCGGGGGAAGGGAACCCAGCAGGGATTCAATCTCCTCATCGCGCAATAGCAAACCCTACTGGCCAGACACCAAGCACATTCGGAGTGGATACGAGGCAATACTGGTCTCTGTTCTCCGGGATCAGTAGCCCTCCCACCTCTGCTCTGGATTGCTTACCGTAAAAGCAATTCTGGCTTTAGGTTTGTGAGATCAGAGGGCACTCACACACCCTCAGAATGTTTGTGCTGTGTTGGGACTTGCTGCGGTGACGAGAAAAAACATCACTGGACATTCCAAATTGGAGGAAAATAAATAAAAATAATTGGTTACTCTAAATTAAAAAAAAAAAACAATAAGCTACCCTACTCGGCCACATTTTCTACTACATGTTATAATAATAATAATAATAATAATAATAATAATAATAATAATAAATACTTGAAACCAAATTCTGCAGGGACAGTGCAAGGCTCTCACCAGTAAAATGTTGTTAGAATTTTTGTGATTGGGGATCCAGTATACCGGTAGTCCACAGGAGTTCAAGAAATTTCTTAGTAGATGCTAATCCACCTGGGCATTTTTGCAACTTTCTGGGACTTCATTCTTCACACCGCCATTTTCGGGTGCGACCTACATATTTCGACTCAGCACTGGCTCCAGATCTTATTACACATGCAAAACGCTTTCAAATAAACATAATAGCCTTTAACCTTTCTACATACCCGATTGACAACTAATCTGCCAATCAGAACATGAAAAAAACAAATTCCATTTGGAGGCAGTATTTCGAAGCCATAACCACCAATCAATCACTCAAAAAGTTGACGTGTGGTTAGTACTATGTGTCAGGAAGACATACCTCTTTGAATTATTAACATATCATGGGTGGCTTCGGAGATATAGGGGTTGGAATAAGTGATGCACAATTTGGCTGACCCCTTGGTGCCGTCTGCTGCTCTGCTACTGCAGCCAGTCCTAATCTAATTGTAATCCTAATACAGAAACTCATCCATATGTCTTGGCTAAATTTGGAAATACAGTACTAAAAGAATCATTCAATAACAAGAAGTAGCTCCTGTATTGAACGAAGCTGAGCAAACAGTTTGATAAAAGTATTAAAACCCTTGGATTGTTTTTTTTAAACCATGAAGTCAAATAAGCTAATTAAATGCATTGGAAAAACAGTATTCAATTCTTCTCTCATATTACAAGTACCAACCTATTTCAGTACCAGAGAGTTCCTGCTTTCTTCCAAAGCATTCATTTTCCAAATCACTTTGCACTTTTTCAGTAGATTGCTGTCAGCACTTTGTAAATTACAACTTGTAATAAATGTTTATTTTTCTCATACTTTGATATCAACCTGACTACCACTATTAAAACAATAAAAACTAGCTTTTACTTACATTTTTAAATAATAAAAAATGCATCTGTTCTTGCTTTCATCATTATCACTGGTCTTTGCTTTAGAAATCAAGATGTGAATTATTGACCAAGGCGGTTGTATTAAGATCAAGCCACTGTTTAACACTAGGACTACCATGAGCTGTCAATTTGACAGCTGTATTAAAAACATAAATATTCTAATAAAAGGACAAACAAACAGATATAAGTAGTTTTATTCAGGCACATCATATAAAACATCTGCACAACCGAAACATTGGAAATAACTGAACAGTATATAAACCCAGAAATGGGTTTATATACAGACATATTATATAAAGTGCAACTGCAAAACACGATAACATTTACAAACAAACTTGAAAAGAGAAGTGTATATAGAGGTATATTATTTATATATGTACAACCGAAACTATGTAAATAAAAAACAAACATTTGAACACAAATGTGTTTTATATACAATCATAACTTGTTATCAAAGAAGCCTACGTGTTTGCACACTAATATATAAAAAAAAAAAAACTGTTCAATAAATCTAAGTACAGACATTACAAATACTCTTTGAAACCCTCCTAAATAGACAATTCATTATATCAAAAAGTCATTATGTACAAACAAATGTCCGCTATACAATCAAATGTGGAGTAGTGGAGTAGTGGTTAGGGCTCTGGACTCTTGACCGGAGGGTTGTGGGTTCAATCCCTGGTAGGGGGACACTGCTGCTGTACCCTTGAGCAAGGTACTTTACCTAGATTGCTCCAGTAAAAACCCAACTGTATAAATGGGTAATTGTATGTAAAAATAATGTGATATCTTGTAACAATTGTAAGTCGCCCTGGATAAGGGCGTCTGCTAAGAAATAAATAATAATAGTAATAATAAAATGATACTGGCAAGTCCAATCCCATTACCTGTAAAGTTGTTATAGCATAGATCGCAGATCAAAATCCTCATTAAAACCTTTCGGTTTTAAAGTTTGTAAGGTGTAGATCCAATAAACTTCTCTCCTCTTTACTAAATGTAACAGAAAACTCTGTCTTTTTTTAACTTTCTTGTAGAAGTTCACCATGTGGTTTATCCAAAGCCGAATTAAAAGCTGTTTCCACCCAGCTGTTAGGGTAACCCCGTGTGATGAATTTTTGTTTCATCTCTGTGGCTTTATCTTCAAATTCCTCTGTGGTGTGGCACACACATTTCAATCTAAAGAACTGACTCTTTGCTAAACCTCTTTTTAAAGGCATAGGATGGAAGCTATTAGCTAAAAGTAACGTGTTTTTATCAGTTTCTTTTTGATACAAGGTAGTGATTAGACCCTGATCTGATTGTTCTCTCATGTCTAAAAAATGTACTTGTTTACTATCATATTCAAGAGTAAATTTCAAATTAGGATTGACATTGTTTAAACATTGAAAAATTAATCAAATTATTTTTCAGTCCCCGTCCAAATACAAAACACATCTATATATCGATACCATTTCAAAATTTTTGAAAAGAAAGCATTTTCAGAAACATTATAGACAAATTTCTCTTCAAAGAAACCCACACATAAAAATGCACAGTTAGGAGCGAACGTTGATCCCATGGCCGTACCATTCACCTGTAAATTAAATGTTGAAATGTATCTTCAAAACTAAAGTAATTCAAATTTAAAACATGAGACGCCAATTCGTTAATAAATTCAGTAGGTGGAAATGTATCAGTTTCACGATTCCTATAGTAATCTAGGAGTCTCTAAGCCCCCTGAATAGGGAATATTTGTATAGAGACTTTCGACATCAAAAGTAACCAACAAAGGAAGGTTGTCTACCATTGATATTTTATTAATTATATCTGTAGAGTCTCTGATATACGAAGGGAGAGTCTGGAAAAACGGTTTTATGAAAAAATCTACAAAATTAGATAGAGGTTCTAAAAGAGAGCCTATGCCTGCCACAATTGGTCTCCCAGGTGGATCAGGCATCCTCTTGTGTATTTTAGGAAGAGTATAAAATATGGGTTGAATGGGTTGTACACAGCATAAATATGCAAACTCTGCCTTGGTAATCCAAAGTATTTCTTTAACGGTTTCCAAATAGAAAAATCCTGCACACTGCATTTTGCAAAATCTCACTTTATTGTTTAAAAGAAATAAAACTATAAAGAGCTAACGTTTCGGTCGTCAGACCTTTGTCAGAGCATAATCTGACGAAATGTCAACCCATTTTAAAAGAGTGCACACTTGTCACCAATTTGCAATCAATCAGTTAAATGGAGTAAACTTCAACCAGATATCAATTATCCAAGAGCCATCAAATTTCATACTATTAAATAGAATTACGTCTGTTAGAGGGCATCTCTAGACCATGAGTTGTAACATTATACGTAATATATAATATTAAATATAACATATTTAGATGTCCCAAAAGCTTAATAATTTAACCAATGCAACACTTCCGGAATTAATTACTAATATATAAAAAAAACTGTTCAATAAATCTAAGTACAGTCTAAAATGTCAACTCCATACTTCGTTGTATTATAAAACTCCACAGTCTCCAGTTTTTTTTTTTCATCAGCCTTTTGTAGAAGCTACAAAAGGCTGATTGAATTACAATAGACACCTCAGATTACAAGAAGCCTTTCATGTAAGGGCTGCAGACTGATCTAATCACAGTTCAATATATTGCAGACACAGTCCTGACTGAAATACAAATAATAAAATAGAATACTGTACTGTACAAGCAAAATACAATTGTTGTCTATGTAGCGGTCAATTTGTCCGTTCTCGTACAGTGGTTCTAGTGTTAAGTAGGTCTAGTAGTTCTTCAAAATTGCCCTGTTTGTGTGCATAGCTACAGTATATAGCATTAGCCATAGTAATTTCTTTTTGCATCAGTGGTTTTCTTAATTTACTGTGCACTGCATACATGAATTACGTATCGGTGCAAGTCAGGTTGATCAATGAAGCTGCAGCTTTATTTCAAGAAGTATGGTCAATGAAGTGGAACTGGAAAACCATGTCACATCAGAAATATGAGACATGTCCCAACAGGCATCTTTATAATACAGTTTTTAAATCATATCCTGGCTCCATACTGTATATGCCCTTCATAATCTTTTGAAACTATCCTTAATTGCTTCAACTGGACTGCCCCTCCCGTGTCTAATTATTGTAATTTATTATGCAAATGAAATAACTGTCTTGTATTCTGTCACATATAAACGTTGTATCTTGATATTGCAAATAACAATGGACATAGATTTTGAAAGGAGGGCTTGTAGTAGGTGCTTGGTTGGCAGGTGCATCTAAAGCCAAGGGAATTTGGGGCCAAATTATAATTGAGGAATACTCATATATCCCCCCAGAATAAAATTAACACCTTGTAAACTTGATACGTCAAAACAATGCTGTCCTGCCTGACTGTCCACGGTGGCCTTACACCCTAATTATACTGTTATGGTATTTCTACACGTTATGACCAAAAGATCTCCAGTGACATCTGTAAGCACCAAAACATGGCATCCAGCTTATCCAAAATATCAAACGGAAGGAAGGAATGAAAGTATTTCGTCTATAACTGAAGTAGGCCTGTTTTGTGTTTGCTCCTCATCTAATTGGTCTTACTTTGATAATGTATGGGGTTTCCACTCAGTTGCTTTTATTAATATTTACATGTCGATGTGGAAAATGTAACATTAGCAACCAACTGTTAAACCTGTGGGAGTGCAGAAAGAAAATACAGATAAGTTAGTAAATCATTTGGTTGCAGTGTAACAGAGGGAATATAATTTATTGGACAAGGCATTTAATAAAATGTAGGATTATACTTTATTTAAAATCCTATTGACTACACTGGGATTCCAGTACATCTGGAGTAACAGTGTAGTTCCTATAAAATTATAGGGATGGGGCAAAAAATATTAACACTATAAATAGGGTATATGGCCTGCATGGATAGCCAGGAAAGCATTTACTCATTGTGACTAGTCTGCAAAGTGTTGATTAAAAGGGATACATGACCATTCCTCAATGATTTCTGCCTGTAATTCCTTTAAGGAAGGCAAGTGTGAAAAAACATATTTCCTTTTGTGTTTTTTTCCGACACAAGCAGAGTTTTTGCTCCATTATAATTCTTTTTTTTTTTTTTCATTATTTTTTTATAAATTTAGTCGTTGCCAATTATTTTTATTATTTTCTCCCAATTTGGAATGGCCAATTATTTTATTATGCTCAGCTCACCATTACCACCCCTGCGCTGACTCGGGAGGGCGAAGATGAACACACACTGTCCTCCGAAGCATGTGCCGTCAGCCGACCGCTTTTTTTCACACTGCGGACTCACCATGCAGCCACCCAAGAGCTACAGCGTCGGAGGACAATGCAGCTCTCGGGCAGCTTACAGGCAAGCCCGCAGGCGCCCAGCCAGACTACAGGGGTTGCTGGTGCGCGGTGAGCCGAGGACCCCCTGGCCGACCTAACCCTCCCTCCCCCTGGGGGCCGCTCGGCCACTTGAGCGCCGCCGCCTGGGAGCTCCCGTCCTCGGTCGGCAAAGGAATAGCCTGGACTTGAACTTGCGACGTCCAGACTATAGGGCGCATCCTGCACTCTACGCAAGTGCTTTTACTGGATGCACCACTCGGGAGCGCGCTCCATTATAATTCTGTCAAAATACCCTTGTTGTTTGGAGAAATGCAATACTTACAGGATTTGAAATGTTCATTTAAGGTGCCAAACCCATCATGAATGATCTAGTTCAGTATTTTTGTACTGTACATATTTTGAAAACCGACTATTAAATGGTGATGAAACTTGTTGTTCACATTTTTTAGCATATGTTTTTTGGGGTATCAGATTGCAGGGACATATGGAGGTGTCTCTCTGTCTGTATGTATGTCACACTTAGATATCTTGAGAACACAAGAAGTTATGACATTTAAGGACTTAAATTCCACTTAAACAATGTTGTTTGAAGTGGTCGTAGTTTCTAGTCTGTAGTTAACAAGTATTCCTGATAATTTACTATAAATTACATTGTAGCTGTACTATTGTACCTGAGATGTTTCAAAGTTAAGACAACTTTATTTAAAAAATATTAAGCTTTAAAAAAAAAAGTAATTAACAAGTGATTACTTTAAATTGATTCCACCCGTACAAATTTTAATATATTCATGTTGCTTCATTTAATTAGTAACCGATCAATAATGCTGAGAGCTTACCAGGAACTGGAGAAATACCGCCCTTGTTCCTTATGAAGGGGACCCTTTTTTTAATACTGCACTGCTGCTGGTAGGCTCTTATGTATCCTGTGAAATAAATTGTTTTATTGATCCGTCACACAGGTGAAAATGAATGACTTTAAACCAGTCGAATCGATCTCCACTTATTAATGTCTTAATTACTTTTACAAATCCTTAAAAGGAAACTGATTTTAAAACCAATCAGTAACTACACTTTTAAAAACCCATGTGAAATTAGCAATGCACATTTTATACAGAACCAAGAATGGGTTTGACAGGTACAAGTGTGAATAGCGATACCACGTGTTTATATCTGACCGGGAACAGGTAGTGTAAGTATATCTACAGTAGTGGTTCTCAATCTGTGGTCCGCCAGCTCCCTTCAGGTGGTCCGTGGAAAGGTTACATAATTACAGAAAGGAAGCGGCAGCATAGTTTATAGATCCCATTGCAAACCCAAAATTTGAGACCTTAAAAACTCACTTACAGAAGCAGGAAGATAATGCATACATGGACAATATATCCAAGTTAAAAAAAAAAAGGTCTAAACTCTCTGTCATATATAGTTTTGGAGTGTCTAAAATGTATTCTTTACTGGGGAGTTTGTGTATTACTGTCATATGTGCACTCAACACAGCAGCTTGTGAAATAAGGGATAACTCCAGGGCTTGTGCGTTGTTCTGCATTAACATATGGCTGTAGTTGGGTTAGAGGCACAAAGCAAAGCTGAGTGCCTTCAACCAACAAAACCATATGTTAATGCAACACAAAGCACTGGAGTGTGTTATCCCACTTATAAAAATTGATAGAATTTAAACAAAAAATACATTATTGCCATTTTAAATGCTTGGTCACTAACATGCTATCATTGCAGTTTGTCTGCAATGTTTACGGAGCGATTTAGACCAGCACGGAGGCTAACACAACATTGAGTACTCTTGACCAGCATTACGCACTGCATAGAATTCTCGTTACAGACTATTTACATTTTCGAGACAAACTGTTTTTAAGTCGATTACCATTTCTTTGTGTTTAATCCAATCAATAAAAAACACCAGCTGCCCAATCATTTTTGTTTTATTCGATTTAAATGTTGTTGACTTGTTAGATCTTTGTGTCTCTTGCTTTTTGTTTGTTTGTTTGTTTCTTGTATATTTATTGCGAGTTTAATATGTTGTGTATTGATCATTTATTAATCAAACTGTGCTTCAGCAAAAATGCGGATGGTACCTGCAGAACAGCAGCATCTTCTAGTAAAAAAAAAAGTAAAATCATCGCGAGCGGCTGCCAGGAAAAGAGAGGTGCAGAGGGTAAGGGCATGACCCTATCATTTCATTATAATTATCTCTTACTGTTTGATGAAAATATGTATTAAGTGACGCGATTATATAGCCAACAACCCCCAATGTACATTATTAATAAATAATGTAACACAGTGATCACGTTATGTCATGCTCTCGTATGCATTCCTGTGAAGTCTCTCGATTTCGTCGGGACACTCCGCGTAAGATCTTCTGCCTCCGGATTATTTAGATCGCCAATCTTAACATAAACTTCAGCTTTATTTATTTATTATTTTTTTCCATCGATGTAGACTATATCAGATTCTAATAGGCTACAAGTTAAGAATAAAGTACTAAATTCAAGTAACGCGCTACAGCAGGGATGCATAGATGCAACAATCAAGCAATATTCTTCAAAATAAATTCACCGTCTGAATAAGGATGCTTAGCACAAGCTTTTCACTAAAAACAGATGTGAAAATACTGCCAAGAAACAAATTCAAATTAAAAAACCTGAAACTGACACAAAAAAAAAAAAAAAAACCTGTCATGTGCTCCTCTATCATCAACAAACCACGGAAGAGAGAGAAGTGCAAATGTAAACAAGCTTTTTTTTTTTTTTTGTGAAGCCAATATAAATGAAGCACAAGACCAACATTTCTAACAACAACACATTCCTTACACTAGTGTGCTAATGAAAGTCAAGGTCAACTACGTATGGCAGAGCCTTCATCAAGAGGACTCTATCGCTATTAGAAACCAATTTTCCTGATTATTTTCTTAAAGCAACACTTTAAAACCTAGATTTACCTTGCACTTATAATGATTCATCAGGTACCCTTTTGCTGAGAAAAGTTTTAGTAAAATGTTGATAAAGGGTCACAAACTTAATGAGAGAGAAAAAGAATAACTTTTATTAAACAAATAACTTTTTACTTGTCTGTTCCTTATAGTTTATCTGGACAGTGCCAGATATGTGAATGGAGCAATATTACTGAACTGTCTGTGTCTCAGTTTGTTGTTGTTGAATGATGCTGAGCTCGTCAAGCTGACAGGCTGTGATTGGCTGATTCGGTTTCAATATTTTCCCATAATTACATACTGTATGCTGTGATAAAGGTAAATTAAATAGTCTCAGTCTCACTCTGGTAGCCCATGGGAATGAGGAATTATTTATTAGGAAATAATAAATACATCTTTCAGTGTGAATTAATTTTTGGTGTCGCATCAAAGGGTACAGCAAAATCTGGTATTCATAGCAGCCCTTTTACTTCAATTTAAACCCATCAGTGCAGTTGTGACATGATTCTGAAAGTTGTAAGGAAACAACAGATTGTTCAAAGATATACATTTTACTGCAGGTCGGCACACTTAAAGTTCAGAAACAACAGAAATATGTGATACAATGAAAATGGCCTCCATCAGGCAGAACATGAACTGAAGATTTTACACATGGCAGGTTGCATGTCTCAAACACAGGGCTTTCATTCTGAACCTTACTACACAAGCTTGCATCAGATATGTAACTTTGTTACTCAGTTCTGAGGAACCACGTTCCCTTATATACAGAAGCAGACAGGTAATTGTAAATTGTGGATTGACATTTGTCGCCACTTGGCTGTCTGTAGAAATCAGTTTGGATGGCTGATTGGCTCACCTTGCAGGGTATTAACCATATTACTGCCAAATCAATGCCACAACATTTCAACATTACAGAAAGTGTGAGCCATACAGTGCACTTACATGAACATAAGAATTCCGATATTTTTCTGAATATATAGTTTTCCGAAAAGTAATTCCAATATCAAAAGTCATATAAACACAGTTTTCCGAAAACGTATCGGAAAATTCCGAAAGTGAGTTTTTGGAAAATAAGACTAGTATTCCAAAAACTAACATAATTAATGTCATGTAAACGCACTTTTCAGAAAACTTATTCTGATAGTGTACTGCACTTGTGCAAACTTTGACATCATTCTCGCGCACGTGATCATCAAAGCAACTATAGAGATATTTCATATAGCAGAAAAAAAGAAAAGAAAAAATACACAGCTGCAATAATGTAGTAGACCCTGCACCTTTTCTGTGGTCTCTGCTTAACTTGTGTGGGAGGGATTGTAGCAAAGCAAAGTACAGCACTACTTGGTGCAGGCATTGCAAGTGATCTGCTTGCCTTAGAAAGTTGATTCACAGACAAACTGCAAACATTTTTGGCACGAAAAAAAAAAAAATAGGATAGACAGCAAACCTTGACGTACGCAGGTACTGCATAGTATTGCAAGTGATCTTTCATTTGACATACATGCGTATGCTTTGGAGCTGAAGTGGTTAATTAAGGAAAATAATATGTATGGAAACTACGTATTTTATTTTTAACTCACCGTTTACCACAAAGTGGTGCACTTGCTCTACTGAGAAGTATTTAAATATATTGTATGTCTTAGAGCTGCTACTGAGTAGATAGGGATTGCCCACTCCTATTTAACCAGGATTCAGACCCCCTGTAATTAATTAGGATTACAAATGTCTTCATTAAGAAGCCTGGTTCCCTGCGAGTAAACACTGTGTCAAGAGGAACCCGAACAGGCAGGATGTTAATTTAAAGTGGCTTCTCCATCCATCACTGCCCTCTTACCTCACGCCTTAATACTTCTCTTATTAAATACATCTCCACAGGGGCTCCACTTGATATTCTCAATATCAAGGCACTAGCTAAGAATTAGAATAACTTTTCATACATAACTGTTGGTTACAGAGAGTAAGCCATAATGTTACACCGCAAAAACCTAAATTAACCAGTCAACAAAGGGACTAAACATTTAAGACTGCTTAAAACAGCTGTTGGCTGCTTATTCAAAAGTGTATCTGCCATTCACTTACATTGCGAAAGGAACCACTATTGTCCATTTGTTTTTGTTTACAAATGAACCCTGTTTGGGATTCAAAAGAACTTGGTTCCCCCATAAATTCAAAACACAGTTAAGTCAACAGCACTCACTTCACTAGGAAGGTTTCCTGGTTCGCTTTCACATTTTTATGAACTTATTCTGTTTCTTCATTGCACAGAAATAAACTAACCAAGCACAGTACACTCATATGAACTGAGACAACCACTCAACCTCCAACTGAGTGGTGATATTGCTCTCACTGTTGCCTCAGTTTTTATATGTGTAATTAACCACCAAGCTGCCCATTTACTTTGTCAACTTCCATGTCAAAAATTGGCTTTTTTTTTTTTTTGATCTTTCATTCTTATCCGTCAAATAAGCAATTTGGACAGTTGCCTTATTTTTGAAAATACACACTTTTTATTGTTATGAAAAATGTTAATATATTATTTCAATAGAACTTAAATAACAAAATAACAATTTGTTTACAATTGTAGCATTATAACAATATTAATAACAAAATAACATACTTTTTTCCCCAATGGCAGCATTATATAAGTATAAATAATTTATTTTCTAATACGGCTCTCTGACAGAGATGTGTGGTTGTCATTACAGCCAGGGTAACCTCCCATTGCTTGGGCAAGGGCAGTATGGCTACATCTTTTATAAGAACCATCCATCACCTTGCCCTATCTTTCTGTCTCCAGATTGCTTTAAAATGTATATAAATATTCAGTGTTACGTGAGAAGGACAAACATTTGCACAGTCTCCTGACAAATTGACATCCGCTTAGTAGACAAGCACTCAGCTAAGATTCCCTTGCTTCTGTAAGCCTTCTGAGATTTAATTTATAACGTGGGCAGAAATAGATGATTAGAGGTCTACCATGGTCATATACTTTCCATGATTTGGAATGAAGTAGTTCCATGAATTACATATGATAATGAAGGGGGGCAGGAGGGTTGTCAGAGGAACCTGCTGCACTGGCATTAAACACTGCTTTAGGGTAATGAACTACATCCCACCACACTATCACAGATTTGCTACATACCCCTTTAGCCCTAATCCTAACAACTTTATTCATATGGATTATATAATGAATTCAGTAGACACACACCACCTCCCTGCCTTATAATTGGCCCACCCACTTGCAATTACCACACTTTAGAATAATAAATGTGGTAATTTAGCCTCATAAATAAATAATATTGTGTTTCCCCTAGGGAAAACTTCCCAGGACTGGGGAACAGTATCCCTTGATAAAGGAAATGTTTCATCACATTTTGGTAAAAGCCTAGGAAACTTCAGCTTTCCCAGGACTAGGGGAACCATTTCCCTGGATAACTGCCACCAATATTGGATTCAATTAAGGCACTATTTCTGTATGGATGGAATTATTTCTTTATCTATTATTTAAAACCCCTTTAACAATATTTTAAGAAAAAACAGGCCTTATTCACATATCTTAACATTTTTTTTAAGAAGGTTTTATGATGAATACATTTTGATATTTTTTCTAAACAGTTGTTAAATAGTTTAGAAGAGTTGTCAGACTTTTTACTTAATTTGTTTATGAGATTAATTTCATGGTCTTTCTATGAGGAAGGGGTGGATTGATACAGAGCTTCCAGAATTCCCTTAGTAACATATTGTTGTGCATTGCATTATGCAGCGATCTCAACGGGCAAACAGAAAGGAATGGGAAACATTACAGAGCATGCATGTGCAGTCAGAAGTATTCCATATTACAAGGGAGCTCAGTTTCTCTTGATTTGCTAACCCCGTCTGTCTCCCAGTTTAAAAAAAATATATCAATTTAAAAATGAAAACCCAATAACCTTTTGCTTATGTAGATTGCTGTGTTAAAATGCAGTATGTGAAACATGCTGATTTTAAACAGAAGACCAGATTTGTCAGTTTTCTTATACAATTTATTTTGCCTCTAGTGAATAATTGTAATTCATTTCTATTTGTTTTCAATTACTACATTTGACTGCAATTTAACATTTAAGAGTACAGACAGGAATAACTGAATAGAAAGCTCAATGCATGTTGCTTTATTTTAATGAGCACTTTTTTTAGTTTTTTACTTTTGACAACTGTAGTTTACTGACAGATTAACAGATGTATCTCCTTTAGGGATCTCCTCGTGAAAGTTTACAGAAGACAGATGACAGAATGATCATCCGTACAGATATTGTTAACAGCTACATCCTATCCACCTAAAATAGTTCAGGATCTGCTCTGAAAAGGTTTCATTTCTCTTTCTTTCTCTCAATTCAAATTCAAAAAATGCTTTATTGGCATTACATGACACTATGTACAGTATTGCCATAGCTTTTACATATAAACAAAACAGACAAACATTAATAATACAATTAGACATATTATTTTCTTTATATAGTTACAGTACATTTGTTTTTATGTTGTATATGTCTCACATGTTGTGGCATGTGTAAATGTCTAGTGCAGCCAGCTGTGCTGTGGCCCTGGTCTCTCCCAGTACTGCTCTCAGTCTGGACTGTCTGTCTAGCTGTGGGAAGTCGGGGGACTGGCTTGTGAATCGAGGGGAGAAATCATCTCTGACTTGACTGTATTTTGTACAGTCCAGAGCAAAGCGCTGTTCTGTTTCGATCTCCCCCGATTCACAATGCCCACACAGCCGCTCTGCTCTGGGTTTCCACATTTGTCTGCGGCGAAATATTTCCACCTCTAGATTGTGTTCGCTAGGCCTCATAATTCGGGGGACGGCCACCTTCTACACAAGGTTTTTTAACTACTACTGGCAGAGGGAGAGCTGCTGACCTCGCCTCTGCCAGAACACATTTAAATAAAAATAAAACAAACGCACAGCTACGCCGTCATATTCATAAATACATATAAATAAATCATAATACAAACACAAAATAATAAACTGCACAGGGACGGATTAAAATAAATAAACAAATACATTTGTTTAAATAACAAAACAAATACATTTATGGCAGGGCTTTCATTTTTGACATGGAAATCTTCAGACTGCCAGACTAAATGAGAGTGTACTGTGCCCCACAATGTCCATTAAACGTATATTAAAATGTAAACAATTGTCGTAAGACACAGGTGCAAGGAGGTCTCTATTTTTTGTGTTATATGTAGAGTAGGTAACTTGCTACTTAATTAACGCGTTACTGTAATAATATTTGTTGACAGAGACAGAATGATTCTTGGTGATAAATCTCTCTCCCGACCTGTGAGGGTGCTGTGTAAAGGGAACACAGTGCTTTGGACTGGGTGGCCATACAATTCATTAACGTGGTAATATAACAAATTTGATTTTTAATGAGAGTAATAATATTGCAGTTACCTCTGTTACCTTTTCTCTGTTGTACACTTACATTAGCGGTCTTTTCTTTTTTAACCCGACGTGCTAGACTGCTCTAATGTCGGAGCGTCAGCACCGAGGACGCACTCTCTTCTGGGATGTCTCATGGCAATAATAAGCCATGGAGTTCTTTCTGAGTCTTGTCATTGAATAAGGCTAGGCACTAGGAACAAAAAAAAAAAATAGTATCCCTATATGCCAATTTTGATGATACACTTCAAAAACATCATAAAGGAGTCTAGTGCTTGACTGTACGTACCACGTTTATTTTTATTTGTTATCACTGTGCCCATGGTCTTGCGTTGCACATTCATTTTGTCATAATACATTGTTACATTGTAATGTTTCTGTATTACATTCTTCATCGCATTTTAACATCGGCTCATTTGAACTAATCTGAACAGGAATGATGCTTGTTAAATGTCTAACAGCACAGGTTAAATAATTTATTGAATCTCAAATATTTTTCAGATAATCAAATTTTGCACTGATTTCACGGACACTCAAGACATTTGTCTTGATTAGCTGCAAATTTAGCAACTGACTCACCGACATTGGACATAGACTTTAATTTTAGGCTGGCTTTCGTGTTTTGTGTTGACTTTTTGTTTCCATTTACTTTGAATGTCAAGTGTCTGTCGCTTGTCCCAGTGAATTTATTTTGTTAGTTATTTCTTTCCATGTTTCTTTTATTAATGCTTTTTATCCATGTGAAGTGTTAAATATTTCCAATTTTTTTTTCTATTTCACCAACAGGTCAATTTCGTCTCTGTCAAAATGTGTTTTCCTTTTTTTTTTGCCCGGTGGCATAGTTGAATCTGCAGATGCCATCGCTAAATCCAATATTTGCCAACTACTGGCACTTCTATCTGTTCACTTGCCAGAAGGAAGTTCTAAATCATGAATTTCGGTGTTGCAAATCCATTTATAATAGTATGCAAATTCTGATCTCTCCTGTATAATGAGCTGTAATTTATGCCATTCATAACCTTGCGGTGATATTACGAAAGTTGTTCATGAACCAGAGCTGCTTAGTACATCGCATGCAAAACTTCTATGAAGGACAGAGCCTACGAATTTGCAGCATTTACGAACATGTAACCAATATTAGTACATAGAGCCCAAGGTCTGGAAGCCTCATTCATAAGAGTTGTTGAGTGAACCCTAGAGGTGTTTAGAAAATTATTAGGAGGCAGCGTACAACACCTAAGAAAACAAATTAAACTCCTAGTGCATTTGTTTTTAACAAGCTTCCAATCACATATGATTTTAGTATCCATCTCAGTCATAAGTGGTACAATACTATACAACACAACACAATGTGAATTACTCTGCACTTCTACTAAGAAAATCCATTGTAAAACATATTAATATTTCTGATTTGAAAATAAAAAAACAATCATAAATGTGCTGGGGTTCTCTTATTAAATCATTTGCATTGAATGTGTTTATTGCTCATTTTTTTTTCATTGTTGTCGCATTTTCTTGAATTGAAATACATGTTTTCTTCCTCCAAAATCCAAATAATGTAGTCTGGTTGGTTTGTACAGCTGTTCTAAGGCGACGTCAGTGAAGATGTTTGTGTTTATTAACTAAAGTTGGAACGAGCAGTCTTATTAGCTTGTGCAACAACTGTAAATAATGCTGTAAATAATGATGCAAATGTTTACAACTACTAAAAAAATATAATAATAATAATAATAATAATAAACTACCCAAAGTGTGCGTAATAAGCCTGTAATCGTATCGAGGCTCCTGCTGGCAAGATAAATGACGAGACTGAAGGTTTTCGTGTCACTAGAAGCTGAGATGCGATTACAGGATTTTATTGCACACTTGAGTACTGTATTTGTTATAATTAGTTGTAGCCGTTTACAGTAGCTTGAAAGAGTAGCACATATGACCATTTCCCTTCCTTTGGTTTTTAATGCTTTTGTTTTATTAAACTTTCTTTTGTTTTTGTGAAGTCTGTTTTGGTTACCGTAGTAAATTGAACTTTCATATTTGTGTCTCATTAAATACCCATCTATGCTTCCCAGTAAACCGCGGAGGGGTGTTTTTCAAATTCTTCTCTGTTTTGACACCTCATTGACAGTATGTTGTAGTGTTGCTGTACTAGTATTTGATCATTTTTCCTGGTTTTCACCATGTTCTTCCAGGTACACTTTTGGTAAATGTATATCACTTTTTTTCTTGTAGCATAATTTTCCAGATTTTCAACGAACACATCAATAGTATTTTGAAATCTGGTCATTAACTGCCAGTTTGTGTGCTGTGTTGAAGTCAGTTAAGATGCCTGTACGACCTGTACATAATAAACCTTATAATCTTACAGCTATACATACAAGGACTGTAAACTCCCAGAGTTCTAAATGAGTCTATTGAGCTGCAAATGGCTACTACTGATTATAATATAATATATATATCTGGTAGTTGCTGAAAGAACTTCTGCAAACTTTAAAAGGTCCTCATGGGAACCTAGTAAATTATTCATAACCACAAACACTGATAGATTTATTGTAATATGTCAACAGGATTTAAATGTCATCGACATGATAAGAGTCATGAGTATACCAGCTGCATTGTTTGAGTAGCTTGTATTGAACTAGATATTGTCAGAAATGCCCAAAGTGTACAGCATGAGTAAGTGAAACAGATGGGGCATTTAAGTGTTTACTTAACTCGACTCTGACCTTCTACAAAATGTTAACAGAAACAAATTCAGACAGCATCTGCGAGCTGGAAACCAGTGTGGACATGAGGACTGTGTGGAAGTCACCTGAATTAAACAGTTCAGCAAGAACAGGTTTTGAAATTTGGCTTAAAAGTTAATTCCTTGTGGTCTTTTGTAATGGGAGCACCCTTTACATGAATTTATCTCTCATTAGAAAATGGATCTGAGATTTCCTTTAACCCGATTATTATTATTATTATTATTATTACTTGTTTATTTAGCAGACGCCTTTATCCAAGGAGACTCACAGAGACCAGGGTGTGTGAACTATGCATCAGCTGCAGTCACTTACAATTACGTCTCACCCGAAAGACGGAGCACAAGGAGTCACAAGTCACTTAACCTCCTTGTGCTCCGTCTTTCGGATGAGACGTAATTGTAAGTGACTCTGCAGCTGATGCATAGTTCACACGATTGGTCAATATGAGGTCCCTTATCGCTGGAAAAGGACCTTGAATGTTAGCGTTCAAACCATGTTTAGTCTCTGTTCCAAATCAATCTGTTGTAAAATATGTAAATACGCTATTCATTTGTGTATTTTACCTTTTTTCTGCTTGATGAAGGAAAATCTCTATTCCAGCACATGCTCTCTGAACGTTGTCTGTCAATGTAGACTAAAGCATGATTAGCACAGGACTAAAAATCACTACATAAAACCGGTGGATTCAGAATTTTTACCGACATAAGTGAAATTTAGTCCTGTGGGAACCGTCCATTTCTTTATCCAAGATTTTTATCCTCTGATTTTTTTACAGGACATCGGGACCTTCTGTAAAATTTCAAACTCAAGCGTTGTGTGTCTTTGTACTCCCGACTGTGTTATGTTAGAATAATTATTTAAGCATTACAAAGGAATTCGCCTCCAAGCAATACCAGCTTTTATAAAAAACCATAATATAATATTAAAATTGGTACGATCTGTCCTGAGATTCTTCCGTTCAGTAAAACGCTATGATTTGGGCACAAAATACAAAACATAAGTACCGACTAGCCTTTGGAAAAGAAAGTAACCTTCCAGATGTTTAGTTTTCATCAAGGAAAGTCAGTAAATTCAAAATTAAATGTGATGTGGCCAGAGAAGGTCCTTTGTGCACAATTTGTAAACAATGAACCAGATGTAAATAACTTGAGCAAGATGGAGGAAGAAAGAAGCGTATCAACTGAGTCTTTTCATCTTTTCCAAAGGCTAAAATAACCATTTCATCCCTTGAGTGATTTTAGGAAAGTGTTTTGCAGTGCGCAGGTGATGTAATGCTCAGTAATAATAATCCAACAACAGTTCAATGGTGTAAACAAAGCTTTATTATTTGCTTAAATAATAATACTGGCTATACACAGCGATGTGTAAAGCCAGCCAAAACCACGGGGTTCAGTCCCGAAATAATAATAACACACACTTTAGAACACCTACACGATCACCAGTCCAACAGTGAGTGCTCCGGGTGCAAGTGGTGTTGTGAATACATGAAACCGTGATAACAGTAGTGCAGTGCAGTCCAGGTTTGATGCTGGCTTATAGCAGCTCCCAGGTATTTAGTCTACAATGACAAATAACAACAGTTAAGTAGTCAGACAAGACAACACTAAACACTCACGGTTTATTTTTATTCCTCCCGGTCGTTTCGTAACCATAACAGAGGAACAGATTGCTTGGCCACATCCCCTGATATACCCTAAGTTACGCCCCCTTCTGTAGCGAGTGCAATCCTCCAGTCGATGACTAACACATCGCCTACCGCATTAAGGCGATGACTTCTGTTATTGTGACCCCGCCCCCTTTCTGGATGGCCGACTTCCGACTGACCCTGGAATGAACTGCCAAACCATCCAATCGGGGGCACACTGTTCCTGTTATACAGCGCCCTCACAGGGAGGGAGGGAGATTGTTGACTAGGATTCATTCGCTCTCTGTCACAGTGATATATATGATATTTAAGTTTGAGGACTGAAACAACACAAACACCAAATCAATAACACAAATTGTCATTCAATGTAGCTAGAGTGAAGCCTACTGCCAGTATTATGTGCATAGTTTGACAGCTATCCGCTCAAAAGTAAGGTTGTATATTCTATAAAAACAGAGAACTTAAAATACCCATTCATCCTTGCTTGCAGGAGGGATATCATCTGTTTTATTAAGGGATAATGCCCACTGATGAAGGCTATACTGTCTGGTAGTTGACTGCGACTGGAGTAATGCGTCCCAAGCTGATACACGGTAGAGCCTTCATTGAGAGGGCACTATTGCTATTAGAAAACTATTTTTCTCATTTGTAGTTGTTGAAAGATGCTGTCTGCACTCCAGTTGAGCTGACAGGCTAGGATTGGCTGAATTGGCAGTTGTGGTACATGAAAGGTTGCTTTCGTTGGTTCAAAGTATTGATTGGGTGGTTTTAGTGGATATCGAAATAAATTGGTCCAATTGTGTCTTTTTTAGTTTTTGCTGTCCAACAGATGTGAACTGAGCTTTTATTAAAGCAAGTCAAAATTAAAAAGCCCTACTTACACGGATTGATTTTAAGTTTGCTTCACAGTTGATGCTGATATAAGCCTGCTAGAGCAGGAAGCTGATTGGCTGATGGTACTGAATATAGTACTGACATGTTATCTAAATCTCCCCAACAAATAAGTAGAAACAAAAGCAAAAGCAATTTATTTCTGAACACAAATCAATTACCAAATTACAACTGAGTTTGACAGCCCTGGTTTAGATCATATAAAAAAAAAGTGTCACATATACGTTCGCTACATTGTGATATGTAAAAGTGATAAAAAAAAAAAAAAAAAAAAAAAAAAAAAAAAAAAACAGTAAATTTTGAGTTTAGGTTTCTTTTACCATTTAAACATTAAGGTACAGTAACTGTTTGGGATCAACATGAATTTTTTTTATTTTTTTTAAAACGTTAAACGGTCTGTACCGTATCATTGTAATTGGATGATAGTTGGAAAATGCAGGCTCTGTTCACAAAACTTTAAGGACTGTTTTAAGGATTTTTTTGTTCTTCTTTTAAGGATTGTTTGTTAGGGTTTTAAAATATGGAGGATAATTTGTGCCAAAATTAAAAAATAAATAAAAATTCGAAATAAATAATTAAATAAATAAATAAATAAATAAACGATGAAATAAATACATAAATAAGTAGAAACTGAAATATACTCAATAATTTATCTATTTATTTATTTATTTTGTTATTTATTTACGTATTTTTCGTTTTTTTAGTTATTTATTTACTTATATAATTTCTTTATTCCGTTTTTTATTTCGCTTTTTATTTCGTTTTTTATATCTGTATTCATTTCATTTTTATGTCTATTTATTTCGGTTTTTATTTTGCTTTTTATTTCTTTATTTCGTCTTTTCATTTTGGCACATCTTTTCACCCTTGTATTTCAAGCTGCCGTCAATCATTCTCGATGGGCGGGACAATAAGTTAACCGGTGATCTACTAACTTTGCCTGGTAGTAGTGCGGAGAGGTGTGCAGTCAGGGCGCCAACTACAACGTCATTGTTGTACAGTTTCAATGCTGTGAATATTCCATACGTTACAAATGTGTGCAACATGACTTATAGGAGTCTTATCCTAGAAAAGATTAGGGAGCTTTTAATTCAAGTTGAATGTGGGTTGGTAAATGACGACTTTATTTTGTGTCGAGTAGACTGGCTGTTGGAAAGTATAGGGCAGATATTGGCATGTACTGATGAAAATATTGATGAAGGTGCCATAACTAACTTGCAGATAATTCGCCATCAAATTCTACGCAGTACCAGTGACGACAGTATAGCAGAAGAGTCCGCAGCGGTAGGCCAAACTGGGACGGGAAAATCTGGACGTCCCAAGATACTTTTACCCAGGGAGTCCTCTCCACACTAGTGATGTGCAGTTCACGAACGAATCATTCTTTTTTTGAATGACTCACTAAGGTGAATGATGGGAATCGGATCAGAGTCCCCATTGAATCGGTTCTTTTGATTCACCCTATGAACAAGCTGCGTGGCGCACAGGAGTCGAGTTACCAGTCTATCAAAAGTCATGAAGTGATTCCTTACCTCTCGAGTCTGGCTGATTTGTTCGCTGTAACAAGGAAACCGGGTTGTCTCTCAGTTCGTTGAGTGTTATAAAACTGAAGACCGTATGTGCCATGTTGGATCCAAATTCCCGCTTAGTGCATGATAAGAACTCTGTGCGAGCCAAAATGGCGTCAGTTACATCCTCCAGACCATAGCTATATATCTATGATCCAGACGGTGTGTACTTTCTAGAGTGCTGCTTCACGCGGTCAGAAACTCAGATTACAAGTTTGTGCACCAGAATTATTATTTTTCTTACAGTTCTTCTTAGTTTACTATGTACGTAACCTTGTGTAAATCTGCCACATAGGCTACTAGTTGTAGCCTATGTGTGTTTGTTATTTTTTATACACATACAACATTAATCATATCTATAGTTAACTATTTTGCACAAATTATGATTACTTCTAAGCCATCTTGAGTAAAGTCAGCCAAATTACTAAATAATATTAATAATAATAATAATTGAGATGTACACGTCATTTCCAAAATAAATAAATACAAACAACTACTGATATTGTAACGTTATTGTACCCAAGGCTTAATTATAAAACTTGTGATTACATATTTGACCTTGAGGAATGAATGTATTTTATACATGACAATTTACAACTACGGTTAAATATTTTATAATTTAATAATGACGGCGATTCACCTTAGTCCACAAGGTGAAACATAGTATCAGCTACGATACAACGACCTTTTAGGAGGATATTGCACATTCTAATGGATGACGTTCTTAAACGTCTATTATATTTTACACGCACATTTAAATATACATTATCTAAATGTTATTTTACTGTGTTAAACACTAAAAAATACTAAATATATACATGTTTAAACTTTGTTTATATAAAATGTACATGTTGCGGTTATGGGTGTGCTTCAACGTGTGATTGATTTACTGGGCAAACAGCGTTTTGCTATGTGCTGAATAAATACCACGGATTAGTTCCACAAATACCACTCGTTCGAGCCTCTCTTTTTTGTTGTTGTAAAAAACAATGGGTGACTCCAAATGTAGGCTATAGAAAAAAACATGTAAGAAATGCAATTGACTATTTTTTTTATTTTTTTAAAAGATTAAATATAAATTAGATTGATACTGATGGCTAAACAATGCTAACGGTTCAAACTGTTATGTTATCTCCAGGATTCTAAATATATATTATTATTTTGTCAAACTATATTTAATTTAATGTTTATGAACCCAGTCAACCAAATATAGCTTTTGTGATGTGCAGTTCGTGAACGACTCGCTCTTTCCGGTTCAAATAAACCTACGTAAACAATCTTAATGCGGTCATTGAATCAGTGACTCAAATGAACGAAATGAATCGATTCACCAAACTGAACTGAATCAAATGAATCAAGTCACTAAAAAGAATTGAACTGCCCATCACTAGTCCTCCCCAACCCCGTCCCCCTCTCCCGCCGAGTCTGACTCACTAGTGGCCTACTAGCTAGTGGAGGACGTGCCGGTGGTGATGCTGAACTGGCGGGATTAGCAGCGCAGACAGCGCTGCTAGCTAAGACATCGCCATCAGGAGCAGTTTCCCTTCATTTTTTATTTCTCTTTCCTTTCCCATGACACGTTTCAAATTCAGTAGCGACGACTAGCCTAGGCTACGTGACGTGATTACGTAGGGACCTCTCACTAGCTGACCACCACTGTTTCAAGATCAGTTACTTACCTTGCCGGCCCGCCCCATAACCTCTATGTACAAATAAGAGCGCAGGTCTGGAATCGGTGTGGCAGGACAGGATGCGCTTTTATGGGGGGGCGGGATAAATAACAAGGCAGAGGCAACTTTAACTCTGATCGCTTTTATTAGAATGTTTACAGTGCAAACAGTGGAAAAAATAATAAATCATGCTGCTAGAGGTACCGGATCCGGGCAAATTAGGTGCCCGAACGAAAAAAGTCAAATCTGAGAGGTGCCGGATCCTGTTCCGTCAGGATCCGGCTCAAATTAAGCACTGGGCAGATGTGGTTGTTTGATTTTCCAGAATGCCTTCTGCAAAACTATAGAAATGTAATAGCAAAAACTTCATTAAAGTAACGCTAAGGTTTCATTGCAAAAGTCCAAAAGGTTCGGAAATTGCAAGTTAAGGTAGTCACACAACCTCAACTCTGCACCCTTGTGTATGTTTCCCATCACACTTGACATCATTAAGGACATCACTAAGCACATGACAAATTCTCCCTGAAGATGGACAAACACTGGGAAATCATAGTCATTGTGATTGGTAAAATGTTCAGTAACTGCATTAGCATTCACAAAATGTTTGCTGTCAAGTTAATTATTTCACCAATGTTTGTAGTAAAACCAATAAACTCACAATACAGTAGTGCCATAGAATAAATTAGAGACCTTCTATGTATTACTGGAACTAATGTTAAACAAGCAATATTTCTTCAAATGCTATCAGCAATATTCATACAAACCATATTTTCTTTATCTGGAATCTGCAACATTGGCTTTCTTGTATTAACTGCACTGTTCCACGTGGTAAAAGCAGTATGTATATGTTTGCAATGTGATTAACCATTATTCTTTCAAACTTTACAGTTGACTATGAATGCTTGCTAACATACTGTTATGGAGGAAGCCAACTATGACCTTAAAATGTTTAGGTACAATTGCAGATTTCTTCAGTTCACCATTGTGAAAATGTAACGGTACTCAATGAAGTATATAAACAAGAGGTGGATTGTAATGCGTGGATGTTATGCTTACAAAAGACATAAAACACTGCTTCATGTACCACAGCATACATGTATCAACAGCATACCATACAGTACTGTAGTAGACCCCTTTACCCTTTCACTGGTGCCTTTTCAGTGAAATGGAATGGAAAGTGTTAACATTCATAGAGCGTTTGCATATTGCATGTGCCATTTGTTTTCAGGTACTCCTTTCCAAAAATCTAATACTCGCCCCCATTTTTTTTTCCGGCTTCTCTCGGCCATTGAAAACTTTTCTCTGCTTTTTCTGGAGAAAAAACGACTAGGGACCTGTGATTGACGCCTTTTTGATGATGTTGGACAAGGTCTGACATCAGACCGGAAAGGAAAAATTTTAATGTCGAACCTGGTCCGACATAGGACCGCAAAGAGTTAATTACTTTAATGATGTTTTTGCCATTGAATATATGTAAGTTCAGGCAATTTCTTTGTTGCTTTTTTTTCTTTTCACACAATGCAGGGAAGCAATCAAAACGGCAAATAAAATGCTGTTGCTGACAGTGTTGGACATGTTACTGAAAAAAAGTTACTTATTACTCATTACTTGTCTCTTCAGAAAAAAACGAATATAAGGTCCTTATTACTTAATTTAAAAAAAGTAGCACGTTATATTTCTCTTGTCCTGTGAAACAGTTGTTGTGATTATTGTTTACTATTTAACTGTATGTCTGGTAATTCATGTATTAAATGCATCAAAGAGGTTTTTACAATGTTTGTAGTTTAACAAACAAACAACTCAATAATTGACTGGATATAGCAAATAGTAAATTGTAATCATTACAATACATGCGACTTTGCACAAGTCATAAGGAGTGAAAATTAAAAAAAAAAAATACTTAAGTTACATAAAGGCTTTAAGAGAATAGCGAGTGTTAGTTGGGAAACACGGACATAATGTGTTAGATTGTGTTGTATTTTGTAGATACATACTTATGCACCAATTATACTGCAGAATTGTTCATATGCATGCAATTTGAGTTCTTCAAAGCGTACATTCAATCAAACTATTTTAAACATTTTGTTTACTAATCTAAATGGTCCTTGTTGTATCGCATCAAAGGGAGCTTGGGTTACTGAAGAAGACGCTGTTTATGTACCTGTCGGGATCTCTGTTATGCCTTTATTAAGCTTTGTACTCAAGCCAGTTAATCCTGATTGTGCACACTGTTGAAATATAGTTGAAACATTTGTCAATTCATTTCATAAGGTTCTGTTAGTATTACTGCTGTACAACACTGAGGGATGCAAATAGGTCAGCATGTGATTGTGCTAATTCTGTACTATCCCTGTGCTGTAGAATTCTGTCAGTCTAGCCCAGAGTTGCAATATATAATAAGTCTGTAGCTAGTTCAAAATTGACCTGCATACAATTAAAATGCAAGTTCTGATGGTTCTGATGAAAGGTTTGACAGCACACTTAAGTCTTTTCTACAAAGCTGCCTTTCAGCAACCTCCCTCTAAGGTTAATGGAGAAGTTCAGGCCTGTGTTTATCCATGGAAATGGTGACCAGAAGGAATACCGATAGATTGTCCGGTGGCTTTGTGATGTGGACTACTGTCCACTGAGGGTTGAGAAAACCAAACTAATTTTACTTAAGAGATATGCGGATCCCAGACAGCTGAGTTAAAATAAATACTTAGTTTAGCAAAGCATGAAGACTACAATGGGCTATTAGGTCTGTTCTCTAATTATTAAGCATGTGATTAAGAGGAATTGAAGATACTGAAACTAATGTGATATATACTGTACTCTTTAGGACACTGTGGTTATGAAGTTATACAAAGAAAACACAAATATTCTGTAACTGGAGTATAAACAGTAAATCAAGGGGTAGAATTGGATTGCAATTTTGGTCTGTCAGTTCTTCCTCAGGACTACAGGAAAGTTGCATAGATTTAAAGAAACTTTGTCCACACAAGGTTCGTCAACTTAAGTTAACCATGTCACTGTGGCACAGCAGAGGCTCTGCACATTCAAGTGTGTGTTTCTATGGTTGGTGACCATCTTGGCTCAGTAATGGAAGAACAGCCTGGAGCCAAGATGGCCACCAATTGCACAGCCACATGTTAATTCAGTTTGGTGAAATGTGTTTATTGCTTAATAGGAAAAGTGTGAAATGTTGAAATTAGCCGATTGGAAAAATGTGTGAAATGTGGTCAGGTGGTGATTGATTGTTTGATTGTCAATCAACCCCTGGCCACAGAGTATAATAACAGACAAAGGAATGTTTGTTTGAAGAGTCGAGAAAGCATGGAGTAGTTAGTGCATGCAAGAGAGAGAGAGAGAGAGAGAGAGAGAGAGAGAGAGAGAGAGAGAGAGAGAGAGAGAGAGAGAGAGAGAGAGAAGAGGAGAGAGAGAATAACAGAAAGAGAAAGCATAAGAATGCACCGTGATAGCCGAAGCCTGGGTGCTGTTTATTCGGAAGTATTTCTGTTTTGTAGTGTTTTATTCAAACCTTTTGTTTTGTTCCTGTGTTTTGTTAAATAATAAAAAGTACATGGAGAAGCACTGAACTGCAGTTTCCATGTCTAGGTCTACCAGTTCAAGGGCGCAGACCAGCCTTTACCGGGACACTACACCTTAAGGTCAACAGTCACAAGAACTGTGAAACTGACAACAATCTGTGAGCGAGTTGTCAAGGATGAGATGTAGCAGTACTGAAACGCATTGAGCCAATGGAGTTAAAAGGTACAAGCCTAACGTGTTTCTGAAATGAGGCAACACAAACAAAAAGCCATCAAAAAGCAAGTGCAGAAAGGTGGCACTGGTAAATGCCAACAGTTCCCCTTCCAGTTATGTATGCAAACAAACTATTTGGTTGTTGATAAAGTTGCTGTGGACTACAAAGAAAAAAAGTTTGTGAAGTCTTAAGCCAGTGGTTTCTAATTGAGTTTTGTTTTCATTTTAATTGTATTGACTTTTATTCTATTGGGAACAGCCTTATATAGTATTAGACTTGCTTGTAGGCTGTTTGTGGCTCTTCCTGATGATGGCATCAATAATTAATTTTAATAAAATCCTTTCCAGTAGTTTATGGGGTAGCTTATACATTGAAACCAGCAAATTGTCTGAGCATGAAGGCTTTATTGCACCCTGATGTCATATTGAGATGTCTAGTAGCACAAGTAAGGAGAACGGGATAGGTTTTCATTTGAACACATCTGAATTGGGACTCTTTAATTGCAGTGATGCCCATAAGTAGTGTCCTCCTCTATTAATTTCAAAGTTATTCCCCTGAGTAACATGCAATTGCAATATTTTAACACTGGGGTGGAAACATCACTGTTCTTGTCCATTGCCCAGAGGAGGAGGATGAAAATAACATCATAAAGTATTCAACAGATCTGTTGAGAAGAAAAAGATATCCCCTCGGAGAGCTTGTACAATACATAGTATGACAAGCCTTGAAATTGCGAGGAAGGCAAAGGAGGTCATGCCAAATTTTAATGAAGGTGAGCTGAGGTCTGTACTTATGAAACTTTACTTTAATACATTTTTTGTTCATTTTTATGTTGGACCAATGTTAAGAAAAACTATTAAAGTCCCTGTAACAACTGTTAAAAACTAAACTTAGGACCTGTCTTAAGAGTTGTAGTGGATCAAGTCAACCCAGATATGCTGCAATTACTACTTTCAAGATGAATGGTCTGAGGACCTTAATAGTGACTTCAGCTATCTTCCAGCACCTTGTGGAGTCTATATCACTTCATGTCAAAGCTGTGATCAAGGCAAACGGTGGGCCAAACAAAGACTGTGTCCAGACAGTATATTATTTTCTATGATTAAGAGAACATCATTCTTGATTGTTTTGCAGTTTGGCTTTCTTCACTATATCCTCTCACTACACCGCCTGTTTGTTGGAAGTGTACTGTTGTATGATTACCCAGTGACACTGGGAAATGAAAAGGAAGACAAAACAAGGTACTCTGAATGTATTACATAATTTTGTAATCATTTGGGCCTTTTGATCAAGATCTTTTATCAGTGCACATGACACAATACCAGGTTTGCAGTAACTGTTCAATAGTGAGAGGATTCAGTGAACATTAGCATATAAACCAGAGGCAGCTGGTTGCCAAAAAAATGGGGAGGCAGGAAAAAAAAACAAAAAAAAAAACTGCCGTAATGTTTCCAGTTTAGACGCTCACAGGTAGATTCTCAGTAAAGCCCAGCACCGCACTCTCACTTCAATACTAAATAATATAAATAAATTTTAAAAAAAGACACTAAGAGCAGGATACAAACCGAGGAAAGACAACAATCAGGTACAGTATACTTAACTTACACACTCAAAAATAGAACATTCTGCCAATTTTTTTCTCATTAAGCTTAATAGGTCATTTTAAGAATAATAAAGTGAGGAAATACAGAAATTATTGATTTGTGAAATACAGGTGAAAACATTACTGTGTATTACCTTTTAGGTCAGGGCGGTGAGTGTTGGATGTAGTAGCTACTAGAGGATGCAAAAGAACTTAACACATAACTAGGGGTCTACCTAAAAATCGCAATTTTGCGGAAGTCGTGAAATTGAGGGGTCACTGCGAATTTCACCTCTTTTAGGGGCCAATGCATAACAACCAAGTACAGAGAGGGAAAAAAAGAAACCTAGTTTAAATTAATTACTGCACAACACAAGTGACACAAACTACGTATCTTCCTTCTGTGGGTAGACCTTTTTGATTCCTTCACTGTCCTGTGTGCATTGAACTTAAGCAAAAAACAAACAAACAAACAAAAAATGTCCACAAATAACATTTACAAAAAAAATTCTCCAAAGCGGTTAACGTTCTTGTTTACTATTCAAACGACAAAATTTTAATCAGCCTATCAGTGCATCTGTACTGCTTTTTGACCTGTACTGTGCAACAGGGGGTGGGACAAAGTCAGTGCTGCACTGTTTTGTATGGAGTGCCATTTGTGCCAAAACTATCCGGCCATTTGTTTGTCAATTTGTGAATTGGTCAATTTGTCCAATTCACCTGCATTGACTCTCCATATAATTTTTTTGCCTAACTCTATATACCACAATGCTTTGCGTGCAGTGAGATGGAAGTCTCCATTGAAAATCAGCGGACTTGAGTATCTTGTTAAATAGAATATCTTTTGAAACGCCCTTCTAAATATTATTGGCTGAGGTAGTGTTGAGTGAGGCTGGATTTTCATTGATTAAAATATTAGTGTGTGCTCCCATTGGCTCGAAAGGTTGCAGTGTTTTCGGCACAGTGTGAGTGACAGTTGGAAGTTTGTCTGGTTGTTGGGAAGTTTGTATGGTTGATTGGAAATGTGCAGGTCCGTACAGCCTTTCGTATTAATGAATTGACAAATTAATTAATGAATTTAGATGAATTAACAAATACGTTTATGAATTACTGTATGAATTGACAAATGTATGGACGAATTGCTGGACAAACTGACCAATTCACAAATTGACAAACAAATTGACAAACTAACAGCCGGATAGTTTTGGCACAAATGGCACTCCATAGTTTTGATTTAGGTTGCTAAAATCTAGTTTTCAGCATTGGAGGTAAAATAGTAGAAATGGACAACAATGCAAAAAAAGCAAAGTATATTTCAGTGATTGATCGTGTCAAGATATTTCCCCAAAGAAACTGTACGTGCAGATGCAGGTAATTGTATTGCATATCTTAAGTTAATGTGTCTTTGGAGAAAATACGATCGATCGCTATTTAGCTTCAGAATCACACATTAAACAAAAGGCTACTACAGAGGCTGCTGAACAGAACGTAAAATAAACAGCTTTCAGAAACCAAACTGGAAAGTCAGCCCAGACAAAAAGTATTCATGTCTGCAAGTTAAATCAGTACTAAAACGATCCAGCACAGCCACCTCGCTTCAACCTGCTGCTTACTTTTTCGCAGTTGGAATTTTAGACCCGAATAGCCACGTTCTCTTTGTTTTGACTCGGTACTAATAAAATAAATTATTGGATGGGACAAATAACATAACAGACATGCCGCATCTATTGCCTTTATTAAAGTATGCCAGATACCCTTGGGTAACTGAATTTTGGGGTTGTTTCTATTATTATTATGTATTTCTTATCAGATGCCCTTATCCAGGGTGACTTACAATTGTTACAAGATATCACCATTATTTTTACATAAAATTACATTATTTTTTACATATTATTTTTACATAGTTACACAGTTGGGTTTTTACTGGAGCAATCTAGGTAAAGTACCTTGCTCAAGGGTACAGCAGCAGTGCCCCCCACCTGGGATTGAACCCACGACCCTCTGGTCAAGAGTCCAGAGCCTTAAACCACTACTACACACTCCACACTTCCAACCAATTCAGTGGATGCAGAACGTGCAGTCTCAATGTATGGGCAAGTCTTGCTTGCCTTTAACAAATGACAGCACGGCAGAGGAGAGCCCTGCACATAATTACAGGGGGCAGGACAAAGCCCTGCTGATAAAATGTATTGTTTATGTTTATTAAGAACAGGTAATTGAATGTATTATGATTTTTAAAAATGTATGATTTTAAAAATGAATGTTATTGCGGGTTAATTTAAAAAGGTGTTATTGTTGTATTATGATTTAAAAGGTATTTTATGTTTATTTAAAACAAGTGGTTTTGTTTGTTATTGTTTGGAAGCATGGATGGGGTTAAAGACCCATCCTTGCAAACTTGTGCAGAATGTGGCCTTCTCCAAATTGATTAATTTGTTGTTAATTCAGAGATGGCCACATGTATGTAAACGTGTGTGTTTGTGGTGGGTGTTCAAAGTGGAGAATGAGAGAGTGAGGTAAAGAATTAAAAACAAAAGTAAAAAAAGATGCCATTGCTACATGTGCTGGAAGCACCAGCACAGCACAATGCTTGTTTGGAGGTTTAATTTGTTTGTGTTAGAGACTTGTTTTGATTCTACCTTTGATTTTGCTCTGTGAGCATTGTTTTTGTTTATTTTATTTTTTAATAAAAACGCACCGCAGTGCATTAACCCACAAGTGCCTGTTTGTATCTGTCAGCTTCCTGGTCTAGGGACATCATTCAGCCGTGCTGTCAACAGAAAATAAAATTCTAAAGCTATTTACAAAAATATAGTAAAATAAGACAGCTGTACCGTTATAATACATACAACTACTGCTTTCGTTGCACCAATATGGGTCTTAGACACTATTTGGTTATGTTATTAAGGTTATATATATATATATATTTTTTTTTTTAAATAGTAAACCCTGACAGCACTTTTTCGGGAGGGGATGGAAATGGTAACTTTAATGGGAGTAATCACAGTGGTGCAATTGGCAACCCGATTCCTTGTCCAATCAGAAGAGTTCAAGGTTAAGCCTCTCACGAATGACAGCATTCACAAACAAAAATTTGAAACGCGCGCTTTGGCACACAACAAGCATGTCATTGGTCAGTTGTGAGTGGCGGTTCATGTGTATACTTATTGAAAGCGGTACTGACTGAAGCTTATTGAGGCCACCAAAAAAAAAAAATCTTTTCAGCATTTTTTTTCCTGTAACGCAGTGGCAAAGCTACTGCCTAGCAGAAATCTACGGGGGCACGTGACCATTTGTTTTGCACCCTTTTTTAGCGGCTACTACATCCGACGCTTACCATCCTTGAACTGAAAAGTAACACACTGTAATGTTTTCACCACTGTTTCATAAATCAATTCAGAATTTCTGTATTTTCCTCACTTTATTGTTATTGAAATTACCTATTAAAGCTTTACGACAAAAAACGGCAAAATGTTCTATTTGATGAGTGTGAGAGTTAAGTGTACCGTAACACAACGATCAATGAAAACCAAACAAAGGGGTGCAAGCAAACCGGACTTTAAAACTAGGCGACATTAACTTATACAGGGAATATTAATAAAAACATTTAACTTACGCAGGGGAGTCTCACCCCCCAGCAACGCAAAATCAGCCTGTCTGTAGGAATCACATAGCCCACAGCCACGATCAGCCTTCTTTTAGATTTCTTCCTTCTCTCGCTGTCCTCCAGTTCCAACTTTATTCCTACGAGCCGCAGTTCATACCTTCTGCTGCCGCGGTCGCTCAGCTCGCCAGTCCCCTTTTATTTCTACTGTTTCCTAGTCTTGTTTTGTGGGATTGCAGCTCCTTTACCTCCCGTCTCTGTCCCTGTCCTTGTTTTTGTCGTTCTGCAGGCTTATAAACTGTACTGGCAACCGATTTTTGCTTTCAGGTGTGGGTGATAATTAGTCTAGCTGCAGGGGGCGTACGTATAATAAGAAAAGAAAAGAAAACAAAAACAGTGAAAAGCGACCAAACAAATACTAAATAACTAAAAATACTAAAGTGAATAATAAATCTCTTTGAGTGCACCAAATATTCAAAAATAAACATTTCATTTGTGAAAATAATTCAATAAAGCATGCAAACAATTAATTACTAAAAGTGCCCCCTGCAACAATAATATGAAACTTTTAAAATACGTCTCCATCTTTACTGACGATAACGGTGTGAAAATGGGCGCGCAATGACTTCTGGGAATATTTGTTTAGCTTGTACACGCTGATAGGTGTTTCCAAACAGCAGAACTGCAGAGGGAAACTACAACTCTTGTCACCCACGCCAACAACATGCTGGCTTTGTCTAACTTTTTAACATTTTTCCCATTGTTTTGAAGGATTTCTTTTTTTTTTTCTGGTCACTTTTTAAAATCTCCTTCAGCAAACTGAATGCGAAACCGAATGATGCAAATTTCCATTACTGAACCCCACTCATAATCGAGCACACTCAGTAGGAGCGCTTCAATAAGTGGCGGGAGGGTATGCGTTGCTCCTCCAATTAAAACCTTTGCTTCAGGCCACGTCATCTGCTACTGCTAGGACTGTGCTTAATAGCAGATAGGAGTTTATAATGGAGGCTTGCCTCAGGGAAAAAACCTCTATGGGCTCCAGAATTGCTGTTAATATAGGAATGTTGACTCTAGGGTTTATGTTAAAATGTCATTTTTTCTTAAATTCGTTTTATTTTGTTTTATTGAACGTTAGTATATTATAATGCTACACAACAATAATATAATATATGGGCAATATACACTTTTACATTGTGAGGAGGCAACATGCACTAACCCAGATTTGTGATGTCTTTGTACTGACTAGCAATTGGGACAGATGTTGCCCTAGCCCCTGGAACACTGCAATAATGTACCCTCCAATTATGTACTGCTCCAAAGTGCAAAGCTTAGGTCCACCCAAAATACATTTTGATTTAAAAGAGTTTCCATTTATTTCTTTGAGTTCATGCATGACTTAAACAAGATTATCCCTTAATAAAAGTGTTCTATTTTGCAATTATTCAAAATAGGGTTTCATATTAGATATTGCACCATATTAATGCTCTTGTTATTTAGTTGTTATGAACAACATATTTTAAAAAGGGTCTGTTGCATAATCTGTATATGTATTTTTACCAGTAATTGCTTTTCTTCTTGCGAAAGCTTCTATATATTCCAAAACTCATTAAACTGTCTGGTGTTTTTTTTTTTTTAGTTTTTTTTTTATTTACTGTAGCTTTAGATATTACAGCTAAATGTCATTCTATAACCATGCCTTTGTTTATGATGCTCAATCAGCAAACGCAAAGGGCAAGGAATGAACAACTAATAGAAGAAAACAGGAACCCAGGTTTGTAAACACTCAAGGACAAATTGTTTGTCATTGTAAATGTCAAATAAAATATGTAATATTTAAACATCTTTTAGTTGTTTACTCTGTTGTTGATTGGTTTGTTTTTTGGTTTTATACATTTTTGGTGATACCTAAACATGCCAGTTCAAGCCTATGAATCCAGCACTATCTTGGTCTTTTGCACTGACTATCAATTTGGCAAAAATGCTGGTTGGCTCATGGTGCAAAGAAAAGGGGTGTACTGGTTCTTTTGCCTCAGGGCACATGTGTTAGTAGTTGTGTGGTAACCATTGTGTCAGTCTGGCACTTTTCACATGCACTTCACAAATTAACTAAAAAGGTGCTCACTTAGTACAGTGATGAGACATTGGGCAGGATTTTCAAAAGGTCGTAAATGACAGCTCCAGTGTTAATCAAGAAATCGGTATGTAGTATTGACATTTTCAAGCGGTCGTTATGCCTATTTCTTTATTAAATAATCAGAAATTGTTGATTTACAGAATAATGTTAATATCTTAACGAGCAGTGCTTCTTGCGAATTAATTTGCACTTGGAAAAGGAGGGTGTTAATTAACGAACAGTATATAACTCACCTTGAAACAGAAATTTAACAGACCGCGGCTGACGATACAGAGAGAGAGAGTGTACAGGACCAGATTTAATTTCTTACAGACAACATAGATAATTCTATATTTGTAGTTATGAAAATATAATTTAGTCTTTTCTATAATTGTGGTTATGAAGGAGATTTATTCACTTGTTTTAACCATTTGTAACCTTTGTTGTATTGCTAAAATGATATACCATTTGCACAAAGTGTAATGTTACTACCAATAAATTATCAATGCAACTGTAGCATATTTGAATTCTGCCTAAGTACATTATATGACAGCTGACCTCTACTCTAGATTTTATTTGAATTATACAACTGAAATCTTGGTATAGAAAACGGCATTTTAGATATTACAATAAAGTTTCTTTAGGTGATTGCAGATTTGCAATGCGTCCTTGGCTTTTAACACAGGATTGTGTGTTATCCACAAAAGAATGAAGAACAGGCATACAAGGGGACACAGATCCACTAGGAATGTGATTGAGAACAGAATAAGGAATTTGCCAAAACGTATTCAATGTTATCAAACTCCCCCCACATTTTCACAATGTACACTTTTACCTTCACACATTGGTATCCATATAAAATGTTCATATACTACTGTAAGTGTTCGGTGGCTACTTCTAATCATGTTGAGTTTATTTATCGCACAGGCGAGCAAAGAGTACCAGGTCTTAGATCGACCAGGGTGACCTCGGCTCAACGCGCACCAGCGACCCCTATACACTGGCCGGGCGCCTGCGGGCTTGCCTGCAAGCTGCCCAGAGCTGCTTTGTCCTCCAACATTGTAACTCCTCGTTGGCTGCATGGTGGGCCTGCAGAGTGAAAAGAAGCGGTCAGCTGACGGCACACATTTCGGAGGACAGCGTGTGTTCGTCTTCGCAGCTCCCGAGTCAGCGCAGGGGTGGTAGTGGTGAGCTGAGCCTAAAATACAATTGGATATTTCAAATTGGGAGAAAAAACACGGTAAAATCAATTGGCAACTTCTAAATTTAAAACAAAAAAAAATATCCCCCCGAAAGAGGGTAAATAACTAGTGGGATTTAATTTGTATTTATTTATTATTTTTTTTAATCCATGCCGTCCGATTTTTACCCACACGTCAGAGCGTCGTAAATCAGCATTTTATATGTGAAGTGTACATGATTTCCATTACATGAGAGTAGATGTTAAAACTTCATGCTGATTTGAACTCGGCTCTCGCCAAGATAAGCACCAACTAAGACGTAGCTTTACAGTAAACTAATGTGATCCATATGTGTCTCCATCCATTTACGTTTCCTTCCATATGATGATGTAGATATCCTTCTGTTTGGTGTTAATGGCTGAAGTGTAATGCTGGCTCCAGGGATCAGCTTAATTTGCCTCCCTGACGCATCAGCACACACAACAGCTGCGATGCTGGCTCCGGGGATCAACCACAGTGCGTTCTCCCCAGCGCATCAGCATGACAACAGTCTGGATTGAGCTAAGTAGGGTACATCTCTGAGGTCTTCAAGTGGGCACCTTCCATCCTCAGTGTTTCGTCGACTAGCCCACGACACCTCAAGAGGGCTCGACAGTGATTCTGGCGTCCCAGCATCATCCCCCTCCGTCCCCCACTGAACTCAGCCCAGCTTACTTACCTGTACATCAGCGTTTCTTTCTTTCTATTGTGCTTGAGATCCCCAGCCAGAATCTTTCCATCTCAACCACAGCCAGTTGCTGCTCCTCTCTGCTGCTTCAGATAAGTTCTTCACTGTGCGACGCAACTCTTGGCCACTGAATCCAATGTCGCTGAGAAACTGAGTTGTAGAGTGTGCCACAAATCCTCGACAACCCACCTCCACTGGGTAAACCCGGACTCTCCATCCTCGCTGTTCCGCTTCAGTGGCTAGTTGAGCATACCGCAGTTTCTTCCTCTCGTACGCCTCATCTACAGCATCCTACCATGGCACTGTTAACTCTACCAGGTGAACAAGGCATGCTGATCCAGACCACAAGACAACATCTGGTCGAAGGTTAGTGGTGGCAATCTCAGGTGGAAAAATAAGCCGTTGACCAACATCTGCCAGCATTTTCCAGTCTCTAGCAGCTTCCAGTTGTCCTGGGCGAGGATTGGTTTTTAACACCTTTTCTTGGTGGTTGCTCTCCTGGGCGGAGGAATGTTGTCTTTTGTGTGTAATGTTTTGATGGAACAGGTGGCAACTTATTGGTCATGTTATGCTTGTCTTTCAATGCTAAGGCCAAACATCGCAGCACCTGGTCATGGCGCCAAGTAAACCATCCTTGGCTAAGAGCCACCTTACATCCTGTCAAAATGTGCCTTAATGTTGCAGGTGTTGAACACAAAGGACATGAGGGATCCTCTCCTACCCAGAGGTTTAGGTTCTGTGGTGATGGGAGAACATCATATGTTGACCTGATGAGGAAACTGATCCTGCTCTGTTCCACTGACCATAGGTCTTGCCAGCCAATCTTACGTTGTTCCACACTCTCCCATCTCATCCATTCTCCCTGCTTGGCCTGGGAAATGGCCTTTATGCACCTCATCCTCTCCTCCTGCTTTTGCACCTCGTTGACTACCAGCTTCCTCCTTTGAGCTGGGGCTGCCTTGTGCCATGTAGGAGGAGCTGAACTGAGACCAAGACCCCCTCTTCCATGCTGAACTTGCCCCATGATATCACCAATTCGAAGGGCAGCCTTTGCATCTTCCACAGCTTTCTTTGCCGCCCACTTTCTTCCAGTTTTCAACACAGGTGCTGCCTCCCTTACGCATTTGTCGCATGACTCTACTAATGTCATTTCCAGTCTGACCTTGGCGCACTTAAACTCATTTCCTGATGTATGAACTGATTAAAGCTTCCAGCTTCTCTACTGTTGTCAAAGAAACCTCGTACACAGTCAGTGGCCACAGCAACCTCTGCAGTAGACCAAACTACATTATGCATGACAAAATGCACAATTTTAAATTTAAAAAAAAAAAATTTAAGTTTACAAATTATACACAACATAGATATTACCATAATTGTTTTTATTTCCATTTGGCTGCTGCTCGCTGGTGGGAGAGCCACCTCCCTGTACGCTAGTGGTTTCCATAACAGCGAATTATGCTTCCATTCATTTTTCTTGATTTTGTTAGCATGCATTTTGCTTAACAAGTTCCCCTTATCTAGTCTTTGAGACAGGAAGTGATGTAGGTGACCTGCGACAATTAAGCGTTTTAACGAGAAATGCGTTCATAAACAACCTCATCGACTCAATTTCAAAGCATTAACGGATTGATTTAATTAACACATGTCGTTTGAAAATCATTTGCTAGTAAAGCTCTCGTTACTATACCACGAGTTCGATACAATAAAACTGTTTTTTGAAAATCCTGCCCATTAATTCAAGCTGCTGATCAGTGTGATGTACAGGAGCATCATGCCCTTAGGACAGTGACTTGCTTACTACTAAAGAGCACTTCCTTATAGAATAATAATTTGCAGACAGAAAGGGGAATGGGTTAAACATGTCTACATATTTTATACATCTAGGGGGTTCTGCACACTCATTTGGAGATTGTGAAGATATTTTGACTTGATGAGGCTGTCAGAAAAAAGAAAAGCATTTGCATTCCCATCTGTGTTCATCTAAGAGGTATTATAATGTCAGCTTCGACAGTTCTGCTGAGCAAATTAAGTCAGGCAATTGTGAGGTGGAGAATTTAGAATTGAAAGAAAATCAGCTTATGCCATGTTCATTGCTAAGAAAGTAACACAGGCACAGATGATGAGATTCCCAGTAAAGGTTTCTAAAAAATACAAACTGTTAAATAATATAGCCCATGTTTAATGTCTGTCTGAAGTCATTTATTCCACATCATTTAATATTTTTAAGTGAACCCTCTGTGTGTTGGATTTGAAACGTGGGTATTCCAAAGACGTACAGCAAAATAATAAGTGCATATTCCAATTTTGAAACAGTTTGGTCTAAATTACTTCTGAAATCATTAAGTACGAGGTGTTGGCCTATGTATTGTTTATGTTTTATTCAAATCTTTATTTTTCACAGACACACTAAAGCACTATATGTTCCAAATCACATTTCCCATGCAGATCGTAAATAAGCTCTATATTGCAAAAGGCTGGAAGTATGTATTTGAAAAAACAATGAATGGTTATTAATATAATGAAACACTGTAATCACATACAAAAAAAATTCCAATTAATGTAATATTTCTAAATGCTGCATTGAGAAACGGTGCTATGGCAACAAAGAGCAATCACTTTTTCTTAATCAAGATCCCAGCAAAGGCATTTGTAGGTCTATCGTTTTCTTAAAGGGAACGCCAGTTGCTGCTGATTTGCTAGTAGCTGTTGACTCCCACTTTTTCTTCACTGGTCATCGCTAACTGAAATCTGTCAGCACCCAGCTCAAAATCCTTTAAAAAAATCACAACATGAAAGGGAAGGCACATAATTTGCAAATGTAAAGCTGTTGACCTTATGTTTGTGTTTTACTATATTTCATATGTCTTGTAGGGGTGTTAGATTCCACTTAGTTTCACATGCACATTTCTGATAAGAAAAAACATAACTGGACATTCCAAATTGGGGGGAAAAAAAAGTAAGACAGTGGTGTTGTGACTCAATGATGTTGCCAAGACTGTACCAGACTGGTGAGTTGGTCTCTTCTGTAACAGTCTTTCAAACACATGTAAATAAATGACTTTAAATCAGGTGCCATCTCTTGTAATTTACCCTGCAGTGACACTCACTGCATGTCAGCATCAAACATTTCAATTTTCGGTCAAAGCAGTCCAATTACAGTTTTACAACAAAATAAAATACTTTGTTGTCACTGCCAGCATCAGTCGGTGACAGTTGATTTGCTTATTTGGTAATACTGTCAGTCACTCTTTACTTTTTACAGTTTAAATGAAAAAAAAAAAATCTTTGTGCCATGCTGTCAAAAAACACCTCCCCTAATGTGTTATTTTAAACTCACAAATCTTGGAAAGCCTTATTAATTTATTACTGCAAACATTAATAATATTACTCGTGTTTACCACAAGATGTTCAGTAATGACCTTTGGGCATCACCATTTCTATATGCAAGATAATACTAGCCATGCTTATTTTACATTCATTCCACGTCATCTACAAAGCTGCATTAGTATGCTGACACATCATTTCATCTGTGTGCATTGTCTTGTGCGCTTTACATATCCTTCACTTTAAATCGGTTTTCTAGAGTATGACTAATTGATTAGCTGTACTTTACAAAATTCAAACCCAGATATTTACACACTATTTATTATTTATTTAAATTTCAGGTATTTTGTATTCTGGCTAAATAAGCACATGGGGAAAAGTTTAAGAATTTATTATGAACATTACAATCTGGCTATTCTGTTATTTTAATTATAGACTTTGACATCATAAAAAAATATAGGTTTTATGCAAATAATTTTTCCTTTTTGTTGTTTTAGTTCTGTTCAGCTATGACTTGAGTGTGCTGTAAATTTCTGTTTAAGTTGCGTATTTTGTAATGGTTGCAATGCTTTGCATTTTGTTCTGTAGTTTCTTCTGTTTAGTGCAACACTGGAAACAAGACCCTGGTCTCAGTGGGCTAATTCCTTATTTCATCAAAACGGTTGTTACTTAAGGATTTCTTTATTAACCCTTCAAATATCTTATACTATTGAGGAGCTAAAAGATTTTGTCCGAGCCATGGTCTGTATGTCAAAATTCCCCAAAACGTCTATATTTTAAGAGTCGAAAATACAAATTTAAGTATAACACCTGTTGTTAACACTTATTACTTAGAAACATGTGTATGAGTGCCTTATGCAAGATTGATTAATCAAGATTTAATTGTGTGTGCGACAATTCTAAACTTTTTGCGTATGAACAAATCAAGTCATTTATTCGCACACAAATGATAAATATAGGTCCAGGACTTTATATATATGTAAACAGTTACTTCGACGACTACGACTAATAATAATAACAGATTAGGTTGTACCACTGCTTGAAGATTGTAAATGCATTATTAGTGTTCACTGCAGCATTACGATTCCACAAACATTTTTTGTTCCCCCACAGCAGCACAGAGCTCAGCAGATGATTGATAAGAACAAAGGCTTAGTTTTTTTATCACTAATTTCAAAGCCCTCATACCAGCATTATATCAAATCAATTTCCTCCAGCTTGGATGTTAGTCAGGGGCACCAGAGGGGAAATGTGGGTCCATTAGTGCAGCTGCTAAATCCAGTGCTACATGTTAGCTCTTCAATGGATTTACACATTGTCAAACACCTTGCAGGAACAGAGCATTACATATCCAAGAGCTTTACAGTTCTGCTTGACAGGTGCTGGGGACATGGAAAGACATCTTTCTGCAACCTTGGTTTTCTAAGGAAACTTGATCTGGCTTGAGCACTTATGAAGAAATGATAAGGTTGTTATTGCCACCCAAGAACAGATATAGCACATACCAAATATGTAATAAAAGAGTAACACAAACTACATAGACAAAAAAGATGAAGGACAAGAGATATGACGTGGATGGCTAAGTAGCAAAGCAGTATTTTGCACATTATAAATCACAAATGAAAAATCAACCTGTTAAGAATTTGTCAAAATTCCAGCACAATGTATTCTGTGCATAGACATTGCATGCATAGAACATATGGCATTGTTCTAAAGGAAAAAAACAACAACAACAAAAACCTTTTTATGATTAATAGTAGTTCCTGATTACAAAATGTGTTTTTGTACTACAAGTCAATATGTTGTTTGTAGTGTCTGTTGTTATACCACTTATCTTCAATACAAACTGTGCAGGTTTCTCCCCAGGTTTCATCCTCATCCCCCAAGACATCAAGGCCTGGATGTCTGCAATTTTCTTCAGCTGAACACTAGCACATCTGAACTCCTTCTAGTAGGATCTAAAACTCAACTTAAGAATCTAAATATAGCCGCCCTGATCCTTGGAAACTGTCTGCTGCTGCCTTCCCCCACAGTACGACGCCTTGGTGTACTTCTTGACAGCAATTTCTCCTTTGATGCCAACATCTCCTCCATGGTCAAATCTTCCTTCTACCATCTTCGAAACATCTCCAAAGTCCGTCCCTACCTTTCCCTCCCGGATGCGAAGATACTTTGTCATGCATTTGTCTCCTCTTGACTCGACTACTGCAACTCTCTATATGATGGTCTCCCGGCATGCACCATAAACCGACTGCAGCTAGTTCAGAATGTCGCTGCCAGGATGATCCGCTCTGTCCTTGTCCTCCAACTCTGGCCTGCTTGTTATCCCCAAGCAAAAGTGCACCACACTTGGAGAATGCTCGTTTAGCTTCATGGCTCCGACTCTTTGGAACTCTCTCCCAGCTTTTTTCTCACCGTCACTCGCTTTAAATCAACTCTCAAGACCCACCTGTTCTCTCTTGCTTTCCATGCTTTTTAAGCCTGATATCTGCTATTAGCTGCTGTGTTGCTGCTACTATTTCATGTATTTGGCTACTGTATTGTATTATGCATTGTTTTTTTACTGTATATCATGTATTATGCATTTCTCTGTATTTAAAGTATTATGGATTTTCTTGTTGTTTTCTTGTAAAGTGCTTTGTGATGGTGGTCCACTATGAAAGGCGCTATATAAAATAAAGATTGATTGATTGATTGATTTACATATTCCCTTGTGAGCATTCATGGTCGAATTTTGTGTACAATTAGTGGCATTTCTCAGTACTTTTGATTAGAGTCTGCTGGTTTCATGAGAGGTTTCCTGGTAAGCAATAAATAAAAAAGATGTCTGTGTTCATATCTTCATGATACATCATTGTTGATTAAGGAAATACTACAAATACATCAATATGTTACTTGTCTTATTAAATTCATAATTACATTTGAATTACTGACACATATGTTTCTGTGGGTAAGTCAATATGACAACTTTATTTTGTCCCTGTTAAATATTTCCATTCTTTACTTTTTTTTAGTACAATGACTGAAATGCTGTTATTTAATTAATTATCTTTTTACTGTTGGTGGGCACCAGCGACTAGCACTCCAGATAAAGTTTTGGGTCATTAAGTCATTTACTCTCCAATTTAGACACTATGGGCCCTATTTAGCAACGTTCACAAACCCCTAAGGCAATCGCGAAACACTTGCAGACAGTTAGCGCATCAAAATCAGGTGAATGTGTCTGCAAACAGAATTTGCCCACCTATATGATTAAGGTGCTAGCGTTTGCGTTTCAATTGACATGTGAAAAACAGCAGTTAAAGAGAGAAAAATAAGAGATAAAAGAAATATGGAGTGTGCACTGAAGTCATCTGTATTTTCTGAGCTTGTGTGAAACACAATGTATGCAGCAATTTCGCCTCAGCAGACAAACAGTCACTGACATCTGCCAACTGCTTCAGGCTGACCTGGAAGGAGACATGCGGAGAGCACACTGTGCCTGTAGCACTAAGGGTACCCGCTGCACTAACAGTTTATGCCACTGGCTCATTCAAATGTACTGTGGGTTATACTGCAAGCATAAGCCAGTCGGCTATATCATGTGCAGTGTGAGATGTAACTGCAGCTTTAGTAAAGCAGGCAGGAGAATTCATCCATTTCCCTGTCTCACGAGCTGCAACAAAATACAAAGCAGGGTTTTCTTGGGAGGTATAGGTTTCCTGGTATCCTGGGAGCCATCGATTACATGCATGTGCAGCTACGCACACCAACACAGAATAGGCACCTCTACAAAAATCGTATTCTGTCAACGTGCAAGTAGTGTGTGATACCAACAACTACAACACAAATGTGTTTGCAAACTATCCTGGCTCCACTCATGACTCGTTTATCCTCGCTAATTCACAAGTGGCAGCTGCATTTCAGCAGGACAGTCTGAGAGGCTCGTTGATAGGGGGCAACAGGTATGCACTGAAGCGGTGGCTACTGACACTGCTGCTGAACCCCACAACCCCTGCCAAACAGAGGTATAACCGTACCTTTAAATGTGCTCGTACTGTAATTGAGCGAACAGTTGGAATCCTCAAAATGCGATTCCAATGTCTCTGGGGGAACACTACACTACTCCTCAGAAGGTTAGCAATATCATCCTGGCCTGGCCTGTTGTGGTTTACATAACATAGCTCTCCGTACTGGATGTGATGTTGAACTTACAGAGGAAAGATTACAGGGTTTGAGGGAAGCAGATGCTGAACTTGAAGCCCCAGTGGTGGAGGTTGCAGATGCAGCAAGTGCCAGGCAGGTCAGACAAAGCCTTATAGATTTTTTTTCGTAGCCTTGTTTGAGGGGCTTGGTCATCCTCCTCACTTGGGCTGCTGGACATTTTTGAATGTTTTACGCTTTTGTCTCCATCCTTCTTTTTTTTGGTTTCAAAATACCCTCCGTTCGCTACCACAGGTGCACAGATGCACAGGTGCTCTTAAAGGGAATGTTGAATCCTTATTGGTTGTAACCTTCCAAACCTCCAAACAAAGAATATTGTATTTATTATATAGATTTACCTTCCAGAAATTCAGTTGACAGATAGGTAAATTGGTAGGTTAGGTTGAGGGGAACTAAGACGATGCTGAAGAATCCATTTATTCACCAGTCACAAACACGCATTGCAAGTGAGTGGATTCAACTGTACTTTTTCTTTTTATGAAAACCTTATTGGTCAAATGTTTCTGGTAATTCCCATCATTTCTATGATCCCTCCTCTAGCGCCTGCATTCAGTATATTCACGATTGACCATTGAGATGCTGGGAACCAACGAAGTACATGAAGCTTGATAACATGCAAACTCAAGATGCATAGCAAAATTGCTATGTGTATACTTTACGCATTCAATTTAAATTTCATACGTAATTCATATTTTTTCACTGCATAAAACACCCAGTACGCAGCTTATCTGGAGCACTGCTATGTTTCTATCCCTGTCTTGGCACTTTAATTTGGTTAAGATTTTTTAAAGTAATCGCAGCTAACAACGGTATTCTTCCTTTTTACTGACCTAATCACCAGCAATCCAATTTACTCCATTAGTCAATCGAGGCAAACTGGCCCCCACCATTTATATAGCAGGACAGCTGTCAATGGTTTAACTCTTCTGGGGTATAATAATACATGCTTCAGTCCTAAAGGGTCCAATGCCAACAAAAACTTTTTTTTTAACACTGATGTTGCGCATTGGTCAAATAAATCACCTGGGAAATCCACTGGCAGTAAAATGTGCAAATGAAATCTCCTTGGGGTACTGCTTGTGTTAAATATTATTATGAAACAGCACAGTCACAATTTGCTTCATAGAAGATCTGATTGAAACTAATCCATCTTTTCATTATAACCAGATTTTCTATGCTGTTGGATCATTTTTAGTTTTACACTTATGGCGGGGCAAAAAACATGCAAGGCTTTTTTTGTTTGTTTGATAACCAACTCAATACATTAATCATATATAATCATCAACAGGCAATTTTGCTTTAAGTTTACGTAAACATACTTGTTCAATAGAACTGTTTCTGGTGTACAGAGGTGAAGTTGGAACGAGGCGCACTGTCACATTCATGTTGATAAGTGGCTTGCAGTTTACTTCAGTTATCCAGACGTGCGTTGTTGTTACTGAATAAGCTTTTAAAGATGCCGAAAACAACCAAAAGCTACTTGAACCAAATCGCGACCATCGCATCCAGTAGCACGTGAACGCCTACTTGAGTTCACGAGTGGTCTGAAGTAATCGTGAAATGTTCGTGGAGGCATTTTTGCTTTAAAAATATTATATCTCTGACTTTTTCTTAATATATATACAGTACAGTACAGTTCATTGCATAGCATACTGCTATATTCATTGTGGATCTAACTTTGTGCAATCAACATGCATTTAAATAGAATGAATGAAACATAACTGATTAGTATTGCAAGTATAATTAGACAGTTTGGTTTACTGTTTACTGTGGGTGTGTAAATAAAATACATTTTTGTAGATGGTATATGTATACTTTATTGACTATCAGCAACGGTGAATCCTGGGGCTGCTTCACTGGTTATGGGACCACTGGGTTTTGACTGGAACTCTGCAAAAGAAAGAGGGGGTGAGGGGTGCAGGGGCAAAACTTATGTACATGTTTTATTACTTAGACACTCACAAATACACGCTAGAAAAATCCTGCCATTTTTTGTGGATGTCTTTTCCCTCTCTAGGAGGGCTAGTATTTGAAGCGTTCATTTTCTGAGCAATATCTGTCCGCTTGTTGATTTTTGTTTGATTTATAATGCTGTTTTTCAGTTTGCCAAATAGAATTGCCTTATTTGCTTGTATTTATATTTTATTTTATTAATAATTTGTAAATATATACTGTATTTTTAAAGATTATTTTGCCCCCATATTCAAACATGTTGTAACTGTTTAATTTGTCCCTCTTAAGGATCCTTACGTTGAGTAAGCATCACCCCCCAGCCTGTGGTAACACCTCATCAGTAGATGATCTTGTGTGTAGTAATGGGGCTGATACACTGTGACTATGCTAACGTGGCTTAGAGTTGTTGTTCTAATAAAATACAAAAAAGATTCACCCGTTGTTTCTTTCCCAAGTTACTACATATTTTTGGTGACAAGGATATATATATATATATATATATATATATATATATATATATATATATATATATATATATATATTTTTCTTTTGTCCGGAAACAAGAGAAATAAAAAAAAAGAAATCTGCATTGAAATCATCAGCAGCTTGTTCCTAGTCATTGTGGATTCTTATTCAAAATGGATAGATGTACATTCTATGAACTGCATTACTGCTCAAACCACCATTGAGAAGTTGCGTCAGGTTTTTGCTACGCATGGTTTACCTGATGTGGTTGTCACTGACAACGGCAAAACATTTACAGGGGCAATGTTCCAGGAGTTTATGCAGAAAAATGGAATCCGACATGTACAGACTGCACCTTACCACCCATCTTCAAATGGTCTGGCAAAGAGAGAGGTGCAGACCATGAAGGACGGATTGAAGAGGCTGTCTAGTGGGACAGTTGAAACCAGACTGGCACATTTTCTGTTCAAATACAGGATAACCCCTCAAACAACTGTGGGACTGTCACCTGCTGAATTACTGATGCGGAGGAAGCTGAGATCACATTTAGATTTGTTACAGCCAGACACAGTAGAGTGGAGTCTATGCAAGCAAAGCAGAAAGATTTGCATGACAAGCATGGCAGGTCCAGAGACATCAATTCTAGTGACTGAATTTATGTCCGCAATTTCAGTAAGTGTCCACGCTGGGTCCCTGGATTATTTCTAAAGAAAAATGGACCAGTTTCTTTCATCAAGAAGCTGATGGATGGACGTGTCGTTTGGAGACATCAGGACCACATTCATATTCGCTGTGTTTTTGACCCAACGACCATGGCAACATCTGCGGTGTAAAGAGCAGTGGAAACTACTAAGTCTGCAGACCAGAATGAGATATCTGAAACACCAGATTTCTTGGATACAGATGTTCCAGAAATACCACCCGGAATGGAGTTGTCAAGGAGTTCGCCACCCACATCCCTGGTGACCACAGCTCCAGTTCCTGCCGATGTTACTGTCCCAGTTTCGAAGGACACAAGTGTTGGAGTACGATGTTCAGCGCGCCGTAGCAAACCTCCAATAAGACTGAACCTGTAATTATGTCCTTAGAACTAGACTTATAAAAGAGCACAGTGATTCGTTTGTGTAAAAAAAAAACATTACAGGCCATAATGGATACGTTTATTTGTGTTTAAAGGACATTAGGCTTTAAGGGGGAGAAGTGTTGGAACTGTTTAATTTGTCCCTTTTAAGGATCCGTACATAGAGTAAGCACCACCCCCCAGCCTGCGTTGACACTCATCAGCAGATGATCTTGTGTGTAGTAATGGCGCTGATACACTGTGACTGTGCTAACGTGGGTTAGAGTTGTTGTTCTAATAAGATACTAAAAAGATTCACCTGTTGTTTCTTTCCCAAGTTACTACAAAACACTTTTATTCTTTTGGCTTTTATATGTGTTTCAAATGTGCCTACGCCCTTAAGTGCGAATCAGACACAGTTAAATTGTAGTTTCACGTGATGTTTTGGGAAACGCGGATTTCAATTTTTTTATCACAGAATTTTGTTCTTTTTATTGCAGAAAACTGGGATCCCTCATTATAACTAATAGACAAAGAGAAGGAGATGTGATACCTAGAGCACTGACAAAAAAAACCTCAATATCACAAATGTAATATACCGAGCATCAAAAGAAACATATCACTATTATAACACATTTATTTTAAAAAAAAATAAGGACTTGATGGACATTGACAAAATGTTTTTGGTTTCTTTTTAAATCACTCAGTCATTCATCCTTGACCATGACACGCTTGAGGGACTATGACTGAAGCATATGCACCTAATCACCTAATTAGTGAGACAGTTGACTGGACACTGGGTATGGAGTGATTTCAGCTGTTGGATTGCAAGCTTGAATTAAAGCAATAAAGAAAATCACAGAAAAAAAAAAACAATATGCCACGTCTGTCAAGAAAGCAGCACCTTGGAGGCTGGACTAGGGCAGTGTACTGTGGTTCGCCGTCTTGGGTGCTCACAGCCAGCAATTTCAAACAAGATGGTACAACTAGACACACTCTGTCAATGACAGGCCACGAACTGGGAGACCAAGAGTCACAACACCTGCCCAAGATTGACAGATCATTTTGCAGCATCTTCGTGATATCAATTGTTAATCAGCACAATAAAAAGTCACTGCACCTGCTCTAAAACAGAGTTTGTCATTTTTCGATCAGATCTAGTGAATTTTATCCAAATATAAGTGATAAGTTTCTTTTGATGCCCAAATATAAGTAATACGTTTCTTTTGATGCTCATTATATAATGGAGGAAACAGAAGAGTATTTTACTTTCTTTTTTTATACTTTGTTTATTGGTTTTCACAAATTAAACAGGATGAAACATAAACACAATTTAACAGAGATTTAAGTGGAAATCATATTAATAATAATTATAATTGTTATAAAAGAGAAGAGAAAGAGGAGAAAGTACAGAAGAGAAAGAAAAGAAAGAGCCAGAGAGAAAAACAGAGAAAGTGCCGTGCTTGCTTTTTCATTATTATTCATTTTATAAAGGAAAATTATGGAGGGGAGGGCAATCTGAGGTTGTCAACACAGGACAGAAAGGGTTGCCATGCTTTATAAAATTTTCCAGTGGATCCCCTTAATGTAAACTTTATTTTTTCCAATTTAAGGGAGCACATGAGATCCCTAATCCAGTGAACATGTGAGGGTGGGGCAGCCTGTTTCCAACCAAACAAAATGAGGTGTCTAGCCAGCAGAGTTGCAAAGGCCACGGTGTCCAACTGCAGCCCTGTTAAGGGAACATTGTCAGGAATTACACCGAAAATCGCAATGAGTGGAGTGGGGTCAAGAGGCACTTGTAAGAACTGAGAGAGGGTCTCAAAGACAGAGGTCCAAAATGGAGCCAGCCTGGGACAGGACCAGAACATATGAATGAGAGAAGCTGGTGCTAGTTTGCATCTGTCACAGGCTGGATCCAATTCAGGGTATATTCTGGCCAATTTGACCTTTGATAAATGAAGATGGTGTAAGATCTTGAATTGAATAAGCCTATGACGAGCACAAACTGAAGAGGAATGCACACGAGCAAGGATGGATTCCCAAATGTCATCAGTTAGCTGGAGTCCTAGATCTTGTTCCCACAGGGTTTTCAAAGTGAACAATGAAGGGCAATGCAGAGACAATATAATGTTATAAAATTTAGTTATTACACCCCTACTGTTGGGGTTGAATTCTAGAATTGAATCAGTGGTTGCTTTGGGAGGCAGTAGAGGAAATTGAACCACTCTATTGTGAACAAAGTTTCAAATTTGCAAGTAGCGAAAAAAGTGTGTTTGAGGTAGGTTACATTTTTGGGCAAGCTGGCCAAACAATGCAAAATTATTGTCAATGTATAAATCTTTAAGAGACTTAATACCACTTCTATACCATAGACTAAAAGCAGAGTCTTTCACTGAGAGTGGGAATAGATGGTTTACATCAACAGGGGCAGATATGAACATGGACTTTAGGCCAAACCGCCTCCTAAACTGGGACCAGATCTGGAGGGAGTGACACACCAATGGGTTAACACTAAACTGAGAAGTCAAGAGGGGAAGAGAAGAGCACAGTAGGCCAGGCAGGGAGGTAAAGCGACAGGAGGCTGACTCCATGACCATCCACGCAGGGCCGTCCAGCCGGGGGTGAAAATGTGACCAATGCAATAGATTTCGGATATTATCCGACCAATAATACAATTGAAAGTTAGGCAGAGCCATACCAATTTTACTTTCAATGGAAATCTCAAACAGTAAATATATAATGCTAAGTCTCAATATTTAACTTATATTCCAAAATATAACATTTTTAACAGCACTGAAAAAAAAGATACTGACAAGCTGTGAAAATGCTAAATAGTAAACAGTACCACTTTGAAATGTAACTTTTTATGACTTCTGTCAGGACATTTGACTTCTTTTCTCACACACTTGATAACAATGCTCATTACGTGTTTCTAATTCTGCAACTTTTAGAACATAAGAACGTTTACAAACGAGAGGAGGCCATTCGGCCTATCTTGCTCGTTTGGTTGTTAGTAGCTTATTGATCCCAGAATCTCATCATTATCATGCACATTAAATTAACTCTCACAATACATATAGCATGCACGGTATGGTATGTAAATTAGCTAAATACTTTGCACGTAAATTAATGCGTTCACTGTGCGTAAATAGGGCAGTACATTTAGATTTATCACGCACGTTATGCTCACTACGTGTGTGCTAACTCCAAATTTAGTGCCCTTTTGTAAACGAAGCCCCATAAGCAAGTTAGGGACACCAGGGTGCTGGAATATTTAACCTCTTAAACTGGATATAACAAATACATGCAACACTATTACAGTAGGTCTGGTTCACTTAGCCTGGAGCCATCTTCATTATTCTGATGCAATCTCTCTCCAGCCATTGTGAATAACTACTTATTTTGATCTCTTTTTGAAATTCTGAAAAACACCATTTCAAAAAATAATCCTAAAAAATCTGATTACCAAAATTTTGAAATATATTGAAGAATTGTGTGCCAATTGGTTAAATGACCTACATTATGCAGTTTCTGCCACTGCAGAAACCATGTCAAAGATGCTACGCACCCATCTATTAAAATTTCTATGGGCCGATGCTCTCTGTCGCTGCAATTGTCTCTGCCTGTGTTTTAAACACACAGCATGAATTAGAGCAGCTATGTGTTTCAAAGCTCAATGAGGGAAATTACTGTGATCCACGTATCATATTTATAAGTGCCACTTCTATCGTATATTCTGCTCGCGACATCATACTGGCCTGATATGACATAGTATTGGTATACAGAAATGAGCCTCTAGTTATTAAATACAGTACATAGAAGGGGGGAGGAGGGGGGCTCTATATAGTTTCATTCTAAGCTTTTCCCTTTAATCTGAAAGTCTGCAGGGCATCCTTTATGGTTTATGAGGTTTATAGTGCTGCACTACAGGAAAGTCTAGGCTTCATTGTGCACTTCTTTAATACTGTTATGGATGCTAGCTGCACTCATAGTTTATTATTGTAACATACCAGTCCTTCCTGCTGGCTTGTCAATACCTGATACAGTTGGGAGGGTTATAAAATTAACCATTAACAACTCTGTATGACGTTCTGCGCTGGAGATATATCTGAATAGAGTGGGACTATATAATACCTGACGAACATGGATTTCACAGTAAGTTTGCCAGTTCTGTACACTGTATTTGCATGCAGTATTTGCATGCAATAAAACCGTTGTCCTCGTTACACCCACACTGAAGAAAAGAAAATACATGGCAATAAAGTATAAAATTAAAGACATCTCATATTCCACCAAATTTCATATGGCAGCTTTCCACCTGTCTGCATTCTTCATTTTTAAATCTCTCCTCTGCAATCCTTGTGATTAATGAGAAAACTAATTTACTGCAACATCCACAAAATCTGACAGTAGCAAGACCTGCAGTTGTGCATGACCTCAGATACATACAGCTTTGCATTGCATCCCCTGAGTGTTAGAACATTCTCACCAGTTAGACTAATGTTACTACCTCCTAGCTAACACATGTTTGGCTCTTGCAATACAACTACATTTTATTACTTCAGAAATACTAAAATAAATGTAATAAATTAAATGACTACTGTTTCAACTAGAAGATGTTTTCATTTTCTTCAGATGTCACAACAAAAGAGCACTGTTTCAGCACTCTGGCTATATAGAGGTCTCTGTCTGTCCATACATTCATCATAATGGGATGGATGTATGGACAGACACCCCATATATCTACAGAATCTGATATGTTATGTTAAATAAAGTTCATTCCAAGTTTTGTTACAATTGCATAAGCAGTTCTCTGGATATATGGAAAAAATGTAAGTGTGACATACGTATGTACTGTACTTCACGAGGCAGGAGCCAGGCCTGTGTAAGGGACCACTAGAATAAAGACAAAGTGCCTGTGACTTGGTAACAGAATAGGGGTTTCCCCTTAAGAACATAAGAACATAAGAAAGTTTACAAACGAGAGGGGGTCATTTGGACCATCTTGCTCTTTTGGTTGTTAGTAGCTTATTGATCCCAGAATCTCATCAAGCAGCTTCTTGAAGGATCCCAGGTGTCAGCTTCAACAACATTACTGGGGAGTTGGTTCCAGACCCTCACAATTCTATGTGTAAAAAACAGCCTCCTATTTTCTGTTCTGAATGCCCCTTTATCTAATCTCCATTTGTGACCCCTGGTCCTTGTTTCTTTTTTCAGGTCAAAAAAGTCCCCTGGGTCGACATTGTCTATTCAGTTTATGTCAAGAGAAACTAGATATAAATTCTATACTATGCAAACTGCTTCAGAATTCCTTGATAGTGAAGTGACAGAGGTATTTTTTGTCAAAAATGCCATAAACTTTCATTTTGTTTTTTCAAGAGCAGTTGTACAAGTGCATTGGCTACTCTTGCTGTCTTAATATTTATTTCTTCCCAACCAACAACATCCTGTCAAATTCTACCTGCCTAACCAATGCTCCCTATACCCTGTGCCCCAACCCACTTAGTGTAGACTCAACCTACTTCCCAAATTAACCCTTTCAAAACCCATCACATACATAGCATGTCCATGTACTCCCAACCCACAGTCCCCGAAGTGCCCCAAATGCAGCTAAGGAGCATTACTGTCCGTTTTTTATTTTGAAAGAAACACAATTTAATATTATTTTTTATACAGCTTTGTGTTTATTGTGTACATTGTGAAGCCATGATTGTGCAGCTGTAAATATTCATGAGAGAGTGACATAATACTCTAGGTCATATTGGTGTTAATGGCTTTCTCTTTGCATTTCTGTACATCAGGAAAATGCGATTTTCACCACTTCACCTCCTGAAAGAACGTGTTTAAAAAAAAAAAGAAATCTGGTATTTGATTACTTTGCTACTCTCATGAGAAGAACCAGCAAGAGTCTGTCAGCTGGAGTGGAAGATTTTCTTTTTTGCATCTTTTATACATTTCTAAAACAGTAACACCCACCCCGGTTGGATTTCATTAGTAACCCATTACATGTTTGCTATTTTGTCAACAAAACAATCTAAACAAATTTAGAAATATCAGATAGATGTACATTTTCATAAAGATGCTCACACCAAAATATGTAAGGCTCAATATTGTACAGAAATAAAGAAATGCAATTATTCTGTGTGATTAACCACTGATGTTTTGGTAAATACTGTCTATGGTGAGATTGAAAGAGATTAAAATGGTTTAGCATTTTAAATTACGAAAATCAAAAATAATTACCCAGTTTTATACTAAATAAAATAGAAATGGCACTATAAAAGGTCTGCACAGGTTTGGACCATCTCGTGAGAGGAGCACATAAATTGCTAGAAGCCGTGTTTCTCTGCTTATATCTTACAATGGTAGTCAATCATCTGTTAGGGGCTCCTGGATGTTTTCAGTGTGCAATCCTCTGCAGAATGTCATGTGGACCAGGGGATGCTTATGATGAGTTATTTGCCCCGATTGCTTCAATCGAGGCAGCAGTGTGGAGTAGTGGTTAGGGCTCTGGACTCCTGACCGGAGGGTCATGGGTTCAATCCCATGTGGGGGACACTGCTGCTCTACCCTTGAGCAAGATACTTTACCTAGATTGCTCCAGTAAAAACCCAACTGTATACATGGGTAATTGTATGTAAAAATAATGTGTAAAAAAAAAATAATGTAATTGTATGTAAAAATAATGTGATATCTTGTAACAATTGTAAGTTGCCCTGAATAAGGACGTCTGCTAAGAAATAAATAAATCATGAATATAAGTGAAGACCTGAACCAAAAAAAAACATTCATTACATACTGTTTACTGTTCTGTTCTTTGCAAGAGGTGTTATATGGCAACATGGAGTTATATTAAACATTTTTTCTTCAAAGAAGGCTTTAGTAACAGGAAATTCTACACTACACTACACTACACTAACAACTTCAATGAACATTCTGAAAACCAAGCTAGGCACAGCCCATTTGCTGGGTAAATTGATCATGACCCTGCAAAATTTATCTTTCCAAAGACTGGAATTGCTCAAAATCTTTGATCCAATCTATCCAGTATGTCTGAAACGGTTGAATGATTGCTTGTTAATTTGGAGAAGTGTTGATTTACACTAACTCAAGTCCTCAAGCTGTGCTGCCCATTGCTGTGAAATTATTTAAGACCCAGCTCTTACAGAATGTTATGGTATCAAGACCAGGTTCTTTTCTGGTTCCACAATGTGCTATTAATTAGGGAGCCTGATGTGGATACGCGATGGGCCTCATTCACTAAATGTGCTCATGCTTTAAGGCGTGCCTTCTCCTAGGATAAGGTGCATACTATATTTTTCTGCTTTAAGGTGCACCTTAAAGCAGAAAAATAAGGTTTGGGGTTGATTAACATCTTTGGAGTTTTGCAAAAATGTTGCTGAAATAAATAATTACAGACATCTATTTCTTGTAACTTTTTTTCCTCATCCACAAAAGTAAAACTTTTGCTACAAAATGTCTAGAAATTATAAATTTCCATTGGGGTATGTAAACATTTGACTACAACTGTATGTGTGTGTGTATATATATATATATATATATATATATATATATATATATATATAGTGCCTTGCAAAAGTATTCAGACCCCTGACCAATTCTCTTATATTACTGAATTACAAATGTTACATTGAAATTTCGTTCTGTTTGATATTTTATTTTAAAACACTGAAACTCAAAATTAATTATTGTAAGGTTGGTTTTATGTTGGGAAATATTTTTAAGAAAAATAAAAAACTGAAATATCTTGCTTGCATAAGTATTCAACCCCTGTGCTGTGGAAGCTCCCAGTTTACACCGATGAAAGAAATTGCCCTAATGAGGACACAATTACCTTACCATTGGCCTCCACCTGTGAACCATTAAAGTCGCTGTCACATTTTCTGGATAAAAACCCCACTGTTGAAGGATCATTGGTCAGGCTGTGAATCTGAAGGGAAATGAAGACCAAAGAGCATTCTACAGAAGTTAGAGATAAAGTAATACAAATGCATAGATTAGGGAAAGGATACAAAATAATATCCAAGTGTTTGGATATCCCAGTGAGCACAGTTAGATCAATAATCAGGAAGTGGAAGCTGCATCACACCACCCAGGCACTGCCAAGAAAAGGCCGTCCCTCAAAACTCAGTGCTCAAACAAGAAGGAGACTTGTGAGAGAAGCCACAGAGAGGCCAACAATCACTTTGAAGGAGCTACAGAGTTCAGTGGCTGGGAGTGGAGTAATGGTGCACCAGTCAACCATATCAAGAGCTCTGCATAACACTGGCCTGTATGGGAGGGTGGCAAGAAAGAAGCCGTTACTCAAAAAGTACCATCTGAAAGCACGTCTGGAGTTTGTCAGAAAGCATGAGAGTGACCCAGCTGCGATGTGGGAAAAGGTTTTGTGGTCAGATGAGACCAAGATAGAGCTTTCTGGCCAAAACTCAAAGCACTATGTGTGGCGCAAACCTAACACTGCCCATGCCTCAAGACACACCATCCCTACAGTGAAGTATGGTGGTGGCAGCATCATGCTGTGGGGATGCTTCTCATCAGCAGGGACTGGGCATCTTGTTAAAATTGAAGGAAGAATGGATGGAGCAAAATACAGGGAAATACTGCAAGAGAACCTGCTTCAGTCCGCTAAAAAACTGAAGCTTGGGAGGAAATTCACCTTTCAGCAGGACAATGATCCCAAGCACAAGGCCAAAGCAACATTGGAGTGGCTCAAGAACAAAAAGGTGAATGTCCTACAGTGGTCCAGTCAAAGTCCTGATCTCAATCCCATTGAGAATCTGTGGCACTATTTGAAAATTGCAGTCCACAAGCGTCGTCCAACCAACCTGAACAACCTGGAGCAAATCTGCCAAGAAGAATGGGCCAAAATCACTCTGACACTGTGTGCAAAGCTGGTACATACTTACCCCAAAAGACTTAAAGCTGTTATTGCAGCGAAAGGTGGCTCTACCAAATATTAATGTGTGGGGGTTGAATACTTATGCAAGCAAGATATTTCAGTTTTTTATTTTTCTTAAAAATATTTCCCAACATAAAACCAATGTCACCTTACAATAATTGATTTTGAGTTTCAGTGTTTTAAAATAAAATATCAACTGAATGAAATTTCAATGTACCATTTGTAATTCAGTAATATGAGAGAATTAGTCAGGGGTCTGAATACTTTTGCAAGGCACTGTATATATATATATAATATATATATATATATATATATATATATATATATATATATATATATATATATATATATATACACACACACACACACATACAGTTGTAGTCAAAAGTTTCTAGATATATACAATATATACAGTATATATACAGTATATATATATATATATATATATATATATATATATATATATATATATATAGTAACACAGCAGTGAGGGGATTAATATCCTCCCTCCCAAAAATGTATATTTCTTTAATTGTTAATTATCACCTGCACTTGGCTAGTATTGTAAATTATAACTAGGTACAGGGTATTTAAAGAAAGCAGGGCTGCTGCTGTGTGAAGGAGTCTGATTGATAAGGGTGCTCAATCATATCAAAGGCACTGTGTGTATTTGTTTGAAACTGTGTGTTGTTGTTTTGTATCAGGCAAAAACACGTGTATTGGTGTATTCCTTATAGTTAGGGCTTGAAATTTTGGGGTTTTATTTTTGATCGCATGACGTTCCTTTTAAATTAATTTTGATTCTGTTTCCTAATTTCTTAATTACAATGTCACTTGTTTACTTGTTTCTATGTTCATATCTTGACTTAGCCCGATTCAATTTCACTGTATTTAATTGCTCATCGCTGACCTTAATTACATTTAATTCTTGCAGTCGCCCAGTTTTTTCGTTGTGCTTTTGTTATTTTCACTCATTTTCATTAGTTGTCCTGACAGATTTTCATTTCAGCATAAAATACCCAATAAAGAGTGTATACCGATAGCAAGTCCATCATTTAAAATTGTAGCAAATACAAAAACTCAGATCTTAGACTCAGTCTTTAATTAGTAGTTTTCTCTTTATTTGGATGGAGACTACTAATTAACATTTAAAGGGAGGTAGAGATTTGGAAACTAAAAATCGAAAAGTTCAAGCCCTACATATAGACAACAAATAATTGATAATATAATTATAATAATGTATTTGTTGACTATAAGGAATATACCTTTACACACACACACATATATGAATTTATTGTGTTATGACAGAAAAAAAACTGGCATTACGTGATTGAAAACAAAAAGGATAAGGGATTTGCTGAGAATGCTGTTTAGCTTATAAGACAGGAGAATATGTTTAAAAGCCTTGGCTAGCATCAACCTTTTATTGTTAGTTTCTGTTGATTCAAGGGTATGGTTAAATAAATAAAGCCAACAAACGAGCAAGGCTGACACCAGCTTTTGCTTCTGCCCCTTTAAAAAAGCCTGCAAGTTCATTATGAATAATCTTCCCAATTACACAAGGTAAAACAAATTCCCCTCTCCCCAAAAATAATATATAAACATTCTGCAGGGAGTGAGTTCAATTAATCAACAGTTTGTTTACCAGGTCCTGCTTTAATGTATCCCTTATGAAATGAGTTCAATGAGACTCTTAATGACATTTTGAACACAGCGACTAATGAGGTTGACTTTTTGGTTATATAAACTCCAAGCTGTGATCCTTTGTTTGAATTAATCACAAGATTAATGTTTGGGACAGCTATTGATTCCTGTCCATAGGAAAAACACAATCTATATTCAGAGGGAGGAACGGACTGGGTGCTAGATCTGTGCAATGGATTAATGGTCCAGCACTGGAATTGACCCTGTTGCCACCAGGACCCGAATGGGTTTGAATTCCAATCAGAGGGAACTGGCGATATTGGAGGGCTGTCAGCTCTGAACTGCTTGAGATAGGTGTCTCATTAGATGCGATATAGGCCCCTAAATTCATTATCCACTTGAAAGCAGCCATCACCATCAGGGTTCAGAACTGTTAGGAGTGCTTGATCCACAGCAATTCTTAAGTATACTTTCCAGAGTATACAAGGAACCCATGGTATACCAGAGGTTACAAGCCTCGCACCATGGTGATGTCAGATTGTGGCTGGTTGGCTGTGTGGTGTGATGTCACAGACCCGGAAGTCAGCACTGGATTAATGAATGAATGCGCTGGTGTGCAGATTTATTGTAAAATAAAAGATTTAAACAAAACAGAAAATAAAACACTTATACAAAACAAAAGGCAAGATGGCCCAAAACAGACAAACACAACAAACAGACACAGAACACACCAACTAGTAACCTGTAGCAATTGTTATGTTTAAGTTTCTCTTTCACTCACCTCTCGTTCCGCCTCTGAACACACTCTACGTTCAGCCAAAGCTGCAGGTTTTTATATTGTGGCAGAGGGATTAACTGGCTATCAATTACCTAGTTTACCCCTCTCCCACATTCACCACAGGGTTTCTCATATGCGTGGTCAATAGTCAGTTTGTCTATAATCACTCGCTGTTGACCACGCATTCTCATGACTGTAAACAATAATAACAATAAAACAGTGTGTTTTTAAATACAAAAAACAGTACATTTGTATAATACTACTACTACTACTACTACTACTGACAGGTCGCAGATTTCAGAGCTCCTGCAGCAGTGTTTAAAAAACCTTTAAAAACAGTTGTTTAAACTTTTTATTTTGTAAAACTTTTTATAATTTAAGTAATCTAAAGTAGTAGTGCACCTTTTAGTTAAAAAATATTCTGGTTAAGTTGTTTTATTTTTAAATAAAAACACTTATTTAGTTTTTCCTTTTCTCTCCCTGCACTTGCCTACATAAGCAAGTGCAGGAGAGATTTTTCGTTCTTTGAATTTTCTTTCTTTTTATAAACACTCCTTTTATTAATTCATTAATTTTACTTGAAAGCTTTTATTTTTGTCTTTTAAAGAAAATTATTTTTATGTAAATAACTGTTTTAGGTTTTTAGTTAAAAATCGTTTTGTTTTAAAAAATCCCCCATCTCTGCTGTGTGCAGAGTGGGGGAAGGGCAGGCAGGGAGCACAGGCCGTGTGCTCCTTTGTTTTGCCCTTGGTTTAATTTTTGATTTTGATTCTCTTTTAAGTTTGAAACAATTATTTAGTTTTAAACTTTGATTTATTTGTGAATTTTTTCTTTTACCCCTGCACTTTTGGAGTGCAGGGGTTTGTGACCTGTGTTTATTTATTTTTTAAAAAATAAATAAATAAGCACGTTTGTTTGTTGGAAAAAAAAAAAAAAAAAAAAAACTTTCTGTTTTTCATTGTTTTATTTTTTGTTTTAAAAATAAATGAATAAATAATTTTTCTTTGTTTGTTTTATTTTTAATTTCACTACTCCTGTACTATTGGAGTGCAGGGGTAGTTATTTTTCATTTTTTATTAAAAAAAAAAAAAAAAAAAAAAAAACACAACTTTTCTGTTCTGTGTGCCCCTGCACTATTGGAGTGCAGGGGTGCGCAATTTGTACTTGTGTTTGTTTTGTTTTGTATTTTTGTTTGTTGTTTAGTAAATAAATAAATAAAAACTGCAAATAAAAAACTTCGATAATGAGTGGGCAGACAGCACAGCCCACAAAACAATGGGCAAAGGTGGCTTCAGGGGAGGCTGCAGCGCCTTTCAAGAATATTACCAGGAGGCACGGGGTCAGGTGCCTCCTGAAGGACTCCCTCTCGATCGAGGGCTTTGTCAAGGCCATGGCCAAGGTGGTGGGGCCATCGGCTATCGTGGCGGCCTCCAAGATGTACGGCAAAGCCGTCTTCTTCCTAAAATCGGAGGCCGCCGCGAACACAGCGATCGAGAGGGGTCTCGCGGTGGCGGGGATTTTTATCCCCGTTGAACCGCTCGCGGGCCTGGGCACAAGGGTCGTCCTTTCGAATGTGCCACCTTTTTTGAGGGACGACCTGCTCAGGCCCCACTTGCAAGCCCTGGGGGAGATTAAGACATCTATCCACCCCCTCCCCCTGGGCTGCAAAGACCAAGCCTTCCGCCACATCTTGTCCTTCCGCCGCCAGGTGACCATCCACCTGGCGGGGAGGGACACCGCGGAGGGCAGCTTTGTGGTCCCCTTCGAGGGGACCAATTATGTGATCTTTTATTCCTCGGAGGAGGTGCGGTGCTTTCACTGCAAGGAGCTGGGGCACCAGAAAAAGAGGTGCCCCAAGCTCCAGAAAAGCGCCAAGCCACCCGCGCAAGCACCGCACCCCTCCGAGTCCACCTCGCCCCCGGGGCCCTCCAAGAGGCCCGCAGAGAAGGGGGGCAAAAAAGTACCCGCCCCCCTCCCAGTAACATCCGGGGGGGGAAAGGGAGAAAGGGCCCCCGAGACGGCCGGACCCTCCGCGCCTCCCGAAAGCGCGCGGGGGGAGAAGGCCGCCGAGTGGACCTTGGTCGCCCGCCGGAAGAAGAAGGTGGCGGCCAGGTCCACCGGGGAGGCCAAGCGGGGGGAGACGAAGCCCGCCGCCGCACCATCTGGCGGTGGGTCAGGGGTAGTCCCAGAGAAAGGGGCTCCCTCGACGGCACCCCTCGCGAGGCAGGGCGGCAAAGCCGCCCGCAAAACCAAGCACCTCATCCCCGGGTACGAGGAGAGAAGCGCTGCCGGAGGCGGGCTCCCCGTCGCCGTGGCAGGGCAGGGGACAACCTCCGGCAGCCTCAGGGGGAAAAGGAAGGCGCAGGCGCGTCTTCCCACGTGTGCACGCAAGTGCACACGTCTCGGCCTCTTGCTGAGGGTCCCCGGGGGGGCGATAGAGGGCCCCCAAAAAAGAAAGAGACCGCCTCGGCGTCCCCCCTCTACCGGCGACGAGGGCTTCGGCCCTCGTGCTGCCACGGAGGGGGAGAAGGAACCACCCCCCGAGGCGGTCCGGGGCTCCGCAAAGGCAGCGGAGCCCATGGAAGAGGCCCCCGCCGAGAGGCCAAAGGGGAGGGAGGAACCCGCGAGGGCAAAAGAAGCCCTTCGGGTAGATCCCCTCCCCGTCACACCACAGACCTCGGAGGCCGGCCCCGACCCTACCATCGGGGGGCCGGCCGCAGCGGAGGTCGCCGAGGGGGCGCAGGAGGGGCCCCCGAAAGAACAGCTGCCTCGGGCACCGCCTTCTTCCGACGGCGACGCGGGTCCTGTACCCTGTGTTGCCGAGGAGGGGGCGGCGGAACCAGCTCCCGAGGCAGGCGTGGGCTCCACGGACAACGCGGAGCCCATGCAGGCGACCCCCGCCGAGGGGCCGGAGGGGGAGGAACAATTACCCCTCCCGGAACAAGAGTTGCCTCGGGCTCCCGAGGCAAGTGTGGGCTCCGCGGATAATGCGGAGCCCATGCAGGCGATCCCGGCCGAGGGGCCGGAGGGGGGGGTTGAACCACCCCAACCAGAACAAGAGCTGTCTCTGGCTCCCGCCTCCGTGGAGGAGGCGGATTCAGCTCCCGAGGCAAGCGTGGGCTCCGCAGACAACGCGGAGCCCATGCAAGCGACCCCCGCCGAGGGGTCGGAGGGGGGAGCTGAGCCCCCCCAAACACAACACGAGCTGCCTCAGAATTCCCTCTCCTGCGGCGACGGGGGTTTCGGCCCTCGTGCTGCCGCGGAGGGGGATGAGGAAACACCCCCTGAGGCAGCGGCGGCCTCTGCGGAGCCCGCGTTTACATTGGTCTCCGGAGCGCGGAAGGGAGGGGAAGAACCAGAGAGGGCAGAAGGTGGTGCCCTCGCGGTAGATCCCCTCCCCGAAGTGCAACGGGGCCAAGAAACCGGTCCCCGACCCAGCATCGAGGGACCGGTTCCAGTCACCGAGGGGGCGCGGGAGGAGCCCCTGAAACAACAACCGGTGACTGATGCGGAGGAAGGGGAAGGACCCGAAAGGGTGTATCCCCTTTCTCTAGGGGAGGGAGGGGAAGGGCCCGAGAGGGTGGATCCCCTTCCTCCGAGGGCCAAGGACGGGCCTGAGACCGTGCCTCGGCCCTCGAAAGAGGGACTCAGATCGGGAACGAGACCATCCGGCTCGGCGGCGTACGCCGAGCGCCCGTCTGCGCCCCCTAAATCGAGGGTGCAGACGGTTCCCGTGAGGGTCCCTCCGCCGGACTATCCTGCCGCGTCCCCTGGGGGGGGGGCGCGCGGAGAGACGGTGAAATTGAAAATAAAACGCAACGCACTCACTCACCAACGTGAGTGCGTTGTGCTTCTCCATCGCGAGGGGGGCGATGGAGAACCGGAGGAGAGGGAGGAGGACTCAGAGTCCACATGTAACGTGGGCTCGGAGAGTCTGTCCGCCCCTTCTCCGGACATCCCTGCGGCGGAGCTCCTGGATTTCTTGGAGGCCACCATCCACCGCAGGGACAAGGTCCAGCTGGCCCTGGACAAGTGGGGGGATTTCCAGAGGATCCTAAACTCTGTGAGATCCTTCCTCAGGGCCAGCCACGCCAGCAAAACTTCGGGCACGTACGTGCACATACGTGCCCGAAAGTTTCACGACCAGTTGGTGAACTTCGGGAGATCTCAGGATCTCCCGTGAGTGTCACCAACTAAACCTGACAGAGGACCATGTATCGCATCGGGACCGTGAACGTCAACGGATGCAAGGACCATTTCCGCAGGGCCCAGGTAATCTCCTTCCTGAAAAAAGGGGGTTACTCTGTGTGCTTCCTGCAGGAAACCCACTCCACCCCGCAGGCCGAGGCCAACTGGCTGCTGGAGTGGGGGGGGAGAGTGTCGTTCAGCCACCTCACCGAGTCATCTTGTGGGGTGGCGACGCTCTTCTCCGGGTCCTTTGTTCCTACGGTGCTCGATGTGGTCAATGTCGTGCCGGGCCGTCTGTTGCACCACCGGATCCTGGACGGGGACGTTACCGTTCACCTGGTGAACGCGTACGCTCCGTCCACGGGTCCGGCGAGGGTCCAGTTTTTCCGCCGGATGTCGAACCACCTGAACACCATCGGCGCCGACGAGCTCGTGGTCCTCGGGGGTGACTTCAACTGCACCCTCGAGGCCGCGGACCGGGTGGGGCGCGAGCCCTACCCGCTCTCGTCGGCCGCCCTGAGAGAGCTGATCGCTCGGCTCTCTCTGGTCGACATCTGGCGGTGGCAACACCCGGACGCCTCGGCCTTCACCTTCACCAGGGTGAGGGAGGGGCGGGTGTCTCAGTCCCGGATTGACAGGTTCTACGTGTCGCAGAACCACGCTCATTGCGTTCGCGCCTCCGACATCAGGCCGGCGCCGTTCACGGACCACAACCTGGTGGCCGTGACGGTGGCCGTGGTGCCAGCTAGGCATTCCTCAGCCTACTGGCACTTCAACAACAGCCTGTTGGAGGACGAGCGCTTTGAGCGGTCTTTCCGGGACTTTTGGACGGTCTGGCACGGCAGGCGATCTCGCTTCCCCACCTGGCGTCAGTGGTGGGACGTGGGGAAAGCGCAGATCAAGGTCCTCTGTCAGGAGTACACGAGGGGCGCGAGCAGGCGGAGGGACTCGCGGATCGAGCGGCTGGAAAGGGAGCTGCTCGATCTGGAGAGCCGCCTGGCTCGCGGGGACCAGCTCGAGCAGAGCGCGTACGAGGAGAAGAAGTGCACCCTGCGGGACCTGCAGCTCCAGCGGTCCCGGGGGGCGTTTGTGCGCTCGCGCGTCCAGTTCCTCCGGGAGATGGACCGCGGCACACACTTCTTCTACGCGTTGGAGAAAAAGAAGGGAGATCGTAAAAACATCACCTGCCTCCTGGCGGACGACGGCTCCCTTCTGACGGATCCGGAGAGCGTGAACGAGAGGGCCAGGGCCTTCTACTCGGCCCTCTTCTCTCCGGATCCCGTCGACTCCGACGCGTGCAGGGTTCTGTGGGATGGGCTTCCCACGGTCGGCGAGGGCGTCCGGGACGAGTTCGAGGGCCAGCTGACCCTGGCCGAGCTCTCCGACGCCCTCAGTCAGATGCCCTATAACAAATCGCCGGGCATCGACGGGCTGACCGTGGAGTTCTACAAGAAGTTTTGGGACTTGCTGGGGCCCGCCTTTGCGCGGGTCCTGGCGGAAGCCTACGAGACCGGGGAGATGCCCCTTTCGATGAGGCAGGCGGTGTTAACGCTCCTGCCCAAGAAGGGGGATCTCCGCTGCCTAAAGAACTGGCGCCCGGTCTCGCTGCTATGCACGGACTATAAAATCGTGGCCAAGGCCGCCTCCCTGAGGCTCAAGTCCGTGCTGGCAGACGTGATCCACCCCGACCAGTCCTACACGGTCCCGAACCGGACGATTTTCGATAACATCTTTCTGGTTCGGGACCTCCTGCACTACTGCAGGAGGACTGGTCGGTCGGTCGCCTTCCTGTCGCTGGATCAGGAGAAGGCGTTCGACCGGGTGGATCACGAGTATCTCTTCGGAACCCTGCGAGCATTCGGATTCGGGCCGCGCTTTGTCGGCCTGTTCCGGATGCTGTACGCCTCTGCCGAGTGCCTCGTAAAGGTTAACTGGTCCCTGACCGCGCCCCTCGCGTTCAGGAGAGGAGTGCGTCAGGGCTGCCCTCTGTCCGGACAACTGTACGCGCTGTGCATCGAGCCCTTCCTCTGCCTCCTTCGCAGGAGGCTCACGGGGTTGGCGCTCGGCGCGCCGGACACGAGGGTGGCCCTGTCGGCCTACGCCGACGACGTGCTCCTGGTGGCCTCCGACCCGGTTGACCTGGAGAGGATGCGGAGCTGCCAGAGCGTCTACTCTGCCGCTTCCTCTGCCAGGATCAACTGGGACAAGTGCTCCGGGTTACTGGTGGGTCCCTGGCGGGTGGACTCCCTCCCTGTCGCGCTCCAGCAGTTCAAGTGGAGCGCGGACAGTTTTAAATATCTGGGAGTCCACCTGAGCCCCGCGGAGACCTCGGTCGCAGCCAACTGGGTGGAGTTGGAGGACAAGGTGGCTGCTCGGCTGAGGTCGTGGTCGGGTCTGCTGAGACTGCTTTCCTTCAGGGGACGGGCTTTAGTGATTAACCAACTGGTGGCGTCGATGCTGTGGCATCGACTCACCGTCCTGAGCCCGCCCCCTGAGTTTGTGTCCAGGGTCCAGAGGAAGCTGACGGACTTCTTCTGGGCCGGAAAGCACTGGGTCTCTGCGGCGGTTCTGAGCCTCCCTCTGGCCGAGGGAGGGCAAGGGTTGGTGTGCATCAAGAGCCAGGTGCACACCTTCCGCCTCCAGACGCTGCAGAGATTCCTGTACGCAGACCCGGCCCCGCAGTGGTGCACGCTGGCGTCGCTTTTGTTACGCCGGCTGCACGACCTGGGCTACGACCGGCAGCTGTTCTGGATCGACCTCCGGGGAATCCGTCTCCCCGAGCTGCCGGTCTTTTACCAGGACCTGCTCAGGACCCGGAGCATGTTTTCTGTCGGCCGAGACGCCGTTCCGACCGAGGGCGAGGAACTCCTGCTGGAGCCCCTGCTGCACAACCCCCACCTGGGTGCGCAGGCGTTGGAGTCCCCCTCGGTGCGGCGCGCGCTGATCTCGGCCAAGGTGACCAGAGTCTGGGATCTCCTGGATCGCGAGCGGTCCGAGTGGCTGACGCCCGAGTCGCTCGTCGCCAGGGCGGCTCGGGCGACCGTCAGGACGGCCGGCCGCGCGATCCGGGAGTGCAAAGCAGCGTTGCACCCAGACTCTGTCAGGTATCTCGAGGGAGTTCTCAGGACCGGGGAGCCATCTTCCATCCCCCCCCCTGCCCCCGGCTCTCCGGTCCTGCTGATCGAACCCAAGGCCCGAGCCCCCCCTCGGCCTCCCCTCGAGAACAACCTGAGCAGGATCTCGCGTTTCTCCTCGACGCCCCTCCGATCGGCGTCGAGGAGGACCCTGTACGCGATGACGCTCCACACCCTCCACTTCCTCGCCCTCGTCTCCCGCCGAGACACCGCTTGGCGGGAGACCCTCCGACCACCGGAGGGCGTCGGTCCCCAGTGGGAGGCCCTGTACTCCCCGCTGGTCTCCAGGGGAGCTGGGGACTTGGGGTGGAGGGTCCTGCACGGAGCGCTCGCGTCAGGAGAGATCCTGCGTCACTTTACCGACTCGGACGCCGCATGCCCTTTCTGCGGTCAGTCCGAGTCGGTAGCACATATTTATTTTCTTTGCGCCAGGCTGCAGCCGTTTTTCCTGCTGCTGAGGAATCTGTTGCTGCAGTTCTGGCTGCATTTCTCCCCAACCCTCCTCATTTTCGGGCACCCTGTTCATGGCTCCACCAAGAAGAGGGACCTCCTCGTGAATCTGCTCCTGGCTCTTGCTAAACTGGCAATTTACAAGACCAGGAAGCGTAAGATGATCGGGGAGGGTCTCTTTGATTGTGGGGCCATGTTCAGGGCCCTTGTCCGATCCCGGGTTCAGTTAGAGCACGCCCACGCGGAGTCTGCTGGCGACATGGACACTTTTGTCGACCAGTGGGCTCTGGGGGGCGTGCTCTGTACCACCTCCCCTTTTGTTATAAAGATTTAATTTACAGTCCTTTTTTGACCGGTTTTTCTGTTTGTTAGTTATTGCCCAGTCTTGTTAGCACCCCTTTATAGAGGTGCTAAACTGAATTTTTTCTCCGGCCGCCTTTGGGCGGCCGGTGCACCGGCTGCCACTGGGCAGTCGGTGTAGTCCGCCCTCTGGGCAATAAATAGGACTACTACTACTACTACTAATAATAATACAACACATGCAAAATAACACAAAACATGAAATACGCCCAGGGGCAGGGAGTACCCCGTCACACAGATCCACTTGGATAAACAGGCCCTAATAAAGTTGCCAGGCAGTGTATATTATAATGATTATGCTCACATGTTGAGATTGCTTTCATCTGCAGGTAATTAGCAACATAAACCCATTAATCCTAGGATGTTATAGTTTGTTAAGAGACAATTTAGTAAATTAAATTGGCCACATCTTTATGAGTGCTGGCTAGGCTCTAATGCTCCACTGTTTGTTAGTTTTAAACAGAACTATAAGCTGCTGGGCAAAATTGATAGTCACGGGGCCAAGGGATCTGCTCTATAATTTTGTTGTTCACTGTGGCTATTTCTGAGGTTGCATAGTACTATTAGTTTAAATTGATCAGCTTATGTTTAAATTCATAGTTATCGGCAAACTCTGATATACTCTGTTTAAGAAGGAATAATCAATTCAACCCTCTTCCGATTATAAGTGGGAAATGAATAAACACAGAAAAGTTTGTTTGAGATCTTATTATCCTTTATTTAAGCAATTTAGAGCAACATTTTTATCACACTGTAATGCGCAATTCAAACAGCACTCTCAGTTGGACCCTGCAGAATAGCTTAGGTATATACATTTTCATTTGCCTATTTAAAAGGGCCAGAACTACAGACACTTTTTTTCGTTTTTAATGTTGAGTTTTTAAAAGGTCTTGTAACCTGTTATAAAAAATAGATTTAGTTTTAAGTATCCTGTATATATTTTTGAACATTTATTTTTATATATATATAGTGATACGTAGCCACAACTTTTTTTCCCCATAGTGCCTTACTGTTGTAAGAATTGTTATTAGAAATGTTAGGGGTATTGGTTCAGCGATGTTTGCCTGTGTGATTGATGCAGGGCTTATTTAGTTAAGTCTGGGGAGAGCAGGGAGTCAGACAGAATATGGTGACTGTTTTTGTTGTTCAGTTATGTGTACAGATCTGATTTAAATAAACCAGCAAAATGTTTCAAGGACCAAACAGCCTTGTCTAGTTCTCTATTAAACATCAACTACAACGCTACACTGTCCTTCTTCTGAGTGTCAACAGCATAATATTACAATACAAAACTTACAAGCAGATCAGTGTCATTCATCCCTCACTACGGCTGTAAATAAAAAAACTGAGTCACCAGTAACATAAAAAAGCTGATAACAATGACCTACTGTATATCTACTGTATGTAAATTTGACATACAGACAGTCGGACAGACTCCATATACCCCCAGATTACATTAAACGTTGAGTTTAGGAAACTTTCTTTCTCCTAAGTGCTTACAATAACCACCCTTTCCAATGGATAGTATAAGCACCTTATGTTGAATGTTATTTCACAATTCATACCACAACCAAAAGATTTGAAGAGTTGGCAATATGCCCGGGGCACAGTAAAGGTATAATAACGTGTTCTGTAACACCTTGAGCCTAATGATGTTAATACCATGTTTCATGACAATTCTATAAGCAGTTCTCCAGATACAGGTAGTGGATAAAAAAATGGAAACACCAATGTAAAGTCACTTAATAGGGCATTGGGCCACTGTGGAGTTCTCGTAAAACATCAGCAAGTTGAGCTGTCTTGGTCACTGAAGCTCCTGCCAAACGCGCCCCAACAATCACCCCTCTTTCAAAGTCACTGAGGTCTCCTCTTGCAGCCATGCTAGCCATAATTATAGGCAACCAGGCCTGTCCAGCATTTTTATATATGACCCTAAGCATGCTGGGATGTTATTTGCTTCATTAACGCATGAGCCACACCTGTGTGGAAGCTCTTGCTTTCAATATACTTGGTGTCCCTCATTTACCCAGGTGTTTCCATTTTGTTGTCCACTTCCTGTACATGTAAGTGTGGTACACGGCTGGATGGTTGGATGGACAGGCACACCCTGCCATAGCTGACATTCTCAATCATTAATGCTAAATAATAAAGTGTGACATATGTATGTACAACCATCTCCACTATATCCCCATCACAGGGGATTTCATTCCCAACAGGGGAAAACTAAAATGTGAAGCTACTTACTCTTTTAAAACATGTAGAACCTGCTTGGGTCAAAAATGGGGCCAGCTTATTGGTCAGATTGTAAATGATGTTAATAAATAGGAATCTTTCCTTTGAACTTTAATGGCTCTGTTACTTTCTAGCCCCTCACAATATTATATTCCTTAGAAGCGTGTGGCTCAATTTTATTAAACCCACATTTCCCTTGCCAAGGTACCCCTTTTCTCTTCTTGTTTCTTTAATTTTCTTCATTTTGTTACAATTCAAAGAAAGCATCTTTCAAGTAACCTAAAAAGAAGGCCACTGAAAAGGGATGGGGTCTCTCCTGTTTTGCATGAAATGGCTTCCGTTTGCAATTCCTTTCATGACAAGACAGCCAGGCCTACTGTATGAAATATGATTACAGTCAGACCCATAACACTTTAATCATATTTTCAAAAGAGACTATCTCTGAAGTAAAAAAAAAAAAAAAAAAAAGCCTTCTCGCTGTTCTCATATTAAATGGTAGAGATCATTGAAATGGTGTGCCTTGGAGTCTCTAAAAAACATGCATCCATCAAAGTAGATAGATGATATTTAAATACACCACAGGCAGCTACTAAGAAGCCTTTTATATCAATATTTGTATATGCTTCTGTAGCTTTGAAAACCAAACTGCCCCCGCTCTTATAATATATCAGGTTACTGTACAAAAAACTCTCGCCAACTTGATTCAAAGCAATCTTTTTATTATTTGACTGTTTTCATTTCATGCCATTGCTATCGAGCTTGCCACATGCTGTCTTTATCCTGCATCTATTTTTAACTAAAACAAAATGAAATCATTGCAACACAGCTAGGTTTTTCCATTAATCCTATTTTAGCCGTAAAGCTGTAAAACATGTGAAGCTGTAGAAATATAAATCTTGCCTCAAGAGTTCAGTAGATTGATAACATCAGTCAAAAAGAGGGGATTAACATGATGGGTGGATGAATGTTTGCATGTTGATCTTTAGTACAAATGTTTGCCAAGTCAGATTCTGTAGTTGGTCCTGATTCTCCAGTTAAACTCCAAACTAGCTCCAATATTAAACCATTTAACTAGAACATATGTTGCTTACATTTTTTTGCTTTCTTTTAGAGAAAGAAGTATCAGTGAAATTACTTTGTTTAAAGTAATTGGCAAACCAGGCCCTTTGTTAGACTTTACAATCACATCAGACTCTTCAGATTATCAATTTATTCTATACATTGTAATGGTATATAATGAACTACTTCTTAATCAAAGTGCAGGGGCTGAAAAACATGGGTTGCACTTGGACTTGTCATACTAGAGATTTTTCCATAAATCTGGAAATCCAATTGAGATAATACTTGGTATTAACATTATTTAACACCAGGGTTAGTGCTCTGGACTCTTGACCGGCAGGTCGTGGGTTCAATCCCAGGGGGACACTGCTGCTGTACCCTTGAGCAAGGTACTTTACCTAGATTGCTCCAATAAAAAACCAACTGTATAACTGGGTAATTGTATGTAAAAAATAATGTAATTGTATGTAAAAATAATGTGATATCTTGTAACAATTGTAAGTTGCCCTGGATAAGGGCATCTGCTAACAAATAAATAATAATAATAATAATAATTTACTGAGACAGTTAGATGTTGGGGGGATATATATATATATATATATATATATATATTGTGAGTGTGTGGGTGCACACAGACCAGGCAGACAATAGTTTCCAATCCAAGTTGGTTTATTAAACTTCACAAAAACACAACAAATAAACTTGCTTGCTTACTTCACAACAGAAAATACCATCCTAGTTGTGAGATGCAAGGTAAAGAAAATAAACAGTTCAAACAGGATTTGTATAACCAAAAAAAAAACAACCAAAATGTAAACTAACTGGACAGTTCCCCACATCCAGTTAGATTACTTGGTTCCAGGGTTTTACCAGGCTGGTTGTTGGCTTCAGTTTGTCTCCAGCTTGTAAAAACCAGCGGCATCTATTTCCCCGTTGCTGTATTCCCTTCCAACAGCGAAAGGAAAGAAAGTGTTAATTGCAAAGGCAGTTCTTTTAGCTTCTGTTTTATATTGACGGTCCGTCTAGGTTGTGGATAACCTCACGCTGCTCCCTGGTTAGAAGCCAACTTGACTTGCTGTGAAGGCTTTCTTTTAAAGGGTGCTGCATCATCTGGTAATGGGACGGTTACAGGCTACAGGTGCGGGCAATTTATGCTAACGGGGAATCAACCAAGATACATCCTTGGTCCCCTACCTAACCACACCTGCAGCCTGTTTACATGTTAACTCCTGGACGTCATGGCAGGCAAGTATGCTGACCACAGGTCTATCATTGTATTATCTGCCACACCTGTGGGCTTGTTCCTAGCCTGCCATGAACGCCTCCTGCTGGTGAATCTGTGAGCTGGCTCACAATATGTTTACACTGTTCTGTACATACTGTTCATCATCAGCTTTTTAGAATTTACAATCATGGCATGTTAGTGTTATACTGTTTCATTAGCTATAATGACTTTACAGTTTGTAGTATATATATGTATATATATAACTCTAAAGTGGTCTGTAGGAAAATTCCTGAACACCTAAATTCCTAAACACAAAGTAAGCAGGAGATATGGGAATGAAACAAAGCTGTGTGTTTGTTCACCACTAAATCTACACTGCCGGAATCGTTTGTAATATATGTTATAAGATGGAGGGAAGCCACACACAACTCCCCAAATGTAATATATTACTTTGAGGTTGCATAGGTGTTTGGTTGGCAGCTGCTTCATATCCCTCACAGCAGAGTTGAAAGTTCACTGTCACACGATTCAAATGGAATTGGACGTTTGTTCAATCCAAGGAATTCAGATTCCCAAGACAAGTTCAAAGCAGCTCAGAATGATTGTGAAAATCATACAATACAATGGAAATGTAAAAAAAGCAATTAAAATTACATTTTAAGCTACTTACTCGTTAAGGAATTACAGGTATTAACTGTAGGATCACAATAGGCAGTCTGCCTATTGGGATCCTACATTATATTGACAGTGTTATGGCTGGTGATGTTTCTGTTTTTCTGCCCAACCCCCTGCAAACTGACTGTGATCTGTAGAAATATATATATATATATTTTTAAAGTTTTCCCTTGCATGTATCATCACTGACACTTGGAGAAGGCTCTGTCTGCAGGCAGGAATTAATGAGTAGTCAGAAGACCTTGTTGTTTCCCTTGCTGAGGATGCAGTTTGCTGCGAGTGGAAAGATAATTAGAGGAAAGCTGGGTCAACAAGTGCTTTTTAAGAGGGATGGAGTTGTCCATTTTTTTTTTTTTTTTTTTTTTTTTTTCCGAGCTGGAACGCTATTTCATTATAGGGTCATTCCATACCAACTCAACCAGAGCCATTGCCCAACTAACTCAGATTTTGGTAGAAAAATTCACCTGGCGGGGTTTGAGCCTGCTGAGTTCAGGAATGCTAATCTTTTTTGGGGGTTTTTTTGGGGGGGTTTTTCCCCTTCGAGTTGTGACCTGGCAAAGGCCAACCTAAAGTGAAAAAGTGACCCTAACCAGAAAATCCATCCTGGGCTTAACTTAGGCGCTACCATCATGTGGTTTGTGCACCTCGTTTGAATGGTAATCTATTTTTGTGTTTTCTATCAGTTTGTAGTTTTTAAAACACAACTAATTTAGGTTTTGGTAGTTCCAAATGTGTCACAGTAACAAAAAAATCTAAGTTCCACACGCAAGTTCATAACCCCTCAGCTCCAAGCTAATGCCACTGGAAGCACACCCTGTCACTTTTTACTCTAAATCTAACCCCAGATAATGCAAAATTGAAGAATAATGCCAGTTCAGTTAGGACTATGTGGTACTTTCCTCACAAAAGTGGCCATAAGCAATGCCTGAATGCATGACAAATGCAACTTCAAAAATCTGCCAAAAATCCAAAATCTGCGGATACCAAAATGTTTTGCATGATTCTTGCACATCTCATCAACATCTATCCAAAAATATCTTTGGGTGATTTTTAGGAGCGCCCCCCATGTGAGTTATTTTGGCCTAAACTTGGTTGAAATACCAAAAATTCAAATGTCAGACCAGTGGGGGGACTTGAAACCAAAAGTGTTTCACAAAATGTGGAAGACTGGTTCCTAAGGTTCTTACAGCAATATTAACATATTAGGACCCACTTCCCCTGCAGGGTAAAGGGTTGGGCAGAAGTTCAAATAAAACTCGTCACTTACCCCTCATCTGGCAACTTGCCAAAAGTGACTTAGGTACTCCTGGTATTTTTTTCTCAAAAGCCCTATTCATTACGAGTCGAACGATGTGCTACACATGATGGTAGTGTCTAAGTTGAGCCCAGGATGATTTTTCTGGTCACGGTCACTTTTTCACTTTAGGTTGACCTTTGCCAGGTCACAGCTCAAAATTAAAAAATAAATATATATTTAGCATTTCTGTAGTATATTTTTTTACCAAAATACTGTAATACTGGATTCATCATTAAAATATCATGAAACCTTTCAAAGGAAAAGTTTCAAAGGACTGGCATGTAAAGTGAACTCAATTTACTCTGTATATAGTATCTGAGCATCTGCTCTAAACTGCCTTTATGAGTGTGTGAATGCTGAAAACAAGCAAGCTGTATGTATATAAGGAACACCTTATTGACACAATTCTCCAATAAGGACCATGGGGCTCATGTTTAATAGCGAATCAAAAACAGCTACAGGGCATGATCAGGTTTTCAAATGTATTCAAAATATCTCTTTAGGTCTGTCCTCTAAAAGAGTATATCAATGTAAGAAAACCTCTACTTAAAAAAAAAAGAGACAGATGCTTTCTTTGTTTATTCTTGGCCAAGTTCAAGACACCTACAAGCATTTTTTCAAAGTGTGAACAACAGCATTATAGCCTCAGGTTCCACATAATGTTATTTACATTGCAGCTATACTGAATGAGAAAGAAATGTAAATGCAGATGGTCCGAAACAACTCGTTGATGTTGCAAGATTGACACCCAGTGGTTGTTTGAGATACATACCAATGCTACAGACATTGTTCTAGGGGCACTCTAGCTCATTCTTAAAACAATACTACTGAGTGTCCAAATTCCAATAAAGCTCAAATTCTGGACTGTACAAACTGTAAAGGGGGGGCAACAAAAGAAAGAATTAGGGAATTTGAAAACCCTCGACTGTACTGGACTACATGGCACCCAACTATATCAGTACCTGCATCATCTTGTACTTGCACTTAACTGCTCCACACTTTGCTGTATTCTACTACTGCCCTCAATCATAATTACATTTTCTGCATCTCGTACTTGATTGTACTCTTAAAGGTAACCATATCTAATTTTCTTTGGACTTGCTCTTATTTGAAATCGTTCTTATCCATTTATTGTACTTATTACTCTCACTTAATGGAATTTTATTCATAACCAAATATTTTTAAGTTTAACTGCTCTTAGTCGTAATCGCTCTCAAACGCAATTTATTTACTGTATTTTTTTATTTTCTCTAATTTAAATTTGCTCTTACTACTGATTTCATTGTATTTTATAACTGCTATTATCTGTAATGTGATATTTTGTAATATGATACTTTGTAATGTGATACTTTGTAACAACTAAGTCGCCCTGGATAAGGGCGCCAACAAATAATACAAATAATAATTTGAGAAAATGACTTTATTATTATTATTATTATTTTTTAAATATAGATGTGGCTGAGCAGGGCTCTGCCCTTGTAAATATTGGCAGGGATGGGGTTAAATTCTCCTCCCTGCCCAGGTTTATTGTGTCAGGTGGGAATAATTAACAATCAATTAGCACCCAGCCACCTGACACAAAAGGAGGCCTCAGCTCCTCAGAAGCAATAGGTAGCTGAGGAAGCAAGTGGGTATTGTGTGTTGTTTTTGTTAATTTTGCAATCCAGTAATCCAGTGAAGGCAAAGCTCAGTCTGGAAGCCTTATTTCTGTAAGTTTTTGCTTTGTGTTTATTGTTTGTGTTTAAAAACCTTTTGTTTGGCCCTTGTGCCTGTTTATTTTGTGTATTTTATTTTAAAAAAAGTATTTTGTTTGAACTGCAGCCTGTCTCTGGGCCTCATCACTTGCGCCATCCTGTCACAATAGAATATTTCCTAACTGAGCATCTGTGAAGTACAAACACAAGTAGCACAAAATGGCAGAACCCGTTCCAGTGGCACATCTGCACAATGCTGTACTGTACCTATAATTCCAACATGCAGCTTATTAAAGGAAGTGCGAAACAAACCCAAACAATAACATGTACAACATGTAATAATATGGCTTGTTTATTGACATATATATTGACATATGAATGTTAACAGTTAAAATATTCCTTGCTTGGCTTTGTTTTAAATGTAGTGCTGGATGCTACAGTTTCACGTTTTCCATCAGATATTACTGAGCTCAATTATCACAGGGAAACCAGCTGCTATGAAACTTTCGTAAAGTAAACACTCTATTGCAGGACAATGCTTGATGCTGATAGGTTTAAACACTAAACACCAGCCCGCACACAGCAGATTCATGACAATATTACAGGCAGTACAGATCAACCATACTTTGCTCATATGCTAAGAAGAGTACAGTTGGCTTTAGGCATGAAATGTTCCTGTCAGGACAACTGAGGAAGTCAGCACTCCGGTCCCTTTTTTTTTTTTTTTTTTTTTTTTTTTTAAAGTAACAAAAATGCTTATTCATTGCCAAACATGAACCACTTTAGATGTGTATTGGCTGTGTTATAGGTTACTGACGTTAGGTTTGGGTGTTGGGAGAGGATTATTCATTGTTTTATTAACAATAATGTGATAACCAATCAGAGTGCAGTGTCCTGACAGGAACATCTGATGGTACCTTTTAAGGACAGCTGTGTTTGGCGGCACCGACAGCTCTTCCACTTCCTGTATCCTTAGGCACTAAAATAAATAAATGACAATGAAAAAAAGAGATGACGGCTATCGGGTGCTACAGCTTTTAGAAGTAGCTTTTAAAATCCAGAGGAACTTTTTTTGTTTTAAATGGCAGATACACTTGTGTTTTTTTAAATAGGAATTGTTTTAGATATAAGTGATCTGTGTAGGGAGGATACATAGGGTAGAGCTCTGGGGATACGGGGGGGAACCAAATTGTCAGAATTAAATTGTGCGCATTTTAATAACAAATATGTGAAGATACTTACTTGCCTGTCTGTTGCTTCTGTTATTCCATGTGGGTCTCGGTGTGGTGGCTGGATTAACAAAGTGTTGGTTCGTGGTGCGATTGCCAGTGTTATACACTCCCCCAATCTTGTTACGGTCACACTAACATCACCAGGATCACGTAAAGTATCTGGAGCATTCACCCAATGTTTGCGAGTCAAATTGCATTATGGGAGAAATGGGAGCCATGACCTTACCGTGTTATAACCGTTTCCACACTATGAGGTTGCCTTATAACGGGGTAGCACTTTACTATGCTTTCATTTCTTAACAGCTTGCAGATGTAATTTGAACCTCTTACTGCTGCAGGAATATGTGTATTTAATATCATTTAGATCAGCAGTATAGAGTAGTGGTTAGGGCCCTGGACTCTTGACCGGTGGGTTCAATCCCAGGTGGGGACATTGCTGTTGTACCCTTGAGCAAGGTACTTTACCTAGATTTCTCCAATAAAAACCCAACTGTATAAATGGGTAATTGTATGTAAAAATAATGTGATAACCTGTAATAATTGTAAGTTTTCTTAAACTTCACTTTTCAGTTAACCGACGAGAATTTCTTTTTTTCAGAAGCATGGTAAAACAAGTTCTCTTACTACCTTCCCAGGACAGGTCTCTATACAGCAACAGCTATCCCACTATTGGAGATATTTTCTGGGTGCCATACCTAACAAAACGTTGCCACAATTAATATTGCCCACCACATTTTGCCCCCCTCCTGCCAGGCAAAACATACACTCTCTCTGTCTTCAGCCCCATCCCACTCCTCTTCCCCTTTATACTTCACTGGGCACTTAATGGTGGTCTTCCCTCACCTCCCATAATTTCCAGTCTTCCATGAGAACTTGCAATCAATGGCGACCATGTGCAGTACAAAAAGAAGCAAAAACTGATGAGAAGCAAAAAATGACATAACACCTGCCCGCCCCCTAACAGAGCTGAGTGGCACTTCAGAAAGCCAATCAGTTTGATCTGCAAGGACGGCCCCGCCCCCGAGTAATTGAGCAGTGCTGACTGTATTATTTATTTCTTAGCAGACGTCCTTATCCAGGGCGACTTACAATTGTTACAAGATATCACATTATACATTATTTCACATTATACAGATATCACATTATTTTTACATACAATTACCCATTTATACAGTTGGGTTTTTACTGGAGCAATCTCGGTAAAGTACCTTGCTCAAGGGTACAACAGCAGTGTCCCCCACTGGGGATTGAACCCACAACCCTCCGGTCAAGAGTCCAGAGCCCTAACCACTACTCCACACTGCTGTAGCCGTTATTATTTGCCTGTTCATGATAGCCCAATAGCAGCACAAAGGAATATCTACTAACCTGGCTTGTGTTTTTCATGCAAGTTCAATCCGCTTTTATTGTGCCTGAAAAACACAAGCCAAGTTAGTAGAAACAGTTGGGGCAACCTTGACCCCCACCGCTTTTACAGTTGTTCCTATTTGCTTGGTGCTGGCCAGTGTTGCCCCAATTGTTCATCATCACTGTATTATGTGGCAGATGTGGTTGTTTGATTTTCCAGTATGCCCACTGCAAAACAATGAAAATTCAATGGCAAAAACTTTATTAAAGTAACATTAAGGTTTGGTTGCAAAAGTCCAAAAGGTCAGGAAGGTAGGCATGACGCAACCTTAACTCTGCACCCTTATGTGTATGTTTCCCTTCACACTTGACATCACATATGACATCATCAATGACATCACTAAGCACATGACAAATTCTCCCCGAAGACTGGCCATACTGACATAACACTGAGAAATCATAGTCCTTGTGATTCCTAAACACTTCTGTTTAGGAATAGAACACTTCTATTTTACTATACACATATGCCATTTAGTTTTTAAACACGTTGCACGTTCTGTGGTTTTACAGTGTGAAGTTATGTGTACAAGGAGGCTGTGTGGTCCAGTGGTTAAAGAGAAGGGCTTGTAACCAGGAGGACCCGGTTAACATCCCACCTCAACCACTGACTCATTGTGTGACCCTGAGCAAGTCACTTAACCTCCTTGTGCTCCGTCTTTCGGATGAGACGTAGTTGTAAGTGACTCTGCAGCTGATGCATAGTTCATACACCCTAGTGTCTGTAAGTCACCTTCAATAAAGACGTCTGCTAAATAAACAAATAATAATAATAAAGTATGTATGTTCAATGATAAAAGTGTCATTCATATCAACATTTTCACATTAAAAATGTGTTTGTTACACATAAATAAAATACATTTAATTTTTTTTTTAAAGTTTGCAATATAAACCCGGTGTGGGAATCGAACCCAAGACATGCTTCCAATGCAGCTTGCAATGCAGACGCCCTAGCTTTCACGCCACAAAGTTTATACAGTATTTCCATTTCACAACATTTGCAAGTAGTATAGCAGTAAAGTTACAGTTTTTAACAAGTAATGAGAGAAACAAGATTTTGTAAATAATGTTTATGTATTATCCCGATTGTATTGAAAGCTTTCATCTGCATTACGATTAGCAGGCCAGCCAGTCTCCCGCAGTAACTTTTCATAGCTGCGCTGGACTGTGCAAAATTTATTTAAAAAAAAAAAAAGGCAAGCTGTTGGCTCTTTTTTGCAATTTGTTAGCTGCATTTAATTGATGTGGCTGTTTAATTGATTTAATTGATGTGTACATCTAATTAGATTGGTGGCATAACTTTAAAAGATTGAACTGTTTTCTTCTTTGGGAAACAGTAGCAGCATTAAAGGATAGGGCTACATGTTAATAGTAATAAGCTTTGTTTCAGTAAAAAAAAAAAAAAAAAAAAAAAAGAAGGGCTAGCTTTGAAGTAACTTTGGGCTATAAACACTGTAGAAATCTGGTAACCCTGTACTGCACTAAGTTTTAAATTCTACCTTCGGTTTAGAAGTGATCATTTGTAGCGTAGTGTAGTATCTGAAGAGGAAACTATTCTTTAGTCTATAATACAACTGAGCTATCCCATTGATTGTAAAGTAAAGGCTGTGATGGTGTATTGAGTATTCTTTTTTTTTTTTTTTTTTTTTTGTAATCCCTGCTTTGCCTGATCAAATAGCTAAACGCATGAATAGAGTATTTTCTGGAGAAAAGAAAAAACGTACAGTTCTGAATTTAGAACAGGTGCTCTGGAATATTTAGCTTACCGTGGACCTGCCGTTTCCACGGAGACTAGAGTAACGTAAACAAAATGGTACATGCCGCACGTGGAAGGAAGACAGACAAAATGTTTTATTGACTTTATTTTGTTATTACAGCGCCCGGAACAAAGTTAATTGAATCCATGCAAAGGATAATTTATTGACTAGTAGCATTTACTAGAGGTCATGTCTCACAGGTTTGTAAAGGAAGGACACATTACTGTAAAATGTGATGGCACGATTATAAGAGCAACTGAGACAGCATTAGGGTTTCCATCTGTCCGGAATAAGAAAGAGGTCCACAGTCCGGGAATTGGCATCTGTGTCCGCGTGGCAGAAATTAAGAAGGTAGGACACCCTAATGTCCGATTTTAAAACGCATACAAAACACCAACCTTCATTTAATATTTTCTTTGACGTACATTAGTTGCGTAAACGATTTTCCACTATCTTATTATAAATGTACTGTTTAGTACTGACCTGTGCATTCCACTTTGTCCCCAGCATTTTAATAATGCGGGACAACGAACATATCCACGTGATGTAAACAATGCAATGGAGGGGTTGCAGTCACGTGACCCCAGCAGGCTATGGCACCATACTGAAGGTCAAAACAACCATGGCGGCTACTGAAAAAACAGTGTCTTCCACAGCAAAATGTTATGTATTTTCAACGACAGAGCACACTTCTTACCTCCAGTCACAGGAATTAGAAAGAGATAACGATAGAGTGACATATACGTGGAATTTGTGACCCCTACTGTGCATCCCCACTGAGTGAGCACACTTTGACCAAGTTTCGTTTTTCCTTTTAAGAAAACTTACATATCAATTAAGAAAATAATATTTTCAATAGTTTGTTTCAAACTACAGTACTAATACTAATTATATACAGTATATGTTTGTATATAAACATTTAACATCTTTCGTTAAATAAACGCAATTAAAACAATGTAGACATATTTAGTATAGAAGAGTAAAATTGTATGTTCTATGAAGCGTCAGTAACTAATCTGTAGATTGTAATCGGTTAAGTTTAAGAGACTAAGGACTATGTTGTGCCAAAATGTGCACAGCATTAACAATATATGTAATACTAGCGACCTCGGCAGGCGCATCACACAGGGCGAGGCAATCTACACACGAGCGGGGAGTGGACGCGAACCCGGGACCTCTTGCACTAATCTATTGCGCCGATACCGCTGTACAAAATGCTCCTTTCCAAGGAGCGTATATCGGAGTCATGTCTTCGTGTGTGATTATGTCACCTACTAGACGTGCTGCAGGCCACAATATGTAAGGTTAGTGCATAATGACTTCTGTTCAGTTTTCAAGAAGCCTAAATTTACAGGTAGATGAATGCAGTTTGCATTATTGTGCATTTAAATATGTTATAAATGATGATGATTCCGTGATTTCATATTGAAGTTCAGTAAAATAATGATGCATTTTATTAACGGTAAAGTAATATTTTATGTAAGGACTGGAAATCACCAACCCGCTAAGTGTAATCTCTGTTTAAGTGTGTACATATTTCTGAAAACTTGGTTATTATTATTATTATTATTATTATTATTATTATTATTATTATTACGTGTAACGCATTTAATTGTAAAATCGATTTTTCAGAAATATTTATATTAACTCACTGAGCTCACTCACAGTTTATAACATTTAAATGCATAGTAATGAAAACTGCAATCATTTGCATGTCATTTTAGGCTACTTAAAAACTGAACATAAATCGTTATCGAGTTTGATAGTTCGATTGCTAGAAATATCAAGAGCACAATACTGAATACTGCATGATTATTGATTTGTACCGAGATCTGTGGTATTGTGTTAAACTGTACAGTGTACTGCAGTTTTGAAGGTGGCAACCCTAGACAGCATACATACTTAAGAATACTGTTTTAGTAATACACATACTATTCTGGAGTTTTAATTACATGTGATGCAGAGTTGCTTTACCAGCCAAACTAATTGAAGCTTTTTAAAAGCTGTTTAAATAGCGTGGATTAAGTACAGTCATGGGACATATAATGTATGTACTTATTTAATTATGTGTTTAAAGCTTGCTTATTTTCCCTGAATTACATACTTTAATTCAAGATTTGAAAAAGGATTTTAATTTGCTAACATTTTGAATTTTACTCCAAAATGTTAGACTCTCAATCTTCTTGTCTTGACCCAACAAAATAGGTTTCATCAATGGTAACTGCCAGGATGGGTATCACATTGAAAGCTGCAGAGTAACAGTCTTTTATAACAATGTATTTTGTAAGAAGGTGGTCTGATTGGGGCTGTTGAATATTTTGTGTCATTGTACCTGCATGGACATTTTGCTTGACTGGATATTATTTAAGTAAAATGTTCCAATTGTTGTAAAATGCCAACTGTATGTACCCAACCTGCATGGGGATATCTCACAAGAAATTCCCTCAAGGGCCATTCAGTCACTACCAAAACTTTTCCAGTATTGCTACTGTACTAATATAGTAATCGGATCAGAGTGAGACTCCACAAACTTAGGCAGAAGGATTTTGTGGTAAACCATTTCAGAATCCCTTTGGTTTTATGTGTTTTTATTTTCATAGCAATATTTGTAGTTCACCACTGGAAAGCAGCAAGGTTAACTAAAAATGTTATGGGACTACAACTAATTTAGTTAAGCAGTAAGTAGCTGTATAAATATAATTATTGAAAACCAGCCCACCACAATCATTGTGTTTGTGTTGAATTAATGATTTTCTGAATGTATGTAATAATTCCTTAGCGTATACTATACAGTGTGGAGCAGAAACATGTAGATATTCTAATTCAGTGCACTAATGTAACATGCATTTGTATGATTGTTTCAGTGAAGTTTAAAAGCAAAATCAAATCAAATCAAATGAACACTCTACCCACATACAGGATCTTTGGCATTGCCTGGTTGTGGGTTTGTAGATTGTAGACTGCAGATGTAACCAGCTTCAGCCTTAATTTGATACTGGAACAAGATAAGATTGAGTTTTACAAACTGATTTCATGGAGCAGATATAGATGTGGCATAGTTGTTAAAATATGGTCCACTAAATAGACCATGAAGTTAGGATGAGAAAGGTAATTGAAATTAGATTTTTGAAAGCTTCACACATGTTATCACCATGATGTTGGGGGGGCATGTGTCCGTAAGGTTTTGCATGGACACAACACCCTGGAACCCTTTTCTCCATCACATTGGTTCACGTATCTACAAATGAAGATACACATCAACACAATCTGTTCCACTTGTTCCACATATCTATACTGTGTAGCAATGTAGATTTAAAATCAATTACTTATGATGTGGTTTATCAAAACCATAAAACCACTATATTGTTGTAAGGTAAATAGTGTAATCGTTTCCATATGCAAGTGTTCTGAGTGGTTGTTTACAAGAGGAAAGACATTGACAAAGACACTTGTCGTTAAAACTTTTTTCTATTATAACTGTTTCTCATTTAACTGCATTAATTATGGCCAGACTGTTAAAAGGTATGGATTATGTATGTAAGTCCTGTTGCTCCAATTGGGAATTGGATTAATTTTATGCTTTATACTTTAGTGTAGAGCATGTGGCGCCAAAAGAGATAAATTATCACACCGAAATGTAGAAATCAAAGAATTGAAATTTGTACCAGCAGAGTTGAATTTTAAAATGCTGATGCTGGTGGGGAAATAATAATACCCACTATTGAAGCAACAGACTTTAAACATCATAATGCCATTTTAAGATTTTGATTGGCAATGGAAGATGAACACCATTTTTTTTTTCGTGATAATTGTATTTTTCTCTTTTAGCATCTACAGCAAGATGTGGGCTCATGCCCACTTGGACCTGACCAGTCGCCTAGCTCAGGAGATGCCAGAGATGTCTTCTCTTTTGGAAAAGAACAGGGTGGTGTTTTTCCAGAGGGTGGCCACTCTCTGTGCACACAATGTCCAGATCTTCCAGAGGCTGGAGTCAGGGTATGACCAGATGGTGCATCCCCAGAAGAGGAGCATTCTGCAGCAGGTGCTGGATGAAGTGATAGGGTGGTGCTGGAGCTCAAGAACAAGTTGGCGACACCGGTAAACTTGCACTGGATCTAGTCTGTTCAACATTAGTACAAAACGTTGATGTTACAAGACTTCAAATAAACTACTCAGGAATTTAAAATAGGTGCTCCAGCATTCACCTTAGTTATTTCTTGCTAGTTTTGTAACATTAGCAGTTTTATTTTTGCTTCCCAATAAAACTTAGCAGGGTGGTAAATGTTCATTAAGAAAAACAAAGGCTAGCTTATTCAACCTATGCTGGAAGAATGATTTTGTGGTAAACTTTCAGAATTACTTTGGTAATGTGTTATGTTTTAGTTTCATTGCAATATTTGTACTTTGCCACTGGATGGCAGCACAGTTATCTAAAAAAGAAAAACAAAAACAAAAAACCCATGTTGTATCATGCTCTCTATATAGCCCCATGCTGTTTGCAGAACCTGTTCTCATGCCAGTGTGTTTATTGACATTTTCCAGGTAGACCTTGAGATCCCTATCCCCAAATACTTCATCAACGAAAGGGCCAAGGTCCTGCATGAGAGAGGGCAGATGTTATCAGCGATTCTGGACAGGGTGGGGTTGAAGACAAAACCGAAGGCTAAAGCCTGATCACAAATAATAGTTCACCTACTTGAGTCACTTACATAAAATGACATGCCAAAGCCATTCCAGCATTCTGATTGGGCCATTGTGAACATGTTTTGGCTTTACAAGGATAAGAAATATATCTATATTCAAATTGTGGTATAGCTGAGAACCACTAGATGGCACTCTTCTACTACAGCTGTTCAGTGTGATTGCTAACTTTAAACTTCCTCCAGATAACAAGATCTTGGTGGAATTCTAAAGGTTTAACCTTTTTTGACATTTAGTTAATATATAAATAGAGGATACTCCATGAACGTTTATTTTGTATTAACCACAAATAAGGATGGAAAGATAACCGTTGTGCTCCTGCACTCAGCTAAACACAGCACCATGTACTTTCATGTATTCTGTACTGTATGTACAGTAACAAGTACACTACATGGTAAAAACATTACTTTTCTTATGCCATACTCCATATGCTTTACCCCTAGCTTGGTAAATATCCTGGTTCACCTGGAAAGGTAATCCTAACATCTTCAAAGTTTTAAAGATTTGAATGTCTTGCTGCACTTAAGGCAGCTTGGTAATTTAAATTATTTGCATTTTTAGTGTGTGCAAATTATATTTAACAACCATGGGGATAACATCTTTATTCACATAATCCTACCTGCCCACACTAGAGATAGAGATGCTCCAGATAATACTTATAGATGGAAAACTTCGTTGTATTTCTGGAAGGAAATAGGGCATTAGGGCAGCAGTGTGGAGTAGTGGTTAGGGCTCTGGACTCTTGACCGGAGGGTTGTGGGTTCAATCCCTGGTAGGGGACACTGCTGCTGTACCCCTGAGCAAGGTACTTTACCTAGATTGCTCCAGTAGAAACCCAACTGTATAAATGGGTAATTGTATGTAAAAATAATGTGATATCTTGTAACAATTGTAAGTCGCCCTGGATAAGGGCGTCTGCTAAGAAATAAATAATAATAATAATAAGGAGAATCCGCCCACTAATCAACACATCATATCCAAGCGCAATAAAAACTCTGTGTGGCTTTCATTCATATTGCTTCTTTTGTTTGGCCTCTCAGTCACACAAGGCCAGGCCAGGCCAAACAGGGATACGGCCATCTATAGAGCCTGGAGGAAGGGTTACCCTCAGCCATGGATTCCCTAAAGTTTCCTCCTACCACTTAATTTGTTTTTTTTTCCTTACCTGAGTGCCGAGCGGTCCGTATTTAGTTTCTGCAGGGTGCGTGGCAGGCTGGAGAGGCCGGGTTCTCCCTCAGTGCATTTCATGCACTGGGGGGCGGGCCCGTGTCTCAGCTGCTTACTTTTCATTCATCATTACGTCCTCTGCTATTCCTAATCTACATTAGTGACTTAGATTCTGGTATAGTAAGCAAACTTGTTACATTTGACACAAAAATAGGAGGAGTGGCAAACACTGTTGCAGCAGCAAAGGTCATTCAAAATGATCTAGACAGCATTCAGAACTGGGCAGACAAATGGGAAATGACATTTAATAGAGAAAAGTGTAAGGGACTGCACGCAGGCAATAAAAATGTGCATTATAAATATCATATGAGAGATACTGAAATTGAAGAAGGAATCTATGAAAAAGATCTATGAGTTTATGTTGACTCAAAAATGTCTTCATCTAGACAATGTGGGGAAGCTATAAAAAAGGCCAGAAAGATGCTCGGATAGTGTTAAATTTAAATCAAGGGAAATTTTTCTGATGTCTAGAAAGTGGATACTTAGCAGACCCTGAACAATAGGAAATCAGTATCTGTTCTCCTCCATCTACATAATATCATGACTACCATAGTTTCTCTCATTCAACAAATGTTTCAGCATGCCTGCTGCATTAATAACTCAAATGTGAAGAAAAAAAAACTACACAGAAAAATGTTAAAGAGAGAAATCAGTTGGGATTATGTTTATTTATCTGCATTTAAGCAATAAAAAAAAGTAAATTAAAAATTCATATATATATAATTGAGGCCAGATCTAAACCTGTCCTTGTTCATGTTCTATCCAAATGAAGAGTATCCCAAAATAGTAAATGAGCCAAGTCAAATTATCTCATATTTTAAGGTCCTGTATATTGGGACTGCTCAGAATACTGATTGACCAGTCAGCAATTTTCTTTCATCAATTTTATAATCTGTAAGTGTGGAGCACTCTAAAATAAATGACGTTTGATACTAATTGCTCCAGTGATGTTACTGTCTCTCCTAATGTGCAATAAATATGTCGATAGTAATGTTTTTTTATTTGTTTACTACATATTTAGCAATTTTTGTTCAAAAATTTGAATATTTGACCCAGCAATTTATAAAGATAAAGATTGTAACTGTTTGTAACGTACCTTTATTGTTGGAAGCTGAAAGTTGGGTTGAGTTGTAGAAACAAATCAAGCTATGTTAAATCAGTTTAAAATACAGAAAGGAATACAATTGATAATGTTTTTTTTTTTGTTTTTTTTTTTCAGCAGTGTGTTTCAAATATGATGGTTTACCATAGTAAGATCATAGCAAAGTGTAATAAAGCATAGTGAAGGCATGTATAGGCATTGTAAAGCACAGAGAGTCATGGTAAAGCATATTAAAAAAAATGTACAGGTACATACAGAGAGTCCTCATAATCCTATAATAAGTGCAAGGTTACAGTGAAATGCAATCTGAAACTTCTATAGTAGGCTAGCAGTGAATTATTAAAAAAAAAAAAAAAAAAAAAATGAATGCATTTATCGTGTTCACCTTGTAGATTGTGACAGGCAGACAGACAGACAGTCATGTGGGTCTATTACATTTTATTAATACTAACATAAGTCAAACTAGATATTGTACTTTATGGAACACTGATTCTAACCATGTAGCAGGTTATATGTAGATGCATTATATTAATAGATGTAGATGCATTATATCCATAGATGCAGGTACATTATATTCATAGATGTGGACTACATGGGAATTTTTTATATGCATTAAGTGGAGCAGCAATCAATTTGGTTAAAAAAGTGTTTGCACACCAACAGCATGCAGAAGAAAGGAATAGGCCTAAATACAGTATCCCACTGCATTGTCACTTGCCAGTGTTGCACACTTCATATGACGGATCCGCTTGATGTTTGATGATTTGATTTTTTTTTCTTATGAGCGTCTCTTTCTAAATCTTTGCATTAGAACCCAGCATAAATACACATTGCTTACATCATAATGAGTAGAATTGTTTTTAATCATTTATGTTCACTTACCTTGCAGCTATGTGCATGTGAGTCTAATGTTCCACTACAAGCACCCTGAGTTTGAGATTCAAAAGGCAGCTATGATTATTATTTTACAATAGTGTTTTATATATTTTTTTGCTCATTTAAATGTTTTGTACTGTACAGTTAACTGCCTTGTATAGCAATATTACACACACAATTCATTCACCATAAAAACCTGGATATCTCAGGATAGGCATTAAACGGGATTTTGGCAATTGGACACCACATCAGGGTTTGTAATATATATATATATATATATATATATATATATATATATATATATATATATATATATATTCAGACGTGCTCAGATTTGTTGGTACCCTTACAGCTCATTGAAATAATGCTTCATTCCTCCTGAAAAGTGATGAAATTAAAAGCTATTTTATCATATATACTTGCATGCCTTCGGTATGTCATAGAATAAAGCAAAGAAGTTGTGAAAAGAGATGAATTATTGCTTATTCTACAAAGATATTCTAAAATGGCCTGGACACATTTGTTGGTACCCCTTAGAAAAGATCATAAAGAATTGGATTATAGTGATATTTCAAACTAATTAGTTTCTTTAATTAGTATCACACATTTCTCCAATCTTGTAATCAGCCATTCAGCCTATTTAAATGGAGAAAAGTAGTCACTGTGCTGTTTGGTATCATTGTGTGCACCACACTGAACATGGACCAGAGAAAGCAAAGGAGAGAGTTGTCTGAGGAGATCAGAAAGAAAATAATAGATAAGCATGGTAAAGGTAAAAGCTACAAGACCATCTCCAAGCAGCTTGATGTTCCTGTGACAACAGTTGCAAATATTATTGAGAAGTTTAAGGTCCATGGAACTGTAGCCAAACTCCCTGGGCGCGGCCGCAAGAGGAAAATCGACCCCAGAGTGAACAGAAGGATAGTGCGAATGGTAGAAAAAGAACCAAGGATAACTGCCAAAGAGATACAAGCTGAACTCCAAGGTGAAGGTACGTCAGTTTCTGATCGCACCATCCGTCGCTTTTTGAGCGAAAGTGGGCTCCATGGAAGAAGGCCCAGGAGGACTCCACTTTTGAAAGAAAAACATAAAAAAGCCAGACTGGAATTTTCTAACATGCATATTGACAAGCCACATTCCTTCTAGGAGAATGTCCTTTGGACAGATGAGTCAAAACTGGAGCTTTTTGGCAAGTCACATCAGCTCTATGTTCACAGACGAAAAAATGAAGCTTTCAAAGAAAAGAACACCATACCTACAGTGAAACATGGAGGAGGCTCGGTTATGTTTTGGGGCTGCTTTGCTGCGCCTGGCACAGGGTGCCTTGAATCTGTGCAGGGCACAATGAAATCTCAAGACTATCAAGGCATTCTGGAGCGAAACGTACTGCCCAGTGTCAGAAAGCTCAGTCGCAGGTCATTGGTCCTCCAACAGGATAATGACCCAAAACACACAGCTAAAAGCACTGAAGAATGGATAAGAACAAAACATTGGACTATTCTGAAGTGGCCTTCTATGAGTCCTGATCTGAATCCTATCGAACATATATGGAAAGAGCTGAAACTTGCAGTCTGGAGAAGGCACCCATCAAACCTGAGACAGCTGGAGCAGTTTGCTCAGGAAGAGTGGGCCAAACTACCTGTTAACAGGTGCAGAAGTCTCATTGAGAGCGACAGAAAACGTTTGATTGCAGTGATTGCCTCTAAAGGTTGTGCAACAAAATATTAGGTTAGCGGTCCCATCATTTTTGTCCATGCCATTTTCATTTGTTTTATTATTTACAATATTATGTTGAATAAAAAATCAAAAGCAAAGTCTGATTTCTATTAAATATGGAATAAACAATGGTGGATGCCAATTATTTTTGTCAGTTTCAAGTTATTTCAGAGAAAATTGTGCATTCTTCGTTTTTTGTGGAGGGGTACCAACAAATTTGAGCACGTCTGTGTATATATATATATATATATATATATATATATATATATATATATATATATATATATATATTAGGAATATGTGAATTGTTTTTGACACAGAAATAAGGCAACATTCTGTTACTGTGCTAAATTAATTGAATAAAGGTTATTAACTCCAAGTGAGACACAGAAAGACTTTAAGGACACAAATACAACATGGATAAGTGCTCACTTTTTCTGCTCACATAGGTCTCAAATCTTAAATGGAGATTACAAGCCCTCCATGTCTCCAGTCAGGCTACTGTATTTCCCTATCTTCAACTGATACTGAAAAATAATACAGCCACTAGACTGTGCAGAAGGCTTTTTCAGGGGTCCAAAGATCATGGAATGACTAATCATCACCGTTGTGTGAGTCTAGTAGCGGAGGTACATCCAAAACAGACACGTGAGTGTAGCAATACGACGGGAGCGAGCGTGAACACAAGCACATGAACTTCCAAAGTATTTTAAATGCTTGCGCTCCATTTATATAAATCTTTAACACCCGACGAAATTGGTAGGAAAGTAAAATAACTAGCTTCCACTGGCACTTTTACTTTGGGTAGTAGCATGTTAAGAGTATAACCTTTAAAATAAACAATAAGGTTTACTGTAGAGCCCTATGTAATTTAAATAAGTCCTGATCACTCTTTACAGTATGTTTTGTGTGCAAGTAATGAGTAGATATGGCGTAAAGTGATAATGTCAATATTCACATAAAACCGGGGTACAGCCAAATGCAATTCGAAACGTCTATAGAGGGCTAGGAGTGTATAACATGAGTATGGTGAAGATTGGAGCAGAATCAAGGTAGCGTAGTGTAGTGTGATGGACAGACTGACGGACAGACAGACACAATCAGCGTATAAGGGTTTCCTTTTCTGAATCAGCACCGTATGGGCATAGCGTAGGAGAACTGCAAAAAAAACTACCCTGAACAATAATGTATCTGTTCCATCATGCAGCTAAGAAGTTTATCGCTTGTTTAGAACTGTAATATGTGTTATAGTTGTCTTTGTTATATTTGTCTTTGCTTTGCTACATAACTAATCTTGTTTTCAAAAGTGAAGGTTTACTTGAATACATTAAAATGGAAAGCATTAAAATGGAAAGCTTCCATTGGTTAATTTGTTAAGAGTTATGTTTGATGAAAACAGACCTGAGTTTAGCTGATTCCCCCCTACTGTGTGTGTAAGTGCTGAAGTAAAGCCAAAATAAAACCGGCATTTCTTGAGTTGAAAAATAACTACATTTAACATGGGTAGTGTCAGAACATGCATATTTTTTAAATACTGTCATACGTACAAAACTATATAATTAGCTGCTTTAGTGGCATTATCTGTCATTTTCTCTCACATACAAAACCAATCAAACAAACCTGGACCCCACACATCATGTGGTTCAGTGGAGTATGTCCCAAATTATTAGGAACAGCAGTCTGTTTTTTACACTACAGCAATCTGGCACAATTAAAAACATGCTAAATAATATAATTGTTCCCAGAAAAGTAATTTATTACTGATCAATAATAATAATAACAACCAATGTGTATGTATATGTGTGTGTGTGTGTGTGTGTGTGTGTGTGTGTCTACATATATATATATATATATATATATATATATATATATATATATATATATATATATATATATATATATGTTTTAAACAAAAATAAGTAAAAGGAACTAATTACTAGGTTTTAATCTGAAGCTAATAAATGTTTTTGTCCTTTTCATTTTTATATAAATTTCATTTTCATCTCTAGCCTCTCTTCATACACGGAGTAGGAAGTCACACAGCCCTTGCTAATGGTAGTACTTAGTGGCCTTTTTTCTTTAATGATTTTCTCTTTAAGTCTTTTGATATTTTGCTAATGATACAATATCTATGGATATTACCGGGGGTATGATGGAATCATTAATGGTGATGTTTTAAAAATGATTATCTTGATAATTTGGATGTCGGTTTCATGCTCTTCTTTAATAAATCTTTTGTTCTTCTTTCTCCTCATAGTAGTCATTGTTGTCTCCTTCTTAAAGAGTGTTATAAACACATTATGGATAGATACATTAGTGACTGATGCAGCGCCCAGACTTGCATTGTTTTTGGTGTGAAAGTGCATCATTAGAAAATGTTCCACTTGGCGGGGAAGCGCGTATTAACTGCACTAGCAATGAAATGAGGTCGTGATAGATTGTTAAAGTTATAGAAAGCCATTAGGTTGAAATATGAACCTCTCAATTGTCATAATGAAGCGGGGGGCTATTTGTGGAGCGATCAGTGCGTTAGGAGACAATTGGAATCCATAATGACAGACACAATACATTATAGGCAGTAAGTTTAGAGCTTTAAGGTAGAAGAAGTAATCATACTGTATCTGCAAAGAGTGTTGTTATAGAGCCTCCATTAACCTGCAGTTCAGGGTCCAGGGACTCCTCATTAGTGGTAGCAAATCTGGATATTTGCATGGGGGTTGTGTAACATGGGGAGTGGAGGATCATTAACACAGCGCTTTGATTTTTAGTTGTTTTTCAAAAGTAGAGGTGTTGATATTAAAACCTTGTGAAACCTACAGTTTAGCAGATTCAGAACAGATTCTGAAAGTATGTTCTGACTGTACATACATGCATGCAAATAGACATACACACAAATACTGTTCGATACATGAATGCACAAACGTAAACAGAAGACATTTAGGCGTACCAAGGTGAAATGTAAGACTGACTGTACAGTACAGGTTTTATGCAACAAGCTAGTCAGTGAATGTATTGCCTACTACAGGTAAGTACAGGTTGGATACATTTTCAGTGTAGTATGGAATAGAAAGAAGCCTCTATTCTAATTATCTTAACAGCAACTAACTTGTACAGCTAGGACCAAAAGTTTTGCATCACCCTAGAATTTTAGGATTGAGACATAATTTGATATTTTATGTAACACCATGTAATCAAAGAAGCTATAAAATTATATTGCAAAAGTCTACCAGAAGCCATAATGGTAGCACTTAGTATTTGCAGTGCGTTCTTTTGCGTTTTAAGACTACCTCAATCCTCTCAGGCATGGTGCTGAAGGGTCGCGTTATCCTTTAGATTCCTCCAGGCAGCCTTTACACTTCATTCCAGTTCATTTCAGTTGCATGGTTGATTTTTTTTGATTTCCTGTCCCTTCAGACCCCAAACATTCTCAATAAGATTGAGATCTGGTGAATTTCCAGGCAAGCATTGCAGTGGTGTGATGCTGTTGTCTTCTAACCATTGCTTCACTTGTTTGGCTTGATGGCAAGGGGTAGAAATCACCATTGGGAAAATGGTTCTGAGCCATAGGGAGGAGGTGCTTTTGTACCGGAAAACACTCACAGTCCTCGTTCATAGCTGCTTCCTTTGGCAGAAAAGCATCCCCAGATATGGACAGTTTCCAGATGCTTCATCATTGAGATGGTACACTTTGATTTGAATCTAGTAATTTTTAGGTATTAAAAAAAAAAAAAAAACAGACATGTTCAATCAGCAACTTACCAGAATTTCCCGTTAGCATATAATATCTCAGGTTCATCATTTAAATTTAAATATACATTTCTTTATATTTTATAATGAAAAATAATCTTTATCTTAACAAGTTTGTCATATATTGTTATTGAAGTATGCAGGGTAGGCTGAAGTAAGCATAGGGGGGTAATACAGTATGAAACTAATACATACTATATGAGCTAAACGGTATCATTTTGTTGGTGCTCCATGTCATATAACATGTATCAGACATGTGTACTTGTGCTAGTGTCCTCTTATTAGCAGCTACCCATTACATTAGGGTAGCTGATTATTATTACACTATGTAACACAATTTTTGTTCCTGGGTAGTAAGTGTTATTTCCTAATTGCTTATGCCTCAAAAGTATAGAAAATGGCTATTATTCCCCACAAACTTTGCTTTTGTGACCAGGACAGTGATATTTTGAAATTTACCTATTTCCAATGAGAAAACGGGCGAATTTGTGTCTTTTCGTTCACATAAAGTCAGAAAAAAACAACATATGAATCCAAATTAACATGTATTTATACTAAAGTAATACAAAAATGACTACAAAAGATTTCTGACAAATTGTTTCATAAGGCCCAATTTGATGTGCAGTGGTGGCATCAGCACCTTCCGGGGGTCCACCAGTGGCTCCCACTTGACGTTGTTCCTCCCCACAGAGAACTCGGTCCGCTGTGGCCAGTCCCGCCTGTGGTAGTGCGCCTTGGTGTCCCTGCTGTCCCAAAGGCAAAGATAGCAGGGAAACTTGGTAAAACCGCCTTGGAGACCCATCAGGAATGCCACCATTTTGAAGTCTCCTATGACCTCCCAGCCGTACTCATCATACTTCAAGGCGTCCAGCAAGGTCTTGATGCTGTTGTAATCCTCTTTGAGGTGCACCGAGTGAGCCAGGGGAAGAGACGGGTACTTGTTACCATTATGGAGCAGCACGGCTTTGAGGCTCCTGGATGAGCTGTCAATGAAGAGATGCCACTCATTCTGGTTACAGGCGATTCCGATTGCCTCAAACAGACTGGTCACATTGTGGCAGAAGCAGAGCCCATCTTGACGGGTGAAGAAGCTGGAAAAAGGTTGGTGACGCTTCCTCTGATCTGCGACTTGCACACTTTCATCCAACAAGTTCCACTGCTTGAGCCTAGATGTCAAAAGCTCGGCATTGGACTTGGTGAGACCAAGATCTCTAATCAAGTCGTTGAGGTCTTTTTGGTTGGGGTAGTATGGGTTTCTCTCCTCAGCTCCACCTCTGAAATTGTCATCTGGATCTACAACATCTTCCTCGCTCTCTGACTTGCTGCTCTCTTCTAAAGACGGCTGCTCTCTCTCCGGAGGAGTGGGTACGGGGAGCTCGTGGCAGTGTGGCACCGGGGCGATGGATGAAGGAAGGTCCGGATACGTGATAGCAGGTGCATTCTTGCCAGTCCGACGTTTGGAAGGGTCCACCATGGAGAAGTAGCAGTTGCTTGAGTGGTCAGTGGGTTCCCGCCAAATTCTTGGGATAGCGAACTTCATGGCTCTCTTTTCCCCTCTGTACCATCCTACAAAAATACATTTATTTCACCCATGACTAATGTGTAAGAGATTCTCGCAACATTTTGCATATATGATATATTTTTTCAATAACATTGAAAATTGTAAAACGTTTTAAAATTAAAAACTTTTATAATTTTAAAAATTTTAACAAATTTTATAACATAAAATTCCGAGCAACAATTGTCCATCTTACCTTCCAGAGTTTTTTTGCAGTGCTCGCAGGTGAAATGAGGTGCCCAGGGTTTGTCTTGATCCCCGACAGGCATGCCGAAATATGCCTTGTAAGCCTCACACATCTTAGCAGATGCTTCCACGGAGTACTTTTTCGCTCTTGTCTTGATAAATTGGCCGCAGACATAGCAAAATGCGTCTGCCGGATGCTTGCAGCCTCTTGATGCCATCTCAGAAAAATGCAGATATGTATCCACTTAGGCAGCTGGAACTAAACTGAACTGGTGGGCTTAAGGCCCCTGTATTTATACTACTGTTTATATTACTGGAAAGTTCTAGAGAGTTCTAGAAGTTACTCCAAGTTTACTCAGCGCTGAATCTATCTGGAATGTTCTGGAAAATAGGTAAATTTCAAAATATCACTGTCCTGGTCACAAAAGCAAAGTTTGTGGGGAATAATAGCCATTTTCTATACTTTTGAGGCATAAGCAATTAGGAAATAACACTTACTACCCAGGAACAAAAAAAAAAAAAAATTGTTACACGGTGTTATTAATCATATGCGTAACACTACCCCCCATACCCCTCCACAACCCCTCGTGTATTGAATGTTTGGTCCAGAATCAGCTCGTCTCACTGCTTAAGAGCGAATGAAACAGAAGTGCATCCGTTTGCATATAAAACTTTTGTGTAAGGCCACAAGTACCCTTTATTTGTTTGTTGCAATTGAGTTTTATATTTTAAATAAATGTTTAGCTTATTTTATCTACTTGATTTTTGATATATGGGTCTAAAAATAACTGTTACAATTATTGCATCTAATTGTAAAACGCAGACACCTTAGCACAGCGTTGATACGGGTTCCCTTCACTTCTCTTACACATTATTCACACCTGTTGTTCCAGACTAGAGGCACGCTATAGTCAAACTTTTTCATTATTTATCTCTCAAGGGTTTCTTACGGTTATTGTATTCTTTGCTTATTTGTATGGGTTATATACACATGTATATCTATCTCCATATATTAATAGGAGCAAAACAGTTCAATATTCTACACGTGAAGCAGCACTACACCCCTGCGGCTACCAAGATAACGATCCTGTAAGTGAGTGAAACTAACCAAAATATATATGGGTAATTGGGATACAAATTTCAGCATCACAAGAGCCAATCAAATCATGTGAAAGTTGCCAAAAGGCTTCTACATTCACAGCTTTTTTAAAGTCAAAGAAAGCAGAAGCAGTTGATAAATTAGTAGCAACCTGCTTGGAAAAATCCTGCTCACTGATTGGTTAGCTGCGTTCTGTCAGCCATACGTTAATCCCATACACCCTTTCAACAGACACATCACCTTTGATTCAAATTTCTCCACCACTTACCTGTTCTAATTCTATAACGTAATATCTGTATGTAACCACTAACATAAAAAAAAAAAATGCCAGACCCAGAATCGAATTGCGATCTTTTTAATGGAAAAACTGTTGAAGAATGGGATGAAGATGAACTTCCTAACCCGGACAAAGTACCAGGAATTTAAACTTCTTTAAAAGAAAAACCACACAGTGAAATAACGGAACCAGAAATTAATCAACTCGAACTTGACCAATAAAGGCTTCTAAATCGATTGTGGATATCCAACAAAACTTACATTTAATGTACTTTCTAACACCATGCAAGGCACAAAGCGAGCATTCTCACACAGACACCGCAGCTTTCACCTGCAATTCCCCTTCTGGAAGTACAGCAGGCAATACATTTAAAACTGCGCAATACCTGGCAATTTTGAAGTGAACATATATTCCAAAAATCACTGATCTATAATTAAAGTTTTATCAGCTTTATTTTTAGAAGTTTAAATATGTGTGTCCACTCATGAAATAGTAAATTAGCAAGTAATATTTGAATATAATTGATATACAGACATGATTTACTTAATATACATTGTAATTAATATTTATTATATTTCTGAATAAACGGAAATAAAACACGTTTACTTTTGACATGAACTATTTTCTTGTGCTTATTGGTATTTACTGTTATTGGAAAGATTTTTTTTTAATTAGCTGTGTTAATTAAAAAAAGTTAATACATCTAATAATGTTATAATCGTGTCGTGCCTTCTAATGCCTTATATCATATCAACCCATCCCCTGTCGTGCCTAAATGCTTCATTAAAACATATACTATGTAACTAGGATCCATGACCTGTTGATCTGAAAGCCTGGAGCCACAAGATCTTACATTCATATCTTGAATCCACTTAAAATAAGATGTACAACCATAAGATTGAGCAGGATAATGTAGTTGGACCACTTGTCCTCTGAGTTTAATCTTTTTTTCTCTTTTTCATTTCATGTATTAGTTACTGTTAGCAAGTTATTTTAGTGCATTTATTGTTCATCCTTTAGCCATAGCTCAATGCTGTAAATCAAACACACACAACTGAGAAGGACTGAGTGGCACATTGTGTGCTGATCAGATGCCTTATTGCCCTATTCCAGAATAAAAACTTAGTGGAATCAAAAATGTTATATACAGAATCATTCCAGTAAACCATTTGCATCACTCCATTGATCTCACATGTATCTATATGAAAGATACAGACATTATGTTAAATGTGTATTAGAGTTTGTATTGTTGTTTCTGGGAGTGTGAGTCCCTGTAGGAAAAAAAATCAGAACATTTCATATTTTTTTTAGACAGCGTCCCTTCCAATTTCTCATTTTGCACAATATAAATATAATTTCTAAAAAAAAATGTGTGTGTGTGTGTGTGTGTGTGTGTGTGTGTGTGTATATATATATATATATATATATATATATATATATATATATATATATATATATATATATCCACTACTTTCATAGTGGAGAATACACAGCTCCATATTATGTGATTTATTGCTTAAGATTTCATTTTTATTTCATAATCATTTTTAGAATTAGCCCCAGTGGTAACAGAGGTGAATTTCATTCATTTCATTACATCCCTGATACCACTTTCTACCACAATACTCAAATTAGAATTAAGAGAAACACAATCAGTAGGAACTAATTGTCTAATTACTTCATATTAAAAAGACTCATTAGCGGGTTGTGAGGGCCCAGGTCCAGCCCATACAAGCAGGTCTCATTGCCAGTGTAGCTTTGTGTGGAATGGGACATTGTCCCTTTAAGCATTGCCTTTATAATTTAGAAAAAAGAAAATAAAGAAAAAATGGGGCTGAGGGGTGCTGGTGGATGTTGTTGTTGAAAAACTCCTGGCTCCTCTGAAAATTGAAAGCCCTCCATTTGAGAAATGAATTTATTTAAGTCACTGTATTTTTTTCCCATTAGTAAGTGTTTAGTTCAGCGTTTTAAATAATTGCGTTACCAGGAATGATATTTAAAATACATTTGGGAGTCAATGAGGCGGGAAAGTGCCTACATGTTTTGCTGATGACACCCGGGCCATTTGGAAGACATCAAAGTAGAGAGGAGGTAGCCCAGATGCATATTATAAACTCATTATAGATATCATTTAAAAGGCCGCACTTCAGCAGCAAATACAATATTCCCTGTCTCTCTCTGGTAATGTGTGTTTGCAAAGTCGAAACTCTTGATGCCTTCAGTTAATGTGACATCTACTACAAAATCAAGCAACCCCCCCAACCCCCCCATTTATTTTTCCATATAACTGTAAAATCGAATGCATTGCACTGATTTCCATATCAGCATGGTCGTTAAGAAAGAGAAGGGACGCTATTAAGTGCATATGCTTTCGGGTGGAAAGTGATAAAAGCATGGTATGTAATACAAAAAAATAAGCTGGAACTGTCTTCAGAGTCTGAATTCATAGCCATAGCTTTAAAGAAAGGGAGTATATTTTATCTAACAGTACTTAATAGAGTATGTAGCGGGGTTCCGGAAAATATAGCGTTAAACGTCCCCACGTGTTGCTACAACTGTTTAAATAACGTACCTGTAATTTTTCTTTTCATTGTTAACATCCTGACAACTTCTTACACTTATAACTTTAAAGTCTGTTCCAAAGCTACTTTCAAAATGTCCACTCAAGTGCACTGATAGTGTAAGGATTATTGCACAGACTTTAAAGTTATACGTGTAAAAAGTTGTCAGGATGTTAAAAATTACAGGTACGTTATTTAAACAGTTGTAGCAACACATGGGGACGTGAAACGCTATATTTTTCGGAACCCCGCTACTTACTCTTTAAATGGAACACAAAACTAAATGAACTGGATTATACCTTTTTAAAAAGTTTGAAACATACTCAAAACACAGCTAATCATTGTATATTTAGGGGTCCTAGCAAGTGGCTAGACTACTCAGAAGACTACACTGATAGACAAGCACAAAATAAAACCCATTACAGCAATTACATACTATGTGCAATTTTGATAATTAGAGATGATTCATTCAGATCCGTTTGTAAAATTCAAGCATTGTTATGTGGTATTTATTTAAAGGTTCTGGTAAGAAGTAGAACTCTGTAGGGTATTAGTTTATTTGTCATATTGTTAAATAATATATAGCATATCAGTACATTCTAGTGAATTCTACTGAAGGCAAATAAAAGGCAATGTGTGTGTGTCTAATGAGAGTAGCAGTTCAGTGGAGGTTCAGTCTGTAAGTCAGAGTAATAGTGCAGGGGAGAATAGGGCAGCAGCATCCGGGAAAGGCAACCAAGCTGTTGAATAGAGCACTATACAGTACCTAGGAACTGACTGACTAGGAATCGTAAGTTCTCTTTGATTGAAAGGCAAGCAGAAATGTTATTTATTTATTTATTTATTTATGTTCTCCCCACAGGTTTCTTGTGAATTTTACTTTTTTAGAATCCAACAATTACCGTATTCCTTCGAATTTAAGACACGCTTTTTTGACCATTTTTTGCTTCTCAAAAATAGCCTGCGTCTTAAATTCGAGTACAGTGTAGTGATACGTGTATTAAAATCACCAACAAAAGATGTGACTACCCGAGTACACAAACAGCAACGTGACACTGCTGAGGAATTCCAAGAGAAACGTTTACAATTTCAGCATTTCTAACAAACAGTACCAGCTTGGACAGATCGGAAATGCTGATCAGACCCCCTTATTTTTCAGCATGCCAAGCAATGTTCAATGCTGTTGTGGTTGCTGGGTTACATGTTGCCTGATGCCATGGAGTGTTGTGTCATGTTTGCTGTTGCCAGGATGTGTGATGCAGTAAGTGAGTGGTGGTATGTGTACAACAGAGACGCCATAAACAAGCTCCGTGGTTAATCTACAACAACACTGTTTTTGTGTCAGCTTTGTACAACACAACAGCGTAATTGAGGTTGTATCTTTGTAACAAAACCAACAAAACCAACTACAGTACACCTAAATGGAAGCCTACTTATTTTAAAACAGTCCTTTCAGCTATGTATTTTGGACTTTGTATATTTTTGTGTTCCCTGAAAAAACGGAAGGGTTAGAACGGGCCAAAATGAAATAATCAGATATGCGTCACACTCGTTTAACCATCACTGAAGTCAAAATTTTATAGGGTCGGATATGTGTGTGCTGACTGTATATATACAGTGTACAGTATCCACCACTTACACCGTACAGGGTTATTTCGGGCAGCCGTTTATATCGGACAAATAGAGTTTGCCATTCCCATTAATTTCAATAACAAACGCATTGTTTATACCGTGTCAAGCATGCCGTATGTTTCGGGCAAACTCAGCTGTTTGGATCTCGTTATGTGCCATTCAGATAGATTTAAATAACAAACGCACCGCTTATTACTGTAGTATGCTTTTACCAATCCAACAATCAGCAGCTTTCACCTCGTTACCTTGCCATTCACATAGATTTCAATACAAAAGGCAGCACTTGACAGATCGATCAATCGGCTGTTTGCACCTGGTTACTGAGTGATTATCCCTGTACTGTACCTTGGCAATTTAATCCCTGTAATCAGTGTCAGGTTTACAGTTTGAAAAAACAGCAGTGACTGCAACACCAAGCATGGCTGGAATGAGAAAAGCGATGAGCATCATCACGAAAATTCAGGGTAAATAAAATGTCTCTGTTAGATGCTGGAGTTTCTGTAGTTGAGGAGGAGAGTGCTGACGAATACAACCAAAACTAAAACTCTGACAACACCAGAGGGGATGTCAGAGGAAGAATTCTCAGCTGTGTCACCTTGGTGACCAGGACGCTCTGCCTGAAACAGACGCCGATGATGTAAGCGTACGTGCTGCGCTTGTAACTCTGCGGCGTGCTGTCGAGCAGCATCCGGATAGAGACCGAATTGGGATTTTTTAGAAAATGCTGATAGTCTGACACCCATACTTGCAAAAAAAGATTGTCCAGATGCGTATCACAGAGATTTTCACTGCAAACAATCTGCAGTAATGTAGCTTACCTGTACTGTACATTTCTGCACTGGCATTGCTTTCTTGCACTTACTTTTTATTACATTCATAGGTTTTAATACATCGTTTTTATTAGTGTAATGAGTGTCTTAATAAAGATTTTTAACCACATACACGCGTGTTTGTTTTGATTATGGAACTGGTGATTAGGGGACGTTTTGAATGTCAGATTAGTTTATACAGTCCATCACTTACTGCGGGTGAATCAAGTTAACACAAAAGCGCCCGTTCTAAGCGGTGGTGACTATATATATATATATATATATATATATGTATATATTGCCAGGAAACCAACATGTATTGGGATCTGGCTCCTGGACTATGTTAAAGGAGTGCAAACCACGGTTTTAATTTTGTCGTTGTAATACTTAAAAGAGTTGACAATAGTGCTCTTTATTCCCTAGAAGTGTATTGTCCTGTGTCTGGTGCATTTTTTCATGACAATGCGGAAAGACCAAATTACTTAATAATCGTCCTGTATTTTTTTAAATGCTGCAGCTGTGTTCTGCACATCCCTGGAAAGCTTTATAGAAAAAAAGCATTTTCCCTACAATTATTATTTGATATTGTGTGATACAGTCCTGAGGCTTTTTAGCTTATGAAATGTTCTGAGCCCATTTAAAAACGATGCCAGTGTTTAATGTTTTTTCTTTTTGTGTAGTCAAGGCATAGAGGGGCCTCGAGCAAAGTTGGCTGTGAGACAGCATTAATGCCAGCATTGCCAGTGTAAGACCCTGTGGAGACGGTCAATTCATTTGCTGGTACTGCCCTCTGCCCAAAGCAAGCAAAAGTCAGTCACTGCAGAGGAGGAGGTGAAGCTAGGGCAGCTAATGAACAGTGTCAGCGGGATCCAGTTACACCAATGAAATAAGTAACCAGGTTACGGCTAGTACTACACATCTTAAGGATTTGTTAAAGAAACTGAAGCTTCTAATATAGATAGTGCAATAGATTTCATTTAGACAGTATAAGTTTGGACTAAAACTTCTTGGGGCTTAGGAGAAGTCTGTTCAGTTTAGTGTGGGGGACCTTGTACTATAAAGTAACTGTCAACTCAGTGGTGGAGTTTAGTCTCCAGTTCTTTAACCCTTCCTCATAAAATGCTAGTGTTTTCCTTGGGTCTGTGTTTTTCTTGGATCTGTTTTCCCCAAAGGCACTGGGTCCCCAGCACACTCCTGCACCTGTACCCAATCAACCACTTTGCCACAGAGCCCTATTGTGGCAGTTTTTTTTTGTGTGCAAATCTTTGGTCGCTAAGCCTCATATCTCAGAAACCATTTGAGATAATGACATCATATTTGCAAGATTATATAAACCCTGCATGCTAACCATGACATTGACCACTGACCTAACATGGCTACCACATTGACCTCGAACCATGTTAATGATACAGAACACACACTTTCAAACAGTGTCTTTACAAACTGCATTTGTTTTTTTTCATATTTACATGTGCCTTTATGTCTACAAAGTATATCAATCTGGATGTTCGGGGTTTTGTTCACATTCTAGTTTGTTATAAAATGGAATCCTAGACATTTATTCTGTAATATATATAAGATGCATCTGCCTGCTACATGCTTGTTTTAGTCCCGAGGGGCAAAACAACAGATCTGTTTCACAAGAAACATTATCTGTATTGAGGTGATGAAGAGGCTATGGCTCAAATATCCTAAAGTTGTCACGCTGAACCAGTGCAGTCCAGACTGTGGCCTTACAACTTACTGCCAGTGTTATGGCAGATGTTTTGTATATTTTTGGTACTAATTCTACACATAAACTAATCCTTTCTGCTGAATTATTATTGCAGCTTATCCTCAGCCATTTGGCAGAACCGTAATGAATCCACCAACTTCAATCAGAAACACGTGGAAGAGCTGATCAAAGAAGAGAAACAAAAAGAGATTGAGAGTGAAATCAGAGTCCAGGTGAGGGCCCAGTACGTGTAAACATGGTAAACTAACTGAGGAAGGGCAGGGTTGTTTACAAGGTCTGAATGTGTTGCATTGGTTTTCCTGCGAGGTGGATGAGCTGATGAGGGAGGAACTGAAGAACCTGAGACTGGCTGTGGTCAGAGACTCTGGCACAAAGGGAAAGGGTGGCATAAAGGTACAGTACACTTTTGTACAATTATTATGAGATAAAGTGGATTCAGACGTCCATCAGTCTGTATGTTACACTTTAGAGTTTTGTATATATAAGTCTAATTGTGATGAAACTTACAAAGAACCTTCTTTAGCACAAGTCATTGATAGTACCAAAAGTTTTAGGGTTGAGACATAATTAAAAAAAAAAAAAACTATATGAACATAATTTAGATATTTTATTTAACATCATGTAATCAAATAAACTACACAATTATATTGCAAAAGTCAACCGGACACCATAATAGTAGAACAGTATTTCAGGATAGATTTTCAAAATGCCACATTTTCCAATTTTTATAAATTCATGTTAACTTAACATTATTCAGCAGGTTTCATTTGACTTTATGAAACAAAAATTAATTCTTTTGGGTGATGCAAAACATTTTGACATAGCTGTACAGTTGGAGCATTGGATTATATTACAAACAGACCCTTTACATACCATGCCATTACAACAAAAAAATAACCATGTTATGTTTCTTTTTTTTGTCTTTTTTATTTCTTTGCCCTACTGTTTGTAGAGACACATATTGCGAGAGAAAGGCTTGATATACAGTACTGTCATTCACACCAACTCTTCAAAACACTGGCACAAAACATAACTTGAGTTTGTAAGAAAACAAATCCTTTGTTGGTGCAGGCAGTATTGCACAGTATTTGTACATTGTTTCCTGTTGCAGTCATAATGCTGTTTTAATCTAGACATGTATAAATATTCAGTTAATATGGTCAAAAACTACTGACTGTTTTATTTGTCCAAATTGGTCCATTGGGTTTTTGATGAGTGCCTATCATGAAGCTTGTTCAAGCTCCTATAATTTGTCCATACATGTTTCAGTTACCAAGCAGTTTAGAAGTATCCCGTGCCTTAAAAAAAGCAAAAAGGGGCTAAATTAACCCCCAAACCTTAATGCATGTTAACTGTTAATTTTGTTTCAGTGATTTCTTTATTATAAAAGTAAATGTATATGCATTGCAATGTTAAAATAAATAAATATGCAAAAGAAAGAAGATTCCATATGCACACAAATTAATATGTGTCTCTTCTATCAGAGGACTATACTGTCTTTGTACCAAGAGCTGGTGCAGTAAGGGATATTGAATCAGGCTGAGAAAGCGACGTTGGCTGAGTACTTAGGTAAGCCTCGGCTTACCACCACCATAACACCGGTTACCCATAGTGCTCTCACCCCTCCTCAGTCCATATGCAATTCAATTTTAGCCAACAAAATACTTTCAGAAATCTTAGCTGTTGTGCACTTCCATTCACTATATAGGAAATGTGCATTTTTTAAACAAAATGTGATTTCACAAACATGTCTTTTCATTTTAAAACATGACATCTGTTTGCTCCAGAAAGTCTGTTACACTTGTACTTCCTAGGTCATTTCACTTCAGCAGGGTCTTCGGGGTCAAGTATCTTATTGGCTGCAAAGTACAGTATGCCTGTTGTTAGGGGAAGCAGCTCTGTGGATACTGACAGGAAAGAAGGCACTGGGGGTTGGGGACAATTTCACTCTGAGGGGAACGACCAAGAAAGTGCAGACTATCTGAAAGTAAGGCCAACATAGTGTAGTATCAGATAACATGTTATACAATGTAAAAACAATGATTGTTAAAACATAGGTTTCTTACAAAACTACACATTTATTGTCAACATTTATTGTCATGCAAGATGTGAAAAATGCATACAAGTATTGCTACAATCACTTTAAATCGTTGTTTTTTTTAATACATTTTTAAAGTGTTTGAGATCTTTTATTTAACATCATATAATCAAAGAAACTACAACATGATATTTCAAAAGTCTGCTGGAAGCCATAATAGTAGTACAGTATTTGATGTTAGATTTCAAAATGTTAAGTATATGGAAAACTACAAAGCGGTATGTCATTCAATATGTTAACAACATTATTCAGCAGTTTTCATTTGAGTTTGTGAAGCAAAATGTGATAATTGTAAAACATTAAAAACAAGCTAGTGACACTATTATACTGTAGCGTCTGCTAAGAAATAACATGCTGGTATATATGGAATATTCTATATAGGTTTCTTTTTCTGTTTCTTCCAGAAAAATGGTGGTGTGATCACCAGTGCTCTAAACCTGAGCTCCTTGACTAAGATCTCAGACAGGTATACACAGGGTCACATAATGAAGGCTGTCAAGGCACTCCTGACTGAACGGAGGATCGATCAACTGGCCAAGAAGCCGCTGACCGGAGCGGAGTATGTCGTCCATCTGGCCAAGATTGATCCTGTGTTTAAAGAGGAAGTGGAGGCCTTTAAGGCAAAATAGATATATGCATCCTCAATAGATTTCTCTTTTTTTATGTTTATTTAACCATTAAGTCGTAAAGTGGTAACCCTGGTCTAAAATGCAGGTTCATCTTGGGACTTGTGAGCAAAATGATGACTTTAGGAACCAAATTGTTATGGGGTCAACTATGGAGTTTTGTTTTCGTTTTGAGTGCCTTAGATAAGTTTTTTTTTTTTTTTTTTTTTTTTTCCAGAGCTGGTATGCTAAAACTCCTCTTGGAAAGAAATGAGCCATGGCTGCCTTGGGCAAGGATGAAGAGAAAGGGAAAGGCAAAGGTGGCAAAAAGAAGAAAAAATGAAAAGCATGATGCAAATTATACAAAAATACAATTTTTCTTACAAAGTATGTTTATGGTTCAAATATATTTAAAAAAATAAATAATAATAATAATAATTAATTTATCAAAAAATGCAGGTCTGTGTTTCTTATAGAATTCCCCTGGCCAATGTAACTGAGTGGCACTGAAATAATAAAATTAACTGGCAACCAGTCAACAAGATTTCAGTAGATCATTCCTGTTTAATTAATTATTTATTTATTCCTTACAGGTCTATTCTAAACACCTTTGCATGTTCTAATGCTTCTAAACAGACAGAATGTAATTAAACCAAGCTGAACTGAGAATTTGGTATTCAATATGTTGTCTTCTTAGACAAGACTTACAGGCTTACAGACAGTTGTAGCTCAATAAATATTGTTTTGACCCAACACTAGATACCTACCGGTGTGTCATGTGAGAGTGACTGTCTGCATGCCCATTGCCCGCTGTGGTTATGTGGGGAGTGTTTTCAGACTAGCTGTAACTGGAAATCAGCTTATATATGAGACACAAATAGAGCAAGCCAAGGGAACACTGAGTCACTGTGCCAGCAGTACTGACACACACTGATTTCTGAGGCTTATTTTGTTGAGGTTTATCTTCTTTAAAAAATGGGAAGAAATTTGCCATGATAAATCAAGAAGGTTGATCAGTTAGACCCATAAAAAAGAAATGTGTGATTCATGAGAATAATTGCAGCTATCATTATTCATGTTTGTGTCTTTGTAATGTTACAAATCTTGCAGTGCACTCAGAAGCACACTGACTGAAAGTCTTACATGTATACCATTAAATACAGTGTTTGCAACATGTTTCAAATACTGTAATGTTACATTAATGAACACCACTTAACCTAAATAATGTATGATTTGTCCCTTTCCCACTGTACCTTATCTGCTATTTATTTTGTATACATTTTTTCGGCCATTTTCTCCTGTCACACATTTGAACAGAAACGAATAATCATAGTAGGGAATAAATGAGCACAATGAAGTGTGCAAAGTAACTTGCCCCTTCCCATGAGAAACTTCTGGCAGAAACTGACTTTCCAGTTTGCTTTGTAGAGCCATCTAATCCCATAAATAAGTCAGTGTGCGTGCCTCCAAACAGAACAAAATAATACATTATATGAAGCAACTTTACCAGACACCGTCTGTGTTAAAAGCAGTTCTCATCAAGTTGTTGGCATCTGTCAGCATTTTAAAAATAATTATTGGCAGCTGTTTCTAAGATTCAATGGTTTTTTATTATTATTATTTCTTCTTCCTTGACGTCCTTTGATGTTTTCGGGAACCTGTACTTTTCCCAGTGGTACCAGTTTACTAGCATGAATGCAGAGGTGTACAGGAAAAGGTTAACTAAATGTGGATTTAAAAATGGTGTCAGTTCTATATTTATAAAGTAGGGACCAGCTGTTCTATTTGTCTGTAGGAAGTATAACATCTTTACTAAGTTCACAGTGAGCCATTCGCTTTTAGAATTAAGGTATGCTGTTTTGTAATGAATGTATTTATTTAGTAGGGTAAGTATGTTTTTTTGCATAGTGAAAGAAAGCTGAATAGATAGTTACAGCGCATTTGAACAAGCAGTAAATCAACATGCCACTCCAAAGGCAGTCATCAGCAAGCTGTGTATAAATAGTAACATAACAAACAAGGGTCTGACATTGAATTTCAAAACAAGCTTGTCACGGCATAAGGGAGATTAATTGAAAGTTAGCCAGTGGTACTGCTATTGAAGTAACAGGAGTCATACTGCCAAAAGGCTTGTGAATTCAAGAGACGTTTTCACATAAAAAAAGGAAGGAGGGAATCTAAATCTTTTTCAACATGTCACGCAGCAGTTTTGCTTTCACGTCAACGGCTCTGCGCTCTTTGCATTTGGAAGAGGACCTGTTGGATAGGCAGAGGTACAAGAGGAGACTAGGCGCCCCACATCTGAACCAGTACCTGCTGAAGAAGGAGCTCAGGTGGAAAGAGGAAGGAAACAAAAAGATGAACAGCGTGGTGGAGCAGCCAGAGGTGTGCCAGGATGTGGTGGTGCAGAATGCCATCTTCACTGGAGACCTCGACACACTCAAGCAGCTCTTCCCCAAGGGAACATCCGTTAACTTTGTCATTGAGTCTCGCGGGGAGGACCTGCGCTGGATCAGCAATAAGTTTGGTAGGAAGAGTTCCACTTATTTGACATGTTAATATGTTTTGCCACCTACAATTTTATGTGCTAGCTCCTAATATTATCTTGAAGATATCCTGTAGCAGTGTCTATAATGCTGGACCAAAAATACATGAGTTACAAATGTATTGATAAACTATAGGAGTACACAAATTTAAAATAATTTGAAGCATATTTTATTTTAAAGACATCAAAAAACATTTACTTAACAAAAATGTTATCACAATGCAATTCAGCAATCATATTGCACCATTCAGGAAGTAAAAGGGGTCTTTACTAAAGAACAAAAAATGTTATCAAGGGTTTATAGGGGATAGCTAGCAAGTCACCTACCCTGACAGTCAGGGACTCTGAAATGTGTCAGCTGTTCCAGGGCCAAAACTGGCTGATCACAAGACACATCAGCTCCCATATATCAAAATAGAAAGCAAAGGGCCAGGAACTGGCGTACTGGCACCCCCTGGTGGTGGTGTATGTAGACATCATGTGGAGGCTATCAGTGACCCACACTGCACGCCAATCCAAATGTAATCTTTGATACCAGTGACACTGTGGACTGGAGGAATTTCCATTACAACTTCTGCAGACCTTCTTCACTGATCATCAGTGAATTGCATGCTGAGCACCAATGGGACTGCACTGCTAATTATACATAAATCAACAAGATACTGCATATCAGAGTTGTCAGGTTTAAACATGTACATGTTTCAGTTTAATTTTCTACTACTAAACATTTAGCCATTCACTAAACTTTATAACTAAACTTTGAGATCCGTCACTAAATTAATTCTGTAAGTTATTCATTTTCCTAGTTATTATGTGAACCATTTATTTTAGTATATTCTATATGTATTGCTAAACGTGGAGAACTTTAGTTAACATTTTTGTGAGTGTATATTTTATTTTTTCATTGGGTGGCTTTGTTCCTAAATTGTACTTCTTTGTTATTTTTGGTCTAAGTGTAAGCTCTACAATTTAGTTTACTGTGTACATTACAAATATTTGTAAATGTGAAAGCCTTACTGTAAATTCAAACATGCTAATCCTATTATTATTATTATTATTATTATTATTATTTATTTCTTAGCAGACGCCCTTATCCAGGGTGACTTACAATCGTAAGCAAATACATTTCAAGTGTTACAATACAAGTAATACAATAAGAGCAAGAAATACAATAACTTTTGTTCAAGCAAAGTACAAGTGTGACAAACCACAATTCAATAATACAGCAGATAATAGTGATAGTTACATCAGGATATGATTAAATAGTGATAGTTACATCAGGATGTGATTAAATACAAAGTACTACAGGTTAAACACTTGGCAGATTACAATATTCTGAAGTACAGGATTAAATGCAGTAAAATAGGGGGCAGATAAGAGCAAAATAAAGCACATTTACATGTACTGGGTTAGTGGTAGGAGAGCCGAAATGTGTGGGTTGCTAGGCGTGCTCTTGTGATAACTCTCTAATTTGACAAGACCATTAGAAAAGACCATTAATAAACAGCTACTAGGAGGGCCAGCAAAATATGCCTTTTTAATTGAAAGCATCTTCCTTTTTGGAGGAAGTACTGCACAGCCGAACACCTTTGTATCTTTGTTACTGAACAGTCTTTTGTCTGGTATTTTTGTTTTTTTGCACGACCGACATTGTTAAACTGAAGAAGCAACCCTCCCATCCTGAGTAATGCAGTACCATTAGTGGTATGAGTAAATCCAGCAACCCTTTTAAACACAAGTAAATAAGAAGCTGTCCTCAATGTGAGGACTGGTAATAAGAGTCTAGGTAATCCTTACTTCAGTAATCTTCTGTTTCTTAGCAGTGACTGCGCCAAACAGCTATCATGTCATTCAGTTTGTCCCTCAAAATAGAATGTTGCCTCATAAACAAAGTTTATAAACTCATGTGCTCTCCCAATGGAACAGAATGGTTTGATTACTCCGAGAGACACCAAATTGGCAAAACAGCACAGATAAAAAATCTTGGGAAATTTATTTAAGGATCAAGCCATCAAAAAAGTTAAATTAAAAATGGCATAATGAGTCGTAAAAACTTTCGTACAGACATCATTGCAACTGCAAAAGCGGATGGCCAGGAGCTTCAGTATTGGCATGCCTTGCTGGTAGGAGATGAAGATACCATTATCAGCATCATTGATGAACCAGAGTCACACAGGATCCTAAATGCCATATTCGATACCAGCAACGTTGATGAATGGAGGAATTACAGGTTTAACTACAGGGGTCTGCGTATGTAGAATTCAAAATGTAATTTCCATGCATGCTGGCAGCATCATATATTTTCTATATCAATCGAGGTCAGGTTTTGAAGATACAGGTATCAGCCCTGTAAACTTTTTGTTTTACTTTGTCTTTGTCTATGCTGTTGGAAATACATGTGGGTGTATTAATGTGCTTTTAAATTTACTGAAATTCTGTAAGTATAATATCTGGCAATGATTATGTTACACAAAACTAAAACTCAGATGTGATATTTTATATAACAAAACACATTGTACAGAAAGCAGTATTAAGTGAATAATAATAATAATAATAATAATAATAATAATAATAATAATAATAATAATAATAATAATAATAATGCAACTGTAATGGCTTGCACTATTTTTGGAGAATTTCCATTATTGGACACTGACAACATTCATGTCTGTGGAAAATGGGACTGTTCTTGTTTAGATGTAACATTACAAAGACACAAAAATGTCACATGTTAAAACAAAACCAAAAATAGTCAAACAACTGACTAGCTTTGCATTATTATTATTATTATTATTATTATTATTATTATTATTATTATTATTATTATTAATCAACATAGAAAAAATCAATATCTGACAAACATAGAATAGTGGTCAATACAAACTTCATTCAGTTTCCCTGTATGTGGGTCTATAAATTAACCTGAGCAAGCAGGGCTCCAGAGAGAACACATTTTCTCTGCTCTAACCCTTCCAGGTTTCTTAGAGGAGCACTTTGAAAATGCCTTTACACCACGTCTTTCAGACTGTGATACATGCGCCGGTAACTGTTTCAGTGTCATGCAGTATACAGTATAAATGTGTATATCAATGGGGCCCTGGAAAGCTTTTCTAGTAGCCCTGCTGCTAAGGCATAGGGATGTTGGGTCAGATATAGTTCTCGAAAGCCAGCTGAGCTTTGCTAATATTAGTATCAGTTCTTATTACGTGCAAACTTAGCAGAAAGTGAAACCAAACTGGTCATGCAGGCTGCTTGAAGTGGATCCTCTGTGTGGGCAGGGTAACATTGTAAGGTTGCCAAATATCGACAAACACAGGCATTAAACACGAAGGTGGTGAACTGTCCAGTGGAGAGACTATTGCAGTACAACAGGCTACTCACAGACATACAAAAAACAAAAACAAAAAAGCTAATCTCAACACAGAGGGAGCTCCAAATAACAGCTCAGTCTTAGAGGACTTAAACAAACACAGGACTGTGCATTCATGGATGTCTGGAAAGTGTCCTCTTACGGTATATAAGGGAGAAATTGATATAATCTTTAACCTTTGACATGTCAGATATTTTTCACATTTCCATTGTAGTTGTTTACAAACCATTCGATCTGATATGACTGATATGCCCTGGATAAGGGCTTCTGCTAAGAAATAAATAATGACATATCCCCTAGGTCAGTGGTACTCAACTGTAGCCCTCAAGATCGATTCCAGTCCTGGTTTTTACTCCAAGCATGTGCTTAACTGAAGCTGTTAAGAGGCCATTAACTAATTTAGGACCTGCTTGGAATAAAGACCAGGACTGGAATGGATCTCGAGGGCCAGAGTAGAGTACCACTGTCCTAGGTTATATAAAATTATTATTATTATTTATTTCTTAGCAGACACCCTTATCCAGGGCGACTTACAATTGTTACAAGATATCACATTATTTTTACATACAATTACCCATTTATACAGTCTGGTTTTTACTGGAGCAATCTAGGTAAAGTACCTTGCTTAAGGGTACAGCAGCAGTGTCCCCTACCAGGGATTGAACCCACGACCCTCCGGTCAAGAGTCCAAAGCCCTAACCACTACACACTGCTGCCCATAAAAGGGAAGTCCCATTTCTAGTTTTGATTCATTTTTCTACCTGGCTGTTAAAAGCTTTGTGATGTTTTTCTTCCTAGATGAAAAGCGCTTTATCATTAAAGGCAGTAAATAAAAACAACTTGTATTGTATTGTAATATAAATGAAATTAAAGACATCATATTGGAGCGTGATCCTAATTTTCTATCTCGCCTTGTACAATTGGTGCAACCCCCCTACACACTACAGTAGCTTGCCTCTTGTTGCTTGTGATTTCAGGGCTGTGGTCATTGACATATGAGCAGGAGCTGACGACCCCTCTGCACATCACAGCGAGCCGTGGCTACACCGATTGCCTGAAGCACCTGCTGATGAGAGGCTCCGAGGTAGACATAGCCCCGGGGGGAAGGACTGCCCTCCACGATGCTTGCAGCAACGCCACCACAGAGTGTGCCAAGCTGCTGTTGACTTACGGAGCGAGTGCCAACTCAGTTACAGAAGACGGCTTCATGCCCCTCCATTTGTGCACCACCCCACAGTCATTCCAGTAGGTTTTTGTGTCAGAAAAAACTACAGCTATGCATCTGTGAATACTAGGGGGCAGATTACATCTAAATTCTGTGAACCGCCTTAGCTGAGGCAGGATAAATGTTGGTTAAAATAAAATAGAAATTCCCAATGCTCCCTAGTTGCTTGGTATTAAAACAAAAATTCCCAGCAGAAAAGGAATTTTGTGGTTTCTTCAATGTTGCGCCTTGTAAGAGGAGTGTTATTTAACAGGACATAAAAACACATTCATTCAAGAGTTGTAGAACCTGCATTAGGGTTATTGTTTAATGTCCCGTTGATATGGTGTATCTGCAGTAAAATCCTTGGAGAAAGTGAAATTTAAATTAATACTTTTAATCTTTGAATTACAGGCTACACCTGGACAGTACTCCTGCTGTATGTACTGCCATAGAGTTTTCAAAAGTCTACAAATAGCATGAACCTTTTTTTTAGCTACAATATCAGATTTTACAGTGTCTCTGTAAGCAAGCACACATTGTATTAACCGGCACCATTTTCTGGTCCCAAGCAAAGCTGGGTTAGACAGGTTTTACTATACAATGTTGGATGCTGCAAATTCTGTCAAAAGCTTTGCAAAACCTCTGTGGTTGAGTGACATATATTAATAAACATATTTAGCTCAGCTATTAATTGTTAGTGTTTATATATTGTTTGTTTATTTATTTGTTTAATTTAGATAATAGAACATTCCAACTGTATGCTGTTGTTAACTTGAGGCATTTGCGTGAAGTGCAGCAAAAAAAAAGTAATACATTTTTTAGTGTTCTTTTTTTGCACAAACCGTAATGTATGCTGCATAAGAACCATTTGTGCATCTTCTCAGAATGCAGATGAACCTTGGCTTTAGATTTAATCTTAATTTTACCTCAAAGTCTCGCCTGCCCATTTGGAATGACCTCCAATCCATATGAACCCTAAAATGTCAATATCGGACCCGTAATTAAGATTAACCAATGCATTGATAAAACTTTTCAAAATTAGGAAGTAAAAAAAAGTAGTAGACTCTTCACAGAAGCCTTCAAATACAAAATTGCATGTCATATTATTGTACATAGTAATATAAAGTAGGCATTGAGAAATTATTATAACCACTAATACTATTATTCATTTTTAGTTAATTGATTTTATTTAGTTTATTTTGGTATATCAATTTTTTTTTTTTTTTTAGTGTTACATAGCTATGGATGATACAGCTATTTGTTTTTGCATTTTATTTCCGTTACAGATGTGCCAAACTCCTACTGCAGTTTGGTGCCCATGTGAATGGATGCAGCTTGGACGATGACGACACTCCCCTGCACTTGGCAGCGCGCTACGGCCTGGAGGAGCACGTCGATCTGTACCTGCGGTATGGCGCGGCCATGGAGAAACTGAACGATGAGGGGCAGACCCCGCTCAATGCTGCCTGCTCACAGCCACACAGTGCAGAGGAACTGGAACGCTACTACCACATCTGCAAGCGGCTGGTCGAGGCCGGGGCCAACATCTTCACCAGTGACCAGGACAAGCAGACCCCTCTGCACATGGCCTGCAAGAACGTCAACCCCAAAGTGGTAGAGCTGCTGCTGCAGAAGGGGTCCAACGTGAATATCATGAGCTACAGCAGCAACGCACCCATGCACAACATCCTTAAGGGGGTAGCCTTCAAGCTGGAGCACCAGCCAGAACTCATTGTCCGCTCCCTTCTCAACTACGGCTCCATCCGCGTGTGGCCCGAGGCACTGCCCAAGGTGAGTGCACTGCAGGTTTTTACAGCTTCGCAAAGACACACAATATACCTGATTAGGGTGGTTGCAATGAACAAATCACAAAACCATATAACAATAACAAATCCAAAAAAACAAATACTCAAGGAGTGCTGTTTAACACATTATTTTGTGGTTCACAGTGCTTTTTTTTATTACTTATTTATTTTTTACATCGAAGAAGGCACTAGCCTAAACGTAAATGTTTCTCTCAAAAACTGAGTAATACTCAGTGGATACAAATGATTAGTTATATGTACAGAAAGAAAATATGTTAGAAGATATTTCAAGGAGAGTTGAAGTCTTATTTTGAGACGTGTTAGAATTTATCCGGAACACCCTGCTGTTCTTCGAAAGAGAGATCTCTGATATCGACAGGGTAGACAAGACCTTAAATGCCTCATCCACTGTGCTGCCTCATCTTAGGCAGCACAGTGCCCCGTAGCACCATGCTGGGGTCAACCCTTCACTATGGTTGTGAATATCATCCCTGTTCAGGGAAAGCTGCATCCTTCTCTCCAAACACACTTGCATGTTTCAAATAAATTGTCTCGCTCCTAATTAGGCAGTGTTAATAAGAGATTAATTAGTGATAATTGCTGATTTTCCCTGCAAATCCCCCAAAGGGGGAGGTCCAATCTGCTCAGTTCTCTGAGTGTTTAATTATTTCCCACATTCCCAAGGTTTTTTTCTCTCTTCTCAATGCCAAACAGGGGGCTGAAATGTACAGGGCACACTCGACAGCTGCCTTTTTCAAAGAATTTTAGCTCAAACTCAAGTGGAAGGGATGTTTTAGGGCCCTGTGGCAGTGTGCCCCGCCCCTGTGTGTATTTTGTGTTATGTGTTGCGTGTGGTGTGTTAATGTTGGTGTTTAGATGTTGGTGCGTGGGATATAAATGGGTCTGTGTAGCACGAGTGATTTAAAATATAAGTTGTATTTAGGCACATGCAGATAAAGTATGTAACAGTATGTGAGCACGGGATTGCACAAATTAGTGCCGAGATTCAAGTGAATGATTAATTAGTAATTGAGTCTCGGCACAGCTGTATATATAGAGCAGGGCTACTCAATCCTGGTCCTGGAGGGCTGCTGTCCCTCCTGGTTTTTGTTCCAACTGTACCCTAAATTACTTCATTGGACCAATTAAGTGCTTATTAGAAGCTTAATTGGTCCAATTAATCAATTTAGTGTACGGTTAGAACAAAAACCAGGAGGGACAGCAGCCCCCCAGGACCAGTGTTGAGTAGCCCTGATCTAGAGGCACGAAGCACTGACTCGGGGTTGTGTGTTCGGTGAGTGGAGAACGGGTGTGGAGAGGAGGTAAAAAGGGTTAAAAACTAAAATAGCAATTGCTAAAACATGCTGGCTTATAAACCAGCACAATACTTGTTATTGTTTGTCGTTTGTTTGTTTGTTTGGCCATAGTGCCGTTTTGTTTTGTCAAAGTGTTTTTGTTTTCTGTTTAAGCCTTTTACTTTACAATAAAACACTGAGCGCCACAGCATCTCAGTTTCGCCCGCAGTTGCTGTGTGTCTTGCATTCATTTCCTGGCCTGACGTCACCCCTACAGCCAGCCTGTTCACACATGGTGTCAGAAATGTGCATGCTGTAAACTATAGTGTATTTAAATATTGATTTTTGCATTGTAACCCTGTACTGCCCTATAAATCGTCTTGGATAAAGGTGTCTTCCAAATTAATAATAACAACAACAACAACAACAAGAGTATGACCTTCAGATGTGTGCTTTTAGGTACTGAAGTACTGCTGTCCTTCTCCCAGGACTATTGAGGCTCTGATGAACGCCTATGACCGCCTCAAAATCACAGACGCCTGGTTGGAGGCTGTTTCTCCTGAAGTCTTCCAGGTGAGTTACAGCAATAACAAGAATTACAGACTGGTTTGGCATCACTGTTTAAATTGGACCCCATTATTTTCTTCTGTGTTTTTATCTCTGTATTATTCTTCAAATTTTTTGCATATATCTGGGGAACCGCTTATCTAATTGTCATGAAAACTGGTATTAACATTATAGAGAATATCAGATTTGCAGGATATAGAGGATTGTGGGTGTCACATGTACATTTTTGCATATATCTGGTGAACTACTTATCCAATTGTCATGACACTTGGTATTAACATCATTTAGCGTACGTTTTTGAGAGTAGCAGATTCTGGGGAAATATATAAGTTTCTTGTCCATACATCCCTCCATCCAGGGTTAGAATCCTGCAGAAAATAGTGAGTGGACTCTATAGAATTAATAGTCGAACGTGTTGAACATCTTACTGTTGGGTAGATTGTCTATGGAAGGTTCCCAGCCCAGAATAAAGAAAAGGAGACTCTCACTCTCTAAAATAGGAGGGCTATCCTTGCCTGTTCTTTAGAAATATTATTTGGCTGCAAGGCTATATTTGGTGCAATACTGGATTTTCAAAAATGTTAATGCCAGATGTACCCACATGAAACCATTTGGAAAACAATCTAATTGGTCCGAAAGAAAATTGTTTAAACATTTAAAATAAAATTTAAAAATTACATACATACACAAAATGTCTGGTATAATGTTTTAAAAATGTTAGGATTAGACAATGATCATTTAAAACCAGAGAACAAAGATATATCATCCACAAAAAGAGAGAGGCAACTAACAAGGCCTTGATGTCACATATTCACTGTAATGAAGAACATCCTCCTGCTTTCATCAATGTATTATAACAATAATAATAATAATAATAATAATAATAATAATAATAATAATAATAATAATAATAATAAAAAGTTGGACATAGCAGGTCACAAATAAAAAATAACACAGCAAGATGTATGCAATAAGATAAAGAACAGAAGGCTTCATATTATAGCCTAGCAAAAATATGTGTGTGGTGTCATTGTAAACACTTGTATGATATTAAATAATTTTCGCTTTGTATTATAAGCTTTCACAATTATTTTCAGCAAATCGAGAGATCTTGCAGGAACGACCACCTGGAAGTTGGTTACTTATTCCCGGTTCCTTATTCGCGGTGTAGTTGACAAAGCAGCGTGTCCTTTTTCTGTGTGTTTTAAATCACTTACACATCTTGCTCTATTAATGTATTGCTACTATATAACAGATAGCCACTCCCTCTTTCAAGAAACACTAAAATATTAATAAAAAAATCTGTATCAGCAGCATAGCGGTACCCCATATATTACCTGCTTGTTTTGTCCCACTTAACCTCTTAGACGGTTTGCTCACGCAGGGTCGATGAGCAAATGTTGTTTTTCATCAACTCTGTTGGATAGTGTTTAGTTTGTCAGTTTTGGAAGAAAAAAAAACAAGGTCAGCTGTTACGCTAATTTTCACTTAGTTTACTGAATCAACACATTATTATTTTGTGATAACATTCTTTAAAAAAAATAAATGTAATCAACATCTAAAAACCAGTTGTCTGTGAATTTCAGTTAACGGTGCTGCTTGTCAATTCCAGTGACTGTCTGGCCAGAGAGCACACACAGACTCAATACAAGGAAGGGTTGCGTTAGGAACATTAAAGGATGAAGTATTGGGGAGAAATAAAATAGGCTACTACTCAAGATAAATAAGAATGTAGATGGAGTGCGAAAAATGCTGTTTCATCAAAAAAAGTTAGTGGACTGTGTCCACCCCCCAGTCTAACACTGCCTCCATCTGTATGTCACACTTATGTTTCTGCATGTGGAGGACAGCTTATCAAATTGTGATTAAACATTTAAATACCATTTCTTAATCTATACTATGCTGTACTTACTGTTCATCAATGTTTTCATCATACTAATCATTTTGAATGTACAGTCATCGTGGGGGGTGTATGTTACTGACAAACCTCTTTCTTCATTACTTAAACTGGAAGTTTTAATTGAGACCACTTTTTCAAAGACTTGTGGTGGGAAGGCATTTGAAGTACAAATCAATAGAACCATCAGAAGCAGGAAAGGGCATTCTTGCCTCTCGAATGGGTTTTTCTACCTTTTTCTCACCTTGTTTGGCGTTTGTGATTGTTGCTAGAGGTTCTGAACTCCAATGCTGGGTTCTAGCTTTATTTAACAGACTTCAGCTTAATTCACTGCAGATTTACATTCCAAGCTGCTCCATGGTCTGTGAATTCTTCATTGTAGTTATGTGAGGCTGGTTTTACATGTTAAAAGCCCACAGCTTAACATGACTTTCCCTTATGTGTTAATAAACATCTTAATTTCTGGGGACACTGGGGGTGGGCACAATGGAGGGGTGTGCTGTAGATCATTTTAGAGATAACGGAGTTAAAAGATGCCTTATTTTATTTTTTTGCCAGAAACATCGCTACTTTTATGAGTCACTCTTTGCCCTGGCTAACAGACCCCGATCCCTCCAGCACCTGGTTCGCTGCAAGCTGAGGAAATACTTGGAGGGCCGGCTTCACCAGGCGGTGCCCAAGCTCGGCCTGCCCACCTTCCTACAGAACTACCTGCTGCTGCACTTCCGCGACTGCCTGCACTAACCCGCACAATAAATGCAGTGCAATTTCTTATTAATTTGACCAATATAAACCCTTTCACCTAGAAGCACAAACAGCACCCCTAAATCCCTGTAGAACAGCTATATTTTCCTGAAATTGATTTTGCTAAAAAAAAATTTAAAATGCATTTACTTTGCAGTTAAATAAATACATAATTAGTCTGCGCCTGTGTGTATGGGCTAGATATAATACTGATAATCCAGTATTACAGGAAAGGTAATAAAATATGGGGTGTCGTTTTGCCCAAACTGCACAAGATGGCATCTTGTATCACAATAAGAGGAACCCTACACACCATCTATTCCTTCATAGTACATGATGCCAAGTTGAATTAATGTGTTTAATTGACAATTATATTTTTTGTATTAATTACTGAAATAAAGGAGTAATACAATAAAAGCTTTAATATTTACCTTTTAGCTGACAGAGATACAGATCCCTGATTCTTGTGTTTTAAGCGTTGACTAAAATTGATTGAGATATACTGTGTCAAGTAAATGGTTTGATGGACATGTAAATCACATTTTAGATTTTTGTTTTTTACTTTTATACATTCTGTGTGCATTTTGCTCAAACTACTGAACATATAAATTCCACAGCGCTTGAATTTAAACAACTGTTGGTTTGCAAAAAAAATTAAATTAAATGATTTAAAAATACATGTAATTGTCTATTTCTACTCTTTGAACACTGTCTGAAATGGGTTTTGTATTAAAGTTACTGACCACAAGGGAGTGCTGTAGGCTGTAATTCCACACAGTTCCATACTCAGTGCTTATCTGATGCCAGAGCCCTTTCATGAGTGTGCTCTGAAAACATAATTGAAATAGTGTTAAAACTTTTCACAAAGGGTCTATTTTAGCCACCGTTCAACACTTTTTACTGCTAATAAGGACATTAAAATCAAATCTTCTCAGTCTTATACACATCTTTATTTATTTTTTGCTTAACCTGTGGTTAAAGATCAATATTAATGCATTGTAAATGTATAGATTACGAAGGTGCTTTGTGAACCTCCTAAAAGCTCCATCTTGATCTGAAGACCTCAGCTGCCGTTTGCCTGGTCTTCCCCCACACTTGCCAGTTTACCAAACTAGGCCATATAGTGCTGTAGTTAAGCTTCATCCTACTTCTGGACTGAAATAGATTTTCAGCCAGGCCTCCAGAGGTGTGCATTAATTGACTGCACTACACCTCCTTATGAGTTTGATTTGGGGATTTCTGTGAATCTAGCTTAAAGAGCTTTGAGCCAACCCAGCCAGTAAAGATCATCACCTTATATCCCAGAGCACAACACTGCTTGTGGCACTATATGTGTGTACTGTATTAAGGGTTTAAGATAGCTTAAATGAATATATCATTTTTTTGTTAATCAAGAAATCTGCTCAAATTATATACGATGAAAATATACAAAAAAGTAATTACTTTGAACAAATGCATTCAGTCTGCTTAACAATTCTTAATGCTTTTACTAAAACATTGGTCTTCCTCGTGGTTTTATAGAGTTTAACTTTTATTTAAAAGGTTGGTTTACTGAAGGATTTTGGGTAGACTATTACAACAATTGCATATCACAAACATGATCTGATAATCATTTTAAAGAAAATGTCCATATTAAAATCCAAATATGTATTAACTGGTTGGGCACCAATGCAAGATACTAATTCTCCAATCCAATGTACAATGGGAGTAGAAGAGATCTTGCCAAAAGTAGCACCACTGAAAAAAATATAAAAAGAGATATATTTTGCACAAGTTTGTTATAATGAAATCTACATTTCCTGTGATGTGTTGCTATCTGGACTAAGCCCATGCTAACCTAACACCGCAGGTTCCTAACTTGAGCTGCTCAGCTACTCTTGTTCTGGAGTTGTCATGCTGAGGGATACTTTGCTTTATAAATCCACTTGTACAGCAATCATAGATGTGTTATAAATATACATTATCTGCCATGCAATTTCTTCCTTCAATATACATTAATGGTTGTCCACCAGTCTAAAATTACCTCATTTGTTTGATGCTTTATCTACAGTAAACGATTTCTAACTGTAATTGCACAACCATTTCCCATGGAAAGGTATATTTACTATTCTGGTCTGTGGTAAAATAAACCCTGATATGCATTGTGTCTAATTATTAATCATTAGCACAATAATAATAATAATAATAATAATAATAATAATAATAATAATAATAATAATAATAATAATAATAATAATACCAATGTTCAGAGGAGAACGATATGTCGATATGTTTTTATAAATCAGTTCAAATTTTTGTGTAGTCGGCCATCTTTTTTTTTACTTTGCTTAATAGTTAAAAATGAATAACATCTCCTATCTATATAGCATAGGCTAAAATAGATTTCTTGTGAAAATACTGACCTTCTAATTCAGGAAAACCAAACAAGCGTTACATTGAATGAGAGACCGCATTCTACATAAATTATGCATGACTGAGTAGGCTATATAAAACAAAATCTACTGTAACTACTATATCCGGAGGCGTCTGTTAAAATGTGTGTTTGTTTATTATTATTATTATTATTATTATTATTATTATTATTATTATTATTATTAAGGTGACAGAATTAAATAGCCCCAACTTTTTTGCGCGAAAGTTTACTGTTTCATTCCGAGCTGTTTGTTACTATGCATGTATGTATGTAAGGTCACTACGGTACTATTCTTGTAACCCATTCTTCTAGGTTAATCGTAATAGCATATTTTTAAATGCAAAGTATAGCATGACATAAAAAGCATTATATATATATATATATATATATATATATATATATATATATATATATATATATATATATATATATATATATATAGCAGGAGAGAGCATCATTGTTTGGGATCTAAGCTACCTCTTACTGCAGTTTCACACTCATTCATAATGATAAACTGTAATCTTCTTCAACACCTCTCTGCACGCTGTGCTGAAACATTAAAAAGGTGCAAAGGCAATTATAATCGCACTTTCTCTGTCAGCATAATGATGATGTATGTGTATGTAATCTGGGACATTGATGGTGGTTGCTTTAAAAAAAGTACGTAAAGAAAGAAAGAAAGAAAGAAAGAAAGAAAGAAAGAAAGAATTACATTTGAAATATAGGTCTGTTGCCAGCAGCATCCGTAATGTAGGTAATAAGATCATTTATATGTAAGCCTATTTTTTACTGCGCACTTTTCTGTTGTTTTTTTTTTGTACGTATCCGGCGAATTAAGGACGGCTTTATTCATCCTGAATCAAATCATCTTTAATCAACTAATTTATACAGCATACCTCTAACATACAATAGGCCCACGTACTTATATTATGTTAAAAGCAAGGTTTTAATATTTAGGCCTACTGTTCAAAGTGTGGGTTTCCTCAATACAGACGTAGACTACCGTTCACACCCACAGTGTCCTGAATACGACGTGGAAATTAAAATTGTCCTGCAGAAAAATTAAAATCTCACAAAAATTCGGGTGGGTTTACCGCTGCGCCACACACTTCCATTTTTTAGTATTTTCCGAGTTAAACATAAAAAGCCAGATATAAATGGTAGAATACACAAACGATTGTTTTTGTTTTATTTCTTATTTATTTTCTTTTTTTCAATTTATTTGGGGAAATGTATTGTTTGAAGCAGTAATTCTTTGCATGGATATTTAAAGAGGCACACACATGTATGAAAACAAAATACTTTGATATCAAGTGGTGGAGAATCAATGACTTGTGTCATAGTGAGTAATGTGCTGACCTGGGTAATGAACCTGTCAATGCATTCCAAGTGCTCGTGACAGGAAAGGTATAGGCTACTTAAAGCAAGAACATACACATCTCCACATGAATCGTTTTTAATAATTTCCACTTAAATACATTAACTTTTACTTACGTGTATTATTATTATTATTATTATTATTATTATTATTATTATTATTAGAGAAGCGGAAAATATTTACCACACGTTTTAACTACGGTTATCTAACCTCAATAAAAGTCTGTATCATCGGTATGGCTATATCATTTTATTTATTAATAAAAGTATTACAATTTACATTAGAATAATGAGGAAACCATTTATTGTGTTCCAAAAAGTTCAATGGACTTAAAAGGGTCAGTATAAATCATGAATGATCCCTTGCTAAATGTTCATGCCTGATTTTTTTTTTTTTTTTTTTTTTTTTTTAAACAAAGTATATCACTGTATATGGTTTATATATGCCACTAATTAAATACCGGTGTATTATTAGCCTGCTCTGACCTTCCACGATGTTCTTGAAAATTAGATGAAAACCCCAAATGTTCAATATTTGGTATTATTCGGAAATAAATAAATAAATATAGCTATTGAATCGTATGATTGAGCCATCAAGCAAACCTATTGCATGATGGGAAATAAATTGTGAGACTAAACAAAGAACCGGGTAAATAAACCGGATAAATAAAAATAAAAACGATTTACCTTTAAATAAAAAAATAAATAAATAAATAAATAAATATAGGAGAAGCTAGAGGATTTGTGCGAGGGTCTAATTGAGAATGTGCATTTTGAATTATGTTAGACGTACTACATAATGCTTTATTAACATGACAGGGATATTAGGTGACACTATAGGCTATATCTTAAAGCAACACACAGTATTCAGATTTCACCCACTTTAAAGATGCGCACTTTGTAATCCGCTTCCCAAAATCGGGGGATTATCTGGGATCAATGGCATGCATGAAAGGGACTTGCACTTTCGTGCACTTTTTGGTTTGGACCCTGGAAAGCACAATGCTGAGCGCAGCTTGGTAGTTTATAGAAAGTTTGCTCTCTTCTTTTTGTCGCGATCAAGTCGAAGAGGGGTAGAGGGACGCGCTTTGATTGGAGTTTGATACTCACAGTTCACTCGCTAGGGGGAAAAAATGGCAGAGAGGGAGGGGGACGGTCTAGTTTCAGTAGATCAAAGGAACGTAATGTTGAATGGAGTCATTTGCAATTATACGAATAATTAGCATCTCTGGCCCTCCATTGCTAATCAGAGCTCGAGCTCATAATATTCTGATATTTCAGTGCAATCAGAGGGGGCAGTTCAAGAGCGCTCGCGCCCCCCATGGCTCAATAGGGACTAATCATCAAGTATATGAACCGCTTTAAGCAACAAAAAAGAATGAATAAAACAGCCCAAATTAACACTGCAGAAAAACAACGTCTTGAATATTCATTTCACAGAAAATAGGGATAGGCCTATGTGTAATTTAAGACAAACAACAGGGGGGAGTTTTTTTTTCACAACCAACTTGAAGCACAGGTGAATATAGCCGCACCATGAATACATGAGTTTGTATTACCCACTTATAATTTCATCGGTCTTTGACATTGTTTTAAATCGTGCAGAATAGCGACACAAGATGTAAACTGTAGTCTCGCACCCGTGTTACTACTGCAGATTACGGTCTTTAAAAATGTAATTCTTTAAGTCTTTAAATAATAACGTTCACTAAAGTATCTCATTCGCAAATACCAAGAGTTATTACAAAGATTTCACATAAATCTTTATTAATATGTATTGTCTAAATAACAAATAATTTAGTTTATGGCTTTATTGTTTTCTTTATTTCCACGGCACATCTCGTCCTTTTATTTTCCCATTGAGTTTCCCTCTCATTATTCTAATCTAATTTTCCACAAAATATCCCTCTCCGGGGGATAATTATCTTGCACTACACTGAGGCCAAACACATTCTTTATGCACCGACAAAAAGGGAAAAGGAGAAGAAAAGGCTTTTTAAAGAAAAGTGCAAGAGAAAAAAACATCTGCCTACCCTCTTTTCCAGCTTCTGTCCCATCCGCCCCTAAACTTTAACAATACAACCCTTGTTTTAAGTCTTCCCAACCCCCCCCCCCCCCCCCCCAGCCTAAGTAATTACTAATCATCAATCAAAATTAATAATAGTTGATTAGGCTGGTGTGGTCAGAGATTAGGAAAGGGGAAGGGCGTAAGACATATCTTATACCGCTTCCAATCAGTCGGGACCAAAGTAAGGGGGTTGGGTTCCCAGTGTCCATTGGTATCCATTGGGAACCTGCCGCTTCTCTCCAAGCCAAAAAAAAGTCAGGGGCTGAACAAGGAAATGAAGCGTAATTTGAGGAAGATGGATGAGTCTTGAGGGCAACACCCCCTCCCATCCCTCTTCTGTTGCTTATGATGAGAGAGAGAGAGAGAGAGAGAGAGAGAGAGAGAGAGAGAGAGAGAGAGAGAGTCAGTGTCAGTAGGCAGACAGCGCATTGGTTTACTAGAGACTGGAGGCTCCTAAAGAGCTACAGTACTGCGATAATCAGGATAACGAGTGAGCAAGAAAAAGAATCACTGACTACAGAAAGCGGTGAACACAAGGATTTATACCTTGGAGGAGGAGGAGGATTTGAGTTTTTAACCAACTTTCTGCAGACATCCATCATGCAGAGACCCAGTGGCCAAGGGACCGCTTTTTCCATTGACTCCTTAATTGGGACTCCCCAGCCCCGGTCTGGGCACTTGCTATACACAGGCTACCCGATGTTTATGCCTTACCGACCGCTTGTCATTCCTCAAGCCCTGTCCCATTCACATCTTCAGTCGGGCATCCCTCCGTTGGCCCCCCTGGCTTCGTTTGCCGGGCGCCTTACTAACACTTTCTGTGCCAGTTTAGGGCAAGGGGTGCCATCCATGGTGGCCCTCACCACGACGCTGCCCAGTTTTTCTGACCACCCGGATAGCTTCTACCCACCCCAGGAGCTTCCCGGACCCCGGCTAACAGCTGACTTGACCGGAAGGAGACAAAAGAGCCCCGATTCGGATGAACTATCTGCACGAGACAAGGCTTCAGAACTTCTTAACTTCTCGGAAACTTTTGAAACTATAACAGGTGAGCTTATTTATATCATTGCGCCGATACTCAGGTGATGCACATTGTTATATTGAAATAGAAACAAGTTAGAAAATACATTAGGTTTCTATAAATTCATGAATCAAAGGGAAAACAATCGATATTTATTTTTTTCCCGATATTTTGAAACTTAATAGCCTACAGATCAAATTGGTTAGGTAGTTTACAACAGTATTGCAGCAAATGTTTCCTATTTTCTTCTGAAAATAAAATGGGTTGTGCGTTACAAATATGATTTAAGTTTAAATAAACATTGTTGCAATAACATTCGATCTTAAAAGAAGTGCAAAGTGTAGCTATACATACAAATACAAATTATAATAGCCTGGTATTGAGAAAGAAAGACGCAACCTACGGCGATAACATTTGCACCACTGTTATTCCTTGTGATACTGCCGATTTTGTAGTTTACACGGTTCACAACAGAACACTTCATATTTTAAAACATTTGCATTATCATTATTAAACTACTAAATGTACCAATTTATAAATAAGTATCTTCATATTGGTCACTTAAAAAAACGTATGATTCACAATTGCGTCTTGTTTTGGGGCATCTGGTGAATTCATATTCATAATATATAACATTTAAGGAAACCGTATTCAACATTACATTTTATAAAATACATTTAGGTGACATCATTGACTAGTAGAGGCTATGTACTTACAAAATATAACTTAAAATATAAGGCGCATATTTTTTAATGATAAAATATGGTTTGGATCCTGAGTTAAACAGGACTTTGGAACAATATCCTAAGAAAAGGGATAGGATTTAAAAAAAAAAACAAATGAAGCACTTATTTTTTCATTGTAAATTCTCCCTGGATATAGGCTGTATTCATAAAGATTGTATTTTTAATAGACTGATTGTTTCAGATTTGAATGCAATCATTCCAATACAATGAGTTATTGACGCTTTGAACTAGACACCAAAAAAGCGTTTTCTCCAATTCCTTTTATTTGGTAGATTTATTCCACAATAATATTAAAAACTGTTAATATTATTGCTAATGAAAAAAAAAAGTTTTAATAAAGAGGAACCGACACACATCACATAATGTACCCGTTTTCCTATCCCAAGCAGCATCTGCTGTCATAAACCCTTCTTATGTGAAAACTGACAACGATAAAAGTTGATAATAGCAATTCCTTATTGTCAACTTTAGTGGAAATAACCACTTTGTGACATATTTATCTTTTTTTTATCAACTTTGATATTTCTTTAAATAACCAACATAATACAGATTAAGTCAAATGTAGCCATTATTTCATTTTTTTTAATGCTACTGCGCTTACAATGACATACAGGCTTAACTTGACTTGAACTGTCTAAATGACTTCTTTAAGTAGTTTAGTACAATTGTAAGTGCACCAGTGAGTTCCGACTTCGGTACCCTGACTTCACGGGCCCTTGATGATTTCAATGCTATTTAGCAAATGAATGATTTGCTGATTCTGTAATGAAGTGCAGGCATTGTAGCCAATTATTGATCTAAGACAAGCAAAATTGGCAGAATAAGAACTGAACAATATTGATATGTGACGGAACTATACTATTTTTCTGATACGCTGCATATAGCCTCTAAATAGATAGATTAAAAAAATTGAGTGAACACTTGACAGTTGTTTTATAGAAAAGCCTTGTCATAAACACGCCACATGTTCATATAATGAAGGCGACGAGGAGTGATTCGGAGCAAGGAAATGTCTGAAGTTAGGCTACTTGTCTAGTCGCTGATGTATTTATTTATGCGTTTGTTTATTTGTTCAAATTCCAGGTGAGACCAAACTGTACAGCTCAGATGACGAGAAATTGGAAGTGAAATCAGCCGAGACTCCCTGTAGCGACAGAGAGGAGGACAGTTCTGCTGACAGCGAGAACGAAAGCTTCTCTGACGGCAATAACTGCGCTTCTTTGTCCCAAAAGAACAACATTAAGTCTGGGTCTCAGGAGCCGCTACCATTGGGGAACTCCACCGGGAAAAGCAGACGACGCCGGACGGCGTTCACTAGCGAGCAGTTACTTGAGTTAGAGAAGGAGTTCCACTGCAAGAAATACCTCTCCCTCACCGAGCGCTCTCAGATCGCACACGCACTCAAACTAAGCGAGGTCCAGGTCAAGATCTGGTTCCAGAACCGCCGGGCCAAATGGAAACGGATTAAGGCCGGTAATGTCAATAACAGAACAGGGGAACCTGTCAGGAACCCCAAAATTGTAGTCCCTATCCCAGTCCATGTGAACAGGTTTGCAGTACGGAGCCAACACCAACAGATAGATGGGAGCACCAGGCCTTGAAAATTATGGACAAAAGACACTTGTTGTATTCTAAACAACAGCGTATACTGTAAAAATCAATTTGAACATGGAGTTGAACGACAATAACATTACAACAAACCACCAGACTCCGAAACAGCCAAAGCTAACGAAGGGGAATAAAGTAATCAGCATTGAGAGGCTTTTTAAACATCATTGTTAAAGTGTAGCCTATAGTTAAATCATATAATTAGAGAACACAGAAAACGAACATTTTGAAAACATGCAAAAAAAAAAAGTGTTGGAAAACACGAGACGTTTCAGCTTGTAGGTTGGACATGCTTTTTTAGGCTACTGTACATTAAAAACGCAAGCTGTGTTTTATTCATATACACCTTGAAGCTCTGAAACAAACAAACAAAAAACCTCTGCTGGACTCTTAAACCTGCTTCTGTAGCCTCAATTATAGTATTTAGTTATACTTAGTAACAACACACACACACACACACACACACACACACACACATATATATATATATATATATATATATATATATATATATATATATATATATATATATATATATATATATATATATATACACACACAAATACTGTATAAGGAGTAAAAGAAAAAAAAGAAAAAATATCTATTTGCTATACTTCAGAAAGGAAGAGAATCGAAGTCTGGAAAGTAAAAAAATCATCTGTCAGCTCATAATTGTGGCACTGAACTTAAAAAAAAAAAATAGGTATACAAATTCACTCTGCTGAATTAGTTTCCTAATTTAAATAGTAACCTCGTTTTACCTAAATATTATTTGGAGATATGTAAATGTTTACCTATTTATTTTTTTGTAAAATATGTAAATTCTCAATAGTGTCGGGATAAGACACACATGTGCACTAAGAAATGAGATTGTATACAGTTCTTTTTTTTTTAAATCATAATATTTATATGTTGAAATGTGGCAAAACACCACAGTTATAATTTTGTTTATGTTCTGAAATGTTTTCTGTATAAAATGTGTGAATTTGGCGCATGCTTCCTACTTGTAAAAGCTGTTTTTTTTTCTACCCCCCCCCCCCCCCCCTTTATTTTTTATTCCAATTTTTTTTAAACTGTTGTGCAATTTATAGTTCTGTAAATATGTTCTTATTATTTACATAGTTAGCATGTGGAGCAAATGTCTTCGTTCACGTTTCCAGTACAGTTTAGAAAACGTATTCTGCAGTTATATGTGAAATCAAATTGTAAAAAAAACAAACAAAAAAAAAAAACAACAATTCCATGAAATACCAGTTGTATGTATATACCAGTTGTATGTATATAACATTTTTAAATGTGATTTAATAAATCACACAGGTCTATGTAAACATACATGTACATTTGTGGTTTCAATAAATTATTTTATATCAAAAACAACGAATATCTTGTATTAAATAATACATATTTTGTGTACCTTTTTCCTGGATATAAAAATATAATGTATTTTACATAACTTAGATATACGTTGTATTCCCAGTGTTCTATTTAGCTTAACAATTGAGCCTTTTTCAGCCAAAATTATAGTGTCAAATAACACCTGGCTGTGCCATGAACAATCATCTGATATCATTGTTGCATGACAGGTGCCAGAACTATAATATCATAATGACCACCTTACAATTATTTTTACGAATAAATATTTGTTTATGTGTAATGTAAACAAACATTATAGATATACAGTATATATGAGGCTCAGTAGCATGAACAGCTGGAAATTAGAGTTTGTATAGCAGTACTGGTAAAATATATATATGGACTGAAGAGGAGGGCTATAGTGGAAAATTATTGACCCGAGGAAAGACTATTGTTACCGACGGGGCTATAATGCCCGAAGCCGCAGGCTGAGGTCATTGCACCCTGGAGGTAACAATAGTCTTCCTGAGGGGCATTTAATTTTCCACTATTAGCTGAGTCTGCAGTACATATTTAATATATGAGTCAGTCAAAATATTAAGAGAGGCAAGGTTTGATAGTAAATATGAGGTGTGAGGTGGAGGGTGTTCCTTTGAAAAGGGGCGGGACTGACATTGATGAGAACCAATCACATGACAGACGGAGACTATTGCCCGGTGGTGTAAGGATGTGACGGCAATAGTTAAATCTATTTTTGCTCCTATGATGAGGTTTTAACCAATCACAGACCAGAATTTCCAAGCACTGACGATATATATATATATAGTGCTCACCCGTTATAACGCACCTTGTTATAAGAACATAAGAACATAAGAAGATAAGAAAGTTTACAAATGAGAGGAGGCCATTCAGCCCATCTTGCTCATTTGGTTGTTAGTAGCTTATTGATCCCAGAATCTCATAGTGCAGAATTGGTTATAACACAGTAGGGTGTGGCTCCCATTTGCTCCACAATGCCATTACAGTAGCCCTTTTATATTCGTTATAAGGTGGAACACAAATAGCACGGTCTTGTAACTATGGCTCCCCAATATAGCGTTATAAACGGTGAGCAATATATATATATATATATATATATATATATATATATATATATATATATATATGTGTGTGTGTTAATAGCTGTTTCTGTGGATTGAAAATCAAAATCACACTATTATTCAGGGCGTGAACGATTGTACTATACATTATACCCAGATACCCAGTATCTATCAAACACGGCTATTCAGTATTACCATGTTAATTATATAGACTTCAAAGCACTTGGCACGCTAATGTTTTATGAATACACACACTGTCTCCTTCATTTCTACACTAATTCTGCGTGCAGGGAATGTGTGGAAGTGGGTACACTGAGCCTATTTTCCTATGTAGGTCAGTTGCTGCAGTTGCCTTTTGTTCAGAAATTGAAAAAAAAGCAAGCCCCGGTGATTTAGATAAATAGCGTTTTTTATTAGCCAATCACTGCGGTGAAAGGTAGAAACGGTGAGATTTGTGTTAATGAGAATGGGGGTGATTCGTCCCTGTTTAGGAGGGAATGCTGGTTCACAGAGGAGTGATGGATCCTCATTAAAGTGGTTATTTCCAACACTTTGTAATGAACTTCACAATCAGTCACTGCTGTTGGGAGGAGAGGAGGGGGGAGGCGCAGTACTCCCGTTTCAAACAACCAAGTCCTCTTTCTGTGGCCCTGATGCCAAGTACTTCAGACCTTTCACCTATAGGGAATAACGCTTTACCACTATTTAGGACTGGTGTAAACATACACATTTCATGTTAAGAATAATGTGAGAGAGGCCTTATACTACTTAATAGGAGGCTGTGTGGTCCAGTGGTTAAAGAAAAGGGCTTGTAAGCAGGAGGTCCCCAGTTCAAATCCCATCTCAACCACTGACTTATTGTGTGACCCTGAGCAAGTCACTTAACCTCCTTGTGCTCCGTCTTTCGAATGAGACGTAATTGTAAGTGACTCTGCAGCTGATGCATAGTTCACACACCCTAGTCTCTGTAAGTCACCTTGGATAAAGGTGTCTGCTAAATAAACAAATAATAATATACATCATTTATGATGTCACAGAAACCCTAGATGGAATTATTTTCCTGTAACTCACTGAAGCCCATACATAGTTTATACAAGCATACAAGCCCATACATGCTAGCAATTTGCTATGATGTTCCAAACAGATTGGCAAGATGCCGGTTTGAATCTTGCTATTTTTTCAAAAGGTATTACTGTATTTGACTTGGCTTTCAGCTGTGAAGTAGGGTATGCCTTCATGGTCTGTATATCATTTTATATCAGCTGAATATGTATATTAAGTACATTGCAGAGTCAATAACTTATTATTAAAGTTGTGTGATATTGCAAGGCTGTGCAGTTGAAAACAGAATAGTAAACTTTAAAACATTTATGACATCACCCTTTAATATTTTGGTTGATGAGTTCTACACACCTTCTAACTGAGAGGCTTTAAGAGAAGGGGAGTCCAGGGCAGGTAAATTGTTGATTAATAAATCCACAAAAAACTGGATTCGTTAACGAAACCACAGTGAGTCAGAACAATTCCAACAGAAAGTGAATAGCATTTTATTACGCAACAATCATTTCGCCAATTAGTTCATTAGTATTACACATTTCAAACCTAACACTTAGAAAAGGGCTTGCAATTTCAATTAGCATTTCATATTGTTTGCTAAAAGTAGGTTAATACAATTATACATTCAAAATATAAACTTTTTTTCTGAATTACAAATTGGGACAAAGCTTCTTTATTTGCTGTGTAACAGTTCTGGGTTCCTAACACGTGTTTGGTGGTTCAAGCAGCTCGACAACAAAGGATGGGTTTCCAGGGGGAACACGGCTTCTTTTAACAAACAATACAAAACAAAAATAAACCCTCGCTCATGTTTTGGAGCACTAACTAAACTTTACAGGATCCCTAACTTTAGTCAGATGCGAATCCAGTTTACTTACTTTAAATATCCACAAATCACAGATTTAATATACTTTGTTTTAACGTACATCGCATTCAGGTCTACACACAATTTCTTACCTCCCCACAGTTATTGTCTTTAAAAATCTTTTTATACCTGCCTGGTTTGAACAGGTGTATTAGTTAAACTGATTGCCAGTCAATCAGTGTTCGGGGACAGCTATGGCATTCTGGGAGACATTCCTTGTTCATCTCTGGTGGGATGGCCAGTGATTTTCTCTGGAGGAGGCAAGTTGGCTATGTCATAAGCAGTCCTGACTGTATCAGTCAACCACTTGGACAACCGCTGTTTTGAAACTGCCTGTCCTTGCGACTCCAGTTCCACTAATTGGTTGACTGAACGCTGAAATGGTTTTTCGGCAGAAAGGGAAGGTTGGTACAAAGGGAAAAAATTGTACCCTCAGAAAAAATTAAGCAAGCCTTCAATATAAGAAAACATGCAATTCACTCACCCGCTAAGTGGAGGTGATTGCTAGCAAAAAGGCTGCCTTGAAAGACAGAAAAATTGAGCTCAAAGGGAGCTCTTGTGAGCGCACGGAGCACCACGTTCAGTTTCCAACAGGGGACGATGTCTTTCACCGGAGGCCAGAGCCTCCTGGTTCCTTTCAAAAATTGTCCCACCAGGAAGTGAGCTCCTGGAGAGACCCCATCAATTCTGATGTGGCAGGCCGAGATGGCTGCCAGATAGACCTTCAAAGTCAAAGGGGATTTCCCTTCATCGAATAGGTCCTATAAAAATTGCAGTAGAACTACTAAAGGGCAAGTCGTGGGTTTGAATCCACGCTGCAAGCACCATGCCTTAAACACGCCCCTCTTATAAGCTTACTGAGAGGGGATGGAGTCTGCTCTGGCATTTTGCAGAAATGTCAATCACTCTATTTGACAACCCTAAAATACTCAAGTGCAGCCGTTCAGGGACCAAACCTAGAGTTGGTGCATCGCTGGGTCGTGGTGCCACAAGGTGCCCTGTGTCTGACTGAGGAGGTTGTGGCGCTTCGGCAGCTCCCATGGCTGGCTGCTCAGGAGCTATATCAGCGAAGAGAATCAGATTAGTTTGGGCCAGAACGGGGCTATTAGAAGGACCCGGGCCCTGTTTAGTCTTCTCTAGACACAGCAGGAGCAGCACAAACAGTGGGAACACAAATCTACTGGTGGGCTAGAGCATCTATTCCCATGGAGTCCTCATGTTTCATGGAGTACTCAGGGCAGTGGGTTGTTTCCTGGGAGGCGAAAAAGTCTATTTTTGCCTTCCCTAATTTTTCCCAGATGAGAGCACTACCTTCTGAAAGTGCTCGGGACCCCTCTGGAGAGTAGGTCCGCAGCCTAGTTGATCTCCCCAGGCAGGTGAACTGCCCTGATTGAGAGAAGGTGTTTGTGTGTCCATAGAAAAAGCCTGTGGGCCACACAATGGAGACTTGGTGACCGTAGACTCCCTTGGTGGTTTATGTAGGCTACCACTGATGTGTTGTCTGTCCTGATCAACACATGTCTCCCTCTTATCTCCTCCAAAAAATTCTGCAGGGACAGAAAAACTGCCTGCAGCTCCAAAATATTGTCTGAAAAGGAGTCAGTTGGTTCTTCGCATTGTTCAACGTGCTTGCTCTGGAGAGACGTGGCACAGATGAGCCAGTCGTCCAGATAGTTGAGAACTATGATGCCCTTGAGTCTCAATGGGGACAATATGGCTTCCATGCACTTTGTGAAGACACAAGGAGCCAGAGAGAGGCCAAACGGCAAGACACAAAATTCGTACACGGTCACCTGAAAGGTGAACCGTAGGTACTTCTTGTGTGCCGGTCTTATTGGGATGTGGAAGTAGTCGTCCTTCAGGTCCACCATAATGAATCAATCGCCTGGCCTGATGGACTGCAACAGCAGTTGCATAGTCAGCATCTTGAACCGTCTCTGACTCAGGTACAGGTTTAATTGTTTGGGCCTGAGGCAGCAAACTCCCAGGGTTGGTTTTTTGACTGTGGCACAGCCTGCGCCTGTTGTTTACACCGGCCTCCTCTAAATCCTTGGTTAGAGGGGCCTGGTGCTCCCGCAGCAGCGGAGGGGAAAGGACGGGGCTGACCCTATGGAGCCTGGAATCTGGGGCACCATTGGTGCCAAGATTGCCAATGCTGCTGTCCTTGCTTGCACACTGGAGGTGGACGCTTCAGGAAAAGATGCATCAACTCCCGCTACAGCATGTCATCCACCACAGGACCGAAAGTGTGACCGGGGGTGACAGAAGCGTCTAGCAGCACGGTCTTATCTCCATCAGACATGCGGGCCTGAGACAGTCACAACTGCTAGCGTGCAGCTACCAGTGCAGCCAGGTTTCTGCCTACCGTCTGCTCACTGAGCTTGGAAAGCCACAGGAGAGCCTTGGATAGGAGGCAGAGCTCATCCAGTTGTTGGATGGAGGGACCTAGGTTGGTAAAGGACCTGACCAGATGCGCCTGGTATGCCACTAGGACGCTGTTGTAGTTACTCAGTTGTGCTGAAAAGGCACTAGCAGCATACGCCTTCTTTAGAATCACCTCAGTGACCTGGCATTGCTTTTTTGGGACAGCAGGGCAGGTTGGCATTCGGCCATGGGACCTGCAGGGCTGCCATTGCTCTCTGCATCAGGGGTATGAGCTAGGCTGACAGCGATGGATGCTGCAGCGGACTATATCAGATTCCCCTTCCTCCAGATATGAGGCTCAATCTCCTACCCCTTCAGAGGCATCAATGGAGAAAGTGTCCTCTAAGTCGTACCTCTGGTGGTGGGACAGCGGAGACTTGGAATGGAGGGACTGACTGCGCTTGGGATGGCAAAGCCGACAGCCCCTGTCAGGATCTCCTGTTGACGCGAGACTTCATCCCAGATCTTGCTGATCTGATCAGGGCTGCGAGAACGACATTTTCTCCTCTTAGCACTCCTAGGTGGTGAATAGGAGGAGGAAGAGGAGGTGGAAGAAGGAGATCTGGGTCTCTGTGGCAAAGTGGTTTGCAGTGCACAGGTGTAGTCGTGATGTGATTACGTAACAGAAGACAGACAACAAAGTTCACAGTCCAGACAATACATTTATTTATAATCCTGGTCTGGTGACCGCAAAGATTAATCCCAGGTAATACACATCAATGTGTATTGCACTGTTGCAAACAAAGGGTTTACAGTCCCAAAGAATAAACACAGTTTGAAAGAATAAACACAGTAGAACACACACAAAGACACACACACGATCACAAGTCCGGAGTGAGTGCTAAAGTGTTTGTGGTGAAATACAATTTATTTGTGTACAGTTGTGAAGTGTTGTCCGGGTTTAGTGCTGGCCTGTAGCGACAGCTCTGGATCGTGTTGGCTGTCTAATAATAACAAACAGTACAATTAGACTTGACAAAACAAACACTAAACAAACACTCACAGTTATTTTTTTTATTTGGTCCTTCAGCGTTCCTCTTAACAATAAACAAAAAGGAACAGATCACCTAGCCACGCCCCCTTGGTTAGCGAGTGCAACCGTTTCTCCTCCAATCCGCAGTTGCCACATTGCTTTCCCTCTGGAGCAATGACTTGGTGTACCGTAGCTCTGCCCCCTTTCTAGGTGGCTGACTTAACCCTTGGAATGAGTTGTCTGACCATCCAGTCCAGGGTACTCTGTTCCCTTTACGTAGCAACCTCACAGGTCAGGAGGGAGATTTATAACCAAGATTCATTCTTTCTCTGTCACAGTCTCTCCGTTCTTTTAGTGCGTTGCCTGCTGTGAGGTGAAGCAGGCTCCCACTGGGGTGCTGAGGAGCTCTGTGTCAGGGTAAGGGAGAGGTCCCTTGAATGGCAGGCTCGACTCTCTAGAGTGCGTTTTGTGAACTTCACACAAAATTGGCAGTCTGCCCCATCGTCTAGAGCTGCCTTGGCGTGCTATTGACCTAAACAAGTGGCACACTTGTCATGACCATCTGCGCTAGGCAGCTTAGCCTTGCAAATAGTGCATTGATGGAACGGCATGGCTGTGGAGCGCTCAGCACTGATCAGTGCTGATATATCGCACTCAGTGCCAAGGATTGAGCTCAGTGCCGAAAATTGTAAACTCGGTGCCAACGTCTTTTAAAAATATATATTATTAGGAGAACTCTGTGCCAAGGTGGAACATCATAGTGCAAGCACAGGACTGAACCAAGTGGTGATCACCTTTGAAAATCGGGAGATCAAACCACTAGTGGCAAAATCCGAGAGGCTACTGGAATGCTCAGTGCAAGCCTGATGCAGAACCAAGTGATGATCTACACCTGAACTCAGGAGATCGAATCACTAGCAGCACTCAACAAGTCACTGACTAGACCAAACAACCAGGACAGGACAAGGTTGAAGGTAGTCTGCTTATTCAAGCCTTCACAGTAGCAAAGCAATTATATCAACACTACTGTGGCATCAAACCACTACTGCAAGCTGCTATAGTAGCTTGGTCCTGCGCAGTGACAGCAGAGTGCTAAAGAGCGTGAAGCTGCAACAAAAGATAAAAAAAAAACAGTACAAAATACAAACCAAATATTATAATATAATTCGGTCAAACACAGTAGCAGTAATAATAATATATTTAAAAAATGAAAGAGAATATAAAATAGATAACAGTACTGCCTAATATATAAGCTCAAAGACCGAAAAACACAAGATACACTACAGCCGAGTAAAGTGTTAGGTCCCTGGGAAGGGGCAACTAATTGAGCTGCCGCTGTGACACAAACAAACACTAGTTTATATATCGCTTTGAATTAAAAATATTTTTACAATTCTTTTCAGCAATTCAGTCAAGAATGTATTAAAGGTGTAAAATATATTGAAATATTATCTAAAAAGATAAAGAGAAAGTATATTTCACTTATCTGAAGTTGAGAGTACAGGCTCAGGAATTTCTTGTCCTGCCAAAATCTCTCCAAGAGCAAGGCGTAAAATCGTCCAGGAAGTCACATAGAACCCTAGAACAACATCCAGGGATCTGCAGGCTTCTCTCAACTTGGCTAAGGTCAGTGTTCATGACTCCACCATCAGAAAGACACTGGGCAAAAATGGGATTCATGACAGAGTAGCAAGGCGGAAACCATTGCTCACTAAGAAGAACATGAATGCTCGTCTCAAGTTTGCCAAAAAGCACCTGGATGATCCTCAAGAGTTGTGGAACAATGTTCTATGGACAGATGAGTCAAAAGTGGAACTGTTTGGCACAGTAAGAACCTCATACCAACGGTCAAGCATGGTGGTGGTAGTGTCATGACTTGGGGATGCTTTGCTGCATCAGGACCTGGACGCCTTGCCATCATTGAAGGAACCATGAATTCTGCTCTGTATCAGAGAATTCTACAGGAGAATGTTAGGCCATCCGTCCATGAGCTGAAGCTGAAGCGCAGCTGGGTCATGCAGCAAGACAATGATCCGAAACACACAAGCAAGTCTACATCAGAATGGTTGAAGAACAAGAAATTTAAAGTTTTGGAATGGCCTAGTCAAAGTCCAGACCTAAACCCCATTGAGATGTTGTGGCAGGACCTGAAACGAGCAGTTCATGGTCGAAAACCCACAAATGTCACTGAGTTGAAGCAATGGAGGAGTGGGCCAAAATTCCTCCACTGCGCTGTGAGAGACTAATCAATAACTACAGGAAGCGTTTGGTTGCAGTTATTGCTGCTAAAGGTGGTGTAACCAGTTATTGAGTCTAAGGGGGCGATTACTTTTTCACACGGGGACATTGGGTGTTGCATAACTTTCTTTAATAAATAAATTCATTCAGTGTCAAAAATATGTAAAAATGCAGAAAATCAGACAGGGGGCAAATACTTTTTCATGGCACTGTATGTGCATTAGAGTTTTAGAGTATGCATGATTAAACTTGAGGTATTATGAGTTTTTATCCAAGGAAGATTTAATAAAAAGTTCCACATAAAAATCTTATGATGATATGTAACCATGGCAAGGGAGCAGATGAATTTATTTTAATTGGGCAACAGCTTTTCTTACCATTATATTCCACCACAGAATAGTTGGAGCCAACAGAACTGAAGGTTACAGCAACACATGACATTCACATGAAAGGCAAAAAAAAATCATTCAACTCAACCTAACACTGGGTGCTATATAATTCTCCATAGTTGTTTAAACGCTAACCAATTCAGTTGGGGCAGAATGGGATCAAACCTCAGGACCCTGTAGTTCAGTGTGAGAAGGGTCAGACTAAAGGAGCAAGTTAAGAACTGTTCAGCTTTTATGAAAGAGTTTTGAACTTGTAATGATTCAGAACTCTGAGGAGTTTTCCAGATTTCACTGACAGGAGTTTCCTTTGAAGAAGTCTCATGTGGCGCTCGGTGTCTTCTACCAGGAAGACCGCAGCTGTTTAAAAGGGATTTTGGACTAGGAGCAAAGATTTTAAAATTCAGCATTCTACATCATAAATTAACATTTAGTTTGAGGAGCCCAGCAGTGGTGTAAAAGGGCTTTCATCCAAGAACAAATTTATATTTAGCTAGGAGCACTGCATAACCGGAGAAACACCTGGTTCAATGAAACACTGCTCTGGGATCGAAATGATCTTCTGATGTTCATCAGCTCCACTGAGGTTAAGGTATCGCACCCTTGTGGTCTACAGGTCAGGTGTTCAATGGAACATTGAAACTTAACAAGGTCTTCACATAACAACGGCATTTAATGTAAACCAAAAAGTGTAAAACTGTTAATCCAGAACTCAAGGGTCTTTCTGATGAGTGAGAATTGAGACGTCCATTGTTGATTACTGAGCCAGGCAATAAGACAGGCATGGTGAGGGTGAGTGAGAAGCATGTTCTACGTTAAGCTTTTCCACTTAGTCATGAATTAAATCTAAAATGTAGCACCATGGCAGCGCTATAAAAATAACCTAATTTTAGCATCAAGATGTCTATGGATGTCCTTTTTATATTTTTGACGGGGCAGTATTTAGATCCGACACTTTAGATGAATTGAATAGACCTCAGTGTCTGTAAAGTTTGAAGTGCATGTGAAATGACGACATGCCCATGGCACTGTAATTTTGGACACCTGCCGTTCCCTAGCAGAGTGAGCTCTGCTTGCGGTGCTTGTTGTGGAAAGGGTGGATCTCTGCCTCACTGGGAGGGTCTCAAGGCTCCCTGTTAGATGATGTATGGGCAGATGTATCAAATCGCACAAGATAAACAAGCGATGAATTTCATCAGGGCCATCATAGCTTTAATTTGGCTGCCTAATGAGTCAGATCTAGCGGCAGAGATAAAAGTTGTCAGAGGCCCGGCTCTAATGAATTTCTTGCCACTTGTAATCAAGGCTGCCTGTCTGAGGGGGGGTGATTAATGGGACCCTGGAGGATTCCCTGGCCCTCAGCTTTCATTACAGCTAATGTATTCTAAGGCAAATTAACAGAGAACTGAGAAAAAGAGAGAGAGAAAGAGAGAGGCTGATTAAACAGGACAAGAGAATGAGAGGAGGGGGCTAAAGAATACCACCAAGAGGGACAGTAAGAGCAAAGCCTAGAGTAAAATGGGTCAAATCAAAGATTTAAATACGGAATTACTTTAAAAAAAAAAATCAGATTAAAGTTTCATACTTTGAAATGTTCACAAAGCATTTAATATGATTGATTACAAGTGAGATGTGTCAGAACTAAACGCTTGCCTTATATTGCATCCTCAGATACAGACAGCCACATTGATATCACAACCCCAGAGCCAGACTCCCTCATTTTATTACGAATACGAATTCAATAGAAAACCAAGTTTTCACTCAGACGCAGCTAAGTTACCGACTTGTTTTAAAGCAGAAAAGCAAAAAATATTAATCAGATGAGAGGGACCATGGTATTGGAGTTGAGAAAAACCACAGAAAGGAAAAACATGACAGTTAGAAAATGAAGGCTGTTCGCAAGAAGAACTGACAGAAAATAAAGAAAAGCAGCAGTGTCCCCTCCACAATGGCTTAATAATCGAACACAGTGTGCGCTGCAGCACAGGAGATATGGGCTCTGATAGATAATGCATTCATATTTATATATTTTCTTACAGAGAAGCTCCCCCAATAGATGACATTCAAGAAGACTAACCTTGTTTATACTTTATTTATATATGTATACATTGAAATAGAAAATACATTCCAGAATGAATTGGAAAGCAATTAGTTACATGAAAATCAATTCTATTCGTAGTTTCTTTTTTCTCAGCAATGTATTAGTCAGTAGAGGTGCACAAACTGTCACAATTCATTTCAAATAGAGATCCAAAAAAATAAAGATAAGGAAATTTCCATATACACACTTATATAAAACAGTGAAGGCAAAGCACAAACTGTACCATTTTCTGTAAATCATTGTGTAGATGGATCAATATGGCACAGGAACTGCCAATTGCCCCGAGGATCAAGTAAGTGACCAAAGGTTGGTTTCAATGACAGAAGGCAACTCAAAGAATTAGTGGCCCCTGTCAGCCTCTCATCTTTCCAGTGGTGGGTCAATAGAATTGTAGGTCACTCCTTATTTCAGCTTTGTCATTTTTCAGGAACACTTGTTGTACGCAGGCAGCAGTAACTCTAAGGAACCTGTTATCTTTCATAGAACCACTAAGGAATTTGGTACTTTATTATTTTTTTAAATAGTGTTTTTATAATTTTAATTTTAATTCTGAAAGTTTAATACAGACTAAAAAAATAAATGTTTCCCTCTTAATTGATTATTGATCATGATGGATTATGGATGCAGAATATATAGATTATAGATTCTCCTGTGGTAAAAAAACAAAAAAAAAAAAACAATATTAATTCCACATTGTAACATTGCAGATTAATCACTGGTCTTTTTATAATAAGATAAATGATGATCTTAGACTTTCAATATACTGTGTCATGTTATAATATATGAATAGTGTATAAACCTGTCCTATATTATTATTATTATTATTATTATTATTATTATTATTATTATTATTATTATTATTATTATTATTATTTCTTTTTTTAACATTAAGATGTGATCATTTATTCCAGTAAATACTAGGTGTATCAATAAAAAATGCTATTGCCATGAATGTAGTTTATAAGCATAAGCAACTTTTTATTTACAATCTGATATCCAAACTGAAAAAAACAAGGCAATTTATGCAATTGATAATAGTTTACAAGCACCTGTATTTCTTGTTTATTTTACACATTTTACCATGTATTTATATATGATATCCAAACTGAAAAAAACAAGGCAATTTATACAATTGATAATAGTTTACAAGCACCTGTATTTCTTGTTTATTTTACACATTTTACCATGTATTTATATATAGATTGATAGATAGATCGATAGATAGATAGATAGAGACAGACACACACACACACACACACGCACACAGTCGTACTCAAAAGTTTATATACCCCAATGGAAATTTAGAATTTCTAGACATTTCTCAAAAACAAAGAATTTTAGGACAAATCTTTTGTAGCAAAAGTTTTGCTTTTGTGGATGAAGAAAAAAGTTACAAGAAATAGATGTGTGTAATTATTTATTTCAGCAATTTATTTAGCAAAATACTCCAAAAATGCTAATTCAGAAGTATTCATACCCTTTGATGCTATGATATTATTGTCTACAAGGTAGAAATGTCATTATAATGCAGAACCTAATTCTAGAAAAGTCTAGAAAATGCTGGATTGCAGGTGAACATGCTTAGAGAGTATAAAAGGGTTAGGCATAGGATAATTGCTGTCATTACCAATAAGTCAATATGGGGAAAAAGTAAAGAGCTATCTGAAATTATTTATTGTCATAAAGCTGGAGAAGGATACAAGAAAATGTTCAAGCATTTGAGTATCCCAATATCAACTATTGTTTCTATTATAAAGAAGTACAAGACTCATGGTACTGTCACAATGCTCCCTCGGTCTGGAAGAAGGTTCTTTCACCAAGAACAAGTAGAAGAATTGTGAGGAAGGTTAATAACAATCTGAGATTGACTGCCAAAGATATTCAAAGTGAATTGGCTGCAAGTGGGACTGGGGTTTCCAGTTCAACCATAGGTCGAGTATTGCATGGTGAAGGTCTCAATGGTTGCAGGCCAAGGAAAAACGTCAAGGTCAATTGCTTAAAGTTTGCAAAACGGCATTTGAAAGATGGATGAGTTCTGGTGAAAGGTTTTGTGGAATGATGAAACAAAAATACAATCTAGTTATTTGGTCACACTGATAGTCGTTATGTTTGAAGAAGGTCTGGTGAGGCGTACAAAGAAAAGAACACCATACCTACCATCAAGCATGGAGGTGGTAATATCCTTCTATGGGGCTGTTTTTCCCCTAATGGCACAGGAAATTTAGTTCCAATACATGGTAAAATGGATTCCATAGCATACCAAAAGATATTGGCCAAACACCTGAAACCCTCTGCTATAAAACTTGGTTAAAGTGCAACTGGACATTCCAACACAACAACGATCCAAAGCACACATCAAAATCTACTTCAGAATGGTTAAAGAAGAATAAAATCAAGGTCCTGGAATGGCCTAGTCAAGATCCCGATCTAAATCCAATTGAGAATCTTTGGTATGAGTTGAAGAAGGCTGTGCACAACAGAAGTCCTTGGAATTTGAATGAACTGGAACAATTTTGCGTTGAAGAATGGTCAAAAATCACTAAAGAATCATGCCACAAGCTCATTGACAAATATCCTAATCATTCAAAAGAGGTTATTTTATTGCTAAAGGTGCCTCAGCAAGCTATTCATTTAATTTTCCTTGTCATGGTATGAATACTTTTGAATTAGCATTTTTGGAGTTTTGCAAAAAAAATGCTGAAATAAATAATTGTAGACATCTATTTCTTGTAACTTTTTTTTTTTGCTACAAAGATTTTTCCTATAATTCTTTGTTTTTGAGAAATTTCTAGAAATTATATATTTCCGTTGGGGTATGTAAACTTTAAACTTTTGACTACAACTGTATATATGCAAAGTTATATAAAAATAATTCCATCTCAGGGGCCTGTGACATTTTACAAACTACTCAATCTCTCGTGGTTTATAATGTCACAGAACCCTCACTGGAATTTTTTTTTTTTTTTACATTTCATGGTTCCATAGCCCTCGCTCGTAATCCACAATTGTGATGTAGTGAGATTGATAGCAGTGGAATGCATTGTCAAACCTCACCTTTCCAAACATATACACTGTGGTTAGCTTCCGTGGTCTATAGTATCATTAGAACCTACCTTGATGTGACCAGAAACATGCAATTCATTGTCTGGGGTCACTCATTCTATATCTAGCTAATTCTCTGTGTATCTAGCAGTGTCGTTATGGATTGGGACTCCTGTCAGAGTAATGAGGTTACAGTAAAATCATGTTTGACGGTCTGCACCCAGACGGCAGTTACACCCACAAACCCACATGAAGTCTCCATGCTAAGTCTTACATTAGCAATAAACATGATTTAGTATCTTGATATGAGTAAGGGATATTGTCACCGGCTGCGGTTGGGTTAGGCTTGCACAAAGGATGATGAAACACAGCAGTATCTTTAGAATGTGAATAAAAAAATGTATTCCTTTTACAGAATAAAACAAAACAACAAATAAATTGTCCAGAGGTTCCCCTGAGATGCCAAACTGTCTCTACACACCCACCATTTTGAAAATGTCCTCTCCTTTTATAGACAGCAATCCTTCCCATAATGCACCATAATGTAATGTTTTAAAGGGATGATCGCTTGTTTAATTTATTATCCCCTGACAAAACCCTTTAAAGCCTTTCTTGGTCTGCCAGCCACACCTATAGGCAGCCATTTTGAAAAGCTGGAGGCAAAGACCAAACCAAACGCACAACAAAACATCAAGTTTGTTTTCAATACACAAAGCTGCTGCAGCAATTAGAGAAAAGAAGCAAAGTAAATTAACTCTTTCATATCACATTCACTCACACACTTTTACCAAGAAAATAAAGAACAAAAAGATCCCAGAGGAAGATAATATATCTACACACACTAATAATAACCCTCTCTGTCAAAGATATTGATGTAAAATCAACACTGTAGCTACATAACTGGAATATGTTAGAGTGCAATCTATTTACACCCTCTAGTTTTATTCTGTGGAAATGTTCTTTACAGTATGAAGATAAGCACACTTCAGAAGAACCAACATTATTTTAAAAATAAGAACAATAAAGAAAAAATGATACATTTGGATATAAATGACCCCTACGCAGGTACCACCCAGCTGAGCTTGTTCCTGACTCCTCCCAGGTCAAGTTGCCATACTTTGCACAGGTTATCTGGGCATTGAACTCCTCACAGTGGCTTATATGGGATTGCCAGCTGAAAAGAGATTTAAAAAAAACATATTGATTCAGACATGTCATTATTCTTTCCCCTGGGTACAGGTAAACAAAAGAAAAGGCAAGACTGAGAAGTCAACAACAGAATATTTAACTCCATTGGCAGAACTGGCATGATATGGAAATATATGGCAGTATATTTCATTATCTTGCATTTTTTTCCATAATAAATAAATGCCTTAATACATAAATTACATTTAAGGGCTATGCTTTTTAATAACCTGAGTATTAACTTACTTACTAGAATTAGTGTAATTATCTGTGTATAAAAACCTGGACTTTGGAAATATCTCCTCAAAGTTTGGGGGAAAGTAATAAAATGAAATATTGCAACCTTACCCAGCAATGCCTTCAACAATCCCAATTACTGTTAATTATATTACAGTGCACCCTTAATCTTTTGTAACCTGCACCAGACCTACAAGCAACATGCCTACCCTTAAGAAACTAAGCAACTTCCCCACAACAGATGAATACAAAACCTGCACAAAATTATGTGCACTCAATAGCATGGCATTTCTGAATGCCACTGGGCACTTTGAGATGTTTGTACCCTTAAAACATCTCAAATTCAAATGGTTTTCCAAATGCATATATATATATATATATATATATATATATATATATACACACACATACATGGATGAAGGCTATATTTGCATCCTGAGCCATTTGAAAAATGGCATATTTGTCTAGAAGATTATACTTGACCTTTGACCCATATTTGACTCCTGTGCACCCCAAGACCACATCCAAAACACAAAATATCTTGTTTTCAATCACTTGACAGCACCCACAATTTGTGCTTTTTAGCCACTTTTAACAAATCTGTCTCTGTGAAGATTTACAATCATCTTCCACCAACGGGAGCACCAAACCCAGTTTAATTCACAGTTCCTGAATGATCAAAAATAAAATTATATTTAAGATTCTTTAATATTGACTTAATTTACGTTATTATTATTCATTAAATTCACTTGCAATTTGAACCTTAACACCCGTTTATTGTCTTTTTTATTACAGATACTAATATCCATGTATTATAAAAAATAATAGATGGGCTTCAGTGAGTTAAAGGAAAGTAATTCCATCTCGGGTTTCTGTAGTTCAGTGTTCTCGTAGTTTATGATGTCACATACCAGGCGTGGGCTGCAAATGTAGCTCTATTTTTATAAAGTTGATACGGTTCTGAAGCCTGAAGTGGATATGTCCATGAGCTTGCCTCACTACAGCAACTCCCCACAACAGCTCATGTCAGCAGAACGAATCCACAGCTGTTAGTTGAGCTGGATAATTAATCTGTTGAAAAATCAAGTAACGACAACATACAGTAGTAATATGTAATAACACAATTACAGTTCAGAAAATAAACATCTCAAAATTCCAGCCGGAGCTAAGCAGAATGTGAGGAGAGCACAAGTTAGCCCACTTATGTTGCTTGATCCCTGATAAGGAGTCAAGCCGCTGGCTTCACGCAGGGCACAATGTACGTGGGGCGTAAATGTAATAGCAAATAAATTATGTAAAACTAACAAGTACTTCTCTGATACCAGGCTCCCCTGTTAGGTCAGTTCTTGAAAGAAAAAATGGCATTGAGATCTGTGCGTGCAGTCCTTTTGTACCCATGGGGGCGGGCATGACTACGTCACAGGCTCGGCCGAGCAGCTTTGGTTACATTTAGTACCTGAAAGGGAACCAAGGAGACAACTACCGATCCATCTAAGTGTGGTCAGAAAGCATCTGCACAACCAGAACAACTAGTTTGGTAACATGGGTTACCGTCCAATAAGGTCTGGCCACATTAGTAGGAACACAATCCTCTTAAAGTAAGAAAGTGCTGAATTAAAAAAAAGTATGCACAGGTCATCTTTACCTGCCACATGCGAATAAAATAAACTAAGCCTGTGTAAGCTCTGTCAAAAATTAAAATTTAAAATCAATTAAGGAGATCCTGCCGTTGATAGCTTCAGGTCTCAGACACTTAAATGCTCATGTATGCAGCACATTTATCTCCGAAACACGCCTAAGTAATCTGTCCAAAGGGCAGTTTCAATGCAATATATCTCCGTTCAGATAGACGGGCCATGTAATCTCCTGTTGTTCAGTTTTATAGTTCTAATCAAACAAGCTACTCCTGTTCCCTCCAATCGCTCCATCTTATCAGGCAATTAAAACCATTGATTTGGAATTACTGTGCTGTTACAATGACATGGCTAATTAATTACTTGCAGTCTCTGAAATTAAAAGAAAGGGACGGGAACCAAATTTCCTGTACCTCCATGCATGGCAAGATATTATTAATGAATCGTTTTGTGCTGGGTGGTAGGGAAAGCTAGGTGGCTCGATGTATTGGCAATACAATTTTGTTTAGATTGTGTTGCTTTGTCAAGGTTCAGTTTTACTTCTTACTTACAGTGCCATAAAAAGGCTTTGGCCTGAGCCACCTCTGAACTCTTGATAAACTCCTGCCCCCCAGGCCCTCAGCTGTGTGTCCTCAGGGAGTCAGGGCTTTCTGTTCCAACATTCCTTACTGTGCATCTCCCAATCAAGAGCAGATAGGTGTTTCAACAAGATGGGAATTTGGCATTTTTAGATTTTATGAATTGTTATGTAATGTTGCTTAGTTAATCACATAAACATTGGAAACTGCAACATTATTCAGAATACTGAATGTTTAATATTTTGTGGGGTCCCAAATACTGGTTTATTATTTTCTGTGCTTTCATGGTCTAATTTTGTTTTCTCTTAACAAACCTATCAAAAGTATATAGTGTTTCAACCCCCCACCCAACCTCATTGTTTGTATCAAACTGGGATCTCTTCAGTATCATTTTTTGTCTGTATTATTAAAATGTATGTTAACAGTGACTGATAAAAAAATGTCAATAATCAATTACAATAAATTACTTTAAAGATAAGATTTTAAAGATTTTACATTGTGCACATTAAGAACAATTTAGATATTTGTATAGGTTGAGAGAGTATTAGGAAATAAACAAATGGTAAAAATTACAAAGTTAACAAGAATAGAAAAAAAGGAGCTGACCCCTCGTAAATAAGCAGTTTATTCACCATAACAAGATTATCCAGGAGATAGAGAGGATTAAAGCTGGACTGCTGCCTCCAAGCACTGAGACTTCTACTTAAAGCAAACTCCCTCAACACTAAACCCCATTCATTCTGTATCTTAATCCCTGACTAAACCCCCTTCAATGTGACAGCGGATGAAGGAATGGACCGCCTAAAGACTAGAGAGGCTGCAGTGGCACAGCACTCCAATCAACCCGGTCTGTATCCCTGCTGGACTATCCTTCGCTCTGGATAGTGGCCTGCACCTGCTATCCACAAGCATCCATGCTGTTGGAGCTGAAAACCACACAACTACAAAGAGAAGAAACTGTGCTCAAAATGGTAACAAATGATGGAAGGTTGCAAGTGCTAACGGTTGTGTTTAATACTGGTGCTACAGATATTACTATTCAACTAACAGATATTACTATTCAACTAACAGATATTACTATTCAACTAACAGATATTACTATTCTCTTGGAAATTCTTAAGTTTCTAAGAATCTGTTTGTTGGTAGAGCACTGATTGATTCATTATCCCATTTGTGCAGATAAACTGAATTACATTTTTTTTTTTTACCTTTGGGACATTTTAATATTACCGAAAAGCCAGTCATTAACGCTTACCTCGGGTAAAACCACTATGAGTCCCCCTCTATTAGGACCATCTCTCTATCAAGTCTTTCCAGCACCATGTAACTTTACATACACACACATATATATATATATATATATATATATATATAAAGAACATAAGAACGCTTACAAACGAGAGGAGGTCATTCGGCCCATCTTGCTCGTTTGGTTGTTTGTAGCTTATGATCCCATAATCTCATCAAGCAGCTTCTTGAAGGATCCCAGGGTGTCAGCTTCAACAACATTACTGGGAGTTGGTTCCAGACCCTCACAATTCTCTGTGTAAAAAAGTGCCTCCTATTTTCTGTTCTGAATGCCCCTTTATCTAACCTCCATTTGTGACCCCTGGTCCTTGTTTCTTTTTCAGGTCGAAAAGGTCCCCTGGTTCGAAATTGTCAATACCTTTTAGAATTTTGAAGGCTTGAATTAGTTCACCGCGTAGTCTTCTTTGTTCAAGACTGAATAGATTCAATTCTTTTAGCCTGTCTGCATAAGACATGCCTTTTAAACCTGGGATAATTCTGTTCGCTCATCTTTGCACTCTTTCTACAGCAGCAATATCCTTTTTGTAACGAGGTGACCAGAACTTAACACAATATTCTAGATGAGGTCTTACATTTGCACTGTGATCAGAATACAGCCCTAAGAGTTTTAGTTTATAGACAGTAAGAGTTTAAGATGTTTGTGGTAATAAAAGTTTCCTTGAGAAACTATATAAAATAGGTAGTAAAAATAATTTAAATCATTATTTTCAAAAATCAAGTGATTTAAATCAGCCAACCCTGATGCAAACAGATCATTTGTGAGAGCTGACATATTTGGAAATGTGGCACGTCTTAGTTTGAAGTTGTAGTGTACTTTTTTAAAAGGTCCTCAATTTTAATAAAAGAAGTCGTCAGTTATGTGTTGCTCGAATCTGACTTAATTTGAATAAAAAACCCTGTTAAAGTTAATGGCAGAGATATTTTACTTGTGACATCATAAAACATTTTACCTACTGCTTTTTGAATCTCCAATTTCCCTTTGAAGAATACTTCTTAATATTGAGGATGCGACAACAAGGAATCACCTTGTCCAATATTTTTTTTTATTATTAATGGGAAAGCAAACAAGACAAGACAACATGTGTTCATTTCCCCATCGTTTGGGTGCAGCTACATTGTTTTATTTGAGCATTTATAATTGGTCAACAGTCATCCAAGCACACAGCATTTTTTTTATTATTATTTTTTAAACGCAGAAAAAAAAATCAAACAATATTTACATACTGCAATATAAATATTTCAAATGTACATTATTATACATGGAGTACCTCAAAGGGCAGGTGATGTATAAGCATTGCAACATAATCATAGTACCTTTAATACTAAAAATGACCGTAACAAATTACAGCTATGGATCCAGTATAGGAAACCAATGGTATACCTGAATAGATTTTGTGTTAGATGTGTCCTTTAAGAGTCTGTATACCCCTAGCCACTTTCTAGCGCTCATCATTCAAGTAGGGTCAATTATTTTATATATCGATGCTAAACTAGCCAAACCAAAGAGAACGTATTATGTGTTTTTAGATTTATAACTATATTGAACAAGTACCGAGTATAGAAGAAAGATGAGGGGGAATATTTCTACCTGCAGGATTTTAGAAAGGATTTGCATTCATGATTGGGGGTAAGAGAGCCACATGCAGCATCATCAAAGGGTAGATGGCGATCGCAAACACTCCTCCTGCCTCGCTGAATGTTCTCCCAGGTGTGCCCCTCATTCAGATTTGCTTTGAAACTTTCCCACAAAGGACTGGAGCTAGATAATATGTGAGTGAATTCACCGCTTTCTCCAGTGTTTCATACGCTACCAGGCTTTTCCTCCTCAGAGACCATTTAAAACATAAGGAATAGTCTTCAGCTTACCTCTACTAATGTATTCAGAAAACAGGCTTCGTTTTATAAATATATTAATATAGGCTGAATACTCACAGTGTTTAAAATACAAATAATGTACTGCATAAAGTCCATTTGAATAATGTTCGTTTCAAACACAAGTATTTCGTATACATTTTCACCAATTACTGACTGATCAATTGCTTGCTTTCACATTATACACAGAGTTTAGTATCTGTGTATAATGTGAAACACAGACTAAGAGTTTAGTATCTTTTAGTAACTTTGCTGCACCTTGACACATGCTGGTAAGCTCTCATGTTGTATACAGTTGCTTTACTGATCACTTATTATATGAAAACAAAAGTAAAAAAATATGTATCTTATCATGAAACAAACATTACTATATTGAACTTAATGCAGGGTGGAATTGATTTACAGGTTTTAATGTCTTAATTACTTTTACTTGGAATGAATCGTGTAAAGCAGGCTGTGCCATGGTGCTTTACTGAGAGTTCCTGGTTGGCCAGGTGAACAATAAATACATCTGCAGAGGAAAGAAAACCTGATGGCTAAACACACCTTTATCAGTTTTGAAATTGCACTGGGTTGCTGGTCCACTGCTTATCTGTTTTTACAAAGTCTGTCAAATGAAATGTATGCTAGTTCACTTCGAAAGGTGTGCATTTCAGAACCAGAACGTGTAGAATTTCAACTCTGTACTATTTGGTAGAGGACAAAAAACAAACAAACATGTAGACATGTGCCACTGGAGATTCCCCCATCACTAGCACATTCCAAGTCTCCATTTTGGGTTTTTTTTTCCCCGAATAGCTTCCAGAGCAGATCAATATAGGACATGTGATTTATTTGGAAGCAATACTGAACTTTTTGCATTCTTTTTTTTTATTGTAAACTCATTCCTAAACTCAGTCCCTTGGGTGGTCAGTTGTATCTGTAGCTTTATTTTAAAACAAGATTGCTTTTATCACATGTTGGGACATTTAGATGTGCTCTCGACACAACCTGCAATTGCTACTGAACTGTAAAATAGTAATCTATTTATATTAAAAGGAAAATAGAAATATAAAACAGACAACCCTCTTGTCATTACAATGTCTCCATACTGCTGGATGTTACTTCTGTGGTGTTGAAGTTTCAAAGGATGTCTCGGGCAGAACAGTTGACTACAAAACACAGTCCTGTATAGGATGACGCTACTTGTACTACAACACTGTTTTAAACCTTTCTTGCTTAATCTGAATGAATTTGCATTCACTCGTTCACACCCCCTCTTTCTCTCTCCGATGCACGCACACACACAGTTTACAATAGCTAATGCAGGAGCCTACCTGCATGTCCACTAGTCCCATGCCCCTTCCTCTAATCTATATCCCTACACTCTTAGCAGTTCTGCATTTTGCAGCTGATGATTGAATGAGAGCAGTCACTGATTATTAGGCGTGGCTGTGTACCGGGATATACTTAGAATCTAACCTGTTTCCCATCATATCCACCTACAGATCCAAACCCTTCAAAATTATTTCACACTTAGAAATTTAAGATCCTGTAACAAGTACATTTCTCTACAAAGGTTGCTTTGCTACTGTCATTTTTTCATCCTGTGTTACAAATACTGTATGGCATGTGGTAGTGTTTGCACTGTGTTTTACTGTTTAATATGCCATGTATAACATACGAGAGAATCTCCTACAGGGATAATGACGGACTGATTAAACTGATCAGGGTACCTCAGAATAAATTAGAACATGATTTGAAAGAAACAATGGTTAAAGGTTAAAGCACCTTACTGCTGGATAAACAGATTGAGCCCTCTGATTTGTAATCAAAGCACCTTCAGAACAATCACTTTGGTTGTCTTGGGGATGTTACTGCAAAACAAACTGATCAATTATTCAAGAGTAAAATAATGCATAACGAATAAAGCCCACCGATAGCTTTGGTTACAATTCCTCAAACCAACATGGAGCATGTTGAAGTAATTTCTGATATATTTGCATAGTGCAAAACCAAAGGTTTTTAGTACTAAAAACACAGATTGAAAACCAACAACCTTTCTTTTTTTCCCCCCCCCGGGTGTTCTATTTTTATATTGTCTTCATTTTTAATCTTTAAAAAACAGAAGAAAATCAGTTTCTTCTATTGATTTCCAGGTGAAAATGTTCTACAGTTTACATTTTAAAACGGCAGAACAATGCAACAGATGTGCTTAACCTTATTTGTGAACATTTAAGAACAAACAAACAAGTATTCATAGTCCCTAAAATTGTTGTTCAATCTTTTAAACTTCATTTAAATAATCTCTATGGCGCTGCAGGATGTAGAACCTTTAAACACTTGTGAAAGCACTATGATGGATCAGTACCCAAAAAGGAACTAACAAGAATTACTTTGTGTTATACTTTAAATTTTCAATTCAGAAAAAAACATGGAGGGAATTGTATAAAAACAACAAAGAAAAGCAGGATTTGGGGTGAAAATCTGATAAAACCTGAAAACAAAGAACCAAATATATAAAACAGTCCTCTCTAGTGAGGCTATCAAGCAGCTTCCAGTAACTGCAGAGTAAACAAATCACTCCAACCATTCAGCTGCAACACTTTGAAGCACCTCAAATAGATCATTCACTTCGTCTTACTGCTTACAAGGCAACAGAGAAGTGATTGCTCCGCTCCTGTGAGTATATCACAAAGGTCATGATTGCATAGTCAATAACCTATTGATAAATTGGATGCAATTGCAATCGTTAATTCCTCAATAGTGTGCCAATCTTATAACACAGGTGCACGTGAGTTTTCTGAATGTTCCTTAGTTCTGTGCAGAAATAACCACATGGTTCACACAAGGCAGGGATACAGCCTTCCCACTTAGAGGAAAAATAACATAATATTGGTAAGAAGCTGACAAAAATGATACAAAAAATAATTACAGTATAAAAGAAAAACAAGCTATAAAATGATCTTTGGGAGTTTGCCATTTCCTAAAATGAAGGGAGATTGACATAACAGTGAAGTGCACTATAGTACTGCAGCGTAAGTCCAGCTTCTGCAATAAATCAGTTAAAATCACTTCTGACACGTGAGTCTTGCCTTGTACAAAACGCTACACAAGTCAAGCATGGCTTTGGTTTTAAAAGTGCAGGTGGAAGAACAAGTTATGTTTCAAATAAGCTTCGAGACTTTATACTTATAAAACAGAAGGGCATGAATGAACACAGTCTTTAGAATAGGTGTTGCAAGCCTAAACATTTCAACAAGACCACAACACCTTTAGGCAGTGCAAAAAGGTCAGCACACACATTCTCTCTGTCAGGAAGAGCAAGGACAGGGATTCTATTTGTGCACAGAACTCGGGACCATCCAAACTCCTAATGATTTTTTTTTAAAGCATTAGTGTTCCTACCTGCTCAGCTGTAGTGGTAAACAAGTGATGGGAGATGAGCATAGCATTACAATAATAAAAAAAAAAAACTTTAAAAACACTCGGAAATACTCAGGTAAACCTAGAAGAAATTAATGCTCTGATATAATCCTGCTGTTTGTCTACTTTTTTTTTTTTGTTTGTTTTAAATGGTTTTACCTCAACAACAACAAAAATAAACACAGTACACAAAAAACAGATTTCCACTGTACTAAAGCTGAAGGGGTAAATACAGTCCTGCTCAGTTAAGGAACGCAATCAATGCTGAATATCACACATCCAGGAAGACAATATGACAACATACAGAATAGGTATGCAGTAAAACACAGTATGTTAACTACTGGGATAAAGCTTTGGAAAGAGAAGACATAGTGCAACTCGACAATAAAACTGATAACATGGTACAATACCTAGAAGCGGTGAACACAGCGCACAGCACAAAACGTCAATAAAACGGTATGTTTGATGAAATTGGTACTGGATACAGACCCTAAAAACACAGAAGAGCAAGCCACCTGAACATGTCCAGTAATATCACAAAAAGCTTCCGTCTGGAACGAGAAGACTGCAGTGTATTTATCTCAGCACAATAAGGATCCCATGGCAATCACAGGGCAAGGACAGGTGCTGAGGGTCAAACACCAGGGGAGGTCCTGAAAGCTGAGGCAGAAAAGGATTTTTGTGGATTAGAATCCAGCTGAGAACCCTGATTTAGCTTGATGAAAAAAATAAAAATAAAAAAAAATAAGTCATGTTTCCCCAATACTATATATAGTATATATAACAAAAAAAGCTTCTTGGCTGAAGTTTGTCTTTCAGAGTATTTTTCCCCATTAAGTATCTGTGTAGTGTTTTAGCACTGTTTCATCTTTAATTTAAACTGATTCAAAGATACATGTACCCTGAAGTTCAGCGGTTAACTTCAGAATGGAAGGAAGCCCCAGTAAAAGTAATGTCACTTATTCCCTTGTCACTGACTGCTGTAATTCTCTCCTTATAATATAGGGCAAGTCTGTTAACTAAGATGAGGCTTGGTGGGAGGGGAGGGGCTGGGTGAGATCAAGTCAGATGTTTTGAGTAACAGGTGGTTGTTGTCCCTCTGCCCCCCTCCCTCCCCACCCTGGCTACATGATGCTGGCGCTGTGGTTCAGCTCGCACTGGGCATTGTTGTTGGTGTTGCGGCGGGACAGGTTGGGTGTGGGGATGGGAATGAAGTTGTCGTTGGGGCAGCCGTGCTGGATCAAGATGTCAATGCACTCCTGGCTGCCAGCTCTCCGTGCGTAGGATAGTGGGGTCAGGCCACGGGCATCCCTGCTCTTCACATCCACACCATACTGCAAGAGAGAAGAAACCGTGTTAGGAAAATGTTTAAAGTATTCATTGAGGAATGTATGCAAGAGACACCACCATATTATATTTTCTATTTCTTTGAAAACTGGCATTGAATGCGTTTTATCTTTAGTCAGTATAAATCTGTACTCGTTATCATTAACCAATTAAGGCCCGCTACACTACAGCACCTAATGAGATTATCCCATCAATAGATGAGCTTGATATGATTAACATGGCATACAGTCAGGGTGTGTCCTATATGGTGGCCCAGGACCCCATCGTAAAGTGCTTCACTCTGCAGGCCTGTATCCTTGAAAGGGCCCCGTTACCCTGGCTACTGGTGTTAAGTGCTGAGCCCGTGGCGACGGACCTCCTCCCAGATACAGTACTCTTACTCAGTCCCTCATTGTTCCCCTCATTGTGAACCAGTAGATAGTTCAGTGATAAACCCCATTATCATCTTCAAACTAAACACAGATAATTAGGCTTAAAGGGACATCCTCCTCCCCACCCACCCACTGTTTCCCTAGCAACCCTGTGCCTCGAACAGTGGTTGGACGCATTTATATGTTTTAGTACAAGAATTACAATTCAGTTACTGTACCTATTTTAAAGTTAGTTTTAGCATAACAATTAACAGAAGTGTTCATTATTCTTGAATTGGTTCCATTGAAAGAAACTGTCAAATCCATTTAAAAGAACACCTTGGTGTGCAATGTGTTATTGATTTGTTTGTTTTTAACATATTGTTTATTATGCATAGTGCTGTATATGTGTGTATGATGTAACATTTGAATCCTCCCAGTACACAAATCAAAGTATACAACGTCGGTGTGCTTCTTCCTGGAATAAAGATTTAATAAAAAATACCCATAATGGCATAAGTGCAGCTTTTGCATGCACAAGTGTGAATAAATACAAACAGAGATAAGTTGCCTGTATTCTTAGACAGCGAGCACCAGTTTGTCTGCTTGACTTTATTTCACACTAGATGCCTGGAGTGTTTGAAGCGGGCTCACCCAGACCAGCAGCTGCGTGATGACCACGTTGGCCATGGCGCTGGACAGGTGCAGAGCGGTCCTTCCGTCCCCGTCCCCGTAGGTCTCGTTCACCTCCTCCTTGGAGCCGTGGGCCAGGAGCAGCACCACCAGCCTCAGGTCATCCTCCACCACGGCCCGGAGCAGCTGCTGTCCCAGGGGCACATCGGACTGGGGCAACGACGCCAAAAATAACTTCTTCTCGTACTTTGCCCGGATCCAGCACTCCTTTTCCTCCCTTAGGAAACATACACACAAGAATTTAGCATTTCTGATCAGGTACATTACAACCGCTAGTAGACACTTATCAGATGCACCAAGCACATATGACCAAAAGCCTACATATGTGGTAGCCAAGTAAGCAGTCCTCAAACTGCACGTCAGGAGGTTCTACCCGATATAGTTGTTTATTTGATGGTTTGTAGTCGATTCACATCCCCCCCCCCCAACAGCTCACTACAAAATAGATTACACACATTACAGGTATTTGATCAGATCTGGTTCCCACATTGGTTCTTCTACCCATTGACAGTCTGCCCCTAAAAAGGGTCCTTTCGTGCCCATTGCACATTTGAGCTGGAGGCTGTACTCTGTTACCCACAAGAAGAGAGCTTACACTACGATCCTGAAAATGATCGGGAGTTTTAACTGATGTATTTACAATCTCATCAGTAATAAGAGATCAATCAAGAACAGATGGGGAGATTGTAATTTGTTTGCCCATTGCCTGGTTTTGGATTGCCCCAGCCAGTTTGAAGCTTCGAACCCTAAGAGCAGCAAAGCAGTAGAACATCAAGTTGCTGGCGGCCGCCGGAGGGTTAAGCATAGCAAGCTATCTAAAGGTTACACATTGTGAACAGTGTGTCTGCCACTGACAATACCAGATGAACATGTTTTATCAGTGCTGTCAGCTGCCTTGTTTGAAAATGCTGGACCTTCACAAAAGGATCTTTCCGCAAATCTCGATTTCTACTCTCCTGGGGGGTAAGGGAAGGTGCAAGCGGGACTGATCGCACTGAATAACTCTGAAAAATTACCACGGCTTTATAGGAGAGAAGAAGAAAAAAAAAACATAGGAGAAAGATCTATCTATCCTTCAGAAACCTATCCGTCGCAATCTCAATCCGTTTTGTCCAACGCAATAAAGTTACATAATAAAAATCAATATACGCCTTGGTGAGCATGCTCAGTCTATGACTGACCCCTGACCCGTACCGGATGGTTGATAACATGAATAGAAAGGCACCGTTGTGTCCATGTCTAAGTGACTGACATAGAGACGGAGTTGGACTGATATGGACAAACAACGCATCTCGAAGTGACAGGCCCTCTGAGGCTGTCAGTCAGCTTGTTAACGTTACTGAACCATCTGTGCTGAGCTGGGCAACAGAGGGACAGGGAAAAAGGGGCAAGGGGATGAAGCTCATTGTTATTGTCATTAAGAATGATTAACTAGGGGAATTATTATTATTATTATTATTATTATTATTATTATTATTATTATTATTATTATTAATAATAATAATAATAATAATAATAATAATAATAATAATACCCAATTGTACATACTGTACTAAGGCTACAATTCCATTAAGGGTATTGGTGATTTACTGAATGAATAGAATTTGAGGCCAAGTGGGTCTCGCATAACTTCATGTATGTTTTTGCAAATACTGATATAATCTCAATATATGTTTTTGTTTTTCGTACCATAACAGCATCATGCATTAAACACAAGTAGCAGAAGCTGTTTTACAGTGCTCTTGCTGCTCTTAAAAGTCACTCCGTCATTGTTTCAGGACACCCCAATTAGGTGATTCGATTGAAATGCTGTGCCCATTGTGCTGAGAGAAAAGAGCAGTCCACAGATCAAGGCGTCTGTTCTATGGATCCCAACAGCAGTCATTCAAATACCATCTAAATCATTAAAACAAGACCCTCCCTGATGTTTTACATAAGACAAAAATACACTAAAGAAACTCACATGCACTGTTAGATGTTGCTTTCAATAACACACAACAATCCCTATTTTCATTTAAAGTGGGGGCGGCATTTATATCCACTGCTGTTTAGATGAATTGAGTAGACTCTTTAGTTTACTGTAGTTCTGGTGAATTTCACGGAATACAGAAGATGTGTGAATTCATAACACTTCTGTTTCTTTTTACTTTTTGTATGCAATCAAATGTTTAGATGTGCATTGATTGATTATACCGAGTTACAGTGTTCTTTTTTAATTTTATTTGACAGCATGCTTGATTTGTTCTAAATACAAATTAAGATACAAAAAACTGGAAAAAAATTGAATAAAAATAGAATATTTCTGTTGGAAGATATTGAAGACAATTTTGTCAGGTTTCACAGACCCCAATTAGGTGTACCCAATGTTACCTTAGATGACGTAGTCCAAAATAAGTGGTAAATCAAGGTGAAACCAGCCTTTAGACCTTAGCTATGCCTTCATTTATTATTATTATTATTATTATTATTATTATTATTATTATTATTATTATTATTAATAATAATAATAATCCAAAACTGTATTAAACAATCTTACGATACAAATTTTTCTCTCTTGTTCAAAGAAAGTGCTATCTAACTTCACTCACTATCTGAGAAAGACCCACACCATACAGAGTATTAACTGATACACCACGCCCAGACTTTCATGCCATGTAACCAGTTTGCTCATTTTAAATTTGGCAGGGTTTGGCAAAGTGTAAGTCCCTGGGATGAACTCACAGTGGTAAAGGGAGGCAATCGGCAATCTGCAATCTGGTGTGATAAGGATGCAGTTTGGTCCAAGATGACACAGCTCAGAGGAAAAATATTGTTTCCAGCCCTTTTGCAGAGGCTGATAAGGTTAGGACACATTAAGATAGTTTGAGGTACAGGAGACCCTCAAAGCTTTTTCCTCCAAAGCCTAATTTGTATCACTGGTGAAAAACAGCCGCACATGTCAGGTAGCTATTGTAACGTGATAAATCAAATAATTCAAATCATATTGACTACAACAGAGAATAACATGCTCAGGGGACATGCGGTCAATCACTGAAATCAGAGCTGATGTACATCAAATAGATTTGTGTTATTCATACAATATGAATATATTGAAATGGCTACAATCTGTTTTATATTCACTTAAATGAATAAATGTCTATGCAGAGCAATCTTCAAGCCACATGCATCCTAAAATGTTTACTGGAAGAAGGTAGAAAAGCTCATTAACAACAAAAGTTGAAGACTGTAGACCACTTCAAACATTCACATTTTCCTAAATCAAAACAAAGGTCCACAAAAGTACCTTGAAATGAGCATATTGGAGAGAATGGCTGTGCCAAATAGTTTTAAGTGGGGGAGGGAAGGGGTGCACTGGGACAATACCGAAACGCAGGGAACAATTAACTGCAGGAATTGTGAGCTTCTGAAATCTCCTGGACGCTGTCACTTGAAAGGGGACACAAAAGGAAGTGAAATGGTAATCCCCTGCCTTTGTTTTAAATATAAAAGAAAACTAAACAGTGAGGAGTTTTCAGTAACAGTGAGAAAACTGAAACTCAAAGCTGATATTTCCCTTCGACCTCTCCGAGACAGGAAAAGCAGGGCTGAATAAACGGCAGTTTAGCATGTCAAAGCAAAAAAGGAGAAGGGGGTGGGGGGGGAGGGAAGCAAGGAGGAAGAAATGTACCTTCACCACAGGGAAGAACAGAGGGAGTGGGACAATATTCAGGAAATCAAACAGATGACCCCCCCCCCCCCCCGCCCCCCCCATCATGCTCTAAACGCACATGCTTCAGCGGAACCCTGGGGTTGCTAAGGGGACTGCGGAGAGTGAGGGCCGACGGTTTTATTTATTTATTTGTTTTTTACTCCAACAAGTATGTATCAGGGTTTAAAGCACCTTCCGTTTCAGACGGCTGTGTCTTGTCAGAATGTCCCTTGTGGTGGATAAAATACTGGAAACTGATTTTTCGCTTTTCTTTAAAACTAAAAATGACTCAATAACCCATCTGTTTTCAACCAATTTTGTGAAATGCAGAAGTCTGGCTATTTGGTGCAACATGTTGTAAATTATTGTATGATACAGGTTAACTTCAACAGCTTCAAGCAATTGTTAGCATTCATAGTGAGGTGCATTTCCAACAGCAGCAGAATATTTGCCTCGTATAAACCCAGAAAACAGAAATTGATTATTTGTAAAAAAAAAAAAAAGTTTACTTCGTGGACTTGATTTGATTTATTTTTAAACATGGGCAGATAAATTACTGGCAAATTTTACCTAAAATAAACTTAATATATCAAGGCCTTGCTGCTAAGACATGCAGTTCTGTCTCTTGGATAAATACAATGTGTACAGTACAATTAGAAAATTGCTCTTTTCTAAATACATGTTTAAAGCTCTGTTTGCAGTACAAATGTAATCAATGTGGCAAATGGTAGCATTGTATTCCAAATTCACCCTTCCAACCCTGAAGAGCAAAGAAACACTCAAAAAAAGAGGAACAAACACAAGTAATTAGTCAGGCTGAAAGACAACAGGAAATCCGTTTTTACTGGGGAATGAAAGAGTAAGCGGCAGGGACTGAGCAGTCTACCTCTCCTATTGCAAAGGCCCCTCCTCCTCCCCCTCCTCCAGTTAATATACAAGGGGGGCAGGATGGTCCCAGTCAGGGGGAAAACCTGCATCCTTGCCCCAAACAACAACAGAGGCCCTCCTAAACAGCCAGGGATTCTCCACTGCCTGTCCCCCTCACAGTTTAATGGGTTTAATGGCTACACAACAGACACATCAAACAGTGCCTAAAGAACACAGAGACCAGGGGTACTCTCCCAAACAAAACTCCCAGCAGGAGGAAGCTTCCACACTGGGGAAGGTGTTCCTGTGGCCTAGTTTAGCTCACAAACAGAGAAAGAGAGTGAGACAGAGAAAAATAAGGTCAATTTCAAACAGTGGGGACTCCAGGCTACAAAGGTTGCTAGGGGCTGGGTATGAAACAATTTAAAACCACAACCTCTAACAGTAATGTGTTTGTTGTATCATTTATACTTTTTAGCATGTGCAAGATATTTAATTTCCACTTTGAAAAAAAAAAAAAAGAAAAAGAAGAAAAAGAAAAACAAGTCAACACAATGCAAGGAGTTGTAAAGTGGCAATGCTATACACCCTCCTCCCCTCATTTTATGTTATCTATAAATTATTAGGCCATTTGGCGTTTGAAAAGGGAGGCTCAATTGAAGTTCTTAAGATGCCATCTCTAGTTAAAAAAACAAAAGTACTCTGTGAAGACCCTCTAAAGAATTAGTTCTACGAAAAGAGAATGGCTTAGTGATGCATCGCACAGCTCAATTTGTGGTGGTTCGCTACAGTTGTTACTGCGCATCTTTCACAGATCATCCTACATACGTAAAATGACAAATTTGAAAAGTTCAAATGGGTTTTATTTTTTATTTATTTTCTGTTTAATACAGGTCTTCTATACAGCATGTGAGATTTTAATGTGTGTCATGGGATATTACTTTTTTTTTTTCTTAAAAAGACATGGTGACCCTCTTATTTTAGTTTACTTTGTACGGTAATGTAAATGAAATATTCCCAAAATGAAGATATTTCCATGGATATAATAAACCTTACCTACCATCTTACTGACTTTTATGCTTGAACAATTGCTGTCAAAAAAATACCAAAAAATGCATTCCTGGTACTTGGTTTAGAAAAGCATTTTCTAGCAGGTGCTGCTAAAAATAATGATTTTAAAACTGTACTTTTTTTTTATTTTTACTAAACATTTTTAACCATACTGTAAACGTTCTTGTGTTTTAGTCTTTTCTTAATGAGGATTGACAACCTATGTAGGCATTACCCTGCAATTACAACTACTTCTGGCTAATCTACAAAGGGATTTATAAGGACAGGACTAATCCTTTCCCCCCTCTATACCACTGTAGCAGTAGCAAGTGTCATTTCAGTGTTCTGAATTCAACTTTTGTTTTGAAGAAAGAGCTGTATTAAATACATAGCATCCACACTAATTAAAAGGGAGTATTACTGTATGTACACTGTTCTTATTCATCAGCGTTGAGCCCAGTTGAAATACTGCCTGTGTGCGGCTGCTTTAACTTATGAACCGAGGGGTGTCGCTCAGTTGTGGCGTGCCAGATTAGATGCTGTAATTAAATGTGAGGAACAGATTCAATTAGCAGACACTGGCGACATTCAACACAATTGGTGCAGGGGCTGAGGAGGTGTGACACCGTTTGGAAAACACAGGGATGCTGAGAAATAATCATGCAACACACATCTGCACAGTAAGATTAATAAAAGGAGTGTGTTTACTGTAAGTGATCCTTTAAACAGAGATGGCAGGTCTCTTGTCTCCTTGCTCCCCAAATGGGTTGTAGCATCCCCTGAGGAACTCCACAATTAATTTTTTTTTTTCAATCTGTTTACGGCAATGGTATTTCTCAGGAAGCACCTTACTTCAAATATCTGGAAAATCGCCCATTAAATATTTAGAAATGATAGGAATTCATATATCTAGTATTTTTGATCTGCCTATTTCTGCATATATTTTATTTAATTGCCAAGTAGTATTTATCTACAATCATGTATTAACCTACCTATCTGCCAGTCCAAAAAGAAAATAAATTAAAGCATGCCATTATAAAAAATTTTAATTTATATTTGTCCAGTGTGTTGTCACACTTTTTGTGTTCAGACAGCACTGTCTATACTGGTCACAAACTACTGTCATAAATTACAGGTCCAAACAGATGCAAAGGTACCAAATATGTAAGCAAAACCCCCCAGAGCTGGTCTTGAGCTTATATAACTCGAAATTAAATGAAATTGAATGGGGAACACCAGTTTAAGAATAGATTTCAGGCCACGTCTTTGTATTGGGAGTTTAATATTGATAACTGGCCACCAGAAGTTCTGGAATTCTGTGGTGAGGGAGGAGCTTCACTTTCTTTGACGAAAGGTACAATTGGGTTAAACTAGCTTCCTGCATGTCCTTAAGCCATCCTCAAACAGAAAGCAAAGGCATCAGTCATTTTGTTTCCCTTCCCCAGGCTTCAGTTTTACACTTTCTATAATTAAACAATGAAAATACCTCATGTGTTATAGCATTGGAAAATCCATTCAATTTACTTTAATTGGCAAGCAATTATCTCCACAAGCCTCTATTGCCAGCGTATGGGTACTATTTATCCCAACAGAACAGCAGCTGCTCAATTCAGAAAGACATCAGTAAAAAAATAAAACAGAAATAAGATTTTTTAAAAAACGCAGAAGTCATGAGACAACAGGTCGTTGCCCAGCGCACAGTGATGTTCCAAAGCAAACAAATAAAATGTTAAACCTAACAGGAAATGCTATGAAATGAAATGGTTTATGGCAATTAAAGCAATAACTCAAGTCTACTGTCTCTGTACCCAAGAAACCTAAAGAATGCATACAGCAATATGGCAGTAACATAAGGTCAGAGGTCAAGGTCTCTAACCAATTTGGCATGGAGGGTTTTTACAGTATAACCCTGAAAATATGAAGTCTAGTTCAAATTATGAAACAAGAGTTGGCTAATAAGGGTACACAGTAAAAAAAAAAAAAAAAGCACTGAAGCTCTTTATGGGTAGAATAATGGATTTTAAAAACCTTAGTTAATACATCTTTAAATTCCTTTTGACATTTCAGTAATCCTAAGTGACTGTTATTCCTGCAAACAACACCACCACTCAGTAAAGACCAAGACAAGAGGAGAAGAAAAAAAAAAAAAGAGAGAATTTATTGTGACATTAATACTGTTGTCAGTGTCACCCTGATAAAGCATTTATGTTTGTGTGCTAGCTCTCTTGCTGACCCACCTTATCTGCCGTCATTAACCCTTTGTGACAGCTCTCCTCCCTCCCACACTCTTAGCTGTTCAACAAAGGCCTTGACAATATTGCACAGACAGTCTGACGAGGAATACACACAGAGACTGGCCTCCAGTCAGTGTAAAGGCCTGTTCGCAATGGAACACAACTACCCCTATACTTAGATGGGAGTAAATACACAGTCATGGCACAATTTCAGAGTGAAAAAATACTGCCGCAACAAAAATATCACTCTGTGATGAGAAAGAGACCCTTTATAGGTGTTACTGTTATGAAAATATAGCCATATGACTATATAAATTGCCCTGCTTTTTTACCACTACATTAAGTCAGCTTAAGAACTGTTCTATATGGCAAAAAAACAAAATATAAAAATCAATTGATAAACGTTTTAGCGATCGCCTCACTTGGATTAGAATAAAATAGTGAAAGCTGACCACGTACTATGCGGTATACACAGAAACATTGTACCAATCATCCTTTATTAGACTTCTGAGCTGCTGCCAGCTGCCGGCAATTGTATTTGGTAAACGACAAGTTAAGGTCATAAAATATTGGAACCGCCGTGACTTTAAATGGCCAACCACCGCCAGATTTTTCTCAACTCCGCAAACATTTTAGCTGACCCCGACAGAGTTACTACTGGTTGCTAGGGAGATTGCCTCTTGTCAGGTTATGTTAACATTCTATTGGCTGGCCTTTTCTTATGCGCAACTGTACCTTCACTTAGCAGCATACTAGACAAACCAAAAAATAAATAAAATGAATACATTTACTAACAATTACACCTTTACTGTGGAAGACTTTTTGTGGCACCAAAGAAAGTAGTTTTTTTAATTTTTTTTAAATGCAGAAATGCAAGTGAGCAGAGCGGCAAGTTCCGGCGGCATGCTGCGTTTATGGGTCCAATTACTATATAATCAGCAGATATTACTAGAGGTATGGATACAGTTTACTAAAATTCAAAGATTTTGAATATATTATATATCTATATATATATATATATATATATATATATATATATATATATATATATATATATATATATATCTATATATATATATATATATCTATATATATATATATCTATATATATATATATATATATAATTTGAATACAGCCCAATATGCAACTGACAAGTCTGTGTATGAGCATCATCATCTATCTTAAATCAAACTGTACTCACCTACTCACGGCTGATTTACATGGATGGCCATCAGGGTCAAAAACGCATACCTAGTACACAGTACTCATCTGGACCAATCAGGATACATAAAATACGACGCATTCTAAATAGTGTGAATGTTACGCATTTTCTACATAGTGGCTGGTCATTTTACAGTAGTACCTTCGTGGTGGCTGGTCATTTTACAGGCATGCAGCGTAATTACAAGAGTAGCCAATCACCTTCGGGATAATGTTTTTTTTTTTTTTTTTTGTTTATTTCAGACATGAAACAGGCTTAAAAGAAAAAATCAAGAATTAAACCCGGAACACACTGCCCGAGGCGACTGTCGCAACTCAATGGAGGCCTGATATATATATATATATATATATATCAGGCCATTTCGGACTACATCCTTCTTCAGCTTGATTTTTTTTTTTTTTTTTTTTTTTAAATCAAGTATTCATATTTACCTACATTACCTTTTTCTTTGATTATATATATATACACACACACACACACACACAGTACATATATGCCGATATCTTTTGAAAACAAGACAGCCCCATAAGCATTGTACTTTTTAACTATTAGACGAAATATTTATAGAATACAACCGTGATTAATTTATTAGCGTTTAAATAATTATACCAAATCATATTTTTATTTACAGTGTTTCTATCGGCTAGCGATAAAATAGCGAATTATTATTTTATTCAAATTGGTGGGGCAGTGCCCCAACGCCCCTTATACACCAGCAGAGCCTGAGTATAGTACAGTGCAAGCCAACGGGCAGCACTGTATTGTAGTTATTGAAACCAGTGACCAGTGAGCAGAAAGTAGACTTAAGAATGTCTTAGCCTGGCACTCTGACTATGAAGAGCAGTTTTGACAAAGACCAAAAAAGCAAGATCAGTGACTTTTTTAAACCAGCTCTCTCTACCTCTGAACAATGCTGCTTATGTGCAGTATATATTTTGATTGTTGTTGGGACATTATATTATATTTGTATTATTGTATTTTTTGAGTTTTCAATTAATAACGCAGGGATTTCCCAAACAGTAAACTCAATTTTGGCTAATCCGTGTTTTTCACTAATTCAGTCCCAATCTGCACAGATTAACGGGGGTCTACTGTATCTCCAATTTACCAAAATGGAAGCATTTCAGAAAATATAAATCCATCAAGCCTTAAAGCAATTATATATGAGAGCCCCTGAGTGGAAATGAAGCAGTTAGCGACTGTGTGTTGGTACCATCGTGATTTATTTTTATTGCCACTTAGCACCGCAAGGTAAGAGAACAGCAAATTATTTCTGAAACAAAGTGGAGGTCTTCATCAGACCTATTACCTATATGGCCCCTGGCAGGGCGGGCGGCTGTGTGGTGACAGTGAAGACTCGGAAGATGAGGGATAGCCGTCCACACTGCTGCCTGATCTGGCTTGCTCCAGGATAGCACAGAAATGAAGGAGAAAGGGAGATAGAGTACAGCCAGCAGGAGGGGGGTGGAGGTGGCAAAGGAGCGATATTGTGAGTCAGAAATCTTCTCCCCAATGCCACACTTATAGTCTTGCCAGGCAATTAGAGCTGTCTTACTAAACATAACAACAAACATGATCATTAAAACAGCAACTCTCTTCAATCCACTGACCCATGCAGAGCCATTAGCACTATTTCTCATTCTAACACAATCTCAATGGAGCTTGAGATATACATCTATTTATAACTCCTCAGCTAAACCCTAAATTCCTCTAACCACAAACCCTGAAATGCTTGTTCTGTAAATATCCAAATTTTTTTGCATTAATATAATGGACATGTACAACAAGTGTTTTTCTTTACAGTATAAGTATATACTAGTTAATATTTAGCTAAATAAAGACTGACATCTAACACACAAAATCAAAACCAACAGTACTTCAACACTTAAATAAACATGTTACTTTTTCTCCACTGTAGTCTTGTTCTGATATGCCAACATTACATGTGTGTTTTTATGTTCAACTGCCTTTTGTAGCAGCATGTTGGCAATAAAAACCCCTGTCATTTGGCTAAAACAGTCATCCATGTACAACAATTAGGATATGCTAAGCCCACAAACTTTAATCTTATGAATGTACATTAACATAAAACAATGTGTCATTATTATTATACTGGTTAACTTTGCTTTAAGGCCAGATCAGTATAAAAGACCACACTGCAATTAAGGACACATTTCAGAACGGTTTTCCCCAACTTTTTTCCCCCCACATTACAAAGCAATGCATGGCTTTGCACACACTTCTTCATTCTAACAGTGGTATTGGAAAACTGCAACATTTAAAATGTACGTGTATACTGTAAGCTCAAATTAAATCAATGGACTATTACCTCAATTATCCTTGCACTGCACATGTATTACTGTATTATTCATTGTGGTTAACATCTATATTTGACATGCATGTATTCAGGCGATAATATTTCATCATTTACTATTACAATACCTAGCATATTACGTTTAGGCTTCATAGATTTATGAATACATATCAATACAAATAATAATGTTCGAGGGAAGTATGGTTCATCATGGAACACAATAGCACTCTGAGAGGTCTACCCAAAGTATAATGGCTACTGAATTTCCATTTAAACTGCAGTGCAAAACACTGTATTCAGTTTAACCAGGATTTATACCTCATTTCTACATCGATCAAATCATGTCACGTTGTGTTGGTTTTCATTTTGTTTAAAAATTTAGAGTGACCAATTATTATTTTCTATTTATTTTCCCCCAATTTGAAACATTCAATTATGTTTTTTCTCCTCACCGCAGCAATTCCTCCAGCACAGATGTTCTGAGGGCATGTGTGCGTCCTCCGATCTCACAAGCGTAAAGTCAGAATCGCTTTTATGCCGAGCAATCCAGAGCAGAAGTTGAAGTTTCAATTTAAGCCCTATGCCTCTTGCGTGTTGCTTTCTACACTGTATCGCTGTACTAGGATAGCGGTTTCTGCACAAGCATAATATATAAGAAACATGAGATATAATATAAGAAAATAATAATTTAAAAAGTGCATTTTATGTTTTATTTGTAAGTAGCAGATGGGGAATACTCCCACACCATGGGGCAGGACAGCTAAATATTCAACAGTCTCATTAAATATGAAGCAGCCAGCTGTATGGTCTCGGAGGAGACTCCAATTCTTTTGCACCATTTAGGGCACATCTCTGGTCTAAATGATGCTCCTGCACTAATGTGCCTGGGAATGAGAGTAATCGACCCTGTTACAGTAATGTATCAGTGACAGAGGAAGGCAGGTCCAAGGGCACAGCCCCCGGGGTCAGCTTTAACACAATAATTGTCTCGTTAATTACAACGGAGGCGTTGGATCAAACTGTCACTCAGGTGCTTCATCCAGCTGCTATCTGTCACCCCAAAAAACAATCAGGAGCCATGTGATGGGATCCATTCTTTTATTAATAGCCTGACTCACTGACAGGCCTGGCTGAAATACCCGGTCATCTCCACAATAGCTGCCATATGCCTACCTTAGTGCACAGTTTGTAGGAAACTCCATTCTGAGCTGTTGGTCTCGTCTGGAACTACAATCATATGTCTTTAGCTGTATGGAAACTCTTTAAAAAAAATGGCTTTTATATGGAATTGTAATATTTAAGCCAGTCATTGGCCTTTACTGGTGCAGGTACACAGAATTAGTTGTAACAAATCAATAACATTAGAATATGTCATGACACAAAAAGGCTGACGGTTAACTTAGCCATTTTCTTTAACTTAGTATTTACTTTAGTTTTAACCTGATATGGGAACTGTCCTAATTTACTGTTTTAGTCAATTTTCAGTTTTTAAAGCACAGGAGAGGCATTGTGTTGCACCAGAGGGTTTTATGGTGTGTTAAAAAAAAAAAAGTCAAAAAAAGAGAGTTACTGCAGATGGTGGCCTAAATATTGACGCTGACTTTATATTTATGCTGGTGGTCACAATGAAGGGTAAAAAGACAGGAATGTAGACATGCAACAGTAATTACAATCATGTTTCCTGTTTCCGTGTTATTTTAATTTATGCACTGATACGTGTGTGCATGAGCATTGCACAAATTCAATTAATTTGTGCTGTATTGTATAGCTCCAACATACAATACAGCACATGCACAAAAACCTATTTACATTCACTGTTTCTTTAAGAAAGTTTTTTGAAAAAAGAGAACCTTATTTGCTCTCTAAACCAATGTGCCATATAGTTGCTTTCATGTCTTTTTTATATAGATCATTTGTTAAGTAATAATCCTAGGTTATTTTGTATGGGCCACTCATTATGCACAATATGCACTGAAATTCACACTGAAAGAGCAATTAGCTGGGAATGACTGTCATTCCAAACTGGTCCCCGAGAGGAACTTTGTCAGAGGAATATTGCGCGAGTTCTCTTCTGAGACACCATTCACACTTGCGATTTAAGCCGGCCCAGGTCCTCCTTTTCTCATATATGAACGCTCCAAAAAAGAAAAGGCAGCCCAGGGCTGGCCTGGATTTAGCCCAACGTTCCTATGCGGCTCAGGGCCTGCAATTGCAGGACCAGCCTTTGCATATATATCAACGCAAAGCAGACTTAAGAACGCCTTTTCGTATCATCTGACCAATTTGGTTACGTAGCTCCCATGCACGTGAAAGGTAAATAGAAAGGTGAATGCTCTGCTAGCCAAGACGACAGTGGATCAATACTGAATGGTAATTATTTCTACAACAACTTTAATTGTTTCTTTTACATAATATGAGCTGCAGTGCATTCATAATTATGCTTAATTTGTCATAATTACCTTTTCTTCCTGTTATTTAGTAACTAAGCAATAAATTTAAAAACTGCAGGATTGTGGATCTCAATAATGATCAATAATGGTGCTGGCGACTTGGCATATTCAGCCACCATTGTTTATTTTGCACACAACGATATACATAGCTACAGAAGTGCGCGTCTTTACATTACAATGCCGATTACAAAAAATAATAAAGCAATTCTCCACATTTTAGGCCTGCTTTTCAGTCACATATGTGAAAGGGCAAAGGCGCCTTAAACTGCAAATGTGAACGGGGTTGCAGACCAAAATATGTGGCGGCCCTGGGCCAGCCCAATAGTGTGAATGGGGTTAAAGTCTTGTTGAATCATCCTCTCCCCTGCTAACGTTCTTGATACTCAGACACTTCAGAAAATGAATCTTTAAACTTAACATGGCACACTACATCAAAAAGATATCTGCAGAAATTGAGGCACAGTGTAAACCACTGTATATCGGTTTTGAGAGTTACTGGTTGTAATCATTTCTTCCAGTCCACCTAGACTGTCGGTTGCTGCTGTGTAACTAACCTATTTCAGTCTCCTAACCAAATTTGAATACAAGTCAAACTGGAGTCTGGTTAAATTCCAATTAGGCCTCATTTCAAAATACTCAATTACACAAGCCCAATAAAAATGGAGAAACAGGGTGTTTGATTTTAGTGTGTCCCTAAATGTACGCATATCAATAAAACAGGTAAATAAACAACCAACCAGTGTAACTGTAATGATCTAGCTAGGCATTCTGTACCAAAATGGAAGAGGAGCATGACTTCAGAAAAGGGGGTTGAGTCATCAATCACTCAGTGCATTCTGTGCACTGTGCTTAATCATAAGCCAGGGGGGGGGGGGGGGGTCGGGGGGTAATTTATGTAAGCTGTGCTTAAGCTCAGGAAAACAAAACAAATTGTAAACTGACAGTCACCTAGGTATCTGCCAGTAAGTAAGTATTTGATTTATTTATATAATAAGCCATTTGAAGAAAGAGAAGCTTATCTTTGCAGGCTTGTTAAAATTGATTGTACATCGAGATGAAGGAGGAAAGACGGCTCCGTCCTATAAATGAATAAAAGTGGAGAATCCCAACAGCGGCTTGTTTCACAAGAAAAAAAACCCTGCGGATGAAGTAATCTACGAGCACTACTGGGGTTGTTTAACAGTGAGAATTCAGCTCCATTGATTGCTGTCAGGAAAGAGTTATAATCCCTGCCTGTTAGTTTTAAGAGCTACGAACAGAAAGGAAGAAAAAATAAATACATACAATGGTAGTAGTTAGAGAATGAGAGACTACACGGTATTCACACAGACAGGGACCAACCGCTTTACCATTAAAATGGTCATGTTTCTTTTTACGTGGCACTGTAACTCTTATAGGAATGCTAGTGGCTTTCCAGATATTTTTATACTGCTGCCAGCACACTGTAGATTCACCCTCTGTGCCGCAGTTATTTGAATACCACCTAACTGCCACTATATTGAGAAGATTATATATGTAGCAGGCTTTTCCCAATAGGGAACATTACTGTTAATGTCATTAGCTGGCATGTTGTTTCGTGTTTTTAGTTGTATCTAAATCACAAAATAATTTTTAATTAAATTTAAACTCTTGTCAAACTGTATACAGTACAATTAAATAAAAAAATACCCAACTGCCTAGTTTACACAGCAACACACAACTGGTTTTGTTTTTGAGACTCCAATGTATACAAATTACAAAATAAACCTGGAAAGATGAATTAAGGATTACCTTTGAGGCAAATGCATTTGTAACATTGCTAATAACATGATAATGTATTAATGTGCAACTTAGGAAGCAAAAGCAGTTGGAACTGCTACTGGACAGTCTGAGGTTGGAAGCGCTAGACTGAAGTGGTGTCCTGGAGCCATACCTGGAGCTGTCTGAAGTGGGTTTGGTGTAGCCCTCAACCAAGGCCTCCCAGACACTGTTCGCCAAGGCGTTGCCGATAGCCATCATCACCATGCTGAGCTCCACTGGCCAGTCGTCCAAGTCCAGAGAGCGCACACGTGACAGGTGCGTGCCAAGGTTCCGGTGGATTCCAGAACATTCGATACAGATCAGGGCACCGAGGTTCAAACTGGCCCAGTCTGGGTCTGTTTAGGACAAAAAGAGACTCTCAGGAATATTGCCAAATCATTGAAATAAGCAGTATCAGTACAACCCTCACACATCTCCTGGCTTTGGTCTTAAAGTAGGTAGGGTTGTCAGTAACTTTGTCCCTATACCCCAAAAGCTAGATGGGAATTTACTCACTTAGTCATTACTCACCATGACCAAACAGAGAACCACCGTTTTATACCAGGGCTTACTCTGTTTGGTCATGGTGAGTAATGACTAAGTGAGTAAAGACTAAATCATAAAGTCTGTTGCTATAGTTTTTCCATCAGAGCATCTCACTGGGTTAAGGTTCGGGAGTAAGAGCAAAAAGATCTTAGTGACTTGTGCTGAAACTCTGGCGGAATGGAAAGTCACCTAGAGCACCAATTCCAAGTGACAAATTCCGGGTGTAAATCCAGCTCAGGTCACAAGAAGACCTTGAACAGAATGGCAGGGGGTGTCCTGGAGATGACTGACAGTTGGCAGGGTAATTTTGATAAATACAATATTAGTTAGAGACAAAACGAATTACAAACCAGGATTCTCCATTCTCTACTTACTAGGCCCTTCACAGTCCACACAGAAGCTGTTCCCTCTTACGTTACGGATTGACTGGATGGCGTGTGCATCACTCTGACTACCCAACCGGGACTGAAATAAAAATGATATGAGTTTTTTTTCATTAGAAAGTAAATCGCAGGTAACCAGGGAAGAGGATGGGGGTGGAGGGAGGAGGGACAGAGAGAAGGCAGCTTCCATATGATTTAAAAGAATATTAAAATGAAACTCTTTCCCCACTTCCTGACACTGTCCATGTTCTTATCCCGACGCCTGTCGTCTTTAATAACAAGCTCACACGCTGCAGTGCACCTGTCTGCAGTGGGAAATAATGGTGAACGTCAGGAGATTGAAATGAGAATCCCTTCAGGTTTTTACTGTGCTTAATTTTTTAGCATAGCGTTTAGACTTGATAAAAATTGCAGCATTGACAAGCACTGGAGTATGCTGGGCAGAGCTGGTGGTTTTCTGTTTTTTAGCTGGTTGTACTGTTTCAGGTGGCTTGGTGCTGGCTGAGGAGCTGGTTAAACGGGTTCAAGAAAAATAAAAAAAAAACTGGTTTATTACAAATCTTTTTACAGTAAAGTTCTAAACTCATCTATCTGTTTTCTACACTCCCAAATGAATATTTGTTGTGAAGTAGTAACCTCCATTTGACGTATTTTTTAAAATATTAGTACCACCTTTAACATGGTAGGGAGAACCCTGCTAAAACCTCCTGAACTTGGGTACAGTGCAGTTTAGATCCTCACCTTGTTTTTGCTGCTCTCACATGACTGTAAACTGGCAAAGATCTGGCTCTCAATAGCCTGAACCCAAGACTCCCTCTCATCATAGGTGGATGCCTCGAAATGCCACATCTGACCAGTCAGCGACACAATATTGAACTCAAATGACTCCTCTTGCTCTGGAGAGGAAAGAGTTAAATTTCGGTCAAACCCTTGCCTGTGGTTAAAGCACATGGTACTGAGATCAGGGATGACAGAAAAGACTGATATAATTTCATAAAGTGATGAAAGTGAGTTGTACTCTATGAAAATCTGAATGTCAAATACAATAATTTCTTCAGTTGCAGTTTTTTATGGGCAGGATAAAATTTGGAGGCGAAACAGAAATACTATATTAAATCATACCAAATCATATGTATTATACAATAAAAAATCAAAGTCTGAATTCAACTCTGAACATCCATCACTGAGAAAAATGTTCTCTCTTCTCTTACTTTTCATAAGCAGTCATTTTAGCCTTACCACCCATGCACCGTTCATAAAAGCACATTTTCTTCTGCGGCATACAAGCAAATTGCATGCAGAACATAACACATGTTATGTCAGTGTCCCTTCAATTGGTAATGTCATTATGACCCAAACTTGCATATTAGCCAAGTAATTGCTTTTGCTTGTTGATCTCCAATATAAATTATTATTAACCAAGCTTTTTGAAGGTTTTAGTTTTAGTCGTCAAATTACTGCTGCTTTTACTGAGTCAGATAAAGATCTCTTTTTATTAGCAACTACAAGTAGTTGCCCCAGCAAATTAGTTAAATAAGCACAGCCTGAGTAGAATGAATAATAAAAACCTTTATGTATCAGCACACGCTTGATCTCATACCAAAATGATTTGTAATTACCTAAATTAGGGCTATGCAAATAACATCCTCATTTACATAACGTTACAGTTTCACAGAGCCTCGGGAGCTGCAGATCTTTAACAGGATTACAAGAAAAGCTGACTGGCATATGTAGAAATGGCACAAAGATCTGAAGTTGCACCTACACTTGACATTCCATATGCTGCCCAGCTACATCCGATTCAGACAGTTGAAAATGTAACAACTGTGCAGGTATGCTCAACCAAGGCCATGGTATGCCAGTCTCCAAATTAAATATTTAAAATATTTTATTTTTATTTTATTTTTTTACGTACAGTAATTGAGGATTAGACTGTGCTGTGGATGTAATTTAAGTACTATACTTATCTTGGCAAAACAGTGTAAAACAGTGCATAAAGTGTTTTAAAAAAAAAAAAAAGTTACAATTTGGTTTAGGGTTCAGGTGGTGCTTTGAATCCCCATTGCAAGCCTGACACAATCCTTAGAGATTGCCTTTAATTGTTCTTAAATCCAGCAGAGAAACACAGCTGAAACAATGGGACTGGAAAGATCCCTGGGGGGTGAACCAAGGGACAGCTCCCATGGTCTTTTCATGAAATAATCATTCCTCACCACTTGTTCTTTTTGAGGTTCTATTGGATGACAAGTACATGTAAATGTGACTTTAATGCTTCAACTTCATGCATTGGAACAGAACTTTGCCTTTGGGCAGAAAACTATAATCTAATTAGATCAAAAGCATCTACTATTAATGGATTTATCAGCAATAATTTATTTTGGGACACAATAAATATACAGCTTAGACCCTCAAGATGTAAATACAATATGTGGGGTTAAACAAGAAATTAAATTGTTAGTATTAAAAAAATGCTCCTAGTGGTTGCCTTGAAAGCCTGGTTTTGCCAAGTATTTCTATTTTCTAGGGATGGGTTTCCAGCCTCCTCACAGGGATCTTTCTCTTGCCTGGATTTATTGAGAGGAGGGACTGTGGCACAGCAATAAAGGAACGTGCCCATAGTCACACCGCATGTCTGATTGTTTCACTGCCACAAGAATCGTGGAAGCTCAATGGATTTTTTGTCCCGGGATCTGTTTTAGAATCTGTGGCTGAGCTCATGGCTCCTCAACTCTCACCAGCGGTGCAATATTTTCACAAAAGAAAAAACACACTCATGTATATTGGACTTTGATAGTCCAGCAATCTGATTGGTCACACAGCTATGCTCAGAGTACAACATCCCCCCCCCCCCCCCTCCCCCAGATGAACTTTTTTTTTTTTCCCAAAAAAATTGTACAGCTAATCACATTTGTGTTACATGAGTCACAAGGTATCATCTATCTAGTCAATTTCTGGTTTGCAAAACCATTAGGAGGGTATTGTCATGTCCAGGTGGCACACAATGTATTCAGTCGTACCAATAGGCTCTGCTAGGCACAGGCCTATTCACTATCCATGCAAGACCACAGGCCGTGACACATTCAAAGAGGAATACCATGATTACAGCCTTGTGGAAGGCTTAAAGGACTGCCAAGCGCCACCGTCTCAACAGAGCACAATATTATGTTTCAGGAAAAACCGCCAAAGCGTCATTAATCTCAGTAAATAACAAAAGGAGACCCGAGCTTGGATATCTGATCAGTCATGGTAACAATCCATGAAGAAACAGGTTTATTGATCTGAAACTGTTGCACATACAGTTCAAGACACTGAAAAAACAAACAAAAACAACAAAACGTTATTTATGGTATTATGTGCATGCTTGGAACATAGATGAATATCCATAGTGCTTTTTCATTATAGTGTGTTATGCAGTACACAGGTATATCTCAGGATCCCAGACAGGTGCTTTTATGTTTAATAAGAAAAAATCATATGAATGGAACAAAGATCCAACCTAAACCCTTAAAAGTTGTTTTCCAAGCAGTCTACTATATAAATGATTAATATGTTTGGTGTTTATAGGGTTAAAGGAAATTCCAAGGGATTCAATTAGAATTATCTTAAAATGAGAGCATTATTATAATTTGGGGGGGGGGGCAGCTTCATTCTAATTCCAGTCCTCAGTGAATACTACCCACATTCTACTGCGCACGAAAAGCTAATTTGGGTCAGGTGTAAATTAACCTGGAACTCGTATGACTGTGTACATGGAAGCAGGGAACACCACATGCCTTCCTCCCCAGATCTACTGTACCTCAACTCCCTTTGTCTTGCTCATTATTAAAATACGTTTCATTGGGTTCCTAGATTATACACTTTCAATTTCTGATAATAACCATCAGAAGAAAACTAATTATTTTGTTGGCCGACCAGCCGATAAATTACAGGCATTCATACAGGTAATTTGATTAGGGACCACACACACACACAGAGGAGAGAGATTTATATATCAGCACAAATATACAAAAATAAATAAATAAATAAATAAATAAATAAATAAATAAATAAAATGTATCCCCGCTTGGCTGAGTTTAAAATTTTCCGCAACTGACGAGAAATTACATGTGAAATTGAAGCCTACTGTTAAAATAGCTCTACGTGAGAGGTGAGAATGAGTGTAATGGCAGACAGGTGATGGGAAGGTAACATACTGCTATTCATTTATTGGCCAGTACTAAAAGACAATTAATAAATGAAATGACAAACATTTCAACCAGGTCTTTCTCAATCTGATGTACAGTATATCAACAATAAGTGCATAATAGTGTGACATATGTACTACTCCACAATATCCCCTCCACAGAGGATTTAATCTCCAGATAATAATAATAATAATAATAATAATAATAATAATAATAATAAGATAGCAGGGTCAAAATACAAAATATGCCTTAGGGAACTCTAATCCAATTATAAAAGGCATTATTATTGACGTTACTATTATTAAAAAGGAAATGCAATGACTAAGTGGTTTGACTTCACAATCCATACTGTAGAATAGATGATGAAAACTGACCTCACAGACTTCCAGCTGAGGTTCCTGGTGATCTTTTAAAAGCCAGAGCACTCCCCCCCCCCCCCCCCCCCCCAGAGCCTGAGTGAGGAGGAATGTGAAGAACCTGCCACTTGTAATGCATGTTAACCCAGCGACCCCATTTCAAACAATATACAAGCAACAAGTCCTTTCAAATTAGAGCTAAATTAACAAAGCCGCTGCGACGGGCACGCATGAAGGAACGCAATTTAAATCCAATATGAAGGCGCGGTGCAGTAAAGGGCAAATATGATTTTGCCTTAATTAACACACTGCAATAGAAACGAAATAAGAAATGATGCTGCCGTTTAAGTGGGAAATGCACTTTCCCTTGCTCTGGGCTGACCTGCTAATGCCCCAGGTTGGAATTAAATCAGGTTTAATGCCAGAGTCATTACTGTATTTATGGCTGGATCATGAAAACAATGCCTTAAACTGTGCGCATTCCGTTTAACTCTTAGGCTAAAATGAACTGCATAATGCATGATAAAAAGGAAGTAATATCTAAGAGCTACTGTATTCCTAATAGACAGATTTACCAGTAAACTCTGACTACAACAATCCCAATAAACATGCACACATATAGATGTGACAGATGAAGAAATTCAAAACTATTCTTTGGAGCTTTTATACACATATCTTGCAAATCATTTTAAATGAGTTGTGGTCTTGTTGATTACATCTAGTACTATGCTAGTATCAGACATCTCCTGCCATTGTTGTGAATACAAAATTATAGTTTAAAACTGTATGTTCACATAAATATTTAAGTGGGTTGTACGCACAGAATTCTCAATGTACTAAAGAATGCATTTACAAATATTCATCAATTTGATACATAAAACTCTGCCACTATAGCCTTATCACCAGGGCTATGCACCTACAGCAGGTGTTAATAAACACCTTTCAAAACACGAAAACTTCAAAATCACGATAACATTCTCACAAACCCCTCATTCTGCTGCTGATTTACGTATTTTGCTTTTTCTCAAGACTGTTTTCACTTTCAGCTGAAGAAAGGTTATCCTTTTCGCTGCCAAGCACATTCCATTAAATTATTGATGCAACATACTGTAAAAGAAAACACGTTGTTGCAGCAATACAATAAACAGAAACCTGTGGAAGCAGGAGGGTTTTTTTTTTGAATGCATTGTATCATCAGCTTCCAAAACATCGCTGTCAAATCCTAATTGTTTAAAATAAATAAATAAATAAATAAATAAATAAATAAAAAGGTATGCTGATAACAAGTTGCACTGTAAGAAAGATGATTTCTTCCATATTGAGCCTTGGCAGTTGTGAATCTGCATCTGCATTGGTCTCACAAGGTTACAGCTTCACAACCAGATCAAAGCAAAGTCTCATGTGGCAAGAGAGAGACATGTTTTGGGGGAGATCACACACAGTAAATACCTATATTTTGACTTTATACCTTAATTCAAAACCTTCTTTCCTCACTCTGATTATTACCTCTAAAAGGTAACATCTTAGAAACAGAGGCTAACTGGGGTGAGCACCGAATCAAGATGCAGCACCGAGCTGGACTATCCTGAGGAAACCAATTCAAATTTCAGTAGTCCTCCAACTGACAGCTGAGTGATATCCCAAAAGATAGAAAAATCACCTGAAATCCTGTTTGTCCTAAAGGTCTACGATCCTTATTTTTGTAAGGCGTGTGTCTGTTTGGTTGGTAGGATGGTTGTATGGGGGCGACTAGTTGTATAATTTATTTTCAGTTAGGAGGGTATAAATATATCAGATCATTATAGGAAGCGGTGTTTCTGAATTCTGCGAATTAACACCCTTTTCAGTAGAACAAACAAAGAGAGCACCATTCGTAAATGTCAGAGCGCTGCATCCTCATTTTGCAGATCATTAAACCCAATATTCCTAACCTGTATTAGTGCAATCAGGACAGGGCCATTATACACAGTCAGGCCTCAGGGATACTCCAGCAAAATAGGAAAGAATTGCAAAGAAAACACACAACACACACAAGCAGACAAAGAAGCAAAGCATTAAAAAGAAAATAGCACTTTTAACTCTGATGCACTTGCACGCAGTGACAGCAAATCTTTTCCTCACCCAGTCGCGCAATCAGAGCTGGACCATTACAGAGGCTCAGGCTCTAGGGAGAGATTTGTGAAATGAGAGCAAATAGAGGATTGACAAAACAAAGTGTTGAGATAAACACCCATCATTAGAATAATCTAATCCTGAATTAGGCTCATGGTCTTGGCGAGGACTGGGGCCAGTGTGGAGGGTTTCTGGAGGCAGTAGGGGTATGTGGCTGAGCAATCACACCTAGCACACAAAAAAAACAACTTCTTATACTGTAGATGTTAACTGAGATACAAGCCTCTTTGTTGCAACTGGTTATAATGGGAGGTACTTTTTAAATACATCTTCAGTATTCAAGCTGACAAACCAATACAAACTCTATAGCAGTTTCAGCAAAGAACCATCCAAAGTCATCTTTGTTTGCATTTATTTCTGTTATACAGCTGTTGACATCTGTTTTCAAACAGCTGGCATTCTTAAGGATGAGTGTCTTTGGTTGCATCACCCTTCCAAGGGAATAATGAAATCAGATGGATCTTAACATTTCCCTTCCAAGCACACTGAATTCTTAAATAGCAGATCCCCAAGGGTCCCCTGAACAGGAGAGCACCAGGCCCACATAATCATACAAATAGGAGCAGGCGCCTATACTTAGGTATACACTGTATACAATGCAATCACTCATTTGGTTTTATGTATGAAGCCTATGCACCTGTCTCCGAAGAAAGCACCTCTACAGCTGAAGAGAAGTGCAATTGCATATAAGCACACAACCTATACATAAGCACATTAGTCTATTTGCATGATCATATGGTAGACAGAAGACAGAGAGCATTACATAGACTGGATCTGGTCAGCCAATGAGGATCCAGAGAGAGCAGTCACTATCCTACTGGTAGATGTCTCTAAAAGCTACTGGGACATACATACATACAGGCATTAACGCTTATATATTACCAGGCATGCTTTTTGTTACAATTCTGTTCAGTTCGACATCTAAAAAATCAAGTTCTAATGTAAACCTTTTTGAAAAGTTCTGGTTAGTGTCTTCATCAGAGTAAAAGTACAAGATCAGAAAGAAAGACTGAGAAAAAAAAGAAAAAAAAGCAAGACAAAGAAAATTAAAGAAAAAGAAAGTTAACATGATTTGCAGTAACAAAAACAAACAACTTGACAGTAAATCAAACTAAGAGAAGAGCTGTTTCAGTACATGCCAAAGCCTGGGCTTTGAAAATGACGTATTGATAAAACACTGAAGGGATATGGCTATTCGAGCTCCAGGAACAATGGGCATGATCCTCACTAATATGGGATAATCCTGGAGTTTACACTGGGATTAGATATACCCATCAAGAAGGGTTAGCTCAGACCTCCGGCAGAGCAGGGTGTATGACTGTGCAGGCAGCATAGCTGAAGCTGTCTGTTCATTCTGCCTGAATACTAGCCACAACACACAGTGCTAGTATACGGCACTGCCTGTGTTCAATATAGAGGCTCCATTCCAAGTCACTTCTCCGCTTGATCTTCTTAGTCAAACTTAATGGCTCAAGATGCGATCACCATAATTTACATGACCTTGCAACACATTCATGTCACTATCTGAAGTCTCCACATACAACAGTATACTCTAGGTACTGCATACAAGCATCATCAACTCCAGGACTCTACTATGCCATAATATTGCAAAACACACAGAACTAGGTGTGGCAATAGTTTAGAGTTTAAAAGTTATCAAAATGTAAAATGTTAAGAATTTTGTCTTAACGTTACCAGAAATATGCATGTGAAATATAGATTTTCCCTTCATGCTTATAGAATAGTAACTATACAGTGTAAGAATATTTATTTATATTTCAGTATTTATATATAATCCAAATACACATTAGTGTTGTACATACTATCGTAGTCTCTATACTATCACAGTGTTGCAGTGTTTCTTGTTATGGGTTATCTGAGTGGTTACCAACATTTAAAATATGTTCAAATTAAAATGTTTAAACAGTTAAAAGTGTTTAATATTAAAGTTGAAACGTTTAGGAAATTAAATGTAATCTAACATCATTAAAACACGCTCAGTAGTAAACTTATTTTGTACTTACATTTCCGTTACTGCAACAAAATCACCTCAATTCTCTATCTGGGGCTAAATAATATATGTGAATACTGTCATTCACTTGCAAACCTGTCCATCTAAATGGGTTCTCTCCCTCTAACTCAAAACACCCGTACTTCAGTACAGTGCTGTAAAATGCACAAAACAATGAACATTTGACACACTTTTTAAAAGAAATACATTAAATGACAGTCCCTGACAGTTGGCATTAATCACAGACGCCGCCCCAGAACAAAACTCTTTATCGGCCATCAATTTTCCTGTGGGTTTTAGACCTAAAAAACGAAGACAAAAAGCCCATCATTGGGCGGCCGCTGTGAAACACATTAAGGGGCTGTCAGCGGTCTCGCCATGCATCCTGCATCATTCTTTAAGCACATGAGAAGTTCATTATCCCTGGGAGCTCCGGCTATGACAGGGGAACAGGGATTAGGGGATGTCTACAAGGTGCATGACTGAGAGGTAAATGTTAAATCACATTTCAATATTAAATCAAGAAGTGCAGTTCATACTGTATAGATATTACCTGACTATGAAGGCAGGACTAAGAGTCTGGGTTAGCCTATAGTCAGATATGACACAAACGCCAATGAACATTTAGCAATAACAGAGACCAAAGGGAATCTCTTTGGGGATATGTACTGAATCTTTTCTACGGCCATCAGTAGTGTTCACTGCAGACCGATGTTACATAAGTTACAGGTGAAAAGTTGGCACTGGGAGGCCGTTTGTTGGAATAACAGCTCAGTCTTGGAATAGCAGGCTTGTAATAGTAAATAAACTGATTTATTATTTTTTTTTTAATCAGTTTTGTGTTTTCTTCAATCTCCATGCCTGCCATCTTGCTGGCAGGCCTGTATGGTTTTGTTCTTTTTGTCACAGAGTTGAAAAGTCACAATATCATATGATTTCTCAAGTCCAGGAAAAAAAAAAACCAAATACATATATAGCAGAAACACAGGGTGCTATGACAGTCCCACAGTTTTCAGGCTACAACCACAAACTGTCCTTTTAGGGCTGGAACTGCAGGCTTATTGCGGTTGTTTACTCTGGGTTGAACAGGTTCCAGCCGGTTTTACTGGATAAAATAAATAGTTATGTCTACTTTCTATAAGAGGTAAGACCTTGATGTGTGCTCAATTCTGAATTAAAAAGTAGTAATGTAAAAAATGCACAAATTTGCTGCTACATGTATTATATGTACCAGACTGAATAAGTGACATTTTTTTTGATCATCTCAGTTTTGTGCTGATGTAGTAACTTTTCAGAGGCTCCCTCGCATGTCTTGGCACATCCCCATTAACACGGCAACATTTTTTTTTTTTTTTTTTTTTTTTAAAAGGCAACAGCTCCTTTGATTTATGATACTTCAAAACAACTAAAATTCAATTTCTCTGTGCATTCTCTGGCTTTGATTACCTCGTAAATGAGATAAACTGATAGCAATTTATTCAAAGATCTAACCACCTTTCTTTTTTTTTTCTTTTGTTAAAGACAGACAACCTGGGATTTTACAGATGAGTGACTCAGATATTTTAGCAATATGTCTGTATTCTGGGATCGTTCACCAGAACAGACATGCAGATACTAATGGGATATTTATAAAAAATATGGACTAAAGATCCCAGAATTCTGAAGTGCTGATTATATTTTAGTAAATACATAAACTTAATTTATTTTGGATTGAAAAATGTATTTAGTATTGTAACATATGGACAGATATAAATCTAATTATGTTTTATTTTTTTCATATTTTTTACAGACAAAACTAGTATTCAAATAAAAAAAACAACCTGAAATGTGGAAACATGTAGAAAAAAATGGTTTCCAAAAAAATAGATTAAATTTATTTGGGTGTCAGTTATTATTAGTTCAAAGCAGAATGAAATTCAATGAAAATAAATCTTTCCAGTCAGAATATATATATTGCAAAAGTTCAAAAGCTTTAAACCGGGAGTTATTTAAAAGGCAGCTATGCTTGTAGTTAAGGTTGCTCTGCATGTGTTCTACACAGAATAATATTAACAACAAAGCAAACCAGAAATATGGTAAAAGACAGCTGATGTTACTTGGCATTTTATACAATGATAGCATTGAATAATAGCACAGAGTTCTATCTGAAACTTTGTGTTTAAAAAAGTCGCTATTGGGATTGTGCCACTGCACCTAAAATTTGACTTTGAAAAAATAGGTCTTTAAATAACTCCAACTTTGTGTTGGCTATCCATGCTTAATGTTGTAGAAGTTTAACTTTATATTTTATATATTTATATATATATATATATATATATATATATATATATATATATATATATATATATATATATATATTCTACTTCTTGTCTTTAACGTCACAGCAATGCAGGCAGCCATGACCGACAAAGTCTGAATTGCAGAACTGGCATGAGCACCAGGCAGCAACTCAGTACATGCATCGAGTTTCTAAAAACTGTACTATAAAAACCAGGGGAGTCGAGGAGACCACCTCATTTACAGCGTCAACTACAAACACTAAACAATTTCATAGAACATGTGAATATTATAAGGCATTATAAAACTAACCTAACACGATCATATTTTATAAATGTGTTTGTCTAAAAACACATCGTCTACTGCAGGTCTGGGGCCAGCCAGCTGGCTGTTTAATTTTCATTCACTTTTTTGCAAATAAGTTTTTAATATCGATAAGACTGAGTTTAGATTTTTAGTAGTGAAAGAAATATATATTTGTATTTCTTTTCTTTTTAATAATAAATGACATCTGAGACTATGCATGGAAGCCACTGTAAAATGACAGGCTTTCCTAATCTCTCAATTCTCCAATTCAAATTAGTAACTGGTACATGATTCGTTGCCTTTAGATCTGCAGCTCCCATTCCTCACTAAAAATGAAAAGAATGTGTACAAACTTCAAATGGCACTTGACCAGTTTTAAATACTGCACTTGGCTGCTCAGTTTGCTTTAAAACAAACACAAAAACTACCAACCCTTAATCCATAAATAATCCATAACTAATCTCGTCATCACCTGTGTGAACACATTGCTACCCCTCTGATTCTGTCAGCTGCATTTGTGATCTGTCACTGCGATTAACCTGGCAAAGTCTCGAACATAAAGGATCCCTCCGTTCACTCTTTATGCCCTCTCCTCGATTGATGCTGAAATTGTTTTGTCCGACTCCTATTCTAGCCCCACGTTCAGGCGGGCAGGCAGGAAGAAAAGAGTGAGACTAATCTAATCAGCGGAGATAATGGGAGCGGGAAGCAGCTGAACTCTTCACAACAGCTCACATACAATACGCAGTCATGAGCCTGACATGGTGGGAACTTGAGGAGAAATAATTTATACTCACTCTGCCCTGAGGAAGTACCATATAGCCTTTCGGTTTTTATTTTAATTTGTGTATTATTTAATTACCTGGATGTGGGGTCTTCTCTGTGCCTCCTTTATGGGAATCAATACTGAAGTTTTTAAAAAAATGACACTGAGGGCTCTGGCTGAAACATTTGTTAACTGGAAAACTCTTAAATGGTTAAACTAATTAGAAGGAGGATGATTTGCCCTATAATATTAGAACAGTAGCAGGAGCTCAGAAACCAGGGCCAAAGGACACCGCTGGAAATTAAATGGCGACAGACTTAGAATATGACAGGAGGAGTGATGTGTGCATGGAATGGGTTCCCAAGCCACATTGTTGATGCTAAATTATTGTGAACTTGTGATCCTTTAAAGACCAGACTTTGGGATGAACCAGGTCGTTAGGAACTGGAAGAGTATTAAATGGGCAAAATAGCCTCTGTAAAGGATAACAGCCTAGGGTGGGGAGTAGCAGGGGGGGGTATATTTTAAATATAGCAAATGTTTTGCTCTTATTAGTTATATAAGCCCAGTGATTGTGAATAAAATTAGACTTATTTTCCAATGTATTTAGTCCCCATAACTCTGGTTGTAGTGTTTGCCAAGGCCACAAACTTGACCTTAATTGATTTCTGTAATTATGTTTAGTAGAACTATACTGTGCAAACAATACTTTTTCATCACAAGCTAAGCACACCCCATTCAGGCCTTTCTGTACAGACCCATTTCAAAGCCCCAGAACTTAGCCTAGGATGCTTGTAGAAAGCCCGGGTGGCAGCCTTTGCCATTCTAAAGCTTGAATGAGCTGGTGATTCTCAAAGCAAAGCCGTTTTCAACTGCAGCAGCTGAAGTGGGTCAGGGAGTGAAGTTGAAGCGGCTTCCTCTATCCCACTACCTACCTTCGTTGCCTGTCGCGGGCCCATCTGGTTTTGTTGCACCCGTGCTCTTTTTCCGCCTGTGTTTCTTGCGGCTGGCGTGGGGCGACGGTGGGGGCTCCAGCTTTGGGCTATTTGTGCTCGACACAATGGGGCTGGAGCACAGAGAGTCTGTTGTCCCATTAGCTGTGAAAACATCAGAAGAATTCGGTGAAATATTGCATATGTGATAAAGACTGTCTTAAAAGGTGTGCTAACCTAGGTTTTAAATTCAATTTTCTTGCTGCATGTTTGCACTAGCAATATTATTCTGTTCTGGCCAAAATCCTAATCAGAGCTCAAATGCCAACAATGCTAAATGATTATGTATAGCCCTTAAAGTCATTCCAGTTATACAAGAAATATACATGGTATTACATTGGTTTTGATATGTGATGCATGTTGTCAGAATCAACAACATGCTTGAATATCTGTTGGTTACAACATGGCACTGGTCTTGAATCCATTGAAGTGGTCAAAATAAGACCGATTTGAATAACTTGCTGGCTATACACTTCACACAGTCTCGCTAATTATTAACCACACCATACAATAAGCTAATTTATTTTTTATTATTTTATGTGTTTGAATTTTGAAGCTTGAGTACATTTTATGACAAGTTGGTCAAATAAAATAAATAAAGAAGCCTGGAAAAAAAAAAACTGACTTGAACTATGTTTGCTTTAGGCCATCAATATGGGGATAATAAAACAAAAATAAAAGAAAAAAGCTGGAGTCATTAGAAAGGCTGTCAGAGATCTGGGGTACGCGCCACGCTTGGTAATAAATGGGTATGTTGGTAGCCAAGGGGAAAGCTTTCTGTCACAAAGGGTAGAGGACAGGATGCAGGTGATGCCTCTTGTAAGTGATTTTATAAATGTGATATTAACCTGCTCCCCAGTTCAGGAGGGGGGTTGCATCATCAGAACCATCGTTCCTGGTGCCTGTGACAGAGCTGAGGGAGCTCCAGTACACCCTTAGGACAGTCATTAGGTTTCACAGACAGCTGGGGGCAGGAAGGCCAAATGAGTCGCACCCACATTGGTCTGCTAAGCCCCAGCACGACACTGGCAGTGCTTTATTGTTTAACATAAAAGGTTCGTTGTAGTGTGTCAAACTACATTTATTTAATGTGGCTTCGGGTGAAAGAAGGGGGTTACATCCCAATGGATGGACATTTCATAATTAATGTGATCGTTGCTATTAGCCCGTGCACAATATCATCCCTAATTTGGCCATTAGTTATTCTGACAGTAGAGCCGGTTCCTATCTTTAAAAGTGAGCTGGGCACAGCAGGGGACAGCAGACCAAAGGTGGACAATCCCAGAGCACCCACAGCTACAGGCCATGCTGCTTATCTGGGGGCTAAGAGAAATCTAAAATACTTTCTGCAGCTCTACGTCTGCTGTTTCAATAGTAAATTCGGAGTGCTTGGATACATCATAGTCTGGGATGTGCTTGCTGTTGGTCAGGCTTCATTAGTAGCTTTGTGAAACAATAGAAGTTTCTTCCTGCAAGTTACTTATTTGGAAATTACTTCCCTTACAGTACGGCCAAGTTACAGCCCCTAAGTCTCCCAGAGCATGTCCTGTTGCTTCTACCCATAACGACAATGGCCATTTAAAATGAGATGCTTGGGGCAAGGGGCATGGACTGTTCCTTTAAAGCAGAAGGCCAAACTCCTATCAAAAAGCTCTGCTTATATATAACAGGGAACAGTTACATGACGACTCCTCGTTTAAATCTACATCATTGTGCCCTATGGTGAGCAGTTAATTTATACTGCCTGTTAAACTTATAAATGCCACTTTATATTCTCACTTTATAAAAGCCAGGGGTAGGTGAAGTGGCAGGTCTTTCATGCTTTTTACTTCTGAAGGCCTTGGTTCAAATCCAGAATAGGTGAAACAAGTTAGGTATTTGACATCACCACACAATTTGGCTCAACTGTCTGTCTTTGCTCAAGACAGGACCAGAGCATTTTGGTAAATTAAGTGGTATTAAATGATTCTGTTCTTTTTTTGCTATCAAATCAGTCCTTCCATCATATCAAGTCTGATATATCTGCCTGTTTGATGGTAGGCAATTTTCGATTTTAGACTTGTGTCTAGTTTTACCCTGAATTTGCCAGGTGAATTCATTGACGTTGCTTGCAAACAGCGATGGCGTGTGCTGGGAATGAGTGGAGATTAGAAGCAAAGCACAGAATATTTAATCACACAGCGACTTTCTGATATGAATTAAGACGCTCTAAAAGTGTGATTATAAATGATATGATTATTCTTTTCATTTATTTTTGTTTTCAGTAAACTCAATTATTAAGGTGACCAATGTTCTATTGTTTTCAGTGCAAACAAATAAATTATATTGTAGAGATTCAAGGAGCTCAGCAAAATCAAATTCTGTATTTTTCAAGAATGCAGTTTTAGAAATGTATTTCTACACTGCTTAAACTTAGAACACAGTTTAAAGTAGCAAAGAGAAAGGCTTGTTTACACACACACACAGGTCGGGCTAGCTTTTTTGTTCATGCGTTCCTGAAACGCACATGCCCAAAAGTTTGCCTCCCATCCATCAAATACTAAACTATTGTTAAGACAAAGGCTAATAAAACTCCAGGGATGTGCATTTTGGTACATTTTTATGAACTCTATGCCACATAGTAGTTTAAACAATCTCTGTCTGTGTATATTGTTATATACTAACAGTAGACCATTCGCATGACAACGAGATGGGATTGTAAGCACGGTTTGTTGCCTTTATCTGCGTGTGTTTTCATATTTGTCTGCATTCCCAAAATAAATAGTACATAAAGTTGACACCGCATTTTATTTATTTACTTTTTCATTCTTTGCCATTACAGTTTCTTCGCAGTAAATGGTGGCCATAGACACGTTTTCATAAAATAACAACATGAGGTTTACTTGTGCCTTTTTGTAGCTGAAGCAAACTGAAATTTAACTGTAAAAACTTAAAATAAAACAAAAACGTGGAAATGGCACTGTAAAATGAAGGGGAAAATAGTCACCATTTTGGTTCTCGTTTATTACATTCCACATAAAGTTGCAACAAAAAAATAAATATATAAAATCTATATAAAAATCACTACAGGCATTTCAGAATGACTTGCTTGCCTTTTTTCTGTCCCATGAGATTCTGACTCGCTCTAAAGCAGCACAACGCGTTTTTGACCCAGATGACTTTCCATATCTGGTTTGTTTACATTTTGCTGTCTAATACTTTTAAATAGAGGCTCAAGAGCTGCTGTGTCGATCTTGTGTTTTTTTTTTTTATATATTAATCTCACATATCACACTGAGCTCTTTTTCATTTGCCATTTTTTAAACTGTCACGCAGCTTCTGGTGAGGTGGTATATAAGTGCAAGGCATTTTTATCATTTCCAGCAAATACGAACATCTGCTTTTTGTATCCAAATACATGTCAAAAAATATTAAATTTGAATATTTATCCCAGCACGCATAAAAAAATGATATATATACATATATACACACACAGATAGATAGATAGATAGATAGATAGATAGATAGATAGATAGATAGATAGATATACACACACACACATACACACACACACTTGTAGTCAAAAGGTTACATACCCCAATGGAAATGTATAATTTCTAGAAATTTCTCAAATAGAATTAGGAAAAACCTTTTGTAGCAAACGTTTTGCTTTTGTGGATGAGGAAAAAAAGTTACAAGAAATAAAAAGTTACAATTGTTTATTTCAGCAATTTCTTTTGCAAAATACTACAAAAATGTTAATTTCAAAAGTATTCATACCCTTTGATGCAATGATAGTATTGTCTACAAGGTGCTAGAAATTTCAATGTGATAATGCAGAGCCTAATTCTAGAAAAGTCTAGAAAATGTTGGATTGTAGGTGAACATTCTTAGAGAGTATAAAAAGGTTAGTCATAGGATGATTACTGTCATTACCAATAAGTCAATATGGGAAAAAGTAAAGAGCTATCTGAAATTATTTATTGTCATAAAACTGGAGAAGGATAAAAGAAGATTTTCAAGCATTTGAGTATCCCAATATCAACTATTGTTTCTATTATCAAGAAGTACAAGACTCATGGTACTGTCACAACGCTCCCTCGGTCTGGAAGAAAGAAGGTTCTTTCACCAAGAACAAGTAGAATCGTGAGAAAGGTTAATAACAATCCGAGATTGACTGCCAAAGATATTCAAAGTGAACTGGCTGCAAGTGGGACTGGGGTTTCCATTTCAACCACATGTCGAGTATTGCATAGTGAAGGTCTCAATGGTCGCAAGCCAAAGAAAAAGCCACTCTTAGGAAGACGTCACACGGACAATGGCTTAAAGTTTGCAAAACGACATTTGAATGATGGATATGAGTTCTAGTCAAAGGTTTTGTGGAGTGATGAAACAAAAATCGAGCATATCTACTGTCATGCATGGACGTGATAATATCCTTCTATGGGGCTGTTTTTCCTCTAATGGTAAAGGAAATTTAGTTCCAATACATGGTAAAATGGATTCCATAGCATATCAAAAGATATTGGCCAATCACCTGAAACCCTCCGCTACAAAACTTGGTTAAAGTCCAACTGGACATTCCAACACAACGATCCAAAGCACACATCAAAATCTACTTCAGAATGATTAAAAGAAGAATATAATCAAGGTCCTGGAATGGCCTAGTCAAAGTCCCGATCTAAATCTGATTGAGAGTCTTTGGTATGAGTTGAAGAAGGCTGTGCACAAGAGAAATCCTCAGAATTTGAATGAACGGGAACAATTTTGCATTGGGAATGGTCAAAAAATCACTAAAGAATTTTTGACCATTCACTAACACCGACAAATATCCTAATCCTTTAAAAGAGGTTATTAAGGCCCTGTGAAAATCGCTGTGAAATACATTTTCTTTAAAATTCATGGCAGCGTTACAGGTAAAGTATCGTATTTAGCGGAACGTGCACGGAACTATTTTATAAATTGTGTGTACAGATTATTATTATTTTTTTAAACATCAAATAGAGATAAGTGCACTGACATCATCAAAATCAACGTAAAAGTTATTCAAGCACTTTACAATAGCTTGTGAAACGGTGTTGTAATTAACAGCCTGTAGATAAAGTGTATCTGCAAGGACAGCTTTCAGTTCTAGTATGTCAGATGCATTTTCACCATTTAGGTCTTGCAAAACAAATATAATGTGTAACGCATACTGATCTTGGGCATCAGTCAACTCGTCAGTGACCACTGACAAGCAACCAGACTGTTTTACCAATTCCATAATCTCCTGCTTGTGATACTCAGCAACTTTAGATAAGTATTCACGTCTCAGCTGGGCTGATGAAGCAATCACTCCACCATTTGATACACTCAGTCTGAAGAATTTACATAACTTTTGGTTGTCCAGTTTTTCAAGAGGGATATTTGTGCAAACAAACGCCTCTGTCAGTTCAAAACCTAATGTAAAGCAGTCGCAGTACTGCTATGCATTTACACCTTTCTCTTTTGGTGAACATGTAACTTAAGCATGGTCAACAATAACACTGTGTATGAGGGGACAAGGTTCGAGTGGGGGTGAGGTTGCAGGACGTACAGAAGAGCTTACCTCCAACGATGTGTAAAACTCCTGCTGGATACTGCTTTATGTGATCTGCTGCAGACACATTTTTTGCCTTGTTAGAGACATCCACTTGTTTACAGTGTGTAGTATTTTAAATTTCCAGCCTAGATCGCATAAAGTCACATCACATAATCACTGCACAGCCCTTGTGCATTGTACACGCAGGCACATAGCAGAGCTTTACAGTTTCGTTAATGAGTTTTTTTTGTATGAAATACAAATAATAATTATGAAATAATTTATTTTTATTTCTTAAGAATAATGATTTTCACAGGGCTTTAGTTATTATTGCTAAAGGTGCCTCAACTAGCTATTAATTTCATTTTCCTTGTCAGGGTATGAATAGTTTTGAAATAGCATTTTTGCAGTTTTGCAAAAAAAAATAAAAAAATGCTGAAATAAATAATTGTAGACATCTATTTCTTGTAACTTTTTTCCTCATCCACAAAAGCAAAACTTTTGCTACAAAAGACTTTTCATATAAAATTATTTGTTTTTGAGAAATTTCTACAAATTATAAATTTCCATTGGGGTTTGTAAACTTTTGACTACAACTGTATGTATACACTGAATTAATCTGAATTACTAACACTTAGTGTAAAACTTTAATATACATGTTACTACTAATCTCTTTTCAGATTCCTAAAAGGCCCCTTATACATGTATCAGTTTCCAAATCAACACTAATTGGGGTGTCTGGTTTAATTTTACCCCCCCCCCCCCCAACACAGAGATGTCATTAGCTGCCAGAGACAGCTGGGGGCGCAAGGCCTGACTGAACCCCCTCCCCCTACAACATCTGCCCTGCCACTACCCGCAACTCCCCACCTTATGGTTAAGCATAAAGGGTTTGTTGTAGTGTGTCAAACTACATTTATTTAATGTGGCTTCGGGTGAAAGAGGGGAAATCTCCAAGGAGGACAGTGTCAAACACTTTAATTATCAATTCTAAGCTTTTATATTTGGCAAAAGGACTCTGCTGTTTGTACCTTTCCCCAGAGCAGACCACACACAAGAGATGTCTGCTAGTCCAGATTCTGGTGTTTAATATTGCAACTAACACAATGTTGTGCTGGTGTATAGTATAACACAAAGACTTGCATGTCTGGACATTCACCTCTTGTTTTCACCTCGTATCGAACCTACTACAGCACTTCTAAATGTTGCACATGTCATTTATTCGTCACATGGTAAAACTATTCACAATCTAGTACATAATAATACAGTTCGTAGCCTGAAACATTTCCATCAACCAATTTCAATCAGTACAATACATGCAGTTGATGTGTCGAGATATTTGCCTTAGGGTGACCTGTGATTACAAGGCCTTATTATACAGCAGGCTGATTATAGCGCAAACGAGTTTGTGATGAAGAAAGGAAATAAGAGAGAGGACTGCTACTGTAATACATTTCAGGAGGCTGGATAGAGATATTCCACTCCGAGTAATTCAAGAGGGATTGAGTGCGGAGATGAATAAATCTATGCCCTCGGCACTGTACCAAATGTATCCTCAATCAAATCGTTCATTACAATTAATAGCAAAATTAGAAACAATCACAATCACAGGCTCCCCTAATTATCGTCAATTAGAGCTCGGTAATCAAGCCCTGATCCCCGCACTGCTGCTCCCTCACCACGAAATGTCAAATTTCATTAGAAACCAGAAACAAAATTCAAAACCCATAGCTTTCAGCCTTAACCGAGACATAGAATGGAGGGCTTCCCTGCACCAGTACAGAGCTAGTGGGGCAAGTAAAGATAATCAAATGGTTAAATTAAAATCAAAAGAGGAATGTGTTGGGGTGGTCCAACATTTTCAAGAACATACAGAACCACACTCTTTTTTTATATGAAGTCCAGAGTCCTATCTTCATTTTTGTGATTTAAGAGCTAAAAAAAGATAATTGGGTAACTGATAACGCAGACAAAATATCAATTGAAGGAAATAATTTTCAGACACATGCTGGAACATTCCCGAGATACCACAACCTCGAACATTCCTGTGCTCTGTTTAGGAATAAAAGTGTCCATACCATACAAAATATATGACTAACAATTATAGTAAAAGTATATTCTTGCAAAGTTTCATCAAACTTCTGAAGACATCCATTAGCCCAACAGATCCAGAATTTATGCCAAGGTATGGCACAGTGAGCATCAAGAGCATTGGCTAAGAATGTCCACACCAAGTTTTATTACAATAGGATTAACAGTTATAATGATAAATCTAAAAAAAATAAAAATAAAAACACACACACACACACACACACACTTATGCTTTGACTATGCATCCCCAGGAACACAATTCTTTTCCAGGGGATAATATTAGCCCCCTTCTCCACTGCAACATGTAATTAGAGATGGGACTGGGTGACCTACCGTTCCCTACCAGGTCATGTTACCCACCAATGTCACTGTTTAGTTGCATTCTCCAGTTTACCTAAGTGTGGCATGGATCCCAGTTTTTACACTCCATCAAAAGGCAACCATCCATCTTAGTGCCAAAGATGAGCCCAAAAGCACAATTGATTTTCTACCGTGCCCAATTCTCTCAGACCCCAACCCAGATCAGTAGTCCCAGCACTGGGTGACATATGCAACAAAGCAAGACAGTGTGCTTTTGTGCGTTAAAGTACACCTACATACCCATCACTAAAGGGTAATTCAGTGTAATGAGCTCTACATAACTTCTATATTCAACACAGTACTGACGGTCAGGAACACAAATCTGCACCTACAACAGAAACGAGTCTGTCTGGCACCAGCAGTCAGAATCAATTGACATAGTAGGTGGTCTGAAACAGGACTGCAATAAAAACAACTCAATCCAAATATATGCAATACTAATAGCTACTGTATTCCCAGTTAACAAGAGCAATTCCACACAATATGTAAAAGCAGTGTTGAGAATAAAATGTCAACCTGGAAAAGCCAAATGAAAGTGTTTTCAAGAGACCAATGTGCAGTGTACAAAATAGACGATACCTGCCGCTGACTGATACACTGGATGTAAACTTTATAAACCTACATTTTACTAGACCTGCATGTAGTCCGAAAAAAAAAACTGGACTTGTACACACACTCGCATACAGCACATACCATTCCCCCCCCCCAAAAAAAGATGAGTGCTAACAAACTGATTAATTCTGTTTCAGTGGGGAGCTGATGGAAGGGAGAATGATGGAGCCGCTGCATCAGCCTTCGTGAAATTGATAGTTTCTCACAGTTCTAAATGAGAGCCTCTCTCGTCTGCAAAACCGCGGGCTGCACGGTCGGACTCCGGCAATGATCATAAAGAGCACTCTTTAAACTGCAAAAACCCCTGGGACCTGGCAGGGAGGGGGAGCGCGGTACTAATGAGAACGACAAGGGGGCAAACATGCATGGAAATGACTGTTATTTCGTTGATGTGCATTTAAGTGCTTTTTTACTGCCAACCACAAAGCAACTGAAATAACCGGTGATGAATGTCGCCAGAAAAGCATTTATTTTCCAATTCTGGAAGAACTGGTTGCGCTCTGCAAATTTATTATTTTAATTCACTCAACTGCATTGAAATGATAGCGTGAGAGAGACAGAGAAAGAGTGGGTAAGGGAGGGAGAATGACTGGAAAAGAAATAACCCCTAATCTCAAAATTATTGTGCAAATATTAACAATACAAATTACCACAAATACAATAGCAATAATAATTTAGTACTATGATTTTAATGTTACTGGATATTGTTTAATAAGTAAAACATTCTATGATGTACATTTAGAAACACTAAAAAAAAGACAAAGATTTCAACTACAAGTCTTGCTCAAGGTCTTCATTATATACAGTAGTAGCTGCTGAGGTTTAACACAAAAGTCTGTTATTCATGTTCCATTTATTTTACAAATGTCAATTTGGGGGATCTTTTGGTTACACTTAAACACCCCCCTCCCCACACACACACAAAAAAAAGGAAAAAAAAATACTATGAAAACAATTATCTTATCTGGCTACAAAATGAATTTCCCTGAAGCAGGAAAGACAATCTTGCTTTGATTTAGTTTTTCAGGTTTAAAAGATTGATAATTTTAAGAAAGAAGTAAGCTGTGTTTTAATTGGTTGCTTTTATATTCTTTACTATGTACTTATTTAAGGAAAACAATCTTTACCGAAACAGTTTCTTAAATAGTAAGGCAGTTTAGCACTGTATATTCTAGAAGAAACCTTGAACCGAGAAAAGACATAGGGAGACCGACTGGCTATTAGAATGTCCTAAAGACTCAATTTCGACTATGAACAGCTAACGTGTTTCTACATCATTGTTTCATTGTGTACACTGGCTCAGGAGAGGACTGAGAATATATTAAAATCAGACAAGAGCATTCTGGCTTCCTTGCCCTGGGTGGACTGGCTTGCTGGAAGAACAGACACAATAGAGGACACACCTTGCTTGACTCCTGCTAATTAAAACCATTTTAATGGTAATGAAATAGATGCTGAAAGCAGCTGTAGCAACTGGATTTCTATGCAAACAGGCAACTGATCAGTATTGTGTTGTATATATTGATTAAAGTTATAGTCATCTTTATAATCTTTTCAAACATCTATTTTGGGTGGCAAATCAATTGTATGGTGTGAGTATAAATACAAGTATGCAACAATTGGATTTGGTTCTGTTATTAATACTTCCTGTATACTATCTATACACCCACTACATTGCTGATTAGCCTGTAGCTATTAGAGAATGTCCCCATTCACAGAGGTTGGGAAATGAAAGACTCTGATTCAATTAAAATCGGAGGGAGCTTTAGCCAGACCAGATACCTGGAGATAACAACCCTGGTTTTATAAGTAGTGTTATGAAAAGGACCTGTGCTTCTGAGATCTGATTAGGGTCTCAGAAAGAATACTTTGGTGTTGCTTTACTTGTACCTATAACAGTACTGTTATACAAATCTAATGCATAAATGTCTCAAAATATTTCCCTATCTATAAAGTATGACTTGTATGCACTAGTCATCAAAAAATGTCATAAAACATTACACTTTAAAAATGGTATGATCAAAAATGATGCTGCCTGGATACAAAATAAACTGATTCAATAATGGGAGTAGCTTTGGGATGCCTCGTTGTTAGAACTCAACACTTTACAGTCAAGACTTTATAGGAATTACCAGTAAGTGGATTAATGTCCAACCATTTGGGGCATTAGCAAAGTTTCCCAAACGGAAACAGTCTTTAAAATAAGAAAGGCTGACAAAAACAAACAAAGAAAAAATCATATATGAATTTTAGTGCATGATCTGGCTGTATGTTTGAGACAGCACAACAGTATGTGTTTACCAACACTATTTTGCCGCAGAAACAAAAAAACAAAAAGATGGCATGGAGAGATGTGGATGGTGATGAAGATGATGGAGGGTTCGGGTCCCTTACCGGCGCCGGTGCCGCTGCTGGGGGTGATGACGGCCTCGTTCCACTGGTCAGCACTGGACACTGAGAAGGAGCGCTGGTGCATCCCGTCGGGCTTGGCGCTGTAGGCCACTAGGTTGATGCCACTGACCGAGCGCTCTGACTGCAGGGAGCTGCTGCTGGTGGAGTGGGGGGCCCCTTGGTTAGGAAGAGAGGAGAGAGTGACCGTCAGCGTCCCGAACGTACCAGATTGAAGACGGGTTGTATTGTCAAAAATTCAAAAAGAGTGAGAACAGAGCCACCACCAAAAAAATACAACACAACAAAGAAACTGTATTAACTGTTCTCTTTTTCTGTATGTGGCATACAGGTTTAGATATAGTCAGGTCTTCTGTGTGTGAACATGCAGTCATTTCTATCACAGTTCTATCATGAATCAATAGTGAAACATAAACAGCTGGTTTCACATAACCCTATTGCCCCTAATATTAGACTACCTTATTTAACATAGCATTGGTAGTCTAGGATTAGTGCTAATCTGGGATTGTGAAACCAGACAAAAAATGACTAAACATACAAAGGTAGAACCTGATTTTGCCCAATAAGTTACCAAAATACATACATAAATAAACTACATACAGTAACTAAGAATTATGTCCTGGCAATTGTCTGATACTTACATATTTGTTTTGCTTTTTATGGCACAATAATTACAGAGCATGGTGGATATCATTCTAGTGCATTTTAATTTTCCAGTGAAAGTATTTAAAAGGTAATTTTTACAAAAGTTTTGTCACTGAATTCATATGAATTTGTCTGCAAACATCACATCATTCTAGCAGATAAGACTTGGGGGTGGGGGGGGTGCTTGTGTTAGCAACATAATATTTATTGTATGTGGCACAAAGCATAATGCCAAGTAAAAAAACGTCCTCTTTTTTACTTTTTTTTTTGCACAATGCACATAAGAAACAAACAGTACAAGCTTGAAGACAGAGTGGTGCATGGCGCACCTTGAGAAGACGGATTGGAATGTTAGATTCTGCTCTGTTGCTTCTGTCTGCATGGTCTTCATGGACACTGCTCACTCAAAGCCTACTACTCAAATTTAATCCCAAAATATATTTTAAACATCATCGCCAACTGTTCTGTAAATGCAATACACATTAAACTAAATTATATACTGCTTACAAATGATAGCCTAAAAAAAAATTATAAATATTTTTTTTTATAGAAAAATGACAAACAAACAAGCTCTGTACCGAGTGGCAGATACAAGCTGGGTGATAAAGCTGGTAATTTCAAATCATTTCTATCAGTTCTGCTTGGTCTCTCCATCTCCCGGTTCCTGTGTCTCTCTGAATTGCCATGCCACTGCCTTTTTCATGTTCATCATTACCAGTACATGTGTAAACGATTCCTCTGACTCGCTCTCTAATTAGCCCTTAATTAACAAGATACACTCCGAACGGTAATTATCTTGCTTCAGCCCCCTGACTGGCACATCCATCTCTCCCAGCGTCTACTAACAGACTCTACATTTACCAATCAGGAGCGCCACAACCATTTTACACCCTGCTGCCTCAGAATCTTTATTAATTAATTTAACCCGCACAACAACTATAAGGCAGCTCTTTATCATCATACTGAATCCCACTGCAGCGGAAACGAAGGTGGTCAGCCTTTGTGTACATATTGTTTACACTATCACACGTATGTGTGCCATTTGAGCACCAATGTTACTTATCATTATTGTGCTTATACCTCTATAGCTTGCATACTTCACCAGCAATAACATACCCACTTCTGTTTGTTAAGCACCCACGGGATTGGAATAATGTCATGGCCATTGCATTCCTTTATCCTTTCATTAATATAAGTAACAGGTTAGTTAAGTAGTCACTGCACATTTAAAACATTTTAATTGTGCATCTCTTTTTGCATTAGCACTAGATTTAACCAATATTGATCTTAATTAGTACAAATCTGTAAAGCAGTAAAGGGAAAGGGGTTACTGAGGTCAAGCAATGTTGTGGTAGTATGGCAAGTTGCAGTGTAGTACTCAGATAACATGAATTCAATATTATGTTATTGAATCTCGGTTGTAAAGTAGAAATCGGATTGCCATGGATGAGTGCAAGAACAGGGCTGCGAATCTGGGATACAAATACAGTATGGGTGAAAAGGAAAATATCATTCAGCTATTTCAGCTACTGTTGGTGCATTTAAATCGCAGGATTAACACATAGGTAGTCCACCGCCAAATTGTATTTGTAGCAAGGTTAGTTAAGCAAAGGTGGGCAAGTATACTGTAAAGTATGCAAGCAGAGTTACAGAGCGAGTAGCAGATAGAAAAAACAACAGTGGAAAAGAGGTCTGAAGATTAGCGCTCTTGGTATAACAACAACCACCTTTGAAGTTTATAATCAAAGCCAAAACACCACCCATAGCCTCAGGAAAAATAATTTTTAAAACTAGGGAACCAACCTTTTGCTGAACTCTTGCCCTCTTTTGAGACCAGAGACAAAACAAACACTTGGTAAAATCCTGTTCCACTCTATTGTAGCTGTAAATGGTTTTCAGATCCAGATAATGTCCCTCCAGATCGAATGCTAGTTAACTGTCTTTCTCTCTAACAAACTGGAAGAGTCCAACCTTCTTTCGGTCAGCGAAGGTTTCTTTTGTAACCCTAGAGATGAACTGCACTGCTGATCTGAGGCCAGTGCTTTCCCGTCAGAAGCACTGCTGAACCTCAACTCCATGAGAACCGCCTAACCACGAGCGGTGAAAATAACACTAGAAAAATAAAAGGTCTTATGAAAAAAGAAAAAAAAAAAACATTTATGAGCTAGACGAGAACAGAAAACCTAATCCACATGCACTCCTACTGTGAGCAGAGTTCCATCAAGTGAAAATGTAAATACAAAAGCACAGCTGGTGAGTTCAGATGGGTTTGCTAAATGTACCTGAAGCAGATAACTTTGCCTTTAATGTATACCATCTTCCAATGAACTATTTACCACTAAAAAAAAACTGAACGTTTAAAACAATATTTCATTCCGTATACGAAAGGGACATATTGGTTCCTTTTTTATTGAAAGAGAACATGTAAATGCCATTTTCCTTCCTGTTCTATGGTGTTTAAAATAATTGAGTGATTCTGGTTTCTGTTGTTCCAATACTAACCTATTATCATTTTTCTCTAAATCTGCCTTTGAGCTTTTCTGAGGAGTGCCAGGACCAAACAGCTTTGCTCCTTTCATTGAAATCTTGTGACAATATGATCTGCCAACGCCACCTACTCTGCATATAAAGAGTGTGAGAAGGTGGGCCTGTCAGAGTTGAAAGGTCACATTGCCCCATTATTTGAATGGAATGAAGAAGGCTTGTCCACTTAGGATTGTCCAGATAAGCTCATAGCCAGATAAAAGAAGATTTAGACCAATTATAATTTAATATTGGAGTAACAGAACCAGTCAATTAAAACAAATGCCATAAATTAAGTGAAATATAGGAAAGCAATTAATTATGTTTTAAGCTACCCACCACCCATGGAAATAGAACCCGTTTCACAGGCAGTGGAGGGGAAGAATGGAGATTGACAAGCTATGTGCCACACCCCTTGAATGCAGCCAGCTCCTAAATTTGGCTTTGCTTCAAAATAGAGCCTATAGGTTTTGTTTCTAACAAGTGCATATAAAAGGGGGTCATTCACATTTTTACATCTTCATCACAAAGGGTGTTTTTCCTGTTTGAAGAGATGGGTGCTGTAACAGACCCCCTTTGAAACAAAAAACTGCAATTAACGGTTCATTTGATTTGGATGGTTTCCAAGATGTAATTGTATTTATTTAATTTTTAATTGCAGGTTGGCTTGTTACTCTATTGGTCTAATTTCAGACAAAAAATACAGTTTTCAGAAAGAAAAATGCTCAATGATTGTACTCTGCATCCAGAACCAAATTATTATAATTTTTTTTATTTTCTTTGTATTTACATAGCCAAGGTGCAAGAGCTATTAAAGTCTTTTAGAAATTACATAACAAACTACTACATTTCAATCTACTATAATTGTTTTGTTTTTTTTCCTACGTTATTTGCATTTTCAGCAAAAAAAATACACACGCACTATTTGAATTGGGGGTAAAAGAAAGTTTCTCCCCCCCCCCCATTTTTGTTATAAGAAAGCTTCCCCATTACCAGGAGTAATAAGTGTATCAAATTCGAGTAATTATGTCTAATTAGTATCAGTAATTATCCTGTTGGGCCAAAGAAAATTAATCTTTCGATTCCCATCAGGGGGCTTGCTCTAAAACAGTGAGGGAGGCAGACATGCGCCAAGCAGCCATGCTGAGCAGAAGTAAATCACTGTTTTCGCATTTCAGTGCTGCAATGGAAGCCCCTCCACTGTTCGGGTTATTAGAGACTCGGGGATCCGCTACAGTTAAAAGACACCAAGGTTACCGAGGTGGGTCTTTATTGTGGCATGGGTACGGAGATCCTAACCTTGAATGCCATGGTGAAAACAATGTTCATCCGCCAACATCAAGGGATTGTGGTTTTCCTGAACCCCTTCAACACTTCAGACCTGTATACACGGTGTCTAAGAATGGAACTGGAATTGAAAAAGGAAATTTGCCACAACCCTGACCGCCGCAGCTCAGCTGAGCTTCAAAGAGACACCATTCCTACAACCCCCACCTCTGGTAGTTCCTTCAGTCATACAACCAATAGCAAGACACTGATGTACCAATAGATCACTGCAGACTGCGGAAGGGCAACATAGTCCCAATATAAAAACTGAAGAAATAATGAAGAATTAGAAGCACTGTATAAATCTAACATACCATGCATGGCCCAACTGAATATCAGATTTATTTCCACCTGACCTGTTCGACCTCACTCGTGGGTCCGCTTCGCTCCACCACTTGTGAAGGCGAAGATGCCAAGGCTAACTCAAAAAATACATTTTATATTTGCAGTTGGGCCATGGCATATCCTCCCTCTCTCTACATGTATACTTTTTTATTTTTCATTGAACAAACCAGGAACAACAACAACAACCTCAACAACCAAAACATGAATCTTTGAATCTTTTCGCTGAATCTTTTTAAACAAAATGCTCATGCTTTCCACCACTGTGGCAGACCTGATTTAAGAAAGCAGTCAGAAGTCATTCATAATAAAATTTCAGCAGGAAAATAAATTAAAAAGCAATAGCACCAATTTTTATATTACCGAAGTGACATTTTTGAAAGCTATTTCACAGAACTGTGCAGCTGTGAAGGAGTTCAAAATACATACAGCAATCACCACAAATTCCTCCCTGTTTGCAAATCATTAAAGCAGAGACTCTGGTGTCAGAAACATAATGCAATTCAATTTTTATACAAATGTTCAAAATGCACAGGTCGGCCCGCAAGCACGGGAAACGAGAAGCAAACGAGATTGCATTTCCACTGCAATGCAGAGAGTGAAAAAACACTAAAACAAGACTCCACATGACACACGCATATTGTTTAAATATCAACTCTTATACAAGCCCAATACAATGTGGGCAGAAGGCTTCAAGAGGATAGAAAGCTTGTGGACTTGCAGCTAAAACAACCTTGGGTAATGTAAACAAAGTGGTAAGCTAACCATGTACGAGTGCACTCAAAGCTAAACTGTGGATGAATGTAATAGGAGTAACTGGACATGACTATGGAAAACCTGAGCTTTTAACACACATGTATGTCTAATTTTACTGCTAGTTTTTATTTGGTCTTTTCCACTTTCCAACCTCCTGTACGGTAGCACAAGAGTATTTAGAATTGAGAATTCCATTTGCACGTTAACATCTCTGCTTAAAGGAACGAAAGCAGCTGCAGAGCAGTACAGGAATTAGTAAGTGGTATGTGTTAGAGAGATTTTTTGCTGATGAGATGTAAAGGGGAAAAGAAAAAAAAAAAAGCTGTCTTGTAATTGACATCACAGCACAGTGATAATATTCTGCCTTGGTCCTTTCATTGGTTGAGAATCCTCTCCATACTGCATTTCAAATTCTTCAATCATCTTGTACGGCAATTGTCAAATTTGATGCTAATGATTAATGAATTAAACATGGATCCCTCAATTAGTCCTCAGAGAATAATTCTGCATAAAAAAGCAGCTAATGTAATTACAGTAAGTGAAATAATCAGATGTTAACATCAGTGTACCGCTGTCTGACTTTCATCTTTTACATGTCACTTTTATCAATTGAATGGATGTGTGAAGTGCTCATGAAGCCAGCGTGTGCAATTTAACACTATCCGGGCCAGGCTTCAGTAAAAACCTTCAGGTTTTTGTTCTGCTTGGTGTAAATGTACTGCACAAGTATTGCACACACTATACTGCTGCATCATTCAGTATCCCTTCCTTTTCTACCAATTTAGATATTGTTTTCTTAGAAGAATAACGAATAGTGCGCAATGCAAGGCCTATAGGTCACTGCATCCCCCCTAGGGGTCAACCTGTGATTGTAAAGGGGTCTTTCAAAGCGTGACTTAAGCCCCTTTCACACTGGCACTTCTACACGGGTTCAGACCCAAGTTCTGGCTACCTGTGTCACAATCCCACGTAGTGTGACACCACGTACCTGGGTCGTACCCGGGTTAACCCGGGTCCCAGCGACCCACCTCAGGATGTGGATTGACATGCTTTGACCCGGGTTGAGCAAGACAAAATGCATGACGGCCGAGGAAATAACAAACAGCCACACCTGTGTGAAGATTTCACTGCCGCAAGAAACTTTTTTGTTTATTTTGTTTAGTCATATTTTTGTTGCTTGAGACACCATGAGCCAGATTGCAGCAGGGATGAAGAAACATTTAATCTAATCATCATTTGGGCTGACGGTTCAATCCAGAGAAGCCTGGATGGAAGCATCAGTAACAAGCTGCTTCCGGGGCGTTGACACGCGTATGGTTTACTTGCGTCTGTCACCCAGGTCAACCCTGCTTTATAAAAAGCAGTGTGAAATCACATAGCCAACCCGCATTACCCCAGGTAGAGCATGCTAGTGTGAAAGAGGGTTTTGTTTTTTTGTACATGGTAGAAAATACATTGTAAAACCATTATTATTATTATTATTATTATTATTATTATTAATGTGGAAGGCCAATTGTCATCCTTTTAATAGTTTAGAATGCATGCTCTTCCTTGCAGACTGAACATAATTTACAAAATCTCAGGAAACAACAATGAACAGGAAACAATTTTTACCAAAAAAAAAAAAAAAAATGTAAATGTCACCACAGAAAACAGCTTTAGCCAAAAAGGACTGGGATCATTAGAGTAGGTTCACATTGGACACAGTCCAAAACAAGCAATCCATCCAAACTACAATCACTCAGGACACCAACTAAACAGTCATTTATATCACGTGACTCTGCTAGTGATGTATCTAATGCATTGGAAAGACAGTATATAGAGAAAATCAGAAATATCAGAAACTGGACACAATTGTGATTTGTAGTAAGCATCTTAATACAAAAGAGGTCAGACACTATCAAACAACCACCCAAAAAAATAATTTAAATATGCTGCCTCGATTCTGAACACATTATCTTTTAACCCAGAGAATGAAAAAGGTTTCAGAGCTGCAGAGGAGGACAGGATATTTTTCGTCAGGAGTTGATGAGGCGCAGCGCAGCCTGGCCCCTCCATCGCGTTATTGCTATTATGTACATGTGAGTGCGTGGTGTGTGAGGATAATGGTGCATTAATGCTAATGTAACACTCATATCATCCGAGGCTGTCGTGCAATCCGTGACCCCCAAGCTTACAGGAGTCTAGGAGACTCAATAAAACACATCAGGTCGTTCTGGTAAAGAGTCACAAGCTGTGTAATACAGAGAGCTAAACCAGCACGGGTCAACTTTCACCACCACTCCACAGGGCCCGAATGAACACAGAAGCCCACATTAGCTTTAACCAATGGCTTCCCAGTAACAGAGATCCGCTTGAGAGGCATTTCAGTCTGTGCCTGATCAAAACTGATGGAGGCCATTAATACTTTGATATAATGTATCTGTCATAGTGACACAACTGAAAGCACGTTAACAGGATAATAATATTTAAATCTGCCAGGGAAGTCTTGGCCCTAGGATTAAGTAAGTGCTCAGTCTTTTTTTTTTCCCCCTTTGGTTGTAAAAGGTTTTAGATCTCTGAAGTCAATGAATTACAAAGATGGAGATGTTCTTTATATGAATGAAAAACTGACCTTTTTCATCTCATCAATTGCATGCTTAATGAAATCAAAATCTAATTCAAGGGTGCACAACTACATTTTGTGAGGGGCCAGGGAACACTAACTCACCAACGGGCGAAATTCATGTGATGAAGAATATTACCGAGACATTTTAAATTATTCCCACGTATTGCATACCATAGGCATTTGTTTTAAACCCTGGTAACTAAAACACAATAATTTTCGGTACTTCCCCTCTCTGATGGGTAAAGATTTCAGTGGGAGATGTTGCAGCGTTTCTGGGACACCAGTTTTTGGATGTTGGTTTCCAGTAAAGTGGTGGCAACTCTAAGCACAGCATGCAGGCTATCATCCATCAGTCTTGTTCTCAGGTGTGACTTATTCAGGTTCATAATGGAGAACACCTGCTCATAGATAGAAGTACTGCCAAACAAGGAGACCAACTTTAAAGCTTCTCTGCAGAGATTGGGAAACTGATCATGATCCAAAGATCTGTAGAATTCCAGCAGTGGCCCTTCCCTATGCTTGTTTTTCAGCACACTGCAGTTCAATGACTTCCAGCTGGAGTTCTTCAGGGACACTGTCAGCATCAACGGAGAAAGGGTCTGAAAAAAGTTTAAATGAGGCTCGCTTACTCTTGAACTGCTCAAATCTGCTGCCAAACACTTCCTGCAGTTGTTTCAGTACACTTGCATGGTGATTCCATTTGTATGTTATGTCCTGTGGAAAGGCTTCTTGACATGTTTCAAAGTGTGTCAGCTGCCCTTTCTCAAACTGTTTTGTTAACAGCTTTAACTTAATTTCAAAAGCACAAAAACAAAGTCTCAAACACATCAGAAATAAGATGCTGACTGCCTCGTAACTTCAGGTTTAAGTCATTAAGATGACCTTTAATATCACTTAAAAAAGCAAGAGCAGCAATCCAGTCGCTTGTCTTCTATAAACGAAGGTGTCCCGTCACTTCTTTTGCAGAAATGTTTTTATTTCATTTCTCAGCGCAAAAAAAACACGCTTTAAGACGTTGCCACGGCTAAGCCATCTAACTTCTGTATGATAAACAACGTCCCAGTAAATGGCATTTATATTTTCCAAAGAAGATTGAAATTCACGATGATTTAAATAATGTGCACGAATGAAGTTTACTGTCGATACAAAGTCCATGACCTCCTTGAGTTTCAAATATTTTGCATGTAAGGCCCCCTGGTGTATTATGCAATGGCACAGCTTTAACAGCTCCACTCAAGGCGCTTCTTTAAACATCCAATGAACCGTGCTGTACTCACACCTACCACAGCCGTAGTCACCCCCACCAGCTTATCCCAGGGCAAACGTAATTCTTCTATTGCAATTTTAAATGCATTAAAAATATCAGAGCCAGTGGTTCTGCCGTGCAGCGATGCAAGGGATGCCAGCTCCTGGCGGACTTCAAATGTTCTCGTTACTCCACGAATGAAAACTAGAAGTTGGGCCGTGTCACTGGCATCGGTGCTTTCATCAAGAGCAGCTAAGTACACAAAATCATTCCATTCGCTTTTTAGATGATCATAGCTATTTTCAGGACATGTCAACTATACGTCGCTGCATACTCTTTCTGGAAAGGCAAACATTCTTAAAAGGTATCTTTTTTTTCTTTGCAATACGGCATCACATATTTCCAGACATTCTTTTACAAAACCTCCATCTGTGAAGGAGCGTCCTGATTTTGCAATGAGCTGAGCGACTTTCGTAGCAGATTCAGATTCCTTTTGTTTATGTTCAAAAACACCTTGCTGGCCTAATAACTGCTTTCTGAGATTTTCAATTTTTCTTTGCTCTCAATTCTCCCAGTAAGTCTTTGTATTTTTAATGTTTTGTCTCATAATGATGGCGTAAATTGAATTCTTTCAGGACGGCAATACATTCAAGGCAGACAAGACAAGTGCAGACACCCAGCCTTGATTCAACAGAAAAGTATTTTTCTGTCCACTCTAGGTTAAGCTGTCAGTGTTCACGACCAGTCTTTCTCTTTTTCTTTATGAGACTGCTCTAGTACAAGTACGCAACATGGGGTATTATTGAACCCCAGCCTAATGCATAAAAACTATTACCTCCTATCGCTATCACAATAATGCAGATTATCTTAATGTTTGAACTCCCTCCCTATTAAGCAGCTCTCGCTCTCCTCCCCCCCCCGTCTGCTTTCTGCACACTGGCTTTTTAAGCCCCCTCTCCCACTATAGAAGGAGGCTGAATTACAGTGTAGGGTTTTTCCTTTTCCCCAATGAAATTTAGATGAAACTTATCGAACATCTCCCAAAATGAAGAAAGGAACAAAACACCTTTGTAGCAGGGGTGCTTCTCTCTTTCAGCTTTAGATATCTGCTTGAAACGCAATGATGGACAATCATAATACAGTACAATAGATTATCAGTAAAATGTTCACAATATCTAATCATTGTTTCAACCATACTGCAAATGATTAGGCTGACAAATAATAAAAAACATGTATTGTGCATAAACCTCTCACGTAACTTCTTAATTTCCAACACTGCTCCCTCTCAGGTGACTGCCCACTCCTCTCCTACACAAACTCATGAAGGTTAATTGTTTGTGGGCTCCAACCAACACAGACCTCTCTCTCCAGTGTAACACTCTCATTTCAACTAATTAACCTTTGCGACTTGTTGGAATCTGTCTGTCCAGCGGGAGAAAGACATTGCACTGTCAAGACATGATCCAGTGTAGTGGGGACACTCGCACCTCAACAAATAAATCAACACAAACCCCCAAAAAACACAACAGCAGAACTGAACCTTCAAAATCAAGCAAATCACAGCCTGAGGCCCACGTTTATTTGTACACTTAAACTTGAAATTACCTTAAGTAAAAAATAAGTCTTAGTTTGTCCATTTATAAAAATAGCATCGCTTTTCAATATGTTGCAATCTTTACAATACACTGGTAGTTTCAACACCTACCTACAATGATATATTTAAAATGTTCATCAGCCATATTCTTTTTAGTAATGTGCACCTGTTTGTACTTTTCAATGTGTCTTCCTTAATCCTGGCTCTCGCCCAGCCTCACACCTTCCCTTTTCTTAATTACCTCCTCCCTCTTGTCTCTTCTCACCTTGACTCCCATGACCCTTCCATCCCTTCCGATCTGTCCCTTCTACCCGCTCTCCAGATACCACACTACTTTAAAACACTACTGTTTGGGGGTGGGACAAAAAAATAAATCCTACTGTTTTGAAGGTTGCCATCACTCCAGAGGCATCTCTGTGAAAGTGAAGCAGTCAGGAAGCCCATATTAAACTGTTAATGCCCCCACTCCCCACTCCGTGCTTACCAGTATTCCCTGGCACTAGCTGCAGGTTGCTCCTGTCCTTTGTGAGCCCGTTGGTTTTGGGACTGGCAGTAGGAGCTGTTGTAGCCACAGCTCTCGGGGGTCGTTTTCCAGGTACCTTCACTGTCGTCCTCAACAAGTCAATCTCTTTGCCATGGACGTTCTGCATGTAATCCTAACGAGAATGAAAAACACGATTTAAATGGGGGAAAACAATTCAAATTTTTTCTAATGTTTAAACATTGTTTTACTCCTGAGAAAGAAATAAGTTATTCATACAAAACTGGGAAACAAACACGTTAGAGGTACTTGAGACAGAGAATTTTAGTGAAAATATATATATATATATATATATGTATATATATATATTTTTTTACACACACACACACATATTTTATATATATATATATATATATATATATATATATATATATATATATATATATATATATATATATATATATATATATATAATGTTTATAAGACATGCAGTAATACCAAAAGAATGACTCAATTATTGACTAGAAGAGTTTTTGAAAACATTGATAAAGACTTCTTGCCCAAACTCGTCAAATAATTGTACCAGTTTTGTTTAATATTCTGATGGTATTGAATTAGAACTTTACCGAACTTGGTTGTTTTAAACCAATAGGTGTTAATGAAATACTCAACAAATCCCTCAATGTGTCTTCATTTAGAACAACTTGCAAGCATCTATCCTATAAAGATGCTATCCTTTTCTCTTTTATTTCTTTTTTTCTATTTACCTTCCTCCAAATGAAAAAAAACAAAAAAAAAAAACATACAATATCAAATTGTTCGACTAAGCACATTTCTCTCAAATCATTCACACACTCATTCTGTACAGCTTAATGTATACTTCTATCCCCTGCGGATACTGTAATCACAAAAATATAACACGCAGTACAACTAGCAATTCTACAGTACAGTTGTCTCCGTGTATAGCAACACCTCCTAAGAGAACACTTTGCCTAAGGGAACCCCCTTGTCGTGAAACAGATTTTTCCCATTGCTACGGCTAAAGGAACAGGAAATTTGCTTCTTGGCACCAATAGTGATTCGTTCATAACGGATACAGTACTGTTTTGTAATCCGGTAACTCATCGTCATCAAACTTTAATTAAAATGATTTATTCAGTCTTTTCAAAAGCGGTTCTGGAAATAAAAACTGATTGGTTTATCTTACCAGAACCACCTTTATATCTGACTCGTTTTGTATTCCGATTTCATTGCTACAAAATGGCATGTAATGCTGCTGCTGCATTTTTTCTTAATGTGTGTAGGGGTGCAGTGTTAATTTAGTTTATTAACATTAGTTTGTTTGTTACTTTATTATTATAGTTTATTAACATACACTTGCCTACTGCTTTTCTTTTACTTACTCAGTTCATTTCATATGTTGATGCAAGTGCTCACTTATGTGTTCACATGCCTGGAAGGTAAATAACCATTGCTGTTTGTTACTTAAATCTGGTGCCTTGATGAAGAGATAAGGGGAGGGAAAAAAAAGAATGCAATGTCTTTGAATAAATAAAACGAAAATGAAATCCCTGCAATCAGCAGAAACAGAAAGATCGCCCATCGAATCAGACGCCAACTCCACTCCTTTTATTACACGCCATAAAGCACTAATTTCTTTGCAAGCCTCCTCGCTAATTACCCAGTGAGCGCTCTCATTTTATTTTATTACTGGAATTAACAGCGAGTTCAAAGCGTGGAAAGCTATTAAGATGTGTGATTAAGCCACATTCAATTAGTTTCTACAAACAATTTAATTGATGTTGCAGATAGAATTAACAGAAGGTGATTGTGTGGATGGCTCTGCTGGCTGGGAAATTGAAGAGAACCTCTCTCCATCTCTCTCTCTCTGTGTGTGTGTGTGTGTGTGTGTGTGTGTGTGTGTGTGTGTGTGTGTGTCACGCCTGACACTGGCAGACAGGAACCCTGTACTACATGTAGACCATTGAATTAGGGAACAGCATTAGCAGCAACTCCATTTAGAAAATGTAATAAACCAAACCAATAGATACAGCCGGTGACAAACTTTGTACATACAGGGGTTGAAACATGTAGTACACACGTGTGACTGGTTTATTTATGAAAATGGAACCCTGCAATATATAAACGCTGTATCTCCCTGTTGCAAGTCTGTTTCAGTAACGCCAAGCCATCAGATCTGAGGAATCAGAGGAAATCAGAAACGGTCATGTATCCCTCCAAAACAATTTAAAACTACTGCTGGGACAAACACAGGATTTTCACGTTCGGATATTCGCTCATAATTTAAATATTCGTTCGATATTCATTTGTTCTTCAAAAAGTAATAAAAGCCATTATATTCCTCTGTACACAGGCAGAGACAGCATAGCAGCAGGGACAGGGGGCATGGCCGTGACCCCTATGTGTGTGTGCCTTTTATTTTACAGCAAGACCTTACAATATGTAACACGTTAAAATGGAAAAATATCCCAGGAGTAAAGAATAAGTTGTGTAGGACTTACTTTACCCCAGTGAATTGACAACAAAACAAAGGATGCCAAATAGCAGTTCAAGTTAGACGTTGTTTTGTTTATTCCCAAAATAAATAGTACATAAAGTTGACAACGCATTTTATTTATTTTTTTCATTCTTTGCCATTGTCGTTTCTTCACAGTAAACAGCGGCCATCGACAGGTCTTCATAAAGTAATAATATGAGATTTACTTGTACCTTTTCGTAGTTGAACAAACAAACGAAAACTGAAATTGAACCTTAACACTTCAAATAATACAAAACGTGGAAATGGCGCTGTAAAGTGAAGGGGGAAAAAACTCACCGTTTTGGTTCTCGTTTACTTCATTCCACATACAGAAAGTCGCAACAATATACACACACACACACACATATATATATATATACACATATAAAACAGTTTTTTAGAAGTATAATTTTTATTCTAATGCTATGTCATGTATATTCTTATGGATTTATTCCATTGGTTTTACAGTAAATGTTTGCTGTGGTAATAAACATTTTACTTTGGTTTCACCCAAAAATGCACAATCTTGTAGATGCAAAGGGTTTGTTTTGAATACTAACATATTCTAAATATTTTCGTAATTGTTTATTGAGTAAGATATTAACTGTTCTGTGCTTATATATACACACACACACATACATACACACAATCAATTTTATATATATATAAAGTTTGAGAAAAAGGAAAACTGCTGTGTACCAAAATGATCAATAAGAAAGAAGAGAAAAGGGTATTTCAGGTACTTGAAGGTAGAATAATTGATTACAAATCAATTATCAGGATGTTTCGGACTACAAGTCCTTCATCGGCTGAATATATATATATATATATATATATATATATATATATATATATATATATATATATATATATATATATATATATATATATAATCATGTATACCAATGTAAATATTACCTATGAAGCTACCAATAGTTTCAGTACCATTAGCATTATCTTTCAACAAAAAATGCACTGTTCTGCATGTGTGTACAGTATAAACAAAATTCAGCATTAAGCATGTACAGCAGTGCCCCCTGCTGGCCGCATATAAGATCATTTACATCATAGCACTATCTCAACAGAAGAAACCACAGTGAATGGCCTGACATGACTAACAAGGTACAGTGTGTCAGTAACATACAAATACAATGAAAAAAGTTGAATACATGACATGCGTCAGTGCCATAAAAACATGTCAGCCTGATCTACATCCACAGAATGTGGGGGACAAAACTCAATACATAGGTTCATTAAAACTGGAAGTGGTTTCCAAGATAAAGGTTTTGTTATTTCAGCCATGACCTACTGTCACAGTATGTATAATATTTTAATCTAGCACATTTCCATTCAGAGTTTTATGAATTGGGACAGTGCTTCTGATATAGCCTTCAACCAAACATGCAGCCATGATCTAGATATAAGGTGCTCCTCTCCAGTTCCAGATGCTGTACACAATTGCATTTTTTGTTTTAATCAGGTCATATTATTTCTCTATGATAACATTAACATATCTTTTAAAATATATTCTATTTTCTTAAAGACATTTAGAACCCAGGTTTAAACAAAAACCTAAACAGTACAGTCACTGCAAACTGCAGTTTGAGGAATGCCAGATGGTCACCATTGAACGAGGGGTCCCAATGACAGACAAACAAAAAAAGCAAACATTTTTAAAAGTATTTTGCTGGTTCCATTTTTTTTTTTCTGTGGATCATGCCCTAAGGAAGAAGAGATTTTATTGCAGAATATGAGGCTCCATCACTTCGCCTTCTTAGGGTGGAGCTTTATTGGACTGATTCAGCCGTTACTAAACATAGCAGCTAGCATTAATACAAAATCGTGTGAATGGAGGCGGCTGTGTGTGTGTGGAGGCTGGGAGCTGTCTGCGTATCGAGTGTTTAAGGAGACATTAGCACCACAGTGGGGACCTGACAGAGATGTATGTCCCAGGCAGCACCACGTCCCTGCCATGCAGAGAGCATGGTAATAAATACAAGCAGAAAGCACAGTGCAGCTTGGCAGGGACTGCACAAGTACTAAGTACCAAGCATCACATTCTAGGAGAACCCCACCCCCCCGCCCCCCCGTAGCCTGTTTAATATATTAAGTTTCCAGAACAAAACAGTATCGCTGGCATGTTTTTTCTGAGTAATTGCTTTAATCCCCATCTTTTATTATTTCTGTGTGAATATAATTTTTCATAAATGTTAGCTATGTCACGACATACAGTATAGCGTTGTTTAGGAATGATAGCTCCTCTCAAAACAGTAGACCGCTCTAGTAGTATAGGAAATATAACTAATCTAAACCGAACCCATTATACCATTATGTGCATGTATGACTATTTCGAAGTGTGTGTTAAGGGGGATTGATAATGAGCTCAGGAGCAGCTCTTCAGTTCTAGTTGCCTGATGCAATTTGGGCTAGATCAGCCACAGTGTCTTTATATCAGTAACAGACAGCACTATCTACTGCACAGAAGTGTACTGCCAGCAAAACAGATCACAAGATGGTGCTTCCTCTTAGTGTTATAAAGACACATTGGCTGACTCAACCAAATGTTACAGGGTATCTATGGCAGGCAACTGGAAGTAAAGATCATCTCCTGAACTCAGGTGAATGCACTTTAAGCCTACTAGCTCTAAGCACAGCAACTCCAATTAAAATTTAATAGTAGGTTTAGTGCTGAATGCGGTAATGCCTCACAGAATTGTATCAAGCAAATAATATGAAGCAATATGTAGTCCTCCCTGTGGTTGAAAGAGGTCCGAGGTTACACTTCACATTGTGCCAATCCATGCAGGTTGCACAGAGTTAGCTGAACACTCACATGTAGGCTGGGGTGGTAGGTGAGGACACCGTTGTCACACAGCGTAACATACTTCTTTTTCCACTCCTTGTTCAGAGACTTGCCACTCCTCTTGAGGAGAATACCCTGGAGGAGGTGAGAGAGAAAGGGAAAACACTGTGAAAGAGGCAAATAAACTATGTGACCAATCACTTGACTTCATTATCTTTCAGGTATGTGGCCAACTGAACAGCTCCACGTCCCACCCCTTATGTGGTCTGAGGAACGCAAAAGAGAAGGAACAGGGTCAAGCGACTCATCTTCAGAAGAAGCTTGACATCTTAAAGTGAAAATTGCAGTTTGGTTTCAGGGGGTACTCCACATAGTTCCATAGCCCATTTCCACAATAACAATAGATCGATGACCTGTGCACTTTCAGTCAGGCTGCCAAAGGCATCAACCTTAAACTAGCAGTGGAAGTTCCTTCAATTCAAGCAATGCGACCCTTTTCCAGGCACTCTCTCCTTGTGTTTAAAAAGCTAAAGCAGTGGTACTCGCCCGTGACTCTTTTACTCTGTTCCTAACAGGTCCTAAGACACTTAAAACAATGAAATACCTGGTAAGAGCAAGGCTGGATGGCTCAATTCAATAATTGAGCACGGCTGGAACCATTTCCTGGGCAGACACTGATTGAAAAAGTCACAAGTGAGGACCACAACTATAGCATATTAAACAGCCTAGCCTATTAGTCAATTAAATGCAAAGGCATATCCTCAGGTCAAAACAGTGTAAAAATGCAACTAGATTCCTAGAAAAACCACATACAATACCCCTTAATTAAAGATGTCATTCTGATAATGTACAGCTGAACATCCAATATTTAAAGAGACTCTACATTAACACACAGCTAGAAAGATACTTCCCAGTCCAATTTCATAGTGATCTCTGGGTTGAGAGACATGCATAGGCATACATAATGTTATCATAAAAAGTTATTAAAACGATATTCTAATTAATTTAGCTTGAAATTGCTGGGAAATTAAAAGGACTGGTGTTGTGACAATAAAGCGTTCCTGAGCAACGTGAGAGCCCCTCTACCAGAGCACTGGGAAGCTGTGAAGCAGCCCCTCATGAAATTGAGCAGGAGTCTGGGATGGCTCTCTGAGGCCTGATTGCTATTCCTCGTTTATATGATTGGAATTTCAACAGCAAGCTTAATTGTACACTTGTGTATTGATTGAAAATTGCAAATGGTAATTTAAATGTAATCTTGTGTCACAGCAGGGAGCTTCTTTTAACTGGCCTGCCTTTCTAGAATGACAGCAGTTCACTGTAACAGTGCATCTAAAATGAACAAGAAAGGTTAGCACACACACACACACACACACAAAAATGAAATACTGTAACATAATACAAAATAAAAATGTATTTCCCCATCGTGATATACCTCATCCCATTCATTGATTTTAATCTTTGGGATTCATATCCCAAACATTCAACATCCAAACCATTTTTAGGAAAATAATGCATGTTGACAATTTCTATTTTCTTCACAGAGACCTACTTTGTAAAGAATATAGGCCTGCATTTTCTACTTTCCTTAGTTTGTTGAAAATGAAGGAGAGTTCTAAAACTGTACTGTGCATTTGCTGGGCTTGTGGTTTGTGCATGGTTTGTCATGGAAATTCACCCTCAGATTAGTCTAGCCTTTCTGAAGAGACAAACAATACTACTCTCCTAATTTAAGTAAAATGAGGTCTGCAGGTCTTGGCTCGGTCCCAAACTGACAGGAGTCCACTTACAAAAAACATCAGGTAGCATTATAAACCGCTTGGATCAACTCACTTTGAACAGTAGCATCATTTCCTAATCAGCCTAGCAATCCAGTCCAAAATATAACCTAAAACCACATTTAATGTCTTCATACACACAGAAAAATCCACATTTGTTTGGATTATAATACCATTAACATCCTCAGCAGTGGTCATTACTTGTAGATAATTGACCCCTGTGCTTTGTTACGTGCTCTCACGTTGGGCCTGTGACAGCTGTCACTGCAATCAATTACTTAGCAGGTAATGGCTGACGTGTTCATGTTACAACTGCATTTGTTGACATCCATATTGTCTCTATTAAAAAAAAAAAAAAAAAAACACAAAATCTGTCATTTATTCCTGCCCTTGTCTGCCTTTGGACTTCACAAACCCAGCATTAGCTTTCTATTGGTGTCTCCTTTGGAAAAATGATGCTTTATCAGTAGCAGTTTAGCAGGAGTCCAGGGTTGATATGCATGCTGTCTCACCTGCTTGTCCACTCCTGTCACCTACACCTTAATGAGCCCTAAGGTGTAGGTGACACACAGGCCCAGCTAAAATCCAGCGTTCATTTTCCACCTGTCAGCGCATTTGCAGTTCAGTGCCTTATATGCTTGTTAAACTCTACTTTGAAATGCGGAATTACAAAAAGTGATCAATCACCATCGAAGGAGAAAAAAAAGACTAACCCATAACACTTCATTCTTATTATCCATGATCTCTTGGTACCTCAATACCGCCTATCTAATCTCCAGGCTATTCCACCTCAAAGTGTGATAAACTGTAACAAACAGAAGCCTTTGGTCCTGGCCCTGTGTCAGAAGGGAGATGAGATGCCGATCTTAATCTGTGTCAGTGGGGTGTGGAAGAGTTTCATTTATCCCATCACAGTTGTGTTTAAGCCTTATTTACACATCAGGAGTTGACCTCTCTCCAACTGCAGGAGGCCTGTGATACCTGGGGTACCTGTCAACAGCCGTGGTTATCTAGCTTGGCTTTATCAGGGGTTTCATGAAAACGGAAAGGGTTAGGGCAAGATGGGACTTAACACTTCCACATGGAATCATTTTCATAATTTCAAGGATTCTTTTTAGCATAGTTGAAGGACGAGGGGGTCAATAAAGACCTTGGAAAGTACAAGATATGTTACTGCTTATTTATTCCTAAACATCTAGGTCAAATGAGAATCTGTCAAGAAGACAAACCATTTTGCTCATGTTTTGGGTCGGTGAGGACACAGTAAGCAGTTGTTTATTTAACTTGCTCTTTATAGTTTTACTTTTTAGTGCCATTTTAATGGTTCGAGTTATTATCATGGTTATAGAAGCATGTACTGCATTTACTATTTTTTGTCTCAAAACTTCAGGTTATTGTAAGTCAATAACTAGATTTTTAATAAAATAAAAATAAAAAGTACATCATAAAGCAGTGACTATGACAGACTGATACAGTCCTGGCATTAAATGATTTACCAACACCAGCCAGGTTAGGCGGCAGCATTCATATTTTCCCAGCAAGGAAACATCTTTCCATCCAATTGCTGTGCTCAAGTTAAACCTGCTTCCTGTCACTGCATCTGAATGATACCACTATCTTTTGTGCTATGATAGCAAAAGCAGGGGAGAATACAAAGGACTAGTGTTGACTGCCCTGTAGGACTCAAAGAATTGTTTTCCTTATTTTCTATTGAAGGAGACGGGCGGGTGGGGGGTGGAGTAGTGTGTAATTTGCCTTACAGGGGGTAATTATGCTCGCACATCCCCTTTGATCCCTGTGATTTGTGCATTTGACTGGGTTGGTCTAGATAAATCCCCCCACCACCCCCAGTTCCCTCCATTCTCTTTTCCTAATTGGATTTGAACTGCCCTCATCTTCCCCTGCACCACACTGCAAACTGGCCCTGATCTTTTGTTTGTTGAAATGATACTGGGAACAAACTCTGCTTTGAAACACAGCTCCTAATTCAATTATGCACAGAGCAGACAGCTTTAATGTGTTTGGTGGATTTAAATATTTGAACTGATCTGAAGTTGACCTCTGTGCCACCTTTATATTTCAACCTGGCCACTAATTGAAGAATTTTCACTTGGTTGTGCAGATATTGTTTTGGGTGCTTTGCATCTTTAATCCCTGTGGTAGTTTGCTTACACTTTGTGCATACTTGCATGCAAGCCGTATGCATTGGGTCACACTGCACTGGCGGTGACCTTTTAAGCTACTTAGGCTAAATAAAAAAAATTATCTGGAGAGATTAGGCAAAAGAAGAAAGCAGACAAGAGGGATGCACAGAAGAGGGATGAAAGAGTGAATCGCCAAACTGTTTGACCATGCCCATGGGTTTTCTCTGGACTCAATCATAGCTTTTTCACATTTTATTCAACCTGCAGCTAGTTCAGTTAATACAATACTAGTATATTAAAAGTAAGACTGTTCACAACATCTTTTAAATATTAATGAAAACACGTGCATATTGTTGGAGCATGTTACTGGACAGCTAGCTATGTGAGAATCCAAATGGGGCATCGGTGCAATTACTCAACCAATGAACATTTAAAAAATAAATAAATAAATAAATAAATAAATAAAAGAAGCTCACAAAGTAAAAAGCCATGGCAAAAGACAAGGATAGCATACCTTAGTTTGAAAACTGAACACCAGTAGTCTCTACCCAGCCCCAGAGACAAACCACACAATCCATGATGAAAAATAAATCTGTAATCTCTGGACTGATAACCCCATCCAACCGAATATAAACTTTTATCAGGACACCTCAATCCTGCCCTAAAACACCCTGTGCCATTCAGTCCTGGGCCATGTCATTGCGTAGTGGTGATGGGATATTACTAAGGCCCTGTGTAAATCACGATTTCACAGGCTGCGCGGAAATCGTGAAATTAGACCAATACTGCGATTTTTACAATTTGTATAATCAAAAAAAAAAAAATAATAATAATCACATTAATGAAACTGTACAGTCTCTGCTGTGTGCCTGCGTGTACCATGTACATGGTGCTGTGCAGTGATTATGTCATGTGACTATATGCAATCTAGGTGGGAAATTAAAATACTACACACTGTAAACAAGAAAATGGATGTCTCTAAAAAGGCTAAAAATGTGTCAGTAGCAGATCACGTAAAGCAGTATCCTGCAGGAGTTTTACACAGCGATGGAGGTAAGCTCTTCTGTTCGTCCTGCAACATTACTGTAGATCACTATCGAGAATCGGCTGTTGACATGCATTTAGATTCAACTATTCACCGAAAGAGAAAGGTGTAAATGCATAGCAGTACTGCGACTGCTTTACTTGAAAAGAAACAAAAAACAATAACTTCCCTGTTCCAAAAGTCCACAGAAAACAGCAAAGCACGAAACACATTAGGTTTTGACCTGACAGAGGCGTTTGTTTGCACAAATATCCCTCTTGAAAAACTGGACAACCAAATGTTATGTAAATTCTTCAGACTGAGTGTATCAGATGGTGGAGTGATTCCTTATTCAGCCCAGCTGAGACGTGAATACTTATCTAAAGTTGCTGGGTATCACAAGCAGGAGATTATGGAATTGGTAAAACAAACAAACAAACAAACAAACAAACAAACAAAGTCTGGTTGCTTGTAGATGCCGCTTATTAACAACCTCTCGGTTCCCAGCAAAAAGATGTCATGAACCAAAAGTTGCCAATAAGCGAAACGCCCCCGTTTTCAAGTGTATTTATATGGAACAACAATATATACTGTAGTTGTACAAATATGGCACTGGATTACATGTTTTAGTGTTAAAAAATGAACATGAGAAACACGAAATACAGAACTGTTTACTTCACCATGTGTAAAACATAAAAAGGGAGTAGTCTTAAATAGTACTACAACTGCCCTTACAATCAGTAAAGCAAACATAAAAAAATATGTGTTACAATCAATTCTAAAAAACACACTTAAAATAAGAAATTGTCCAACGCTGTCTGCTTTTTACAATGTACCACCTCCCGCTGTAAATCCATCTCAATTTTGCGTGCAGCTATGTGGCCAGTTTCAAAGCCACGATTCTGCCTCAGTCCGCCAGAAATACACAGTTGCAAAGTCAGTGTGTTATAAAAGCTGCATGAAGTATGCGCATAAATCATGCAAGTGCGCTCTGCAGCGCTGGCAACTAGTAAAAAAAGTTGTCAATAAGTGGCGTGCAGTTGCTAATATCAGAATTCCATTAACATTAAAATCTATGGGATGGAATTGGTTCCTGAGAAAATGTTGTTAATAACCGAAAGTTGTCTATCAGGGTTGCTAATAACCAGCATCTACTGTGTGTGTGTGTGTATGTATGTATGTGTATGTGTGTGTGTGTGTGTGTGTGTGTGTGTGTGTGTGTGTGTGTGTGTGTGTGTGTGTGTCAACAACAAATTAAATAAATAAATACCCCAACTAGCAAAAATATAAATGTTTTCTTTTCCAAAAGGATCAGGTATTTGGAGGGCTGCTACCTGTCTGGATGCATTTATTTAAATCGCAGTTTTCTCTAGAAAAATACAACCCCTTTGTTCACAAGGTCATCGAGTCAGCACAGCAAACATTACACAACCCAAAAAGGCAAGCAGCTAGATTAGTAAAAGCAGGGTAGCCGGGTTACAGTAAAACAGTGTGTTTACACTGTACAATAAAGGGTCAATATTTCTTTACTGTTATGGTAAAAACTTTAATACCATGAAACTAACTTCCAGATACATTCTTAGCAGCAAGACATGACAATCAAGTTAACTACTCAAGGGTGTAATTTGATAATTAAGTTTATTTTCATTATACAGTACAGTATTTTTAACCCTTATTCAGTGCTGTCAATTAAAGTCGTGTCTTTTCTTGACTGATACATTCTGAAAAACCAAAAAACAGCAAAACCAAACAAAATTGGTTCAGACCCAAAATAAATGATTTCCACGTAATTTATTTTCAGAAATGTTCTAAAACTGAAAGTATGTCGCAGTATGTTGTGCTAACAAAAATAATTCTTACTATGTTTTGCAATTATTTTGTAGGCCTCAAATTCTCCTATATGAAAAATGCACACATGGTAAAGGTGAATTTGATTTTTTAAGGGTAATGTATTTGAAGCTGAAGAACATGCGGATACTTCAATGCTACACTTTCGGCCAATTTCGAGAGATTGCTTAAAGGAACCAAGTCAAAACTGAATCATTCATAGGAAAATCAGCAATTGGTATTGGAAAGCCAATGTGTGAAGCTCCTGGGAGTTTGACTTCCTTTAAACAAAATACATGGCAAATGTAGAAAGTGTTTTCGTTGATGTTTTTGTTTGGTGTTATTTCTGGAGAAATATATACTTACAAAATACACTCAGGAAGAGTAATTGTCTTAATTCTGAAACGTTTTTCCTACTGGACCTCAAACTCTCAGAAGCAACGCATGTTTGTCAGCTATGTTTCATCCATGGGAAGTGCAGCAAGGAAGAGAGTGCAAGCACCATTTTTGTTTTTATAATGCTATGAAAATGTGTGCATTTTTTATATAGGACAATGTGAGATATATGAAGGATGGCAGCACGTACGAGACACGATTTAGTGGAATTATGTTGTTAGCTCTCTGTATTTAGCTCTCCGAGTTTTGCTTGATGTAAATGCAGGCCACATACAGGTGGTACACTAGTGCTTACATTGTATTTAGTGTACGGTGTAGGCCATTTTTATATTCAATATTTTTCACTGTTCATATACAATAATATGTTGTACAGTAAACGTTATATAGAAATACATTAATTTATAAAATGTGAGGGATTGCTTCTTGTGATGGCTTATCTGACTGGTTTACCAATATGTTAAAGTTTAAACACATTTAATCCTGAAGTTTCAATGTTAAGAAAATAAAACAGAAACTGACACTTAAAAGAAGGAATTTTTATTTTTTTTTCTTTCTAGGGAACGATAGTTCCGTTAATATAAAACATATTGAAAGAAATATACAAATTGATTCTGTTTAAAATAAAATCTTTGTCATCAAGAAGCAGAAACGATAATATCCAAATTAGAGCAATAAAATCAAAACCATGTATTAAAGACTGAACAAAATAAATAAACTAAATTCAAAGTATATGCTGTATGGTCCTACCTCAAAGTGTTACATGAATTCCAATCCATCAATAGAATATTTAACATACCAATCTTAGGAAGTCACTCATTAGAGTAGATTAGATCAGATTATGTTTACCAAGAACGGTTAACAAACTTTTTAGATTGTACATGTGGCCTTGGTTTCAGCTGTTTCAAATGTACCATAAAATACTCAAATTAAACCAGTTAACAAAAATAAGCTTTTGCTACCTTTGTTATTCTTAAAGCAAATTTTAGTTTTTTTGATAAACAGTAAGGAGACAGAAACATATATTGTGGTTGTGGGCCTTTACACAACAAAAACAACGTACTGCGGTTTTTAAGCCAGAAGTAAGAGAGGTATCTGAAACAGTTCAGACTCAACAAATTGCCTGTCAAACAGCACCACCTACTGGGAGAAACCAACCCTTGCAATGGTAGAGTAAATACATTATTTGTGTATTGGAATCAACAACCTTAAATCTCAATTTTCTGTAACAGAAAAAAAGATAAGCAATTCTGTACTGTAATGAAATGTATCGAAGTGATAAAAGTGCACTGAACCATATAACTACTGTTCGGTTATTATCACTTTTGGGGCTTATTTCAAATAAATATCCAATATATACAGATAGAGCAATCAGATGTCCAATTAATGAGCTGATCAATCATTTTTCATAGTCCAAAATGATTCGTAGTAATTGATGAGTGGGATCCAGATTGCCCTTGTATTTACTGCGGTTTTTAAAATCCACATACTTGTGGCCTTCTGCTCCATAACAAAATATAGAGTAAAAAACAGAAGAGATGTGTGAAAATGACACACGACTCTGTTGAAACAATGACACTGGAGCCCCAGTTCTCTCAGGCAAGCTAACACTGCTACTGCTTTAAATTTGTTCAGTCAGAGTTCACAAATACATTTGAATTAATGTTCCCTCATTATCGGTGGTAAGGCCGGGGGCTGTCAATGGAAATTAGCCTCCTGGCTAAATTGAAAATACAATGCATCTTGTGTCACGTAAGTGACACTTATGTTATAATTGTAGGTGTCCCTAATAAATAAATACAATAAATGATGCTGGAGGATCTTTGATTTATTATTATTATTATATTATTATTATTATTATTATTATTATTATTATTATTATTATTATTATTATTATTATTATTATTATTATTATTATTATTATTATTGACATCCGTTGTAAGGATACTTGATTAATGATTTAAAAATGCACTTGTGTAACAAAATGTTTTGATAAGAAATATTCTGTTAAGCTTCCACCTGCACCCCAGAGTAGAAATCTGTACCAAACAACACCCCAGACAATAACGGTAAGTTGACAAATAAAGCACAGCAGCTGCTCTATAAAACAATCTGTCAAAACAAAAGATACAGTAGATAACCACAGGATGAAGAGACTGTACAAAACAGCCATTTCATCTTAAGCGTCTTGTACCTTCCTGTTCATACTAGGTTCTGTAATGAGATGGGCCTAGCATTCTCTGAGCAGCCTTTTCCTTTGTTACTAACCTGTTTTATAGGAATGGCCCGTCCACTTCCAATGTTGTCTGTTTTACAGTCCACGCTCTTTGCCTGCTCGCTGGCTTTTCGAGACTGCAAGAGAACGAAATATTTTAAGTTGGTCACACGACAACCGGTGCAGGTTCCGGATTTGGGGGGGGGGGGAGGGGGTAGACAAACAAACCACACACATCAAGGTGCAACATCAAATTCATTACAGAAACAAACAAACACCACTTCAAACAGCATATAAACAAATAAAACAAAAACGAGTCATGACTCAAGTACACTCAAGTTCTGTATTGAAACCGCAAAATCAACCTCATGTAAAACCATTAAAACCCTGTCCTCTTTTCCGTTGATAAATCCCTAAAAGATAAACAAATAAAACAAGGTTACTGTAGGAGAAAGGAGAGTTTAATACAGGAACCAAAAATGAAATCACGATTTTTATCCATCCTGAAAAGCACATAGAAATATGTCGAGAACTCCATATCATACTCAAACATCAGTTATAAAATCAGTTTTACACCCCTTAAAGTGACCACAATACATTGCTGAAGGTTCCATGTACCTGTGAACAGCTGGAATCATTGGCTAGCCATCAAGACAACATACTGTTACACAACCATGAAATGTTTCATAGGATTAACTTCTGTTTGCTTCCACTTTCTGCTACAGCAATGCAAACCAACGGCAGTATTAACAAAACCATAACCCCAATTCCATTGTACAAACTCATTCACTTGGTATACCGGCACATTCATACAGACAAAACAGTGATGGAACCAGTCATAACATGAATGATGTTGTCTCAAATTAACAAGTTGGAGACAATTGGAAGTAAAATCACTCAGTGGTATATATTTTTAAATATTTTATTTTCTTTTTATACAGACACCATACAAATAAAATCACAGGTTCACTTCCAAATATTCAACAAGTTTAGTTGTTTAACCATAGCAGTTCCTCACAAAATATAGAAGTGACAATATATTTATATATAATATATCTTTATAGAATACCATAGTAAATAAAATACAATACAAGATATACAGCCTAGGAATCGGCAATCAGTCCAAAGTGCTTCTTAACATTTGAAAACCTCCATACCGAGAATAAAACACATTCAGACATTTCAGTGCAATCCCTAACAGCTTGAAGCATTTCAGTTTGTTATTATTACTACACATTATTCCTATCATAAGAATACATTATTAAATATGAAGGCCTTCATAAAATCTAAACCTTAAAATCCTACTAAACCATTCCCCACATTCCCCTTCCCCAGTCCCAGAGTCTTCTTTCAATATGTGCTTTAAAAAAAAGAAAAAAGAAAAAAAGGACAGCAGTGTGTCACTTTTAGTCCATAAGTCTGTTTTTTGGCAAAAGGCGGTGTAACATATGCGAACGGTAGTTCTGTATGGTTATAATAATGTCCAAGTCGGCGTTTAGGAAAAACAAAAAAAATACAGCAGAGTACAAGGAACTGTCAATTGAGTGATGCCGAGATCCTAGATTCTGGCGATTCCACGGTGAGTATTAAGAGGTTTATCTTGTGCATAAACCAGGTGATTCTTAACTTCACATTAAACATACTTTGCTTGTTTTTACGTTGTAATCTTGTAATTCGTGGAGAAATGCTACACATTCCTCCAGACTGCACACTGCCAGTCACTGAGGCGATTGGTCTTTCTGTCAACACTACGTCCACATGTCTTTTATCCGACCAGAAGAATCAATGGGGGGAAAAAATAAATTTTTGGGGGCACAAGGTGCAGTTTTTTTTTTTTTTTATGCCACCATGTTCTTCTAATTAGGAAGGAGTTGGAAAGCCCTTTTTGTCGAAGAAAAGTTGGATACTGTTGCGCAAATCTGCAAATATTGAAAGAATAGAAGATTTGGCAAGTTAAACCAATCAGTTTACTTTTTCAATGGACATCAAATCTGTCAAAGATGGATACATCAGGACAGACGAAACAGACAAGTATGGTGTTACCATAGATGGAGACAGTGACATGGTTTTAAGAAAAGACTACCAGGACAACTAAAAGGACTAAACAAGCAAGTAGAGCCATGGAGTGTTTGCCATAAGCCTTTAGCATTTTGATGACACAATTAAATGAATGGTTTTCAATAATGATATAGCGCCCCAAAACTACCCTTTCTTTAACGAAAACATCTGAAAGGAAGCTCCAGAAGGTCTACTAAGCAGAACTTTAAAATCTGGCGCCACCAAGTGGCTCTTTCGGTTATTACAGTAATTTGTGCAGACACGGATATGAAGACACATTGTGTGAATGATGGAACTGGGAGAAATGACATGCTGATTGAAAAGTGCTAGTTTAAAAAGAAACAAAAACACAAAACCAGAAGATGCAGCATCCCCTTCCTGAGTTTAAATAGCTTCTTTAAAAAAAAAAAAAAAAACTATAGCTAAAATAACGTCATATTAATATAATACTGAACTGGCTTTTTTGCTACTCTACATGGTTTAATAATGCATTGCACTTTGAATACATTAGTTCCACCTTTCATGATAATGATGCTCAACAAGTATTTGTCCCTGCCATTTTCTTTCTTTTTTAATTAGTAAAGATTAGTAGCCGATTCCAAGAAGCAAATAAAAACTTGTCCTCCGAATTTTTAAAAAAAAAAAATTTTGTGAACAAGCCTTAACACACTCCTTCATAGGACAGCCAAATGGAATTTATGGAGTATATAAATGCATTTTAAAATGCAATTCAGTTACGAGGTATCTTAAATAAAGGGAATACAGCACCTTGGTAAACCATATCACAAAAAAAAACAGCCACGACAGACATATGGAAAAAATTACTTTAAAAGTATCAATAAATAGTTTATATGTTTATTTTAACTTTAAAAAGAGAAGATCAAAGTTGATAACAAAAGGGGAAGGCAGTGGATTCTCTCACATCAATCTGATTTTTTTTTTTTTTTTTTTTTTTTTTTTCATAAAATAAAATGCTGTTGCATCTGTCCCAGGGGTGCAAATCATTTTGAAAATTGGTGCTAAACTGTTTTGAAAGTTTAGCACCAGAGAGCCTGCTGGTGCTAAATTATCAACCCCCCCCCCCCCCCCCCCCTCATCAAGCCCCCCTCCCCCACTCTTCAATTAGTTTTTAATGTTATAGTTGGGTAAAAGTGCACTGGAAAGACATGTTTGTGACCACTTTCTGCAGTGAAACTTCTTGCACAACAAACTACTCTCCTGTGTATGTGGATGAGCATGGGTGGATCATGTGAGTAGTCCAGACCCAACGAGAAACTATCAGCTATGGCTGCTAAGGAATATCAATACAAAAGAAAATGTAACGCAGCGCCAGAATTTAATGTTGCTAGCACTATATGAGGTACCCTGGCGCTAGAATCTAGCGCCATAGCGCCAAATTTGCACCCCTGTTCTGTCCATGTCCAAATAAAAACACATTTTATACTATACTATATATATATATATCTTTTTTTTTTTTTTTTTTTTTTTAAGTAGGAAATTCCTACATCTGTGTACAGTATGAAAGCTGGGCAATGGCCTCCTGTTTCTTTTTTTTTTTTTTTTTGTTAAATTACAAGATTTTCCTTTAAGACAAGGAAAGCTTGCCGTTCTAGTGGGTCGCTGCTGTCTTTTTTGCCAGCGTACTGGACCCTTTCTGGCAGATTCTCAGAAGGTCATTAGTTGAAATTCTCGCTCCGCCTGCCAGTCCGGCATCCAAACTGGGAATGTGGCGTGCTTCGGCATCTCCATCACGCGTAGCAGCAGCGTTTCATTTCTCTGGTGGACAGGGTTAGTCACTACCTAATAGGGGGAGGGAAAAACAGGGGAACTAGCACAGATCCTTCTCTGCTGTCCTCCCCCAACTGCAAAAGGTAGTTGTGCTCTAAAGCACAACTACTGCTGCTACCGTGACAGCAGCACTGTGGTGCTGATAAGAACTGCTGCAGGGGGGAAAGCAGGGCTGCTCCAGTCCCGCCTCTCCCCAACAAGGGGAAACTGAGAAGCAAAGCAAGGATCTGCGGACACGGGGTTGGGAGGGCAGTGGGGGTTGTACAGGAGGATCCTACTAGTTGTAATAAATATAACTAAAAGTTAAGAGACGTTTCACAAGCTCATTACTATACAATAACGTTTTTTTTTTTTTTTTTTTTTTAATTATGTTAATGTTGATATTTATACAGGTTAGGAGGTCTTAAGATAACCTAAGCCTTCATCACCCACATTTGGTGCAACATGGTGCATAAAAATTAAACCCACCCAGGTTTAATTGCAGTTTGGCTGCTGGTGACCTAGGTTATTTGAAGACCTCCTCCTATGTTTGAAAAAGCCTGCCAGTGTCTAGTAATGAGAGCGACTGCTTCCCTGCATCAGCTGGCGCATACTTACTGTGAAGATATTGGAGCGGCGCTTGGACTGCTTGCGGATAGGAGTGGGTGTGTTGGAGGCCGCAATGGTCTCGATCCGCATCTCTCTCTGGCTGATGCTGGGAGTTGATGGGACAGAAGAGGAATAATCGTTGAACCCGCCACTGCCATTGGTCGCCTGCAAGGATCAAAGAAACAGAGAGAGAGAGAGAGAGAGAGAGAGAGAGAGAGAGAGAGAGAGAGAGAGGAGAAAGAAAGAAAGACGCGAAGACCATTAAACTCAAAAAAACAAACACTATGAAAACATTGTTTTTGCATTTAACTATTCACCCCAATATTCATTAGTTAGAGGTTCTGCACCACATCTGAAAGTGCAAGTGACTGAATATAGATACACTTCAAAGTGGCAGTGTTGTGAATGAGGTGCGCAATCAATTACTTAATGGGTTAGGCTTCTTGCTCAGATAACGATGACAAAACCGTGGAAGAATTTGTTTTTGTTTTCATCTGGTGCCACAGACAAGCTCAAGCAGAAATTAAATAATTACTCGACTTAGCCAGCATTCACAAACCGTGTTTCTTCAACAAGACTGTGTATTCTAGTAGTACTTGCACTTACTGTAAACCACACTATTTAAAAGTCGCCTTGAATAAAGGCATCTACCAAATAAACTATTATTATTATTATTATTATTATTATTATTATTATTATTATTATTAATAATAATAAACAATGTAAGGACCTAAAATCCAAGTTGATTAGAAGTACTAGAGTCTGCCTGCTGATAAAGACATTATCTGAACTGCTGGTCTACTCACAAAGCATGTTCTACTTGTTTTGAGGCACTACTCTGGTTTTTACCTCTGTTTTACCTAACAGAGTACACAGTTATCTTAATAAAAACAAAGCTTCTCTGTGTCCCAAGAAAGTGCATTCTGTTTTTTCTCAGCTGCAATGCAACATTCCTGTGTCTCCAATTCCTCTATAGCAACAAATTAGATTCCATCAAGATCAGCCAGAATTTAGGAAAACAATAGCCTCTCAGTGATTCAGGCCAGCCACAGGATTTCAACACCTCTATAGCATGAGGCATCAGGGCCCTGTGCACTCCACTAACACAACCAAGACTTTGTTATTTTAAGTCTTTCTTTACTATTTTTTCCTCTGGGTTTTAAGCACATCTAATTCACATCTACACTGTACACAAAGTGATTAGCACTAAATCATTTGCAATACTTTAGTATGAGTATGTGGGTAATTGGTTATTAATATTACTTCATTATATTCCTCACTAAAAGGCAAAGGTCTATACAATGGAAATTCCATGACAATTTGAAAACAGTCGGGAAAACCTCCTTCAGTTAGGACCAGATCTCAATTTAGACCGTTTCACCAGCCCAAGATATTTCGACTGCAATTATTAATAAAAAATAAAATAAAATAAAAAAACTAATTTCATATGTGTATAGTTTCACATATACAAGTGTCTGTTCTATTCTGACATGGCATGAAATACTATTTATCCTAATGGGTTGTTCCCAGTCAAAAACTATACAAGGACAAGTAAAAGTAAGAAAAAACAGAAGCAAAGTTATTCTGGTATAGTGTTTACAGGACAGAAGATTTTAATCTTACACAAAACAAAGAAAATTGGTTTAGAAAAAAAAAAAAAAAAAAAAAAAAAAAAAAATATATATATATATATATATATATATATATATATATATATATATATAGAGAGAGAGAGAGAGAGAGAGAGAGAGAGGAGAGAGAGAGAGAGAGAGAGAGAGAGAGAGAGAGAGAGAGAGAGAGAGAGAGAGAAAGATATGTACAACATATCGAAACGTTGGGCAGCTGGCTCTTTGAGCTAATATATATGTATGTATGTATGTATGTACGTATGCATGCATGTATGACAGTTCTGATGCAGAATTCTGCAATGAACACAGTCATCTGGGGCGGCACAGGCAGCTCCAGCGTGGAGTGCTTTGATATGGCTGCTTGCCCCCAGCGTGATATGACATCTTGTCATGCTGCAGGCCTCCCACAATTGATTGCTATTTGTTTATTTGTTATTAATATGAACATTTATTGATGATGTGTTATTCACATGGACATGATCCGAGACTGATCTATTTTTGTTTAGAGATTACATACACAACATCAATATGGCCAAACTAAGATTTTTTTTCCCTAGTTTTGTTAATTTCAGTAAATGATGAGGGCTCTCTTAATAAATCTATTTTCCCCAAATCAACAGATTTAAATACAGTTTTGCGTGCAGACAGCGATTATCCAAAACATTTGATCAAAAATATACCATATGGTCAATTTATACAGCTAAATAGTATGTGCAGTGATGCGTCTGACTTCAAAATTAAAGCTAAAGACATGCAAGCTCATTTTCAATCTATTAAGAACTTAATTGATACCGCTTTTAGAAGAACTGAAATGAAAGAACATAGTGAGCTTATAGAAACTATACAAGATTAATGATTTGATTACACAAGAAAGATTACAGTTTGTCACAGAGTATAATTATATCTTCAATGACATTAAAAGAATAATCTCGAAACATTGGAGGATATTGGAATGTGATCCTCAACTTCATCCTTTCGTTACCTCTTTACCTAGATGTTGTTTTAGACGTGGTAGGAATATTAAGGATGCGTTAGTCGCTACTAGAATAAATCAATACCACCTAATGACAATTGGCTTACTAAAACAGTACATGGTAACTTTCGATGTGTTCATTGTTCTAACACACACAATACTAAATATTTGAATCATCTACTCTGGTCATAAATATATGATACAAAGTCTTATAAAATTGTAATACAACCCATGTGGTATATATGCTTAAATGCCCTTGTGGCTTAGTTTACAGTGCTCCCTCGTTAGAACGCGGTTCTCAGGGGGGGTGGGGGACGGGGCGAGGGGGGGACACAATATGAGCTTTATAAACGGGGAAGGGGTGGGGGGCACCGCGGGACACATAACACACATCTGACTAAAAAACAAAATAAAAACTCCCTCTCTATAATATAGGTGAACCAAAAATGTAACTTTCCGTGAATTAACCATGCATAAAGCACCATGTAAATCAATGCTATATTTTTTACAAAAAAAAAGGTAACATTCCCACTCGTAGATAACTTTAATTAGCAGTTTTTAAACTATAAATAGCCTATAAAGGAGAAGGAGAGTGGGTTGGGAGAGGGGAAGAGGGAATGGGCCTGGCCCAGGTTTGGTTGCCGGAGCGGGGCTGAAGCGTCTCATCTCCCAGAGAAAGCTGCAGCTCCTCTCGCAACAAAAAAGTAAATACATTAGAAAAGGCCTAATATTTATTTAGTTATAAAACAAATGCTGAATAACACGTCTGTGTTATAACGTGCCAGCGCAGCTTTTCTTCAGTTCAGATACTGTATCAAAAGGGAGAGACAGAAACGGAAGTTAGACTGTGAAGTTGTTACAGTTTGAACACCGGTACTGTATTTACTGTAGAAATAGTGCATGAATCATTAGTATAGGGAATTGGGGGACATGCTGTAGAAGCATTATAGCCTTATAGCAAGGGAGCACTGTATGTAGGACAAATAAAACAATTAAAAAAGACAGAACATAAGGCTGCAATACATAATATAGATTATGTGACAGCGAGACACTATAAAGCCATGAACCTCGATTTCTACCTTACAGGTGGTCAGAGAGGTGGTAATACAATTAACCTGCTAATAAGGAGAGAGTCATTGTGGATTTATACTTTAAAAATCTATGGAACCACACAGACTTAATGAAACATTGGATCCCAGTCCCTCTCTAAAAATCTTACATTTTTTAAAAACGATGATTTATCTCTGTATGCAAACTTGAATCTTCAGGTGTCCGGGGTTGGGAATCATGTTCCAATGTCTTCCAATCTTTAGTATTAAATAACTGTGTTTAAGTTAGCTATGTAATATGATCTGTAACATATAGCAGCAGTGTGGGCAGCAGTGTGGAGTAGTGTTAGGGCTTTGGACTCTTGACCGGAGGGTCGTGGGTTCAATCCCAGGTGGGGGACACTGCTCCTGTACTCTTGAGCAAGGTACTTTACCTACATTGCTCTAGTAAAAACCCAACTGTATAAATGGGTAACTGTATGTAAAAATAATGTGATATCTTGTAATAATTTTAAGTTGCCCTGGATAAGGGTGTCTGCTAAGAAACAAATAATAAATAATAATAATAATAATAGCAGAATATATGGCAGTATTTTAAAGTGTTTTAATATATCAGTGTTTGTGTTTAATTATTGTATAATTACACCATGTATGGATTAACAATTGATTGTAAAACCATTTTCAATTAATGAATGCTAAGATAGTTGAAAATTGTCATCTGAAATTTTAAATAATGTCAATTATTCAATTAATGATTACTGGATTGATAAAAACTACTGGATTGATTGGTGTCCTTTATATATGATAAAGCTTTTAAATTGGCATAACATCACCCCACTCAAAGTAAAAGCCCACATGTGGACAACATATTTGGAAACTATGACCATGAATAGGAATTAAAAGGAATGTGTTTCTACATGGAAAGAAGTCATTTATAAGGGAGAGCATGAAAAGTCTTTCAGAAAGGATTGTATGCACACGTATTCCCTGATCTCAGTGCACTGCAAGGCTGCAGTTCCTCACCTGGTTAATGTGCACTGAGGGGATGGAGGAGGAGGAGGAGGGGACGGAGGAATGGCTGGGAGAGTTTGGCAGAGACTTGCAGGGACCAATAGAAAGCTGCTGCTTTTTCCTTAAAGCTACCACCTTCTGGGCAACTGAAAAACAAAAGCAGAAAGAAGCATGTTTTGACACCATATCACCACTGTCACCATTGCAACACTGTGGAACAAATCCACAAAAAGAACAAATCGATACAATTTCAGTCAATCTGCAAAGTCTGTAGAGGTTCAATCAGCAATCAATTTCCTAATCGAATATCAGACAGACACTAATAATGAGAACACTTCAACACTGCAGGTGAGACATGAGACTCCAAACAGAGGACCTAGCTGAGTAATCATTCGCTGAAGGTAAGGCATGTTTACAATGTGCAGAGCAACAGCAGGCAAGTAGCCATCAGTTAGTTATCAAAGAACACTTCTAGACAGTCCCTTGAGTGTTCGTTATAAGCAGGTTTGGTGAAGACAATCCAAGAGCTAATCGTATCTGTAATTACTCTGTTTACAGAAATTATTAAAACAAAACTATGAAGCGTTTTAATTGGAGGCATATGAAACCCTGAACCCCCACTCAAACATGAAATATTTAACAACAAATCAATCTGTGAATATTAGCTGATGGCTGTGAATATTAAAGCATGATCTTACCGTCCTGGAACACTCGTTCCACATTGAGACCGTACGTGGCACAGGTCTCGTAGTAAGTGCATCGTTTCAGATCATTGGATAGTTTCCTCGCCCGGGAGTCATCAATAACTCTGGGATTCGCAGCACTGATTGCATCTTTCAAATTGAATAGCAATAAAGAAAAGAAACATGCAGATGTTGTGAATTTATTTAGTAAATAACAACGACATTACAACAAAAAAGAACATGCATCGAGTGCTAATAACTACTTGTTTAACTAGAAATAAATTAGAAATGCCCAATTACTGACATAGGATGACTACGGATTAACATACAAACTGTTCCACCTGTCTAACCTTTTCACCTGACAATGCAAGTAGTAGGTGTTGTAAAGCTACTGAACATTTTAAAAGGCATGGTCCAGCATGGATTTTCCAAAATATCCTGCAGGAGCAACAGCCCAAGATCAAGTCTGTGCTATGGGGATTTAAACCAGCAAGCACTACATTTATTACCCACCCTGCACTCCACGCAGTAGTGCCCTAACCCGATAACCAGATTTTTTATTTATTTATTTATTTTTTAATGAATATTTGAGACTTCTATAACAAATGGACGTCCACATTAGGTATAATTATTTTCTTAGCTACTGCACAATCACTTTAATGATTACTAAAAAGTCAAAATGCTAAATTTCCCCTACATATTAAATGTCCTGTATCTTTATTTACCTGCTTTCATATATAGAGATACTGGAAAAAAATAGGAAGAGAGACTACACCATGCGCCGTCTTTCACTGATGCATGAATAGTACAGTTCCTCACCTTGTGTGCCAACAAGGACCATGGGGACCTCGGCTGTGTTTCGGTAACTGGAGAGCCGCAGGAAGTAATTATAAACTGTCTGGAAACTGATTTCATCTTCCAGACTGAAGACAAAGACCACAGCATCAACCCAGGCGGCAAACTGAGAGGGTGAGAGGACAACACAACATCAGTCTGTCAAATCTCCCGTATTTTTCACCCTTCTCCCGGGACAAGCTTTCTCCCGCATTTTAAACTTAATATTTTGCCAAAGTAATTTGGTTTGCTAATTTTTCAAGTTCTAAATCATAGTGCCCTTGGCACAATACCGGAAGATATCTGTCATAGTTTAGGACCCAGGGGAAGCCAGTGGAAGGCAACGCTGCGCGTGTTAGGGCAGGTAACATAGGCGAAGCAGCTTCAGGAGACACAAGAGCCCCCGCGCCAGTGCTGTCTCTCGACTCACCGCTTACAATGGCTTCCCGAGATGCAAGTCCTACTCGTCAAGTAAAAAACTAGTGATTTTAACTGTTAATCATATCTGATTAGAAGTTATCTTTCACAAAGTACAATAACACTAGTGTTTTTTATCCATCTTCAAGGATTTCAAGTTGATTTTCATTCTGTGACACTGAAAATCATTTCAGCTTCTGTGTTTTTAATTTTAAGATTTCTGTATTTGTATTTGCAGTGGTGAGGTTATCAGAGACATTTCCACAGCTAAAATTTGATGTAGACAGATTGAGAGATGAAATGATTGAGTTCCAGATAAGACAGGACAGAGATCCACAAAGAAGGGAAGGTAGACAGATTCTGGGGAGTTGTGGGAAAGCAAGCAAGATTTAGGCACTTGTCATTATTAATGAAGGCACGTCTTTGAATCCCTCACAGCAAGGAAGATTGTGACTGAGAACAGGATGAACCTGGATAACTCTACGGTATGCTCTCTACTGTCATGCAAAATGAACTACCTTGAACCGGCTCACAAATATTGTCCTTCTAGCAAAGTACTGGCTGCTGCCAAATCTGCAACCTATGCTTACAACCAGAGCCTCAAGGGCAGAGAGAATGTTTGAATTTGATGGCTATGAATTTTGGTTGCCTCTGATGTGACCCAGACCTGGGACAAACATATTTAATCTGTAATAAAAGTTAATTATTATTTTTTTAATTTTTTTTCAGTTATTTTAAACTATTAATTTTTTTTCATAAAGTAAACATTATTTGAAAATAAAATAAAACTGCTCTGTTAATGGCAGCATAAACCTATTCATTCATTTAAAAAAACTATTTCAGACACTGTGCAATATCTCCCTTATTTTGATAACTTAATGTTGACATGTATGGTCTGTGGTGCAACAATCTAAAACAAGACATTAACCCAGCTGACTCCCTTCCATTCCCATTTCTGTCTCTGATTATCAAGCAAAAGCACTGACCCTTCATTTCCAATTCCAGACAGAAGGTGGTACTGAACAATCGAAACAAAAAAAATCCTTGACTTATTTTATTTAAATTAGGTGAAAAAGGATATTCTAAAAACTTTTTGGTGTGTGTGTTTTGTGGTTTTTGTTTTTTTCCCTGGTCAAATTTATGAAGCATACTATCCTGAAATTCAGTCAGGACTATGTACTGCATTCCCAAAAGTGGTCTTAAAACAAAATGCCTAAGGGTTCCTTAGATCCCGCTCATCCTTCCTGCTGGTATACAAGATCAGGGCAGGGCAGAGCTTCTTAATGCTGTGACAGACTTGCAGGGTTGTTTAGGGACGGCACCCTTGCACAACACACAGTGGAGCCAGAGTAATGTTAATCTGAGAATGGGCTGTGGCATTGTAAGTGATTGTGTTTTGTTAATTAAGGGGGTTCCCCCCCTCCCATATACCCATAAATGCTTTACAAATGTAAGTATGTTTATATCAATTTTTTTTTTATTATGACGGTGTTATTATTAAAAACATTGTTTCATCCTCCTAAAACAATTTTAAATAAAAATCAGCCTGTGTTCTGCATTCCCCCCACTCCCCAGCAGGGGTCACCAGAGAGCAATGCAGGCAGCCTCACAGCATATTCATTAAACATAAATATATTGTCTGCCAAGGGACTCTTGAATGAACCCCCCAACCATACTGCCATCCACCACAAACACATATGGAGATTTACATGGGTGTGCATATTAAAATAATGAAATTATTTAAAAATGAACATTTAAAAACACAAAAATCATAATTTTAGAGTTACGCATTATAAATCATATAATGTGCATTGTACTGTGACCTTTGTATCGTGATACATATCATTAAACCTCAGCCACTGGGCCCTGCATGTTAAAATATCCAAATACACAACCATGTCTCTTTAAAACCCATAGCTGCACTACAAAACAGAATGGCTCTAAATGAACATGAATTCCAGCATGCCATATGAATAGGAATAATGGTGCCAGGCTGTCGGTATCCACAGTGAGCCAGGCTGGAGTACAATCCTCTTTTACTTCATCAGTGACAGTCCCCTTGCTCTACTTGCTCTATCTCTGTTCCTCTAGAATCTACCACACTCTCTCCCTCTTCCTCCGCTAAGAACCTCTGAGTCACCCTGGACCCCTGCCTCTCTTATTCCCAGCACATCTCTACTCTGGCACGCACTTGCCGATTCTTCCTGAGCAACATCCAAAGAATCCGACCCATCCTCACCAACTACGCCACCCAGCTCCTGGTCCAGGCCTTGGTACTCTCCCGCCTAGACTACTGCAAATCCCTCCTGGCTGGCCTCCCTGCGTCTGCCACCCGTCTGCTCCAGCTCATCCAGAACTCCGCTGCCTGCCTGGTGTTCTCTCTGCCTCACCTCTCCCACGCAACTCCACTACTCCGCTCACTCCACTGGCTCCCGATCACCGCTCGCATCCAGTTCAAGACTCTTGTACTAGCCTACAGATGCCTTGACCAGACTGCACCCAGCTACCTCCAGACCCTCATCTCTCCCTACACCCCAACTCGACCTCTCCGCTCCACCTGCACTAAAAGACTGGCTCTACCTCCTCTACGCTCCCCTGCCTCCAGAGCACGCTCCTCCTCCACCCTCGCTCCGCAGTGGTGGAATGACCTTCCTACAGATGTCAGGACTGCCCAGTCCCTGACCACATTCCGGCGTCTCCTTAAGACTCACCTCTTCAGACAGCACCTGTAGAACTCCTCTGTTTTTCCCCTGGGACACATATCACCCTTCCTTAAATGCGCTTTATTTGCTCTTATCTGCCCCCTATTTTACTGCATTTAATCCTGTACTTCAGAGTACTGTAATCTGCCAAGTGTTTAATCTGTAGTATTTTGTATTTAATCATATCCTGATGTAACTATCACCGACACTGTTATCGACAACTGATAGGGCAAGCAGACCAGAACAAACTTTTAATGTTTGCACCCATACTGGTAAACATGCTTGAATGATTAGTAGCAAAGCCTTCAAAAAAGGCAACAAGACATAAATAATGCAAACATTTCTCACATTTTGTGCCAGGTTTGCAAGAAATCCTTATTTATCCTCGTATTTAAAGCCTGTATTATCTAACTTCACCCTTGTGTTACCAGCCAGGGAAGTAAAACATACGAGAGAGACAAATGTACAGAAGAATTTCGCAGGACATTGATTTCACAGCCTTTCAAAGTGCTTGGGCGGTCTTTGCATCATCCAAACACAATGCTTGAATTTTTACTGGTTTAGGCAGGTCCTTCATGAAGTGTATGTTTAACACGTCACTTTATAGAAGACAGAAGGCTGAGCCATCTGAAATGCAATGTGTTCCACAAATAATGTGTTTACTCCTGTTTGTTTATTGGAAACTTTTGAGGATCTTTATTTTTTTCACAGACCTGAAAGGGATTTTAATCCAGGCTTCCAGAGGTGAAAGACATGGAAAGGCTAGTGATGTAGCCCTGCACCGCCTACCCAATGAGTCAGTGGTATTTCAGTTTGAGATCTTTATTTAAGATGTGCTCCTTTAAATGAGAAATGTCTATGGCCAAATAAGAACCCCTTTTGAGGTTCACGTTAAATCACGCCTGCTAATAGGATGCCTTAAATTGTGACCTCCGACTTCGCTAATCAGATTTTGTTTTCAGCTTTCATTACATTAAGTCTGTCAAGAGCAGACCAAGGAAAACAAACTTTAGTCCATGGAATACAAATTTAGATAATTTGTCTGATGATTCTTCTTGCTGTATCCATCATGCACGGAGATAAATATAAGAAAGATTCTGTGATGCTTGAAAACTTACCTGTAGTTCAGGGGGGCCCCCCTCATCTCTGATCAGAAGGAGGTAACTCTGTCCATCGACAATAATCTCCTTCTTAAACCTGCCACCTGTAGATTGCAATTTAAACTGTAGTGAGAGTTATGTTCAGGGTATTGTAAAATGAACACTGAAACAGAATACAAAATGTACAGTACAACAATACAAAGCAGCCACAGGATATCTACCATTTCACTGTGAAAAAGAACATCATTTGGTATTTATACGCAAACTATTTACTTCAGGAAGTTATTCTCTGGTTAAATGCTGGGTGGTTTATAAGCAAGTAATGCTGCATTCTGTATATAAAAAATGTGATGGAATCTAAACCTTTCCTTTAGACCAGGGGTCGGCAGTCCTGGTCCTGGAGGTCCAGTGTCCCTCCTGGTTTTTGTTCCAACTGTACCCTAATTACTTAATTAGACCAATTAAGTGCTTACTAGAAGCTTAATTGGTCCAATTAATTGATTAGGGTGCAGCTGGAACAAAAACCAGAAGGGACACCGGCCCTCCAGAACCAGGATTGGAGACCCCTGTTTTAGACAAATGGTGCTGTATTAACTATTATAGAACTTCTTTACAGAGAGATAACCCTAGGACAACAAATTAAGTATTTGATTGTCTTAAGTCATCCATAATGCACACTACAGTAAATATTACTGATTGCCATAATTTAACTAATACAAACATTACTCTCACATGACACTTACTGACTTGGGTGTGCAAGGTACAAAGAAAAGCAAATGTTTATCTGAATTTATCTTGTGTGTTGAGAGTTCACCAGTTAGATGGCAAAACATCTTTTTGCATTGACACTGCACTACAGTAGCACCCTCTATATACACATCATTTAGAGCCTTCACCTGCAAAGCCTGGCCACTTTATAAGGACCAGTCTACACGATTGGATTTAGAATTGCCTGGGTGTGGGGCATGACCTCCTGATATTCCCAGGGTCCCTTGATTACTCTGGAAATGCTGCAATACGTACCCATTTGATAGATCAAGTCCACCAAACAATGCTGCACCGGTACTTTGATGTGACAGACACTTTCAGGACAATAATGCACCCGACCACCATGCCAGAATTGTGTGTGAATGGTTTGAAGCGCATGAAAGAGAAGTCAGGCATCTTCCATGGCCACCACAAACTCCAGATCGCAATTCAAATAAGCATGATTGGGATGAACTTGAAAAACCCATCAGTCAAGTCCTGACCATTTCTTGGCATAAATTGTGTGAATTATTATTAACTGGACGCCACATCTGGTCAAGGCTGTGATCAAGGAAATCAATGGCCCAACCTGATATTAGACAGTCCTAATAAAGTGACCAGACACTCAGCACTGAATGTTTTCTTTTTTTTTTCTTGACAGCAGCATGCAAAGTGACCTACTGACTTTAAAACCACCCTGTACATCAATCTCTAGCACTGAGCCAGCGACATTCATGCAGTGCTTTCTGGTAGCAATCCCTGCTAGCATCAGAACATGTTTTGGGGTAGACGTTGTTTGGGGATGTATTAGACAAGGCTCGAAGTTAACGTATAATTTCACAGCATTTCACAGCATGTTTCATTTTGTCCATTGGTCTTATCAGCCATAGTTAAGGGGAAAATAAAAAAAACAAACAAAAAAAAACAAAGGTTAAGTGACTAAGTCAGGGCAACCACGACAGGTACTGCGGTTCGGACACCGAGCATGCACACATGACGCATGGCTTCTGTCTCGCTGTGTTGTAAGAACATAAGAAAGTTTACAAACAAGAGGAGGCCATTCAGCCCATCTTGCTTGTTTGGTTGTTAGTAGCTTATTGAATCCCAGGGTGTCAGCTTCAATAACATTACTGGGGCGTTGGTTCCATACCCTCACAATTCTCTGTGTAAAAAAGTGCCTCCTATTTTCTGTTCTGAATGCCCCTTCATCTAATCTCCATTTGTGACCCCTGGTCCTTGTTTCTTTTTTCAGGTCAAAAAGGTCCCCTGGGTCGACATTGTCAATACCTTTTAGGATTTTGAATGCTTGAATCAGATCACCGCGTAGTCTTCTTTGTTCAAGACTGAATAGATTCAATTCTTTTAGCCAGTCTGCATACGACATGCCTTTTAAACCCAGGATAATTCTGGGCGCTCTTCTTTGCACTCTTTCTAGAGCAGCAATATCCTTTTTGTAACGAAGTGACCAGAACTGAACACAGTAAATGTGCCGTATCAATATCGTAAAGTCGAAGCAGGGTAATAATGCAAAAGCATTGTAAGTGCCGTGCATCATAAGTCTAAGAGCGCTTATATATATATATATATATATATATATATATATATATATATATATATATATATATATATATAGCACTGTCAAACTAGAACTTACACACATTGGTAACTAATGTCACTGTTTAATATATATATATATATATATATATATATATATATATATATATATATATATATATATATATATATATATATATATATTTTTTTTTTATCTTGTTGATATCACTTATTCTGTTATTACTTATTGTACAGCATTTAAAAATGCAGTGAAAAGGCAGGTGGCGAGCATACATATTCAGGGAAACTCACGCTTGCCCAAGGCGAATTAATTCTGATGAGGACTAGTTCATATCTGTGTCTCAGTAGTCCTCTGGGCGAGTACTTAAAACAAATGTGCTCTCAAGTCGGGCAATTCTTGTACCTCCCCATTACACCTGCATTATGCCACACTCGCTCTAGCGTTCAGAGATAAAGGGCCTCATTTACAGAAAGGCACTAAACATTATGGTGCACCACAATTGCAATTAGTGTGCACGTTCATGATTTCTGTATTTACTGTTGCAATTGTATTCATTATAGCGCAACACTGTGGGCATATTACAGCACACACTGATTTTATTGTGCCACACTATGGTAATCAGAATGAATATGTAATTTGTATGGTAATGAATGATGTATTTTATGCTCTCATTAGTATCCAACCTAGTAGATTCAGCGTACTTGCTGAAGCGGTTTTCTGCTACTTCCAGAAAAAAGCCACCTAGATAATTTCATCCCAAGAGCTACAGTGAAACGTGTGGTCATTAAATTGGGACTTCAGTGAAGACCTGTGTGTATGCGAGTACATTATTGTAGGTAATAATTCAGTTATTTAAAATCGCTCACTGGCTATAACCCCCAACTCCACAAAGCAGCCAGAATTTTTGTAATTAACAACACAGTAATGAACAATAAAATAAACAATCGGTGTCAATTTCAGGTGGAGCTCCGTGGTCGGCAAGGTAACACAGCTGAGAGAATGTTTTCCTCTGTCCTCCCGTCTGGTGCGGTCAGTGTCAGTTTCTCAGCACACAGTATAGTAGTCGCTCAGTATTTCATTTTTTCTTTTTATTTTATTTTTTTAATTTATTTCTTTCTTAGCAGACGCCCTTATCCAGGGCGACTTACAAATTGTTACAAGATATCACATTATTTTTACATACAATTACCCATTTATACAGTTGGGTATTTACTGGAGCAGTCTAGGTAAAGCACCTTGCTCAAGAGTACAGCAGCAATGTCCCCCACCTGGGATTGAACCCACGACCCTCCGGTCAAGAGTCCAAAGCCCTAACCACTACTCCACACTGCTGCCCTGGTGCAAACAGGTGATTGATTGCTCTATCTGTATGAGTGTTTACTAAGGTGCCTTTGTTAAATACAATAAAATAATATAGTAATATTTTTAGGGACTCCAATTACTGTTCTTGATTCCAATTTAGGCACTTCACATCAGGACTAGTAAGTTTACATCAGGACTAGCTAGTTTCAAATTGTGTTAGTTTCTAACCCTGATATTTATAAACACACCAATTAGTATAACACGTTGCATGAATCTTTTAAATGTAGCGGTACAGTGTTGAAATTAGCTTTCATTTTTAAACAGCTCGGTTGTGGTTATAACTTTATAATTTATAAAAGTCATACAATGCAGGATAATGAGTACACGTTACTTTATTTTTTAAAATTTTTTAAATCGCTATCTTTTATAGGTGTGTATGATTTGTTTGTTACCGAAATCTCAGTCAACAACTGAAGACCGATAAGACGATAATTTCGTACCATTTAATTTGCACCAATGAAACATAATCTGGTTAACCGTACTGATGGCATATCAAATGCTTAGAGGACAGATATTCTTGTAGAACTTAAAACAAAATACATTGACAAGGAATTGCATTAGTTGAGCACAAGGTGGTTTCAATAAATACTTTCTGATTTAAATATAGGCCCACTATGTGATAGTTTGGGATATTCAGGTCTATATAAAACAGTAGGTAGGGGTTTATTTTTGTAATTATTTATATATAAAATTATTAGTTGAATAAAACGCTACCGAATAAGACCATTTTGCTACCTACTTTCCAGGCAGGTAGCAAATCCTCACTACTGCCTTAAAGTTAACTTCTAGCCCTGTATTAGATTAATATGCTGAAATAGCAAGCACAAATTCTTCCAAGAGCCTGTAACCACCCTGGGAAATAAGTAGGTCTGCTTTGTAATTAAATGCCAGCAAGGGATGTGGCACAGACTGTTTCTGTATATCTCAAACCTTGTAGCAATACCAGGCTACATTTCAAATACACACTCACAGAAGTGCAGACTGTCACATATCACTGTACCAGAATATTTTTTAATCTTCTGAGAATCTGGTTTGAAAATAATATGAGCTTGCTTTATAATGATAAGTATCTGGAAAAGTAATTTACTGTAACTACAGCAATTACAGGCCCACAATAAACTGTCTGCACTAGTTGAACTTTATTGCTATGATTACTATTATTGAATTACAAAAGATCTACCAGCTGTAATCACTGGCTGTGTTCTCTAGATGCTGCAAGAAGAATGGAATGCATTCGATTCTGTACAAAATCGGGGAATAATTGCATGATTGAGGATATACATGCAACCTTACTTTTTCAGCATTGGGGTACATTTTGTTCTTTACCAACCAACTGCTATCATTCTGTACTTTCGTTCATATTTTTACAGTACATTTACACAAAGCAGAACATGAGCCATCCTGCCAGGGCTTGCCCAGTCCTGGAATAATCCCAGCCAACATTTTTTTGGTCAGCACTTAATACTTGTTAAATAGAAATATTTCAAGTAAAGCAGTCAATCAAGACACCCAAAACAAGCAGTTCTAGCACACTTTAGCGGCTTTAGCCAAGGTGTGGAGGTTTGAAGCATTGTTAAAAACACACAGATACTTGCACGACACAGGCAGCAGTGTTCTAGATCAAGCACTATTGACACGAGACACACTTGTACAGAAAATGAAGCCTAAAATAAATAATTTTACTAACCTGATGTATAAGTGTTTAATTAGAATTTTGTTTTCAGAATGTCTCCTGATCTAGTGATGATATATGACCATATTTCTGGGCTACAGGTTCAAGAAACAGTTTACAGTACCTAAGCACTAATGTCCCAGGCTACATTCATTATTATTAAAATTTATTTGACAGACACCTTCATCCAAGGCTAGATAATTGACACAACAATTACAGTAGGTTCCCAAAGATGAGGGTAACCATGTCTGCACAAGATATTAATACTATTGTAAACCGAAGAAATGTTTGTGTATGAAAATGTTTTTTTTTTTTTTAGGTTATATTTTGAACTGAATTGCTTTGGCTGCTTAAATTCTCTGTTTAATGTAAGTTTCAAGATTCTAAAATCCTGCTAGCTTTTAAACGTTATCTATCTGTGGGATAATGATTGCTCTGTTCAAAACCTGATTGGCTGAGACAATCCTTCAGGTTTAAAATAAAATGTGAACACAAAAATGTCACATATTCAGGATTTGTTTATATAATTTAGTTTATATTATAAAAACGGCGCAATACCATGTATGAACATTAATAAAGGTTTATAGTTCAATGAAAAGATTCCCCGAACTGTGATTGGCAGAGGTAGAGGGATATAATCCCTAGTACATGCCTTTAGAATGTTTGTAACCACTTTACAAAAGCAAAAATCGAATAGCATTGCAGCACCAGTTTTGTTTGTAACATTTTAATTGAAGAATGGGTAAGTCAAAACTTCCCAGAAAATAATACGATGTTAAAATAAACAAATAAAATAAAAGTAGTAGAGACAAACTGAAAAACCTACTACTAGCAAGGTGGTCAAACGTATTTCTAGATTTAAAACAGAAAAAATCATTGTCAACCTAAACAAAACGTAAAAAGCAATTAAACCACTGAAAAAAATGCCTTTTAAAAAGCGCAAAGTAAAACACTGTTTTCTACAAAGCAGTGCATAGAAAACTGTTATAATGGGAGGACTGTATTTTGTATAATGTTCATTTGAGAGTGTGGTAGGATACAGAAAAACGAAATACATGCGGTTAAAATAAATTAAAATGACCCTCCACAGAGAGCACAGCCAGGCATTATGGACAGTTTTAATGTAATCACGCCCTCGACTTCGTCCCAGACCCATTACCAAAATGGTCCCTAATGCCTAGTAATGCCCTGGTCTTAATGTTTACATATGAAGGTGTGAACACATACGCTGAAAAAATCTTTTCCTACGGGAATAAAGCAGTTTATGACCTTAAATGCCTTCTGGTAGATTCCAGATATAGAAGTTGCTAAAGACAAAAGGCAGTTTAACAGTATAAAGAGTTGTTACCCACCTGATACTAAATCACTATCTATTCAGGCAGTCCTATACCACATCAGATACATCCTTAAATTGTATCTGCAATCTATGTATTTCAGTTATTTTAAAATACTAATTTCCCCTGTTAGTTTTAGATCCCAAAAAAGCCTAAAATTAACCAATATCCAGTTTAGTAAATGTTTTTTCAGGTGTGTCACCCAAAGGTAAAGACTGCGTCCACAGAAATTCAAATTTCTGCTTTGGAAGAACTGTGCAATTCTCCGTCAGTCGTGGAATTGGTTAACTGGAAGGGGATAGGGTGCAAATTACTTTTACAGATTAAAACCAGCCAAGGATTAGAAAGGAACACAACACTACAGGCCCAGTGACATGAATCCAGTGTTGCTATGGCAACAGAACTACCATACCTGCTTTGAGGTCTTGAGCGGTGACAGACAGAGTACGAAACAGGGTGAAAACACAAACAAAAAGAAAACAAAAAAGCAGGAACACCATCAAATTAACAGTGAAAAAGGCACAAAATGAAAAACAAATATATTTAACACAAGAGAACACAAAAAATAAAACTTATTTGCTACACAGTGCAATTTCCTGGATTACTGTTTTGAAGTAGTACATTGGAAGCTTCTTTGTAATCAGATTAGTCTAACAGAAGGGAGAAATTTAACGTACAATTAAAACAGAAGCAATGTGTCAGTAGAGGAACTGTTATGAGTGTCACTTAAAAATCAGCACCAGAAAGAAATTACAAGTTTCATTTAAATAGTTAACATTTATTTAGGAACCTGATTTTGGTTATAAAAAAAATATAGTTTGATCTGGTTTGACTATGTATAGATTAAAATGAACCTACACACTCTAAACTGTACACTGTAAAGTGTAAGATATTACAAAAGGCTTAATGTCCTTATCAAGTAACTGTACGATACAGTAGGTAGGGCTCAGATTTTTATCCAAAATAGTTATTTAAAAAAAAAAAAAAAGGTCTCAGATTAGTATGTGAAACATCTTAAAACCTGTTAATTGTGCAACATGTTCCAGAAGCTTTCACAGTTAATATGACAACTTTCAACTGATTGTTCATTCATGACGCTGCCTGACTGAGTAGGTGGGTGGAGGTGAAAAATGGGCACTACACACAACCTGGACGTCAATCATATGTCATTTTAGGGGCGCATGTCTATGCTTCTTGGAAATCCGAACTGTAGTGACCTTGTCCGCAAAGTTTTTCTGATTTCACTATTAAACATGAGCCCCAAGGTCCTTTTTGGACAATTGTGATAACATACAGTATGACTGGCATCCAACTTGCATGCCATTAGATTTGCCACCTTCCTCCCACTCAGCCAGGCACAGTTTAACACAGCTGATTAGATATGTTAAATATGTGTGAGCTGTGATAGATTGAATCAGCAGTCTTGGAAATGAATTAAAATATGAAAAAGGATGTGTGTAAAAAGTACATCTTTATCTTGTACTTAATAAATGTAGATGTGAAACTTCCCTTCAGTTGCAATCTGCAGCAAACCCGCAAGATGGGATGAACAAGGATATATCATTAATGAAACTCTATACAGGGGTTGGGTTTCAAAAATCGAATTGCCATAAAAATTGTCAATAAAAAGGTACTGTACAGTATATTACTTTGTGCAACATCATAATTTAAATAGTCTCTTTGAACGTCACTGGTATTTATTGAAATCTCTGTCTTGCAAATGCAAGAGACTCCTCCAGCTTATTGATTAAGATTATATATATATATATTTGTGAAAACAGTCGAGCAATTGATTGATGCAATACCTCAATCCTGTCGCTGCCAGGCTCACACCTGTGTATTCCATATGTTACTGCCAATCACTACAGTACACACAGGACCATGACCATATTAGTTTACAACCTGGACCTGCCCAACATCTCTGCTTACCTTCAGGGGATTCCTCTTGTACGTATGTGCCAGTCAGGTACCTGTGGACCAGTGCCGATTTCCCGCTTGATAGATTGCCTACAATACCCTGTGAACCCAAGAACAGAGAAAAACACTTGTGTTTTAGGTTATGCATTAAGAATATCTTTGCTGTGTGGGTCACATGGACACTGAATCCCTGAACTCAATACCTCGAATTGAGAATGATGCACAGTAAGCCATTAGCGACACTCAAAGTTCAAGAGTAGCTTATCCATATTCATTGTCAAGTCTTTGATGAGGAGGGCAGAATTAATAGAAATTCTACTTTTGGTGAATAAGAACCTTCCATACCGTTTATAAAAACATTACAAAAAATTTAACAAAAAGAAAAGCTATCTGGAATAAAATACCACACATTTTTCACTCATTTCTTTGATTACTAAGAAGGTGAAACAACTTATGTTGCTTCCAAAAAGCCTCCAGGTTAGACTGTGAAGGCAGGGCAAAAGAGAATTTCATAGAATACAAAACATTTACAAAAATACAATTAAATACAAACTTAAAGTGTAAAAGAATATTTACATTAAATCACACGGTAGAGCCAAGGTGCACTTCTATTTTTGGGAACAGTATTTGGTACTGTGAAATGCTTTGGGACATGCAACTGAATTCGGAATGCCTCCTTGCAGTTAGTTAGCTGTTGGGATAGTCTTATACAATAATTGAACAGTAAGAATAGTTAATCTAGCAACTACAGCCAGCACCTGTATTAAAATGAATTCTCAGAGAGAGAGAGAGAGAGAGAGAGAGAGAGAGAGAGAGAGAGAGAGAGAGAGAGAGAGAGAGAGAGAGAGAGAGAGAGAGAGAGAGAGAGAGAGAGAGAGAGAGAGAGAGAGAGAGAGAGAAGAGAGAGAGAGATCGAGTTTCTGTACTTGTTTTAATCTTCATGCAAGACATGAATCCTATGCCAGAATATCCCAAAACTGGGATCCCTGGGTGGCTGCAGGTTGATTTTTACATACAGAAATAGCACCCAAATAACCTTAACAGCCGACACAATGATTCCCAACAAACACAGCACAGCAACGGGAACCCCCCATTTTGGTAGTCCAGTGTTAAAAAAATTAATAAAAAATTAAAATACAAAGCCCTCAACACTGCATCAAAAGGTGTGTTTGGAGTGCCTGAAGAACCAACAATTAATTTTGCCTTGCCTCATTAACAAGATATAAAAAAAAGCTTAATAAAAGGTGCAGTCTCTCTTGTTTTTCATGCTATTGCCACCGTTGTTAATGAAAAACATTTCTTGCAAACACTGCATAATCAACCAGAGCAGGTGAAGGAACAAATGGAGCATGTGCATGCTCACTGTGCAACACATCACTAATCCACCAACTGAATGCACCCCTCGTGATCACTAAAGAAAACTAAAAGGAAAAACAGGCCACATGGAAAACTATTTAACTTTGCTCCAGTTAAACTCATTCATATTTACTTATTAATTGAAAAACAAACTGTTCTTCAAGGCAAGCTGTTTTATTAAATGAGAGAGAGAGAGAAAAGGAGAAAAGAGAGAGAGAGAGAGAAAGAAAGAAAGAAAGAAAGAAAGAAAGAAAGAAAGAAAGAAAGAAACGTGAAGACCATTAAACTCAAAAAAACAAACACTATGAAAACATTGTTTTTGCATTTAACTATTCACCCTAATGTTCATTAGTTAGAGGTTCTGCACCACATCTGAAAGTGCAAGTGACTGAATATAGATACACTTCAAAGTGGCAGTGTTGTGAATGAGGTGCGCAATCAATTACTTAATGGGTTAGGCTTCTTTATTATTATTATTATTATTTATTTCTTAGCAGACGTCCTTATCCAGGGCGACTTACAGTTGTTATACAGATATCACATTATTTATTTATTTTTTTACATACAATTTTACCCATTTATACAGTTGGGTTTTTACTGGAGCAATCTAGGTAAAGTACCTTGCTCAAGGGTACAGCAGCAGTGTCCCCCAGCTGGGATTGAACCCACGACCCTCCGGTCAAGAGTCCAGAGCCCTAACCACTACTCCACACTGCTGCCCTTCTTGCTCAGATAACGATGACAAAACCGTGGGAGAATTTGTTTTTGTTTTCATCTGGTGCCTCAGACAAGCTCAAGCAGAAATTAAATAATTACTCGACTTAGCCAGCATTCACAAACCGTGTTTCTTCAACAAGACTGTGTATTCTAGTAGTACTTGCACTTACTGTAAACCACACTATTTAAATATAGTGGTAACAGCCTTTGGGTGGCAGGTATATTTGCAGGGGGGGGCAGAAATCATTTTGTTGTTTTGCTTGACAATCGCGCCAGGAGTCTTACAGAGTTCAGGTAAATTAAACTGAGGGTACCAAGCCAGAAAATTAATTGTCTAATCCATTTGAGTGTTATTAAATGTGCTGTGCTTTATTTGAATAATTTCTTCAATATTTAAAGTGTACAGTGTGCGCCAACTACGTACGTTCTTTAACTTTAGCAAGCAAGAGCATATTTAAGAAAAGGAGCATGCTTTCACAGGAAGGAGCATTTCACTCCACATTATGTATGAAAACAAAAATAACATGTTTATATCTAACCCAGTGGTGCCATTCCTCTCCTTTTTACCATCCCTATTGTATTAATTATTCTCAGGAGTAAAGCTGCCACTACTTCCAGACATCCACACAGTGTGTGTGGAGTGGTGGGGTAGGATTAGATAGGGTGAATATTGCTTTGAGAAAAGGGATCTTTGGGTGAAACTGCAAGTTTAGGTGGATTAAACCAGTAGCATTCCATTTAAGAATGTTTTCAAATACAGCACAACTTCATTGCCCTGTCATGTTTCGGTCTGCTATTAAAATCAGCTTAGTGTGCAGGCTGTCAAATCAGACAGAAAACAATCAGTTCAATACAATGTAAAAAAAAACAGTGTTGTACAAAGTGTACAACACTCCAGTCACTTAAAGCTTTTTGATGTTTTTCATTCAAAAGTTAGACCCAACACTGCAGCGCTTGTCTTGATTAGTCTTTGGGAATATTTAGTGCCTCATGAAAAGAAAAGGTTTCTTGGAAAAAGCCTGCAGAACCAATCAGGAGCCAGGACTAGCACACCGTTGTTGTTTTATCGGGAAATTCTGTTCTTTATCTGTAAAAACACATGTTTCATATTATATAAATTCATTATTTTATTTTTTTAAAACTACGTTTAGTCTACGCAAAGCTTGTGGTTGACCATTTTGCTAGCCTCTAAAATCTTTAAAATGCACTTCAAACAAAAAGCTGTTCATTGTATCAGCCTCATTTAGCTTTAAAAAGTCAATCAATGTTTCAGAGAAGACAAATAGGGCTGGCTGCTCAAACAAAAAAAATCTGTTCCTGACATTTGTCTTTATTTGTGCTGGACAGAAAACAGTTAGATAAATAACTGAAGTTACGGGTAAAAGGGAGTTAAACAAACTGGGTTTTATTGCATTAGCACTACACTATGGCCATCGCTGGCAGCATAGTACAGCTAAGTAGATTAAGTCTTGCCAGGGCAGTCTTGCGCTGCAAGTCTGAAACATCATTCATTACATTTTGACCAACCACAAAATTCTACAAAAACTCTTTGTGCTGATATTTTTCTGCTACAGTAGTCTTGCAGCAATTATTCCTTCTATACAGACAGGGACTGTTTACAGTGGCTCTCAAAAGTATTCACCCCCCCTTGGACTTTTCCACATTTTATTGTGTTACAACATGGAATCAAAATGGATTTAATTAGGAGTTTTTGCCACTGATCAACACAAAAAAAGTCCATAATGTCAAAGTGAAAAATAAAATCTACAAATTGTTCTAAATTACAAACATAAAACAGAAAATAATTGTTTGCATAATTATTCACCCCCTTTGCTATGACGCACCTAAATAAGCTCTGGTGCAACCAATTGTCTTTAGAAGTCACATAATTAGTTGAATGGAGTCCACCTGTGTGCAATTAAGGTGTTTCACATGATTTCAGGTTAAATACATCTGTCTCTGGGAGGTCCCACAGTTGGTTAGTACATTTCCTAACAAAAACTACATCATGAAGATGAAGGAACATTCAAAGCAAATCCAGAATAAGGTTCTTCAAAAGCACCAATCAGGGGTAGGATATAAAAACATTTCCAAGGCATTGAATATCCCCCGGAGCACAGTAAAGTCCATTATTAAGAAATGGAGAGAATATGGCACAACTGTGAATCTGTCTAGAACAGGCTGTCCTCAAAAACTGAGTATCCGGGCGAGAAGGGCACTAGTCATTGAGGCCACCAAGAGGCCTATGGCAACTCTAAAGGAGTTGCAGTCTTCCATGGCTGAGCTGGGAGACACTGTGCATACGGCAACAATCGCCCGGATGCTTCACAAAACTGGCCTTTATGGGAGAGTGGCAAAAAGAAAGCCATTGTTAAAAAAACTCACATCAAATCTCGGCTAGAGTTTGCCAGAAGGCATGTGGGAGACTGAGACCAAGTGGAAGAAGATTCTATGGTCTGATGAGACCAAAATAGAGCTTTTTGGCCTCAACGCTAAGCGCTATGTTTGGCGCAAGCCTAGCACCGCACATCATCCTGAGAACACCATCCCTACCGTGAAGCATGGTGGTGGCAGCATCATGCTCTGGGGATGCTTCTCTGCATCAGGGCTTGTGAAGATAGAGGGCAAAATGGATGCAGCAAAGTACTTTGACATTATGGACTTTTTTTTGTGTTGATCAGTGGCAAAAACTCCTAATTAAATCCATTTTGATTCCATGTTGTAACACAATAAAATGTGGAATAGTCCAAGGGGGGTGAATACTTTTGAGAGCCACTGTAACAGCAAGGACAGCTGATGGTTATGTACAAATCGACTGTTTATATACTGTATGAGCTTCAATTAAAAACACACTTTAGACAACCCTTAAATTGCTGGTTTGCTGAAACTCCAAATCGGTAGGCAGAAGATTTTCTCTCGTTTTTCTGCTCAACAAAGTTTTCTGGTATGAAGATAATGTTTTCTGGTCCCGGTTTAGGTATTAAACTGTGAAACTGTCTGTGCAGATTCTTTGACTGCAATAAAAGGATAGGAAAAAAATGCCTGTATACTCTATAGAGTGCATAAATTAATATTTGTGTGTGTTACAGCAAACCAAATCATTTTATTCAGATTGGAGAACCGGGCTGCAATACATAATTTTCACTGGAGGGCTCTATCACTTCTATCCAATTTTACAGCTCAGGTGGTCTCACTGTACTGTAGCACATATTACATGGGTCAAGGGAATTCCCAAGGTCACTCCGTGACTCTGTGACTCAGTGGCTGAGCCAAGATTCAGACAGCGCACTTCTTGGACAGTGCTCATTTGATCTCCACACATCGCCTCTTCAAGTCAGTGTTCACATCTGAAATGAGCTTTGAATATGGCTTTGGTTGGAAATTAAATGTGAAATTGATTGGGTGTTGCTAAATAAAGTACATTTGTACAACGCCGACTGCCACATGAAAAAAAAAAAAAAAAAAAAGGTTTTCTTAGTTATTTTTTCATAAGTGAGACTGGGATGTGTATGACAATATGCTTCAGCTTAGATACATACTTTTTCTACCTTACAGCAAACAAATGTATATTCTTGAAGCAATTTACTGGACCAGCACTGTCTTGGATAAGTAAGAACGTTACATTGTATCAGCTCAAAATGGACCACATTCTGGGACACAGTTTCTTCCATTTTAGGTTGATGATACAAAAATCACATATGAAGAATAAAATGGTTCCTGGATAGGTGTCACATGCAAAAGAGCAGCGTCATTCATGGTGAGAGTATGACTGAAGCTCACGTATAGGGTTGGCTTAGACAAATAAACATTTTATTTTAAAGCTTCAGGGCTTTCCACAAAAAAACATTTGAAATAAGCCGTTTTACTATAGAGGTCAAGCAATCCCCTTTATCTTGAATGACCCACTAGAACAATGCCTGGTCTGTGCAGAGGTCCATCAGCATTCAATACATACATTTTTTTTTTTTTGTGTCAATGGATACTAAAAGCTGGTTAAGCTGCATGGATACTGTTTGTAACATTCAGCACTGCTCAATGAAGGTTGGCAGGTGAAGGCACCAAATTACGTGTCAAGAGAAATCTGTAATATAGGCACCATTCAAGGGCTTCCATTGTCGTGATGACATTGAAATCTGAAAGACCGCAGAATTTTCCCAGGGACACACGTTAGACAGATGGTGTCCCCAGCAGCAGTGTTAAGTGCCCAAGCGAATGAATACATAAATAAATACATAAATAAATAAATAAATAAATAAACAAATAGGGGGAGGAGGACGACGGCGACGACTTTGATTTCCAATTTATACAGATTACAGAAATTTGAGGAGGTATCTCCACAATGAGATGCACTTGGACTAGCAGTGCCTGTGAATTACTTTGTAGCAGATATGCACAGGTAAAGAGATTAAATCACGGGTCTCAAGGTTCCCTTGACATCAAGGAGTATATATGTAGATTAATCAGGAATGCCACTTGCTGTTTTGTTCTTTTCTGTGGCTTACTTCCAGTACACATCACAAGGCTACCCTAAATCTGTCACTGTAAATCATTAGAAAGAAAGAGAATATCACTGCCAACTGGGGGATTAAAAACAGCCCACTTGCTGTACCAACATTGAGGCCTGTAGAAAATGGTAGGTGGTCACATTATGTTACGCAATTAATTTATGAGGGAAAAAAAAAACGCCACACACTCACCACTTTGAGCTCTGGTACGGATTGACTTAACGTCCATTCTTGGCTGTTCACAAAGGAGTCTGTACAACAAAAAGGAAAAAAAAAAAATCTTAAACCAGATTTCAGTACATACATTTACCAGTACATAGTGTTAGCTACACATTTTTAAAGCTAATTACTTCATAAGAAAAGGCCATACAACATGAATTCAATGTTTGCAAGCATATTTCATCTCTAGTATATGCAAAAATGTGTTACGTCTTACAGTATGTGTATACATGTGGCTATAGAGGCTTAAACATGTACATTTGTCATGGATATACAGGTCATGAAGACCACACAGATTTTAGATGTTGGTTGACAGATGAAAAAGAACAGTGCCTTTGTATGAGCTCCTTACAACTACTGTACCAAGTGTTGACAGGGACTCACAGCAAAGGGAAACTGTCACTTCAAAAGGTCACTATCCTTTCTACAATTCCACTGGAAGCTCTACATTCAAACACCCTCCAGTATTCAGAGGGTAAATCCTGGGTCTGTCTACAAAGAACTTGAATGAAGAGACACGCTGGATGGAATACAATAATATATTTACATTATTTTTTACTTTTCAAAACATTTCTTTTGTTGTTGTTTTATAGAAGCAGAGATAATTTCAAGTATTAGATAAAGTTTTAATTGATATCACACAAAAAGCTTAAGTGTATATTACAGAAACTTGGATAATAGGCTGAAAGTACTTTTTGCTAAAAAGAAGAAATCTATTTTGTTTGGTATTTGTATTACAAACAGGGACTAGCTGTAAATTGACATAACGTTTGTATTTTCTGTTTAACATAATTGTAGCAAATACAAAAGTCTTTCATGTTACAGTAAACATTCATCTAATGATTCTTGTTGGAGATATAAAACGCTGTGTCTCGTTTTTGATGAAACTAGAGAAATGTGGCCTGACTTTTGTACAGTACATTGTTTGTACTCCCATATCCCCTCACAAAGATCAGATACTATGGCCACATCACAGTGATTGAAATTGGGTCCTATTACGATACAAGACGCATCAGTTTTAATAGGCATTTCAAAGCTGCTTCTAACAGGAACAGGAGACAGGGGGTAGGTGACTGTTTGTATGGAATGTATTACCAAGCAACTCTGATAATCATTCAAATCAGTTGTTAGGAATAGGACAAGCAATAGGGTCAAATGGTCTCCTCTTGTTCATACTTTTTTTCATATAAAGCAATGATCTAATCAAAGTGATACAATTATACTAAAATCTGAGTTGTAATAAAAAAATATTGAAACCAACATTAGCAAACATATACTGCTTTTTACTCTGCAGATAAAGGGATACATACAGTAGTGATAGAATTGCTATACAAAAACAGCAATTCGCTTGATTTTCCCCAAAGAATCAGTACAAGATTCCACAGCATGGAGAAGGCCGTGTGAGAAACAATGCAGCCTGCCAGAATCAATGTGTATTGTTAGACCTGTAATTCAACACATCCTCGATTCTTTCTGTTCCTCCTCAACGCCTGGATTTACCCGTCTCATCAGGTCTTCCTGAGCATGCCCCGACATGAAAACAAGCACTCAGCCCCACAATTACTCACCTGCCACAGACGCCACCTTAACCATCGCCTGAGAAAGAGGAGGAGACTATCACCCGCAGCCAGGTCCATGTGTGAAACCAGAAACAATGCCAGCAACAATACACAGTACTGCCATGCTTCCATATCATTGTTGCTTTGTCACTCATCTACTAGGACTTGGAAATCGGTGGGGTTTTTTTTGGTTTTGGTTAATCATTTTTTAATTACATAGACATTATTGCATGGCAGCTTGCAATTAAGCGATATTTGGGGAATCTAAAACCACAACAGGAAGCTGAAAAGGATCATCATCAAGTAAACAAAATCTAGATTGAACAGTTGTGTACCTCTGTACCTCCTGCAAGTCATTTGTTCTACACAATTTTATACAATTTTCACAGCTGAACTGCACGGGAAATAAGAGTTTGGAAAACTGCAGCACTGGGTCACAATGCACTAACCTCATTTCCGTATTGAAAGACTGAAAAATAGATCCAACAAAAGACAGTACTGTATTCAGATTCCTGAAGCCACATCCCCACCCACCCGGAGCAAGACCCAAAAATAGAGCATTCAGTTAACAAGTATTTGTGTTCTGTGGAAAATGCACTGTGTGTAAACTGGGGGTCCCTCCAAATAGCAACTCAACAAGCTGCCGGATTATATAATGACAGGCAACATCATAACAGTTATTAAGGGAGTATGAATTCACCAAAATGGTATTTAGTGCAGCAGGAACTGAAGCGCACAGGAAACCGGGATTTGCTGGCCTGCTTTTACTGCAGTACAGATTCACAATGACAAGCCTTTCATTCATTTTAGCAGCTTCCCTTTGATGAGCTTTAATAAACCCGTAACGCTTTAATACTAAACCTGTTACAGACAGTGATCTGCATGCATTGAGAAATCCCTGTTGCAAGTCAGTTTCAGGTCACAACAAGCAAGACGGCAAATATGAAAGACATCTACAATGGATTAGATGGTTGAAAGTGTTTATTGGATAACTGCTGATATATTAAAAGGAACTGGGGTGAATCTCAAAAGTTGGTAACTGTATGGGCCATTCTGGAGAACAATTTAAAACACCTTGCAGACACCAAAACCAAGTAACAATATTACCTTATTTCTACCACGCTGACACCATGCTCATGGCTTGGCACTCGCTCCACCGTGCCAATATCAGATACCTGTACCAAAGGAGCCTGGCAATGAATGGTGCTGACTCAGCATGGGGGGGAAAAAATTGTAGAAGTGGCATGATTTTTTAAGAGTGCCAGGCCAGTACTGTGCCGATTCTTGATTCAAGGGACACTGGATAAATCAGTAATAAACCATGAAAAATAAAGCATAATAAGGGTTAAATAATTTAACAAATGTATACACCAGTATTTTATGTCTACGTATTTGTACAAAAAGACCAAACAATGCAATATGTTTCCTCAAATTGCTGAAAGGCGGCAGTGCCACATTCTATAAAATTATAAACCAACATGAAACCAGACATACAAAAGTCTTTAAAAAGCTCTTGTCAGTATCAAACTGTGAGTAAGAGGTGGAACTGTTTTTCAACGCCCTCCAATTAGGATGCATGACCAAACATGTGCCACTGGCACTGGCAAATTATCACAATTTATCTGATTTCAAAACTTAGAACAGACTGAACCTAAATTTGAACTAGGGACTTAAATATTACACTTGAACCCATTTCTGAAGACTGAGAATACATAATATGCTATTCCATTTTTGTTTACCATCAATTAAGGCTGCAGAAAAGAAAAAAACAAACCCAAAAAAAAAAAAAAAAACACAGGTCTTATTTAAAGCTAGTTTTAGTCCAACAAATCTCTCTCACCCAATGCAAAAGGAAGGTTACAGTGGCTACCACATCCTTTCCTTGCTTTATCTAAAAAAAAGATATTAAAGCACTGACCGGAAAAGGCTTGGGTCAGACTGCTGTACGCTGTCGCTTCTGAATATTAAGGGTATCCATAGCAACATATTTCCATAGCAAGTGATTGTTTAGCAGACCAACAGTTAAACTTTTCTATAAAAGCGTGAGATTTTTTAGTTCTTTATGTAGTTTGCATTATAATCTTGAAATAAGGAACTACAATGCCTGCTTCATTGTTTACTGTGCAGGTTGTTAGTTCTCCAAAAAAAAAAAAAATCCCTGTACAGAACAAAAAGATTCAAAGCATAAGTTCATGGGAAAACACTGGCATATCATGTACTGTATGTATTTGTTCTCACTGAAGATGGCTTAGAAGAACAGCAGCAACTTTGGCCCAGGGCATTTTAAGGGGAATTGCTGTTCTGAGGTTTGTCATTGGTGCCCAGGAAATGTGTAAAATGTGGAGTTTCCCCAGTATCTCAATAGCTACAAAGTTAACTTTTACAAAATAAAATAAACATGATAATGAAATACACAGGCCTGTAAACATATTGTCAAGTTAATGTTTTCTGAGAGGAAATCCTACACCATTAGCAACATGCTGATAATACAAAAACACCCAGCAGACGACAAGCAGGCTTTGTTGCATTTTGTAGATAATGCAATATTTGTTTTGAAAATACCTACAAGTACACTGCAATACTGTCCCTGCCCATAGGCGTTTCGTTTCTGATTTCATTCTAATAACAATGTCTTGTATGACTTGATACAGCAGTATAGCTTCTGTACACTTTAAAAGTACATGTCATTAAATAAAACAATAGGATAGGTACTGCATGCAGGGTGGGACATTGGGACTGCCTTTATCAATATAGACCATTGTATTTATATTACCATCACCTATTCAACTTGCATTAAAGGACTCTGGACTGGAGTTAATTATACAATTCCTGAATTGCAATAGGCATTGAAATGATGCTTGATATGCACATCTCTGAACTTCCTGTAAATTGTTTGGCGCTGTGAATTTCAGTCCATCACTACCTTATAAATACTAATAGATTCAGCAGGTACATTTTTTTTTTTTTAACAATGTCTAGTTGTAACCAACAAATCTTTCAGCACCGACTACAGCGAAGTATAAAAATAAACACATGAATTAATTAATTAAAAAAAAAAAAGAAAACTTCAGTATACCAGGTCTACTACAAGTATTACATTATTTTCATTTTTTAAAAACATTTTCTTCCACATATATAAAAAGTTAGTTAGGGATATCCTTTAGTTTAGTTACTCTGTCACAGGGCTGAACCTTATTGTTCATGTGTCAACACTGAGATGAAATTCTTTCACAACTAATGATACAGTCAATATCCTAATGGTGTACACCAACTACTTCATTTCACAGACGGAGAGTAGGCTCTAAGCCCTTCACCCCCTCAATTCCAGTACTGCATGATGATCATGCACATCTTTGTAAAATGGGACCATAGTCACTCTCATGATCTGTAAAAATCATACCAAGGAGGTTGTGTGGTCCAGTGGTTAAAGAAAAGGGCTTGTAACCACGAGATCCCCAGTTCAAAACCCACCTCAGCCACTGACTCATTGTGTGACCCTGAGCAAGTCACTTAACCTCCTTGTGCTCCGTCTTTCGGGTAAGATGTAATTGTAAGTGATTCTGCAGCTGATTCATAGTTCACACACCCTAGTCTCTGTAAGTCGCCTTGGATAAAGGCGTCTGCTAAATAAACTAATAATAATACCCTCCAGCAAGGTGATACGAAGATCAGAGATTAAACAATATACAAAACATTAAGAACAACATTAGTCACACAGCAGTTGCTACAATATGTGTTGAACAGGTCTTTATTGAACATGGTTTCCAGTCTGTGGAGGTACTATGTGTGTACAGACATGGTCTATTGAGGTCCCACATCCACAGCTTCATGTGGGTAAGACCGGAGATAAGGTGTTTTTTAACAAACTGACAATACAATGGTCTTGGACTCATGAAAAGGATGAGTAAAGCAACTTCCCGAAGATTAATTATCCTGAGATAAACCATTAGAGATTAAATCAAACAGGCTCTGCATAAGGGTCTGGTGCTCTTGTGATTTTGGGCAGGGTTGTAAACTTCTAATAACTTCATGATTTAACAAAGACCCCATTCACACTTGTGATTTAAGGTGACCCAGGGTCGCCTTTTCTCATATGTGAATGTTCCAAAAAAGAAAAAGCAGCCCAGGGTCAGCAGTGTGGAGTAGTGGTTAGGGCTCTGGACTCTTGACCGGAGGGTTGTGGGTTCAATCCCCAGTGGGGACACTGTTGCTGTACCCTTGAGCAAGGTACTTTACCTAGATTGCTCCAGTAAAAACCCAACTGTAAAATGGGTAATTGTATGTAAAAATAATGTGATATCTTGTAACAATTGTAAGTCGCCCTGGATAAGGGCGTCTGCTAAGAAATAAATAATAATATATATGAACGCAAAGCAGACTTAAGCCGCCTTTTCACATCTCATTACCAATTTGATTTTCTATGATAAACATAGAAAAACACAGATTTTCTATGATTTTGGAGTTTTACATTTGGGGAGGGGCAAAAAACAAGCAAGGCTTTTTTTGTTTGTATGATAACCAAATCAATACCTGTACCACATTGTAAGGGGCCAGCGGATCATGCACACTACCGCCACCTGTTGGACAACCTCCCCACTAACGCAGCAGGACTCTAACTCAACCAGGAGGCTCATATGCATGAGTGGCAGAGCGGAGCATGATGGGAAGTACTGTTTTGGCCAGCGGCACCTATCTGAATGTTCCGGGAGTTGTACCTGTTCCGTGTGATTTCGGTAAATAGTATCAGTGCCACCTTAAGTGGCAGTGGAGTGTGTGAGAGTCACCCCCCTCCCCATTTTGTTCACTGATGCTTGTTTATTTTGTCATTACAGTGCATTTGTTAAAACTGAAGCTGCAAAAATATAAATTTACTGACATGTGTCATTAAAACTAACGCATGTCAAAAATGTTAGCAATGTTTTTATTTTATATTCTTTGGATTTCGTGTCAATCTGTATTTTATGTGCATGTAATGTGATAGCTGTGAAGATCCTGTGTTTTGAATTGCATGCATGAGTGATGGAAAGACCAGAATGAACACAGACTTCATTGCCAGCATATCAGTTTCAATGTGACGCTTCACCTGCAGAGGAAAGCACAGGACCTAAAGCTTCCGAGTCACACTGCAAAAGTCTGCCAATGCAGACGGCTACAGGTTCAGCAATAAAAAGTCCTTACAGTTTATTTTAGTAGCCAGAGTGGTTGTCTTTTGTCTAATTTACTTTCTGTGCAAGATTAACAACCAAACGAGCATGATGGGCCAAATAAAATAGTAAAATATATTTTGTTCTTATTTAAGGTGCACTGGGGCATTGTTTTGACAGAGACATTTGGCTTGTACTACGTAAGAGGAAGGCATCTACATTAGTGGCCCGTTTGTTTTAGAAATGTAGCATTAAATATAATGCTTAAAATTTGAATTTGTCACTATTGAGTTGCGTATGTTAGCAGCGTTTTCCAAGAAATACGTTTTTTTTTACCCACTGAACAAATTATTAAATTTGGAAGTGGTGATTTTCAAAAAATCTAACACTTAGACTATAAAAATGTAAAATGAACACATATTGTTTAACATTAAGGAATATAACATTTGTGTGTATTCCCTAATGTACACATTACTATGTTTTACAGTGTACATGAGTCAAGCAGGCTAGCTTAGTTTAGCATAATCCTCAGTTTACGCGTTTTATTCTCTGAATGACTTGAACAGTATAGATTCATGGAGGTGTTCTGTTGTAGTGACTTTTAAAGACAATAAGAAATGTTATAAACAAGAGGAGGTCCATTTGGCCCATCTTGCTCATTTGGTTGTTTATTGATCCAAGCAAGAACCTCATCAAGCCATTTCTTACAGTAGCCGTGTGAATCAGCTTCCACAACAGTGCTTCATTTTTTCATTCCTTGCTCACATTTTTAGGGCACTTCTAAGATACCCCTGTATGTAAAACGTCTGACCTTGTTATAAAAAGTCTGCTTCAAGAAAAGTATTTCTGTGTTATTTTGTTATATATAAGAAGTGAGAGATTCCTTGTAATTGGAGTATTTGAAGCTGGCCGAAACACCAGTTCTCTTTTTGTATGTAAGAAATAAAGAAAATGGTGTCTTTTACACTAAGTGTTGCGCTTTCTTACCAGTTTTATTTGAATTCTATATAAATCGGTGGCAATGACCTTTTAATACACTGGAACTTGTTTTCAGCAGAATACACACACACACACACACACACACACACACACACACACACACACGTCAATGGAAAGATTCCACACATTCTAAATACGGTTGAGCTAGGGGTATATAATCCCTGATATATGCCCTTTGAATCTTTGTAACTGCATCACAAAAACAAATCAAAACAAGATCACTCCATCAGCTACTAACAAAATGTTGTGTAAAGTAAATTTCAACCTTTTTAATAAGGTGTCAATTGAGGAATGGCTAAATCAAAACATCTGAGATAGCTACAGTCTCTGTAAGTAGTACAGAGAGGAAGTACTGTCGGACAAACTGAAAAACCTACCATCAGTACTACTAGTAGTGCTAGATATGGGAGACATGTTACCCAACAGTGACTTGATTTAATTGAAATAGAAAGAACTGAACAAAATACCAGAAAACAAACAGCTCGGGCAATTCATGTTTTTCGAGACTGGTTAAAGGAAAATAATAAAAACACACATTTTGAGGAAAACACTTGCCAGAGTTTAAATGAATATCTCAGAGAATTTTATGCAACCGTCAAAAATAAAGAGGGACAGTACGGTATATCAAGTTATATTTCTTTGAGAGCTGAAATAATCAAATCAATTACCAAGGAAAAGGCCAATTATTATTATTATTACAATTGCACACTCTTTTTTTCCCTAACCTCGTCCTGTAATAGCGCCCTCGACTCTGTTAAATAAAAGTATTTTTGTATAAAATGATTCTAGGTGTAACCGGTTATTGAATAATGAATGATTATTTAATGCCGTTTCTTTCCTTAGGAACGATCAGCAGTAGTATTAGGCGGTCAGTCGTGAGCTTGTCTTGTGAATGTCAGCCATTGTATGTACAACCTGTTAGTCATTTGCAATCTGCATGAAACACCCATTACGAAAATAAATATGTATACCTGTGAACACTAGCAAGTTGCAGTTTCCTGCATTCTAAATACCTGTGTTCTTGAGAGAATTGTTGAGCGATTATTGGTGGGTATATGCGAAGGTATTATTTCAAGCATACCTTTAAAACACGCAACTAAACACTGAGAACTAGAGACTGTCAAGTAGGCAATGTATTACGATGTACTGCTTCCATATTGAACCCCCCCCCCAAGGCAGGGTAGTTAAAATGGCTTTACTTCACTTGTCAAAAATTTTACTTTTGACATCTGTGACATGAAGTACTGTATGCTGTACAAAATGGCCCCAAAAGATGGAATTTGACAGTCCTTTGAACTAACTGTGGTACGACAAATGCTGTTTATAATCTCTGGGGCACACTCTCCCTGGATGGAAGGTAATTTAGAAATCAAACCTAGTAATGCTGGAGATCTGTTTTTATCTTCACAAATGCAAGAAAATTAGCCAGAGGCTACACCAAACTTTAAGACAAAACTATGATGCTTGGAAAGATGTACTTTAAAGATCTAAACCGTGACATATTTCTGCATTAAAAAAAATAAAAATAAAAACTGTTCATTTTTATTGTACTTAATTTAGACAGGATTAATACAGTGTTTAAGTAGATCTGATTCTGCTATGGTGATAAAGAAAACAATGAAATAACAAACTTAACATACAGGACAAACAGTTATTTTATAAATCCTGTATCAACTTGCATATTGCACAGTGAAAATACCACTGTTTTTTTTTTTTGTTTGTTTTTTTTACTGAAATAAATGTGTCAATGAATAAAGCCACAGTGCAGTTCCATTCTATTAAGAAAATGTATTTATATACTTCCCAAGAATAATAAATTTCAAGGATTGGGGACTCTTAGCCCTTTGTAATCTCTCTCTGATTTTAGGCCCCGTCCACACTATGCCTTTAAACCGTATTAGTGGCCTTTAAAACGACTTATAGTGTTAAATACAGTTGGCGTCTACACTGCGCAGCATCTAATGCCGTTCTTGAGTTCTACATTAGATCACATGTAATGGCGTACTACATTTTTTGTGTATCGTCCAATATCCCAAAATGCTAAATTGATATGTTTTGGCGCGTTGACATCACAAATACAGTACTCGGAACAGGCGCTTGAAGGACTTGAGAATGACTGACTATCAATACTGCTGTACCGTATACAAATTCTGAGGCTTGTTGTAAAATGGTGGATCATGGAGTTACGTGATTAGATGCCGAAATCAAGGCAATTTGATATCAGGAGCGATGAAAAATCGGTCAATGAGAACTTCAGGAGTTTAAAATAAGAACAAAAAAAAAATAAAAAAAAATAAAATAAAAATAAATGTACCTTGTGTTTAACAAACAGCCATAACGTTCATGCACGATGTCTTCCGTTGGCACGGGTTCCATATTTGCCGGGTTGTAAACATCAAATACAGTGCATGGCGGGATAAAGTCATATTAAGTCCCACTGTCCACTGCCCTGCTTGGGACTGTAACCAGACTATTTTAATAGTGTTTGTATGTATTAAGCCTGATTAAATATGACAGTACTTTAGTGTGGACACTGGATTCAGTTGTAAGTATGGTTCTCAAGATCGGTTATGTAGTGTGGACAGGGCCTTAGATTAATTCCTCATGCGTGTAAACGATGGCGCAGGTCTTTGGAAGCTACAACTCTGACCTCAACAGTTGGTAGGTTGTTCCATCAGCCATCCCACACCTTCTGTTGGAACTCTGCCATGGGATAAAAGGGAAGCTGCCTCCATTTCCATTGTTCAGACTCAAATAAACGTTCTCTCTTTTGTCTTTCAGTTACTTTGAATTCTACTGTAAAGAACCTTGGAGCTTGTAGCATTTTATGTACTGTATATGTGCAGTGCTTTACTTCCATAGTTTTACAATTGGGTGGTATTGAAGTACACAGGTCACACATGAAATCAGAGATTGAGATTCAAAAAGCTGTCTTCATCTGATATGACACACTGGACAACATTTAACTATGTTTGACTTTAAGCAATGGTGTAAGTTTGCATGCTGCAATATGCAAACCTACAGTACATAACTACTATATGGTAACTCAAGATTGAAAACACACCTTGCATGTATTCATCCAGCCAATATGACTAACATATATTAAGCCTAGCATTTATTAAGTTCAGCTATCACACAGTTACCACTACACTATACCTCACAGTGCATTACAAAAACACTGAAATGATTGTAACCACAATATAACTGCCAGCTTTTTCCACGTTCAGCACATGTACATGTTTCACTGGTCAAATACAACAGGCTTTGTATAGGAAGTATTTCTGAGCTGCTCAGAATTTCTCCTTGGAGTAAAGAAACAAGCAACAATCTGAATAATTGATTTCAAAATGCAAGCATGAAATTGTTCAGCAGTCAGGCTGAATCATAAAACTATGGAACACGAACATGTCGAGAGCGAGGCAGTGCTGCTATGGAAAAAAAATATATATATTCAAAAAGGATTTCTAAATTAAAAAGATAAGACCTGTCAGTGTTGCGCTTCTGTGGAAGCATTCTTCTGTTTACTTGTTTCAGTATGTGAACTCTTCTACATAACAAACACTAAATGCAAGAGGTGTCTGCCAACAGGCAGTTCTGGGAGCTGGAAGTACAGTATTTGCAAACAAAACTGTGTTTGTCAATGTTATAATTACAAGGATTGTGGCACATTAAGAAACAGTGTGAAACACCCAAAAAAAAAAAGAATATACCACTTTATACACAACTATATACACAAATAAGCATCTGGACACTTGGTAAACACGGCAGGAGGCCGGCCTTCACATTACATCATTTACTGTTAAGGATTAAGTGGATAAGCGCTGTAATGTAATGCTAAGGATCTTAAGTAGGGCTTCTGTTTTTATTTTGTTTTTTTTCAGTGCTTATTTTTATCTAATTATCGAGTTTTATCTAAATCGTTTTTTTTTGTTTTTTTTTCCGGGGCTTTCGCTATAACGTATGAAATTATTATTTTCGGTTACTTTCCAAAATGCTTGGACATTATTTTTTGTCACGATAGCAGTAACTCAACAATACTTATACGCTTAGTTGTACCTTCTTTCCTTTGCATATTCTTCTGGGACTTTTATGTGTCTAGGCATTTTCTTTTTTTTGCAATTCTGATTCAAATTCTCACTATCATAGCTTTAAATCCTGCTAACAAACCTTCTATTGTAATAATACTTCACTGCTGTTTTACTTGCATTCTACTATTAGATATATTCCCAGAAAATCATGACTGGTAATAGGTATGTGAATTAACTTGAACTCTGACCGTTCTCTCCATTTCCAGCTGAAACTAGAATAAATAACCATTCAAATAACCATTCAAGTCAAAGGGTCCACGTCATCAGCAACGTGAAACACCAGGATAGAAATTCAAATTCAGAGCCGATAACAACTCCTGATGAAGCTCACTCTAGCATAGGGGTGAACTCTTTTGGTTTCCAGCTGCCTGCTTGAATTTTTAATCTCTGTTCTAACCTGCTGTGCTGAAATGCCACAGTGAATACAAATCAGCAACTATAAAAACACAGAAAGTTTCTATCTTAATACAAGATCCAGCACCAAGAAAATCGGGCTCAACGGCAACTCTATAAAACGCTTTCGATTGAAGGAGCTTCTATATATTTAGTCTATCAGGCTGAAAAAAAAAAAAAATGCTGCTGGATTACTATTACATTTTCCGTCTGTAGATGCTCAAACTGTAAACACATTACGATTAAATTACTTAAAGCTCTTTATTTCGCTTCAGTTTAGGAGGTACACAATTTGCGGGTTGTCACTACAGTAGCTAACTCATCAAAATCTACACACACTATATTTGTGATATATATTGTACATATGGCGATCAAATGGAAAACATGACTTAAATACTTTTTGGGAGATATCAATTCCAGCAGCCATATTCGGTCTAGATGCAATATCCATCAGATTCTCAAGAAGCTTATCTTATGGCACCATGTCATTATATTATTCTCTGAATAAGACCTGATATTACTGGATATTTCAAATGATGGAACCTTTGCATCCTAAAATACCCAACAGATTGATGCAGTTCCTTCTATTAACCAAGGTTCCCAACCTGTAGTCCCAGAGTACAGTGTATACTGAAGGTGTCAAAATACAGTTGATGCAGCTATTTTGAAGTGGTATTAAGTGAGGTTCAAATCAATTGTATGATTTACATTTCCTTGATATTAAGCGGAGTGTGACATTAACTAAAGTGATATTACCAGCAGTGTGTTTCCCATTGACTCCCATTATATTTTAGTAAGGACATTTCAATTTGACGATAATAAGCAGAGTGTGATATTAACCAGAGTGAGGTTAAGCAGGTTTTACTGTATATTTCATCTCAACAAATAAGCAACTAAATAGTGTACAATTTGCTCAAATTAATGGCAAGAGAATAAAAGGCCAGTTTACAGCACGTACATTTTGTTTTTATTTAAGATACCACTCAAATATAAATGCTCATCAATAGTCAAATATAAAATATTTCTCTGGACTAGAAAGAAGGCTGCACTTTAAAATCTAAAACCGTTTGCCTTACATCATCAAAAAACTGACAGTGAGGTTACAGTATTTAAACTATACAAACAACCCAATAAGTCTGCAGTTCAACCAACCTGTCAAAGACAAGTAACAACAGGTGTCTCTGTATGATTCAGTACAGAACACCAACTGTATATTTAACTCCCAATAACTGGAACACGCCTGCATTCATGAAACATGAAAGGCAAGCAGTCATACAATAATGCGACACTCTGCAAGGAAATTACAACTGAGGTGATTGGAGAGAGTCAGACCTATATTTTAGCAACTTCTTCCTAAAATGTTTAAAGAAGTTGCTAAGATTTTCAAGTTGTTATATGAGGCTAACTGGTTACCACATGACACTGTACGAGTCAATGGTTCTATCCATGTTATAATAATGAAATTACTGTATTCCTTTATCTACAGCACAGTATTGACAGTCTGGTGCAAACTCAATTTCCTCTACAAAAGCACCTTGCACTGCTCCTTTGTGATGTTTAATAAAGGGGCCCCCAATTACAACTGCAATGCAGTGAACCAACACTTTCAAAACAGTCATATTCTTGCAGGCCCTTCTTGCCAACAAGCAGTTACATAATAATGATAATAAAAAAAGTCACAAGCAGCAATGGGCAGCAGTGTGGAGTAGTGGTTAGGGCTTTGGACTCCTGACCGGAGGGTCGTGGGTTCAATCCCTGGTAGGGGACACTGCTGCTGTATCCTTGAGGAAGGTACTTTACCTAGATTGCTCCAGTAAAAACCCAACTGTATAAATGGGTAATTGTATATAAACAATAATGTGATATCTTGTAACAATTGTAAGTCGCCCTGGATAAGAGCGTCTGCTAAGAAATAAATAAATACTAATGTAGACTCCAGTGAATGAATGTTTAAATAATTATCCATGCTACTGACATGAAAACTCTCCAGACAGACATTCCCACCCTGCACCCCTTTTGTTCTGTAAAATACATAAATAAATTAGACGGAGATGGGTTGCAAATGAACATGAATGCAAAATGCAGGGAATTGGGTAATACAGAGCTCCCCCTTTATGCTGCGGAACAGGTTATAAGGCGGTACAGTCATGGCTCCCATTTGCCACATAATGCCATTACACTAACACTAGTATTCTCGTTATAAGGCGGAACACAAACAGCACGTTCTCTTAACAATGGCTCCTGACTACAGCGTTAAAGGAGGAGCACTGCATTTACACATTACTGTTTAATTGAGAGTGTAACACGTTGAATATTGGGAGACATCCCTCCACCAACAAGTTTCAGAAAAGCTTCAGACAGTTTGAATGTCTGAAGCTTTGCTTCTCTGTGCTTATTTTACAATCACCCTTTGGGTACATTTAGACAGGAAAACCTACAGAAAATGCAACAGGTTTTGTCCTCCGAAGATCCTACAGGGTTTTGTTTGAGTTCACTGACCAGCAATGATTAGAATCTCAAAACAAACATTAAAAGGAGTCAGCATAACAGCCGACACTAAAAAAGAGTTCAAGGTTAAATAAGCAGAAAAACAATGATAGTATTCACTTGGATCAGGGAAAAAATGCTACTATAGTGGTCAGTGCCATTCTAAAAAAAAAAAAAAAAAAAAAACACATTTGGGACTTGTTTATAAAGCATTAGCACAGCCTGTAAATACATACGACTTCAGTGTTCTCTCCAGCACAGTAAGGCTTTACGAGTACAGACCAATACAATATATTTTATTCTTTACACTATCTTACAATATCCATAGGAATCAATTACAGTATACTGTATATACTGTATGCAGCATGAGCACAGTTCACAGTATTATAAAGAAACACTATTTGTTTCAACAATTAATCTCTATACTAACATAACAGCTTGGCATTACTCTTAAAACAGTGCCATTTATATAGCTCACAAAGCATACCCTATTTTTTTTAAATAAAACTTGTCTGCATGCAGAGGTCCTTAGATTATTTCATTAATTAATACATTGTTATATAATATTTCTTATAGAAAAAATAGAAGTTGTGTAACTTTTGCACTAACAATTAATGTGATGCAGTACACTGGGGAGGGAGGCTAGTTACACTACAGATTAGTTAGTTAATCCTGCTTCATCTAAATTGCTACAGTATCCTGTCTTGTACTGGGGGTCGTGTTTATCTCACCAGGTAAGGAAGGCAATTGGAAGCAGACTGCAGCCACAGGCACAAAGAATCTGGAATGGCCCCTCCCCCTGCTATGAGGGCAAAATTTTTTTATTTTTTTTTTCTCTTATCACAGCAGATCGCCTCTTTAAATGTTATGGGTGCTGATAAAAGTTCCACCAGCTCTACCCAGAACTTTAAAAACACTTGAATATACTTTAAGCTCTTCAGTAATAAAGTGTTCAACAAAAAACAAAAAGGTAGACCACGTAACTTGGTTTCTTTTAGAACTGCTGACAGAAGATATGCAATTATATATTTTTTACAAACACACAACTTATATTGCTGCAAGAATACTGTGAAAATACTTTGTGTTGTTAATCAAAAATGAGCTTACCTTGAGTTTCCCTGCATTGTGTGCCAATAACAGTCTCTATGGCAACAACAAGTTCTGGTCTCTCTTTCCTGGCCAGGGGGATTTTTACAGGCTCTGTGTTATGAAAGTTTATTTCAGATTTCTCGGAGGGAGATTGTTCCTTTTTCCTAAAACGCTCAGTCAGCAACCTCCACACGCTAGGCTCGTCTGTGCAGGGTTTGGAGAGCTTGGGGTTAACAGGGATCTCCAGGACTTTGAGCTTCCCTTTGCTCTGGTACCTCATGTAGTGAAACACACTATCCTCTGTGGGGGACCCTGTCTTGCCAGGAAGAGGTGGCAGGAGTCCTCCGTTCAAATAAGAGAAGGGGCGCTGGGGATAGAGATTGGCATCACCATCGCTTTTCGCACGGATGCGGCCATCCGTCTCCTCGCTTTCCCCTTTATTAAGCCCTCTCCTTATTCTGAAGCTCAGACTTCTCCTGAAAGATGCCAGGGTCCTTTTTGGGCTTTCCTCTTTCGTGCCCTGCTGGGGCGACTTCCCGTCTTCCCCGGCAGATTTCCCAAACATCTTCCAGCGGAATCCAGACCTCAGGAAGCTGGAGCTGCTGCTGGTCCGGCTGAAGCTGGAGGAGCTTTCCGACTCAAGATCATCCTCGAAGCCCAGCTGCTCTACCTGAGGGACCACCTTGTTGATCTCCAAGAAGGTCATGCTGACCGTTCTGCGCTTGCCCTTTGGTTTCGGCCTCAAGGATACCTCCTGGGGGAAGACCAGAACCTTAGTGGCCTCTCCTGGGTTCTTGCTGGCGTTACCAGCACACCCAGCATGAAGATCCATTTCCTTTACTTTTTGCTGCCTAAGAAGCTCAATTAGGCTGCTCACTGTGCTGTGTGGCTGGGGGGGTGGGGAGGTCGGTTCAGAGTTGAATCCAGCCACTGTCCTGCCACCCGCCACCATACAGATACTCTTGGGTCTCCCCTGCCTCACCTGGGTGGCTCGCAATGCAGACTCCACTTTGCTGGGGGCGCTGTACATGCTCACAGCCCTCCTGTCGTAAGAAGGCTGGTTCTGAAGTGCTCTTCTGAGCTTAACTTGCCCGGGACTTGAGGGACATGCAGAATCCTGCTGCTGCTGCTCGGGCAGTGGGGGAGAGTCCAAAAGGGAAAGCTCTCCTGGATCATCCCGACCGACTGAACGGCAGTCGTTCCAGTGCCGCTCCTGCAGTGGAGGAGACAGAGGGATTCCTTCCTGGGTTGCCTCTGCTAAGTTTTTCAAAGAGTTATTCCGTTCTATAAACCTGTCCTCCTTCATTTTTTCCTCGCCAGCATTGACACAGCCACTCCTCGCTCTGCCTCTAATGTCAGTGTTTAGACTGAGCTTGCATGGGGATCCTGAAGGACTTCTATGCCCCGAGCTACCTCCAGAGACTAAGCACACTCCCTACTGCTCCCAGGAGGCGCTCCTATCTGCTGCCGAGGCAAGCTGAGCATTGTCTTTCCCCGCCTCCCACAGCCGGCCCTGCTCACTCCTAATCAGCGTGACAGAGATACAGTAAACAGTCCTATTGCGCTGCAGTGAACCTGCCTTCATAGGTGTCACTCCCGAAGGTCCTCCATTCAAAACCAGCACGCTGTGGATTTGAACATGCGTGCGTTTTTTTTTTTTTTTTTTTTTTTACTTTTCTTTCTTCTGGCTGCAGGCAAACAAACCCTGTTCACCTTTCGGCTCTATCAGATGAAAAGCTTCCAATCCAAACACCACGACCCCGCATGAACCCCACATACCACCTTCCCTTTTTAAAAAGATGTTTGTTTACACAGGCACCTCTGATGTTTAGATAATACAAGCTAGTTTAAATCCAACACTTTCAGCAGAAAAGTCTTCTTTTTCTTGCTTTTTTATATTGTTATTTTTTAATTTAATAAATGATTTAAAAATATTCAAGCATCAGTGGTGTTGATAGCTATACAAGACACAGTTATTTTAGTTTAAAAAGGTTTTCTCCTTTGTTCTGACTTGCAGAGTCGGTCACACACACTGCAATGACTTCCAACAGCAAGTTTAGTCATTTACTCCATTAGCCTTTTGACGTTGGTATTGGATGAGCAGAGCAAAACAAAAATCGAGCATGCATGCCTTTACCTTGAGTCGCTTCTGTTCCTCTAAAGGACAGAAAGAAAACCTGCCCTGGATCTCCTCAGACACCCAAATCTCAGAATACTTCAGCAAGCCAGCACAGCAACCCGGAGATGTTGTGAGCCAAAGACCACTGACACTAATGGCATATGAAGGGGATAGAAACTAAATCTCTACTGAAAAACAAGACTGGCTTCTTGTTATGCCCCATGTAGCAGCAGGAGGAGGAACAGTGTCCCCCACTGTGAAAGATTCCATTGTGCCCTGCCAAGAGAAGCCCTCCCCTATCCTGCCTGTGCACAAGACCTCTCAAGTACTCTTCTTACCACCTCGCATTTTAAACACTTGCAGTCTAAGAGAGGAGGAGTGCTACAGAGGAATGTGGTTATTCTTTCCTTTGCCCCACAAACACTGAATATTGAAATAATGTATTTCTTCTGAATAAAGGTGTCGACCAAATATATTTTACTGAACTGCATAGCTTCCTCCCATCAATCCATCAATATCATATCTTTTAGATGTACCGCAAACCTTGACAAAAGGGCAGAGTGAAGGTATACCCAGTATTTCACAATATTTCAGAATGAAAAAAAAAAAAAAAAAAAAAAGAAGGACTGCAACTTGCAACATATGCAGATCGGTGCTTTCCTTTCACGGCAGTAACAAGTTTATCTTACTCAAGAAAAAAATGCAATTAATCAAATCAAAAAAGTTTAGCATCACCTACAATTTTAGGATTGAGAGCTAATAAAAAAAAAGACACACAACCACAACAACAACCACAACAACATTTTATTTAACATCATGAAAACCAAATAAACTACAAAATTATATTGCAAAAGTCTACCGGAAGCCATAATAGTAGTAGAGTATTTCAAGTTAGATTTAGAAATGTCACATTTTTTAATTTTTTGGTAAGTATATGGAAAATACAAAGCGGTATGTAATTCAATGTGTTAACCTAACATTCAGCAGGTTTCATTCAACTTAATGAAGCAAAATTTGTTAAGTCTATGGGGTGATGCAAAACTTTTGGCCATAGATGTACATTACTGTATGCTTCAATCCTACAGAGCAACTTTTAAAAAGAGAGCGAGAAGTTTAATTACAAACTATAGTAATAAAATATTGGTGCTCAACACTGATTAATTTTATATATATATATATATATATATATATATATATATATATATATATATATATATATATATACACACAGTACTGTGCAAAAGTTTTAGGCAGGTGTGTATATATATATATATATATATATATATATATATATATATATATATATATATATATATATATATATATATATATATATATGTTTTCTTATTAAGAGAACTTTGGCACAGATAATACTTGAATTGCCGCAGAAAACGACACCTCCCGCTAGCTTTCCAACTACCACATTGACAATAGGAAGATCTGCATTTAAGATTAATAACAATAATTAAATATATGAATGGATAAGCAATTTTTAATAGGTCTTTTTTTTACTCTTTTTTTCATAGTAGCTTAGAAGTTTTAAATCGTGGCCCACTCACACTTGGTTCATTTGGGCAGATTATGTGGGTTTGGTTTGTTTGAAAATATACAGTATGAACGCTTCGAAACAAACTCTGTCCCCTTTAGAGTTTATTTTAAATTTCCTTTGGTGATCTCAGTGCCTTTAGGCATAGAAACCGAGTCTGGCCCGATTGATTCAGTGTAATGTAAAAGCAAAAAAAAGTGTTACACAGAACTTAAACCCAGGGCTCCAGGACCCCAGGCCTAAAGAACCACTCTTGGTTTTGATACAAGTTTGTTTACAAGCAAACTGGTTTCATTTAACATATGTGAAACAGTCTCCTTGGAGAAGAGGAATACCTGGGTTCCAATCCCAGATTTGCCAGACTCCGGCAGTATGCGACACAGGTGAGACATCACCTCACTCCCTTCTGCTAAACCATTTGTAACACTGCTGGGCAGGATGCTGGACCTCAAGCTGTGCTTGATCTTCCAGGTAAATCATTCAATTGATCAATACAACAGAAACCCTGCCGGTTCACATTTTCTTCGCCGCTCAAGCGTCACCTGACCTGCTAGGTGGATTAACTGGGTATCAGGAAACCATTACCATGAAGCGCCCACATTCCACCAGACCACACACCTGGGGAGACACTGTCAGCGCCACAATGACAAATTAAACCATGTGGAAACCCTCCTGAACCCTAATAAATACATTTTAAAAAAACAATCAATCATCTTCAATGCCCTCTCTTAGGGTTAACATAAAAGGGATTTTGCATTGAGTTTAGTACAACAGCGGAGCCTAGTGGTAGAGGTGAGGAACGTACACTGAAGTGTGCTAGTACTGTAACTATAGGAAGCGCACTTTTTGGCTTTAAGAAAAACAGGACATTAAAATACTCACAGGTCAGCTACTGACAATTCTTATGGTTTAAGCCAATCACATAGCCACTTTTTAGATTTAATGTAACCATTTAACAAATTTAAGACAAGCAAAATGTCCAAATCCACCACTTGAGTGAGGTTTAAAGAATTAATCGAAACTTATTCAGCACAAAGTAGCTTTACAGAAGGACTACCCTTAGATTATTTATTAAATACATCTCATATTGAAAAAATTCAAATGGGCCTAGATTGACATATTAGTACATTGGATTAGTTGGAGTTAATATTGAAAGTCTGACAAATGTACAAACCGAACAGACTTTAAAAAGCTTGTACAGCTCAGCGTTCAATACAACTGGACTGTTGTATTACCAGGGGTACCAGGGCTGAAGACCACTGAATCACAATACTTTCAGCATACCATACTACCTATTTTTATGTGAATGCATTCCAGGCAGGGATTGAAAGTGCAGAGTATGATAAAGTAAGACAAGAGTTCTTAAATGGAGGGTAATATAGCATACGAATTGATATTGCAAGACATTAGTTTAAGCCCAGGCACATGTCAAACCAAACTGAAGCTGCCACTCTATAGAGTACCAGCATAATAGTTTGCTCACTAAAGCAACCAGCTTTGAAAAATCATCAGCAACTACAGGAATCCACATGCTCTTGGCATTCCCGTAGACAGGGTTGGACTTGCAATGTACATCACAGGTCAGGCCATATTTGTGTTCACACTTCAATATTACCACTAAGCTTGCAAACTAAACCCAGACATCATCCACAAAACGTAATGTGTATCAAGTATTTGTTTGGTTATAATATAAAGAACAGTTATTTTTGTACCAGTATATATGTACTGCTTACTAAACAGGTCACTGTAGTTTAATATAGCCTTGTGCTGCCTGGATTGTAAATATTGAAAACAGTAGAATGTGGTGGGCAGCAGCTGCACGTTTCGAATTACCCATTAGGGCTTTCCAGGTGTACACATGTTCCTAAAGTTCTGTATTCAGCAGTATACTACACAAAAAGGGTTCAACTTCCACTGCCAAATTCAGATTAATACAACCGCAACGCTTATTGAGATTCCTGATCATACCCAATTGGAGAGATATTGCATATTCAATCAAAATGTGTTTAAAAACTGTGGTATTGAGTGATAATTTCAGACTCCTAATTGAAATACTCCCATCCAGTGCTCTCCACAGACATCCAAACTGCATGCCACAGGTGACAATGCTATTGTAGCTTAGCGATGTGTGGTATAGAAATATACTAGCTATTTAAGAAAGGCTATAGTAAATAGACTTTCCAATGCAGACGTTTCCTGCAGCGTTAAGTACAAGGTAGAGCCAGTACTATTATTAAGTCTAGGGTACAAAATGTCACACAAAAGGACACATTTAAAATCCAGGGCCCCAGAACGACGCATAAAAAGGACAGCTATTGATTTAATGATGAAATACAAATTTGAAGTATTAGAGTACTAACGTTAGGTTATTATCCTGGTTCCCTGAAAGCGAAATGTAACCATTACCGTCTGGGTGTTTACCTCCTAAAGACCCTGAACTTGAATAGATACATCAAAGCTGCGCGCCAGTGCCTGCAGTCTTATTATGCCCCGCCCCCGAGGGCATAATAAGACTGCACGCACAGATACCAGCATCATTTTTCCTTCAAGCATGCTGCAATCATTGACGCAACAACCTTGATGGTTAATGAGTACATTTCTATTTCAGGGAACCAGGGTTATGATAATAACCTAACGTCCCCTATAAAGCACGAAATATAACCATTACCGTATCGGTGAGTGTACCAAAGCCGTCGCAAGGGCAAGATTGCATAACGACCGAAGGCTACCTTGAGTGTTACCATACAGGACCCCAGTAACAAGTAGCTAGGGCTAAAAAATTGAGGGGATAACTCACCTCTATGTCTATTTATAAGGGTTGACCCAGAAGCCACCCTTAATACTCTAGTTCCAAAGCCAGGGTTTTGTGGACCCACAACCTATGTCTGTAGAACCTAGTAAAGGTATGGGGAGTAGTCCACACCGCTGCATTGCATATGTTATTGACAGATGCACCCTGGAATAAAGCCCACAAAGTTGCCATGCCCCTAAAGGAATAGGCGGTGAGCTTTATGGAGGGGGTAAGTTGACCAGTTCATAGGCAGTCCTGCATGTGTCTGCTATTCATTTTGACAGCCTCTGCCAAGACAGGACTTGACCATGGGACGTCCCAGAGCAGACAACACATCGTCCGGACTGCCTCTAACTTTATGTCTTGTCAACATAGCACACCAAGGACCACACTGGACAGAGCGTATGGAGCTGCAGTTCCCTGTCACTGGAAGGAGGTGGAAAGAAGCCTCCAATTCCATAGACTGGTTGACATGGAATGCGAGAGTGTTCAGCAAAAGGCAGGATCGGTATGGAGTGTAACCCTTGTCCTGGCCTCTGTAAAAATTAAGCAGGTTCTCACTAAGGAGACACCGTGCATTTCGCTCACTCGCTTTGCAAAGGTTATAGCAAGCAAACAGTCACTTGAGCGATAACATTTCAGCTCAGCTGAATGTGTGGGCTCAAATGATGGCTTCAAGAGTGCATTGAGCACCACGTTTAACCTCCAGTCCTTCATAGGTGGCCAAAGCCAGCAAACCACTTTCAAATATTTTGCTTCGCCAGGAAGCTGAGCTCCGAGTCAATTTTACATGGCAAGCCAAATGGCTGCAAAATAGACCTTTAAATGTAGAGGGGAATTCCTCTCATTAAACAGGTCCTGAAAAACTGAAGTATTAATGGGACAAGTCGTGGGGTCGAACCCACGAGGCAGACACCACGTCTAAGACGGTCCACTTGTACCTGTACTGGGAACGTGTGGACACTGCTGTGGCTTTTTGCAAGGTGTCAATAACCCTATTGGACAGACTCAGACAGCTCAATGTAGCCGTTCAGGGGCCAGACCCAGAGCTACAGGCTCGATGGGTCAGAATGCCATAAGGTCCCCCGTGCCAGACTGAGCAGGTCACAACGCTTGGGCAGTCTCCACGGCTGCCCGCTCAGGAGCTGCATTAGGGTTTAAACCAGAGCCCGGTGCCTGATTTTCTCCACACACAGCTAGAGCAAGGCGAGCGGTATTAAGTCATATAAAACAGTTGCCTTGGCCACTCGCATTAATCAGAGCAATACAAAATTCGCGAAATAGATGCAGATAAACAGTAACAAGTACTCATCTGTCTATGGCTGTCTTTGTCTAGGTTCAGTCCTGTGAAAGGCAAAATGATGCTGGTACCTGTGCGTGCAGCCTTCTTATGCCCTTTGAGAGCAGACATGACTGCGTCACAGGCGCTGTCGCACAGCTTTGGTATAATCTATTCAGGTTAGGGGTCTTTAGGAGGCAAGAACTGTAGCTCCACATTACGTGTTGAAATTACAAGTTTTACTTATTTTTGATGTCTACTGTACTTAAATTCTATACAGTTTTATTTCTATACTTGCACAAACACCATCTGTGTTTGGGAGACTTGGGTCTAACTACCCAACTGTTGTACTGTGAATGTGAACTGCAGTTAGTAGAGTGTAGGCTACACTGTGGCAGATGCCCTCTTCCCCCAGAGTGGTGGAGGAATTCTGCATGAGTGGAGAAGACAGGCTGAAAAGCCTGCTGATCAGATGGGCTCCAAAAAGTACCGGTGGCTAGCAATCATGTACCATCTGCCACAGGATGTGTAGCAGATTGAACACAGCAGAGCAGCTAGTGTACTGGAGCCCACCGCTGAACTGTTGGGCTCAGATCTGATGAAACCAGTGGAGAGAATTTCCAGAGGAAAAAACAAAATGGTCAATTGTTCGAAATTGCCATTTCTATCTATTTAAAACATGCAGATAATTCCTTTTCACCCATAAAATAAAATGGGGACCTCTGCTGGCAATAAGCAGAACATTCCCAGTTTCCCATATCAACACATGAAACTCAACATAAAAGGAAAACAGCAAGCTGCCCCACACTGAACCAAGCTGTCAGAGTAATCCCCCAGTAGAGAACATGTTCAGTCATGTAAAATACACATGTTTAAGCCAATCAATATTATTTTCACAACCAGTATGACCACATGGTTTTCAAGATCTGATTTACAACTGAAAGCTAAACAAATTCCACCCTCTCTTTCATAGCGTGCAGATGTTACTGTAAAAGGGGCAGCATTGTTGCACTAGCTGCTGAAAGGGACAGGGTTAAAATGAACATGAAAGAAGAGAGACAGGTAAAGCCCAGTTACCTGATTCCAGGTAATACGGATTCCGTATGAAATGCAGGTCTTCAAGGAGCTCAGAGCCACTCGGCTGTTTCTGATGCTCTTGCTTCAGCTGTCGCTTCAAACCAAAACACAACATGTTCCACCCAGCAACAGCTCACTAGCCATCAAAAGACATGGGCCTGCATCCTTCTGAAATCTGGGAACACATCCATACAATATCCAGAACTGTCCAGAGGGCTGCCGCACAACAATTAAGCAACAAACCTCTCTAAATATTTCCTGTTCCTCAATTTCAGGTCTTCCTCGAGTCCATCAGTCTTTGTTGACAGTAGAAAAGGTTTTCTGAAGCCAGTCAACAGTGAATAAGACACTGTTTGATTCTCCTTACACTTCAGGCATGAATAGAAATCCTGTGAAGTACAGTAACTGCAGTATGTGGCTGAGATATCTTTCGCAATTCATCAACTGCAGCACAACTTGCCCACTGTACTATCTTTAAAAGCAAAGAAACGCAGCAGGTGTTTGAGGCAAGCAAGCCATTTCCGTGTGGTTCAATCCACAGGTATAGTTACCTCCACCTGGCAGAAAAACCACGCTCCACATACGTCTGAAAGCATCAACCAAATCAAAAACTTTACGCAGGCGATCTTTGAGGACGTCTTTGAACAACACTGCCAGACCCACTTCAGCCGTTCATCTACCTGTGTCTCTTTAGCACTGCAGTGTCATTCAGAGAAATACAATCTCTGAGGCAGTTGAAAATTGACTAAAACATTATTGTGTGGTTTTGGCTAGGTTTCAAGATTCAAATGTCCTGGAGCAGTTCTCCGCTCCCAAACAAAACATAGGCATGTGTTCGATTGTTATCCCTTCCCCTTTGTCGCTTGTAATCACACACACACGCACACGCACACACAGGGCAGAACTACTGTAAAAACTGTATTGAATGCCACAGCAGACAAATAAGGTCAACTTTGCATTGCAGAAGAAGAATACAACCAAACAACTCTGCTTAGCATCTCTAAGCCCCAGAGTCTGTGAGGAGGCATTCAAGTTAAAGTGTAGGGGATGTTGAACCAGAATGGTAGGTCATTCTTCAACACAGACAAATAACCTGTTACCTTCCCACATACGCAACAGTGTGTAGTTTCTTCAAATCATGGCATGGTCGTAGTAAATAAACATTTATATTATTTACCAAGTCGAATTTACAATATGTGGCTGATTGTTGCTAATTGAACAGAATTATTGGAAGCCTCGGGGGCTGGGGGGTGGCTAGGATCCAAATGAATTTTTTAGTTCTATTCAATGCAAGTGCCTTGAAAAACCGGTTAACACAACTATGCATTTCCAAACATCTTTATTAGTTTCACTGTCTGTACTGAAAGTGAGGAGTAATTTTGATGGTTCTTCAAGAGCAAAATCTTTTTATGGGGAAAATATTTACTGTACTAAAAAATTAAATAAATAAATAAATAAATAAATAAATAAACAAACAAACAATACACCTTAAAGGTTTTAAAAAGAGAATCGAGTCTGGTGCTTGGTATATTAAATTAACATTGTTATTTTAACAGGTATCTGTGTTTTTTTAGGATTCAATTAAGAATGTCTATGCAGCAATCTAGTATGTATGGGTTAGAGAGATGTATGACGAATGTAAAATGGCCTAAAAGCCAGTTGAAAGCCAAAATTCAATTTTAAAATGAGGTCTTGATATCCAACATCAAAACAAAAAAATTCCAAATGAACAGAACATGACAATGAATTGTTTGTTCTATTTGCTCTGCAAGGTGGTTAAGGTACAATGCTGCACACTATTAAACATGCTTTTTCTCCATTAGTGACACAGAAATGGCTTTAGAGGGTACAAGAATGCAGCTACTGATCTCGGATGGGGTAAATGATTTCCCATCAGTGAATCTAAAGAACCTGTAATAGGGCTGAACAAGATGTGCTCAATACACTGGTACTGCATCACAAAGACAATCTGGACCTCCAGGAAGGGCTGAACAAAGCGTGCTAAAAGGCTGTGTGTGTTGCTTGTGTTGAAGACACTGCAGTAGCAGCAGCCCCAGGGATTCTGCAGAGCTCGTCCTGCTACTTATTGCTCTTCATTCCACAAATCTTTACAGGCAGACAGCCGTCTCGCAGCAGGAAGAAAAACAGATTTGCTATTGTATGCTGTTTTTAGTGACAACGACGACGACATCAACAGGAAAATCATTCCAACAATAGGAATGAAAAAATGACCAACCTATGAGATTACATAAAAATCAAGGTCTGCCTAAAATCTTAAACTGAAGGGGTGAAGTAAGCGTGCAGCTTTTCATCTGGGTTCCCTTATATCTAGAGTATAATATTTAATTTCTTAACTTATTTAAATTCCTCTAATGTGTGTTCACTGACATTCCATGATGTCTGTTCTTCAGCCCCCCCAGCACCAATTATCATGGTTCACGAGGTGCATGAGGTCTGCTGCCATGCCAGTGGGTTGGGGGGGGGGGGGGGGGGGGTTGGGGGGATGCCTGCATGCCGGGCACCATGGGGAGGGGGGGCGGGCACTGCATAAACAGAACGACTGAGTCCTAAAACACTGGAGAAATGGTGAACACATAACATGACAGCAAAATGTATACAGACATACAATAACAGTGAGGCCATCCCTCCCATTAAACATCTGTCTGTATTCTTTTGCTCATCCAGTATGACACTGAGAAACTCTTGGTTGATCCTTCTTGTTGGTGCTGCCCTCTCAAACTGACATGACAAAGCACATTCCACTCGCCCATGTAAACAGTTTAATAACAGTGAACCTCATACACCTCCATTTTGCTGGTGGCGATATTACTTGTATCATCCATCTGTTTTTGATGTGCTCCACCCCCGTCTGCATGTTACTATGAATGTGAATGCTGGCTCAACACCCCCGCCCCACCCCCCGTGTTCTGCAATTCCACACAGACTGTTACGCTAGAACCTCTCAGATTCATATTACAGCACTGTTGGTAATCCTCCATCATGCAGCTGTGTCTCAGGATCGATCATACGAATCCACTTCCCCTCATGTTGCCCTGCATCCCCAGTCCCAAATGGGAGTCAATTTCGAAGGAGCTGGATAAGCCGGATATGTATGATTTATTGCCATATGTGTCAAAATACCGTCAGAGAAGACACTCAATTTCCACATCATCTAGACGAATATGTACCAGTCTTGATCATAGTTTTGTCAATAGCAATTTATAGATCTGGCAGTTTTTCAAACTTGTCACATTGCCTCTGTGTCGCGTCTGATGTGTATGGTCATGTCGTTGCGAAAGTATCTTTTAACCCAATGAAAAATCGCATTGCGTCCGGTGTGTGACAGCCTTTAGTGTTGAAAACCCTAACATTGCATTTCCCTACTTTTGTTGTTTTAATATCAACCCTAACTGATGCATTAACAACATTTTTTGCAAAGAAATTCCTTCCTTTTTGAGAATATATAGTTAGAAAGAAGATACACTGTATATTGTAATATATATATAAATCGCTATAAGTTAAAGTGGCTATATTTGTAAACTTTTATAACAAGTGTTTTGTAGTATTTATATTGCAAGCAATATAAATACATCTCCATGTACTAATAAGTCATACTATATAAATAAAGTCTCAGAACACCAATTAAAGTTTATTTGTTTTTGTTTCTCATTTATTGTATAAGTCATCTAACTTGAGAGCTGTACTGTGCTTGCTCAGAACCCCACATTTCAAATGCTTACGGATTCATATTTTTTACAAAACCAGTGAAAGGCACTATTGTGGGCCAGTCCCTTTTGTACCCTGAGAAAGTTAGACCAAAATTACAAGTTGTTTGGGCACTGGAGAGCGAAAAACAATAAATAAATAAATAAATAAAATACAACAGGAACAACCCCCCCCCCCCCCCGTTTACAATTACAAATCCGCATTTCCGAATGGTACAAATCACCCACGTCATGAGATCTAACCCATGAGACCACACATGCAATATGTCGTGCAAATCCATCAAATTTATACAGTAAATGTGGACTGGAGAGGAGGCTAGTAGTGGGAAACTATGGCCCCCACAGGGAAGAACTATAGTTGTCAACAGGAGACTATAATGCCCGATGCCGCAGGCATAGTTTCCCACTATGAGCCGAGGTCTGCAGTCCATATTTGTTTTATAAAATCAGTCAATAAAGTAATGTTTTTGAAGTCCATAGTGCATAGTTATTAAAGTTTTGCTTTTGGCATACAACTGTCCATCTGACTGACTTTCTCACTGCGGCATAGAATTCTCGGAGGAGTCCGTTGAGTTTGTGAATTTATTTACATCAAGTTTGATTTGTTTGAATATTAGAGGGCAGATTTTTATGACAATTTTAATGTTTGCAGAATCTTTGTTTAAAAAAAATAAATTAAATAATCTATGTAGATCCAGTATGTATATGCTGTGCAGTACAGCATATGGATCACCACATGAGGTTCTGTTTTAGATAATATGCTGGGAGTCGGAGAGATTTACTGTATTGACTTGTTGCCAATGATTTAAAAGCTGCCGAATAAACAGGCCTAAATTCCTAGAACGGATTTGCTGCACCGTGCTTCTGGCTTTGAAAAAGGGTTTGAAAAAGCTCAGAATATAAATGTAAGCATTACAACAAAATCACAAATTGCTAGAGTGGTGGCACTCATTGGTGAGGTAGGGAGAGTTACTGTAATCTCCATTAGAAAATAACCTTTTACTGCATTTCCTTTGCATTTTTTCTGCCAATCTGACCTTTCCAAGAACCTGACCGAATACAGATTGTTCTGACACCATTTTCCCAGATGGGTATAAGGTTAAGAACACACCACCTTAGAAATTCCAATCACTCGCCTCTCACTGGAACTTGAGGTAAGTGACTGCAGGGTCCAGTAGTGAAAGCTGAACATGGAGGCAGACCACACAATATCATTTCATTTCAAATCAGTTTCACACATTGAACCAGACACAGCTTTTATAACACTGCCACTGCCCACTCTCTCTCTCTGGTGCCTGCTACCCTCACACTCACAAGCCGTGGGTCGGTGAACATGACTCACAATGATGAAAAGAGCAAGGGTGCGCGGCACAGCCCAACAACAACTCTGAATCATTACCAGACAATTAAACTTTCCCCCTCACCATTAGATGAAGGCCATTCGGGGCCACGCTTTATGATAAACTACTTACACCCCATTATCCTGTACTAAAGTGTCCACCAGCACACAGACACAGCATGGCTCTGCCAAGGCAAGGCAAGCACAGGCCCACTGGCAGCTGTGCAAACCTTGACCTGATTAAAATGCACAAAAACAGGGCACTACATCACAACTTCATACAACACACAAACTGGCATTGTAATAAATATGACGTTAAATGTGTGCAGTTTATACCCTGCATAACATTAGTTGTAAGTCCAGTTTTTGCAACTAAAGTTAAACTGTGCATCTATCAGCACAGCATGTTATACAGCTACGTTCAAAGGATTTGCATCACCCTATAGAAGTAACACATTTTGTTCCAAGTCGAATGAAACCTGCTAAATAATGTTATGTTAACATATTGAATTGAATATCGCATTATAGTTTTCTATACTAAACAAACTGACAAATTGAAACTACTATTATGGCTTCCAGCAGACTTGCAATATCATTTTGTAGTTTCTTTGATTACATGGTGTTAAATAAAATATCTAAATTAAAATCTAATTTTATTTTAATTATTTTTATTATTATTATTATTATTATTATTATTATTATTATTATTATTATTATTATTATTATTATTATTTAGTCTCAATCCTAAAATTCTAGGCGATGCAAACTTTTTGTCCATAACTGTATACAGATGAATGATTCATTAGCTGCAATGTATGAAAAAGGGACAAAGTTTGCAGTAAAGGCAAGTCTTACTGCAAAGGGGTATGCATGAAGAATCAGAACCACTTTAAAAGAAAGACCTTAGCACTCAAACACATTCCACACACAATACAATGTATTTCTCAGGTCATTCGGGCTGTGGCTGCTGCTCTAAACTGAAGTCAGTGGACAATGTGTAGAAAGAAGACGACAACACCTAGTTTCTCATACAGAGCTTAGAAAGATAAAATGATTGTCAACCTTGACTACTGTATGCAGCTTTTAGTTAAATATACAGGTCAAAATCCATACAGCAACTACAGGGTAAACAATTAACTTTGTGTAATTCATGTAACCCACCTTAAAGTAGAGGGCATCAATTCCATTCTGAAGACAATTGCAGTATTTCTGTGATTAGATGCAAGAACCTTACATAATACCCTCAGTCAAACAGCTGCAGAATGAGAAATACCCAAGATAGGCAGGAATTTAAACATTTCTCCATGCTTTGAAGTCAGTTCTTTAAAAAAGGGGGTTAAACACAATATCCACGAAATACTAAATGAAGTGCACACAGAATAGGATTGCTGTGATAAGCAATGACAAAGAGGTCACCGGCATTGTGGGTGAATAATGATATAGGGTACTTCAAATCAAAACAGGCAAACAGTTTGCATGAACTAAAAAAAATATATATATGAATGAATTGAATTCAATCTCGCTATGCGTTTCACTAAAAATGCATGAAACCCCACTCTGAAATCAGCCTCAGGCTGATCACATCCTTCCTGTCTGCTGGTTGTATAGATTGAATTAAAATGAAAGGTGGAGGGGGGGGGGGATAAATCTAAAATAAAGTTGTATTGTAGTGACAAGTTCTTATATAACTTCTTGGTAATTAGTCTTGAACTCCAAAGAGAGTTCTAAAGAGACACCACCTAAATTATTCTTCATGAACAGAGAGTTTTATCTTAGAGGTGCTATTAAAAAGGAGGAATCGGACAAATTGGATCTGATGTTTCAAATGGCCACATGGGGGCAGCCACCCCACTCAAATACAGTTCCTTCAGGATTTGCTCTAGCATTTACAGACCGAGACTGAATGTTGCTTTTTTAAAAAAGTAGCCCAATTATTACATTTACAAAGTATTTTTTAGAAGTTTGATTTGAAATTAAAATACTCCTTGTAGGTTGGTCTAACTTTGGGTAACGTTGTAGAGATGGCAGTACTGGAATAAAAAAAATGCTTACGCTAGTTCTAAGCAAAATAATATACATCTTAATAAGGATTCAAATTAGCGATATACACAAGGTAAAATCCACATGGGAGTTTGACACATGCAGGCAAATGGGTTGAAAATACGCATCGAAAAGGAAGTTGCTGCATCCTGCAGTTTCTATTGACAAGAGTATTGTATAATACCTGATTAAATCATGCTTTAGGGGAGAGCTGGTAATACATGCCACAGTATCTGCTTGAATAAAAGTTCCACCACCACTCTGAGAAGGTTATTCCAGTACAGATTATGTTGCATGATTTGTTTTATATGTATTTCTATGTTGTCAACTGGCCTGGCCACTTCATACATTGCTTCAAACAATTCTAGATGTGTATAATAAGCACGATGCCAGGCCTATCTTGGTGTCCATGATATGGAAAGTGAGCATTAGTGCCTCCCATCCCCAGTACAGACTGGAATGTTGGATATCTGCATATACCATCACCTGACACCTCATGCGATACCTGTTCTGCATTAAAATGACTCTAGAGGGGTGTTCAGCATTACATTAACGCAGGATTTGAAACACTATACACCTGGACACTACTGCCTAAATCAAGTTCTCTTATAACCTTTGTGGCCGTGAAACCGCAAAATAGCAATATCCTCTTTTTAATGGGAGCCTTTACTTTGCCAAAGTACTGCATCAGCAGTGTGCGAAAAACATTCGTTTTTCACAAGCCAGATCAAATAACTAGAAATGGGAGTTTTTATGAACAACATAATCTAAAGGGTATGTCACATCAAATCGAAAGGTCTCTATACAGCGATAACTTCAAAAAGGTCACGTGACTTCAAAATCGGGTCTTTTTTTTTTTTTTAAGCACCCAAACAAAAAACTACAAAAAACAACTATCCTTAAAAACAGGATATCTTTGGCAAATCATATTTTTAAAACTCCCCCCCCCCCCCCCCCCCTTCAACAGAACTAATTGACCTTTAGTAAATCAATATAAAATCAGTAAACTGTGTGGATTATAAAGACATTCCTTTATATATTTACAAAACATAGCGATACAAGATACAGCTGTACCATTGGTCTATTCATTTTTTAACACTATGTTTGTGCATCTTTAATAACAACTGTCTTTCGTTGCGTGTGACGTCAGTAGCACGGCTCGGCTCTGCAGTGGAAAACAACCCAGGCTCTCCTTAACCGCACAGTGAGGGCTCAGTACAGCCCTGGTGCGGCTCGGTTGTACAGTGGAAGAGAGGCATCAGTGACTGCTGCTTTTGGAGTTAAACTGGAAAGATAAAAACAAACTACTCCTCAGCAGTTTGACCGACACTGGGAATTTTCATAAAACAGAAAATTCATCTTTTAGTGCAGATTGCTTTCTTTGGCAACTTATTTTTACACCCTGCAATAGAGAAAGCAACACACAAGCACATTTCTGGACAGCACATTTGCCATTGACCCTTTTTTCATTTTAAATTCCACTCATATGATATGACATAAACCTTTCCTACAGTAACGTAAAAAAAATGGTTTATACAAAACTACAAAATAAATACAACTAGTTAGATTGATTCCACCTGTTCCTCAATACTAGTCAGTTCCATTGTAATTTACTTGTACTGTGGTAGGTGTTGCCCTCCATGAAAGTAACACAAAATATATTTTAACTTAAAATAGGCTATTTTACAAATTTTGAAACACCATCTCAGCACTGTTCACTGTTAATTATTGTATTAGTTGCATTAGAATTCTTGACAGGATCACAAGCTGTTGCCAGAAAATGTGCATCTGACAATCTTAGAATATACTACAATAAATAACAATATAGCAAACAGTAAACTATTGCTCATTTATTTATAAAATGAATGAATATAAAAAGTAAAAAATAAAAATAAATGAAAGAAAATGATAAATGCTGGTAAATCATGCTTGCCGTTGCAGGACTGAATGTAGGTGTTGATCTTTTTAAAATTCACAGCACCCCCGACTTCTCAGCGTCACAGATCTGCAGAGAATTATGTTTGAGGACGTCAGTGGGAGGCTGTTAAAATCCCAGCGCTTCTCTCTTCTCTTCACAAGCCCAGCTGGTACTATACTAGGGAAAGGAGTGCGAGAAGATAGTCTGCACAAAAGCAGTCATAAGGGGATACCTCTATTTGCACTTTAGGAATAAAAAATAATAATAAAATTACACATTGCTGACTACTACAAACAAGATGCCAAGAAATAATCCAATACTACAGTTCTATATTCCTTTAAAAGAGTGCTACTGTAAACTAGGTTTCAAAATGTTTTTCCTTACCTCATATTAGCAGTTGGCAATATTATCACTGTTAGATCTTTATTTTATTTTTTTTGCTTGTATTTTATACTTCAATTTGTATGCAGAGATTTTAGACAATACTATAGACAATGCTGGTACCTAATCACTCCACATTGTGCTGTAGTTCCTACAGTGTTGTCATTTGCAGAGCAGGGAAAAAAAAAAAAACAAAAAAAAACACAACTAACACCACAATAAAAAAGGGGACCAGCTCAATTAAAGGGGGACCAAGGCTAAAAATGCCTAATCCTAGTGACTGCTGCTGTTTCTTCTAAAGATTCATAGCTTGTAATAAAACGTAGATATAGGTCTGAAAAAATAACAAATCATAATAACATTGCGAATAGAAACACAGTCTCGCTTCCCAGCAAGTTATATAACTGCAGTACCTTAAGAAGCCTTGTGTACACTCTAGAAATTACTGCATAGAAGAAAAAAAAACAAAAAAAACACAACTTGTCAAATTGGTTTCTTTTCAGAATAAAGGCACACTCCACCATATACTCCTGGTCCAAAAAGTGCCATCACCCTTTTAAACCAATACCAAAGCAGCAACAAGGGGTGCATTTCCCTCCTCTAATTGTTTCACCTCTCAAGGGCTGGGTTTGGTGGTCTCAACCACTCAGTAGGCATCACAAACCCATCACACAATTCAATAAAACTGTCATTCTGCATGCAAGGGGCACACAGCTAAACGAGTCTTGCACAGAAATATGAAATGTGCATTTAAATACTTTATTGTGGGACTAGAGCCTCCAAGGCAATTTTGGGATCAGTGGCAGGAAAAAAAAAACAAACAGCAGTTTCTTGGATACATTTTAGCAAAGTATTATAAAAAATAAAACATTTTAAAGGCTTATGCACCACGTCTGGAAGCAAACACACATGGCTTTGCAAATGCAGCATTGAAAACACACACACTTTTCTACCATATTTGCAATCAATTTTTTTTCAATGCAGTTCAACAATGAGGCACACAGAGCTGCACACCGAAGGTAAGGAAATGAACTGAACAAACCAGAGGAAACAAAGCTAAGGCCAAGGCCGGTTATCAGCATTCTTCTGGTTTTGTACTGCAGCCTGCAGAGTGCGGCAGACACCACTGAAGGCAACTTCTTACAAAATCGCAGTGAAGTAAACAACAGAGCAGAACACTTTTAATGTGAAGGTCACAGAAGAATGTAAAGAGATTACAAAACCCACAAAAGGCAATGCTTCCTTACTTTTCAACTACTGTACTGCATGTCCCAAAACTGCAACCTGCCCTGCAGCATTGAAACAAATACAAATACATCTTGAATTGCTTCATAAAAACTCACACAGTATGCATAGGCCCATAAATAGCAATCACATTTTGGCAAATACATAATAGGGTGCATATAATTTGTGGCTTTTGTCTTACATTCTTATACTCCCACACTTGCAAAGACAAATCTGTGAAGTTCATTACTGTGTGAGGTACAGAAAGCCATTCTTCGCATTTCAGAGCAAACATCCCCTCTAATTAAATCAAGCCAATGAATGGTAGACTGCCAAATCACATACCGGTAATTAAAAATGTGGAGGAAAATGTCAGAAGTACATCTCGGTACAAAACAGCAGGCAACCACTGTGTATGCCCCGTGTAACACTGACAATTCATTCTGAGTCTCATTACCCATCGGTCAAAGCTGTCAGCTCAAGGTGTGCAACTGTGAGACCACATGGCGGCTCCTGTACATTTTGTTATTCTCTACCAAAGTATCAGAACACCTTGTCTTAACAAGGTGACAGTATCTTCTGTACAGCGTCTTCAGTTTTTCAGAGTACATTTTCACATTTCTTGGTCTAACAAGCTGTATCCTTCAAGTTGGACCACCAGAACTACTTGAGGGGTGTTCTCTTAGCCAGAGAGTACTGTACCTCAAATCAGGTAAGAAATTACATTTTTAAAAAAGGGTATCCCTTTAATATGACCTTAAATGATGTGCTTTTGCCACTTTTCCTTCAGTACATTCTGAAATAGAGTTCACGCTGGCTGCTTGGATAATGATAATGATAATGTGTTGCTCACCCTGCCCACGCCACCTCTGGCTCTTCATTTGTTAGGAGGGCTGTAACCAAATGTCCCTCCAGCTTCCACTGTGACAGAGTGCGCAATCACGGCTATATTGTCGCAGAGTTCTCCACCTCCCACGCACTACACACCACCAACACCACTGCCATCGTCATCGTCATCGTCAAATGAAACCCCACCCCCAGTATTACTAGAATGAAGAATCTAAACAGAGCTGGGATGAAGCTCAACCAAAAAACAGAGCAGTGTGTGAGACCCAGCACTTCATATCAAGAGAAACTCCTACCCATACGCGAGTAATCTTGCCCTCCAGGGAGATAAAAAACAAATCAGTTCTCTCTTAAGAGCCGATGCCACAGGCTTATGATTCCTTTAGCTGTTACTAATACCATCAGGCCTTCCACAAGCAACAGTAGAGACATCTGAGTCATCTCCAAAACTCAAACCGAGTTACCATCCTAAATTTCACTGATGCTATAAATCTAATCTAATCTAAAAGCACAGTAGATTTTTCAAGCATTGACGTTTAAACTCAAAATAAAGCCAAAACCAGTGGAGCAATGTTCTTGGAGGATTCCTATCACACACAGATCACAAAATATGAAGTAACTGAAATGTATAAATATACTACCAAGAACAGAGTTAACTGTGCATATTGCAATAAATGGTTTAATACAAATCAGCTCCAGCTGAACCATAATGGAAGAGTCATTAACTCACACTCAACACGGCCACAGGCTACAGGAGGAGATGCATACCTGCACTGTCTTCACGGCATTCTGGCCCATTTAGTATTGTATATTTTTCATCCCCCAGATTACTGAAAGGTAATAGACCCATAAAAGCATAACCCTGTTAAGTTTTAAGTGAGTGATCCGATTACCCTTTTTCCTCAATAACTAAAAACGTTATGCTGCTTCAAATAAATTAAGAGTAACCTTTATACAATGTATCGCATGGTAATTGTGCATAGGGATGTAGAAGGTTAGACTTTTTGCTTTACAAGTTGTTTCTAATATAGCTGTAAATGCAATTGATTTTCTGATCTATATATGAATGATCCCCAAATTTACCAATTTGCATTCGTTTTCTTATAGATAATACAGGAAATTGGCCAGCTGAATTACACTGAACAAAACAATATGATTGAAAAACAAAATAGAAGTTTAAATGTAGCTCATCTTTTCATAAATTTAGTTAAAAACCAAATGCATGTTTCTCTAATGATGGGCAATTATAAATGTGGAAGGGATTTGGAACGACTCAGAAAATGTGTTCACTGTATGTTTGGCCTTTAAACATAACGAACACATCCAAACAGACAATCTGTGCCATGGATTCCAGTTTTAAAATAGGCTATGTGCAGCTAGGAATTTGGAAAAATGCTATAAAAAAACACCTACCCACACAGAAAGTATATACAAAAAAACACATTCCTTACTAAAAATAGTACAGTTCTCCCTCACTATAACGCTGGTCTCGGGGACAGGCAACATGAGCATTATAACCGAACAACGTTATAAACGGGGGAGGGGGTAGGGGGCGCTGCAGGACACATAACACGCATCTGACTAAAATAAAATAAAATAAAATAAAATAAAATAAAATAAAATAAAATAACTCTATAATGCACATATACCGAAGCAAAAATGTAACTTTCTGTGACTTAGCCATGCATAAAGCACCATGTAAATCAACGCTTTTATTATTTATTTATTTATTTTTTTATATATAAACAAGGTAACATTCCCGCTCGTGGATCATTTTAAATTAGCAGTTTTTAAACTACAAATAGCCTGGTTGAACGTCGGTCAGGAGTTCAGTTTGAAGCGACAGACGAGCAAACCAAGTGTCAGAAGGAGAGCAGGTCGTGCGAGAGGAAGAGGGAATGGGCTCGCCCCAGGTTCGGATGCTGAATAAGATGTCTGTGTTATAAAGTGCCAGCGCAGCTTTTCTTCAGTTCAGATACTGTATCTGAAAAGGGAGAGACAGAAACGGAAGTTACACTGATAAGTTGTTTACAGTTTGAAATATTGCATGAATCACCAGTATAGGGATTTGGGGGACATGTTGTTAATCCGGAGTGCGTTATAAAATCAAGAGGCTTACAGCGAGGATAGCACTGAAATAATGAACTGTGCTAGAGGTGTTTCTGTCAATTACTATATATCCATTGTTATCGGTTAAAAATCATAGCAGGGCTATAAGCATAGTACACACAAACCAGAAACCAGTTTCATGAAATGTTAAAACAATGATCAATGTCGTTTCAGCCCAATCAGTGCACAGATGGCACAACCATGGATACAACACAACGCCCTTGAAATTGTGTAGCTGTATTACTATAGGCAATACAGACTGGGCCCTCCTCCCATGCATATGGAGAAAAGCAAGGTATTTGCAGAGCGCTATTGATCTACCCATCTGTCTGCTGGTTATAAATGGAGGATGACACATTAATAAAACAGATCCACTGAAAAGCAATGCTCCTCTCTCCTTTGTTTTGCAGTCTCTTTGCAGCACACCAAAAGCAGCGACGAAAACCTCTCTAAATATTAATGAATGCCTTTCAGGCCACTGTAATTAAAAACGTCAGCATTTTACAAACACAAAAGGACCTAATTTTAAACTTGCAGCTGCTATTAAAGCTTGTCTTTGATAACAAAGACAGCAGAGCTTAAATCCCATGTCACATGATCCTCTGACCTACTTGCATAACTTCAAATACGCATTACTTTTCTAGTCTCCTTTTTTTATATGTATTGGTGCCTCATTAATTATCTATGTAAGTGTTGAAGAGCCTGTAGCCAAATGCATTGTTTTTGAATAGTTAGATTTTACACGTTTTGAAACAATGTGTATTTTAAAAACAGCTTCTGACTTCAACTTTGCAATACATATTCGTAGACGGGGTTTAGGTCGGCCAGGATGTCCTCGGCTCACCGCGCACCAGCGACCCCTGTAGTCTGGCCGGGCGCCTGCAAGCTGCTCGAGAGCTGCGTTGTCTTCCGACGCTGTAGCTCTTGGGTGGCAGTCCGCAGTGTGAAAAAAAAAGCGGTCGGCTGACGGCACACGCTTCGGAGGACAGCGTGTGTTCGTCTTTGCCCTCCCGAGTCAGCGCAGGGGTGGTAGCGGTGAACTGAGTCTAAAAATAATTGGCCATTCCAAATTGGGAGAAAATAATAAAAATAAATTAGCAACGACTAAATTTAAAAAAAAAAAAAAAGAACTGAAGAAAAAATAAATGAACAAAAACAAAGAGAGAGAAAGTAAAAAAACAACGTTTATTTGTGTTCTCTATATTCATTCATTAAATTATTCTTTCTTCTCTCTCGTTTTCTCGTCTGTTTCTTTGAGCCTGCATGTTTACTCAAGGATATTTTGTCACTTGTTGACTTTCAACACCGCTCGTATTTCGAAGTCGGATGTGCATTTGAAAGTAAATTTCATAATTTTGAATAAAGTGTTTGTTCTTTTCGTGGAGACAATAGCATTGAGCAAACCCTCCCCAAATAATAAACGAAAGTATGAGGCTTTAAACCAGACTGGGAGAAAGAGTTCGCTTTCACTGATAAGTGGTAAACCTGCAACAAATCGCCTCCACACTGTTTATTTTGGTATACAGCTCGTAGGGTGAGGAAGCTTGGCCACACCTGGCACATCCTTTCCACAGACTGTATAGTTTATACACTGTACCCAAAACCAATCCAGATATAAAATGAGCCCTAGGGGATTACTACTATAGTACTAATTTAAACATTTTGCACTTCAGTAGTGATACCTTACAAAGTACAAATAAAAAGCTAAAAGGTTAACTAAGCCCCCCTTCTTGCTCAATTTGCCTTTGGGCAAGTTCACTAGGTTTAGTAAACCGCAGTTAATATCCTGCAGTCTTCTTGCTTGAGTTTATATCGCAGCATGGCCGCACTCATCATATTATTCAAGTTTATTGCTATTTTCCTATTCTGTGTAACCCACACACATCCCGAGAATAACTTATTTATTTCTTAAAGACTCAAGAGGAATTACATCACCCCAACAATTTATTTTAGTAATGGTGCCAGGCTTGGTTCTGCCTGCTCTCAAAAGTTTAGAAATGAAAGCTTATAAATTAAACCCTGGTATTGTATTCCGATATCTGCAGCCACTACCTTTTATGAAAACCAGTGCAGACACATAGTACCGAGGGTAATAAGTGCACAGTAAGTGAAAGATTATAGTAAAATGCAATTTGAAACGTACAGTGCTTTTATAAATCTGAAACAGATTCCAAATATTGCAATGCTATACAGAAAAAAGTTAGATCTGAAAAAAATAAACTACCACAAAACCTCTTCAAGATGGCCATTGCTTGTTTTTTTCTTCTTTGCAAATTTTTTGTCTTCGTTTCATTATCATTTAGAAGGCTACTATATTATATGGGCGCAAATGGTAATACAATTGTTTCTCAAATCTACACCAATTAACCATATACAGCTAGTGATTATAATCTGCAGCGCACAGAGCAGTATACTAAAATTATATTTTCAATAAAAATACTAAGTGAACCCATGTCTAATGTATGACAATCTTCAGGTCGGACATTGTTGGATCAATGGTTTTGGTCAATAGTTCTTAGTTTGAGAAAGGCTAAAAACAGGGGCTTTGACCTACTTGTGATTCACAGATTTACTTCATGCAATAGGAACCAAGTTCGTACCTGATTATATAGAATTGTATCAAAATCAGTCCATCAGTTCTGCTTCTATTGTGAGAAAGTCGAGAAACAGAGAATATGCCTGGTATTCTATGACTTTGACCTTGTATGTGCCTGTCTACATGTGTGGCAATGACCATAAACTACTTACTTTGTGAGTTATGGCATGTGAAAGACGGATGGAGGGATTAACAGAGGGGTGGAAAGCATGATTTTAGTATTCTGCGCCCCCCTCACCCTCAAATCATAAATACAAAACTGGAAATGTGTTTGAAAAGAAAAAAATCTACATCCATGTACAAACTGACAAGGGCACGATTCTGATCCTTTCTGATTTGCCAAGTTTGGTCTAAATTGGATAAGCGTTTTGATGAAAATGCAGATTGCAACAGCTAATTTGGTCTACTCACAAAGCAATAAAAGGAGAAAAATCACATCACATTTTGTATAAATTGTTATATTGCGTCCATATTGGTCTTTACTGCATATACAGTTGTTCCATTTTTATTTTGAGTTTTAAACAAGATCGTGGGGGTAAACACCAATTCAAACTCAATTATTCACAGCACTCCACAAAATGTTTCTCTGTGACTTCACAACTGAGGAATTCAACAAAGAGTGTTTGTAGTAGAGCACAGTAGCCATTCGTAGGAGCAGATTCTTCTCCAATCCCTGGTATTGTTTTATTGTGCTCCACTGTTTGTTTCCCTCTTGACCCATGCCATACACGTCTTATAAAACATCAGTTCCTTGTAAGGTTATTACCCTGGTTCCCTGAAATAGAAATGTAACCATTACCCAATGGGTATTTACCTCCTAAAAACCTGAATCCTGAAAATTGTGTAACAAAGCTACTCACCGAGCCTGTGAGGTATCAAAAGGACTGCACTCACAGATCTCAACTTCATTTTCCTTCAAGCCTGCTGCAATCATGGACGCAGCGACCTCGAAGGTTAATGGTTACATTTCTATTTCAGGGAACCAGGGCTATGATAATAACGTGACGTTCCCTTTCAAGTATGAAAGATTGCGGAACAACCGGAATGCTACAAGGCTAAACCAAAGGCTGCCCTGTGCGTTACCATTCGGGACCCCAGTAACAAGTAACTAGGGTGAAAAACTTGAGGGAGTTTCACCTCTATGCCTGTGTTGTAAGGGAAGCCACCCTCAACAAAACCAGGGTTTGAGAATCCACGACATTAGGTCTGTAGAACATAGCGAAGGTATGGGGAGTAGCCCACACCGCCGCATTGCATATCTCTTTGACAGATGCACCCTGGAATAAAGCCCACGAAGTTGCCATGCTCCTGGTGGAATGGGCAGTGAGCTTTTCTGGACGAGGCAAGTTGGCTCACTCATAGGCAGTCCTGACTATCTGCTATCCACTTGGACAACCTCTTCTTAGACAGGGCTTGACCATGGGAATTCGCCCCATAGCAGACATTTTTCAGACTGCCTCCAACTTCTCGTCCTGTCAATATAGGACCCAGGGCGCAAACTAGGAAGAGCGTATAGAGCTGTCGCTCTGTCACACTGAAAAGGAGGTGGATGGAAAGCCTCCAATTCCAGACTGGTTGGCATGGAACGCCGAGATAGTCTTTGGCAAAAAGGCAGGATAGGTACGGAAGGTGACCTTTGTCCTGGCCCCTAAAAATTAAGCAGGCTTTCGCTATAGAGAATGTCTGCATTTCACTCACCCACTTTGCGGAGGTGATAGCACGCAAGAAAGCCGCTTTAAATGAAAAAAACATTTAAGCTCAGCTGAATGCAGGGGCTCAAATGGGCTTCACGAGTGCATTAAGCACCACGTTTAGCAAGGAACAAGTGTCCTTCATAGGCGGCTGAAGCCGCCGAGCCCGTCAAAAATGTCCCCGCCAGAAAGTGAACTCCTGGGGAGACCAAGTCAATCTTGACATGGCAAGCTGAACTAGCTGCCAGATAGACCTTTAAAATGTGGAGGCGGATTTCCTCTCATCAAAAATAGGTCCTGCAAAAAGTGCAGTATTACTGCCATGGGACAGGTTGTGGGGTAGAAGCCACAAGGCAGACACCATGACTGAACACTGCTCTGGTATTTTGTTGGGTGTCAATAACCCTGCTGGACAGACTGCTTAATGCAGCCGTTAAGGGGCCAGACCCAGAGCTGCAGGATCACTGAGCAGGTTGGGGCGCGTCGGCAGTCTCCACGGCTAGCCGCTCATGAGCTGCATCAGGGTTGAAAACCAGTCTCCTGGGCCAAAATGGGGCTACTAGAAGCACCTTGTCCCGGTTCTGCCTGATTTTCTCCAGACACAGCAGAAGCAGAACAAGCAGTGGGAAGACGTACAACAGATGCCTCAGTCACTAGTGTGCAAAGGCATCTATTCCCAGCAGTTCCCCGCCTCCTTTTATGGAGAACCAGAGGGGACATTGGGTTGATTCCTGGGCAGCAAAGAGGTCTATCTCCGCTCTCCCAAACCTCTCTCAGATAAGGCTCACCACCTCACGGTGAAACCTCCACTCTGAGCTGCTTGGGACCCTGGGCACATGTATTGCTTGCAGGTGAGAGGAGGTTCTCATGCACCCACAGTAAAAGCTTGTGGGCCACACAATGGAGACCAGAGGCCATCCTGGTGGTTGATGTATGACACCACTGTTATGGTGTATGTATGGACAAGCACATGTCTGCCTTGAACCTGCTGTACATTCTGCAAGGCCAGGTAAACTGCCTGCAGCTCTAAAGCATTGATGTGGAGACCCTGCTATGGGGGGGTTCCACACACCTTGCACACCCCGGCCATTCCACCTGGCGCCCCAGCCCAGGCTGGACGCGTCCATGGTGACGACCTCTCTTTTGGTGACACTGCCCAGCGCTGACTAGTTCCGTGTGGGCGTCTGCCTATGCTGGAGACTGGGCACAAAATAGCCAGTCATCCAGACAACAGAGTACTCTGATGCCTTTGAGTCTCAATGGTGCCAAGATAGCTTCCATACACTTGGAGAAGGCACGTGGAGCTAGGGAGAGGCCAAATGGCAAGACACAGAACTCGTACGCTGTTCCCTAACAGGTGAACTGCAGGTACTTCCTGTGCGCTGATTTTATGGGGTTGTGGAAATAGGCGTCTTTGAGGTCCACCATGGTGAACCAGTTGCCTGGTCTGATAGACTGCAACAGCTGTTTTATTGTGAGCATTTGGAACCTCCTTCGGCTCAGATACAGGTTGACCTGTCTGAGGACGAGGATCGGTCTGAGGCCACCAACTGTCCTCCAACTGGAGGGGGTCTATCATGCGAATAGCCAGTTTTTGCAGCAAAGCTGCTACCTCGTGAGAGACCACAGCAGCGTCCTGTGGGTCAGTGATTGATGTTGTCGTCATGCCCCGAATGGGAGGAGGACTGTACTTGAATTGCAGCAAATAGCCGGTCTGAACGGTAGTAAGCACCCAGATGTCTGTGGTGCACTGACACCAATAGTCCAAAACGGGGCCCTGGGTCTGTGGCAGCATAATCCTAGGGCTGCTGCTTAGCCTGTGGATTCTGTCTCTGTTCAGGGCGGTGGAACCTATTATCTTGCTGCGGAGGCTATACCGTGGGCCAATCCAGAAAATCGCCTCTTCCAGCAGGCGCAGCAGGCTGTGCCAGTGTTTGAGGCTACTGTGGCCTAGGGTGCCAGTTTGCCGCTGGTTTACGTACTGCAGGTGGTCACCTAGGAAGCAGGAGAACCAGCTCCTTAGTGGATTCCCACACGTGTTGAGAGCACTGCACCATCTCATCCACCGCGGGACTAAACATATTCCCTGGCGATGCTTTGTCCCCGTCAGGCACATGTGTCTGGGGAAGCCAAAGCTGCCTGCAGGCGGCTACCAGTGCTGGCAGGTTTCTGCCTACAGCCTGTTTGTTGAGTTTGTTCACACTGAGCAGGTTTTTGTTCACCAGGTGCAGCTCATCCAGCTGTTGTGGTGAAGGCCTTGTGGTTCTCAGAGTGGGACCGCAGCAAATGCGACTGGTAGAGACTACCAGGGTGCTACTGCAGTTCCCTAACCGTGCGGCAAATGCCCCAGCCTAATAGGCTCTTTTGAGGATCATCTCAGAAACCCAGCACTGCTTTTTAGGGCAGGCAGCATCCTTGGATAGGAGCGCCAAATTAGGAGCCTGGACAACGGCAGCAATGGAAGCCTCAACCAGCAGAAAATGAGCAAGGCCCAGCTTCTCAGAATCATGCACCCTATATAGGGCGTCCATCGAACGGGAAACAGCAGGAGCTGTTGCCGGATGGTCCCTGGAAGACTGGATATCATATAAAAAATCCAGGGGAACTGGGGGGAGATATGGGAGAGGCGGAAGGCTCATCATCACAAATTGATTGCCTTGTTTCCCCTGCTGTAGGCCAGGGCACTTGCAAGGTTGCAGCTGTACCAGGTCGGGAGCAGGTCTATGACCTCGGTACCCGTCCACCAGTTTACAAATCACAGCGGGCAAACAGCTGTACAGCAGAGAGAGGGAGACAGAAGCAGTGACATCATCGTTAGACCACAACGGAATACTGTGCACCTACCGCCTTTAGAGACTCCCTCATAAAAACACATTTCAGTCTCAACCAATTGAATAGTGGGAAAACAAAATAAGAACTCTGATGTTATCTTATTATAGACTGCAAATAGTGAGAATCCCAAAGTGAATTGTTGCACACATGCTATAGTAGTCTTACTTACTGTAGTGGACACACTGCATTATGTGTTTGTATCATAACCAATTTTAAATATCGATATAAAATATCCACATTTCTCTACAAAGCACATGAAGACAATAATTGTACCGCGCACACAGTTCCAGAATATTTAGAACATAAAGTTACAAACGAGAGGAGGCCATTCAGCCCATCTTGCTCGTTTGGTTGTTAGTAGCTTATTGATCCCAGAATCTCATCAAGCAGCTTCTTGAAGGATCCAGGGTGTCAGCTTCAACAACATTACTGGGGAGTTGGTTCCAGACCCTCACAATTCTCTGTGTAAAAAAGTGCCTCCTATTTTCTGTTCTGAATGCCCCTTTATCTAATCTCTATTTGTGACCCCTGGTCCTTGTTTCTTTTTTCAGGTCGAAAAAGTCCCCTGGGTTGACATTGTCTATGCCTTTTAGGATTTTGAATGCTTGAATCAGATCACTGTGTAGTCTTCTTTGTTCAAGACTGAATAGATTCAATTCTTTCAGCCTGTCTGCATACGACATGCCTTTTAAACCCGGGATAATTCTGGTTGCTCTTCTTTGCACTCTTTCTAGAGCAGCAATATCCTTTTTGTAACGAGCTGACCAGAACTGAACACAATATTCTAGGTGAGGTCTTACTAATGCATTGTAAAGTTTTAACATTACTTCCCTTGATTTAAATTCAACACTTCTCACAATATATCCAAGCATCTTGTTGGCCTTTTATGGTACCATATAGTACACCAGAAATACACTGTAATGGTTGAATAGGCGTTTCAGCAATTTAAGTACAGAGTACCCCTTAAATCACTAGAAGTCTTCCTTAATGTAGCAGACTGCTATTAAAACCGTGTCTGTAAAGCGACACAAACCGTTTACAAATGCACAAGGCTGGTTTCAATGCATACAACTACTTATCCCAGCCCTTCCAGTCTACGTTTGGAAGCAGCAGAGAGGACATTTTTTATAAATTTAATTTTACTTAACTCTTCCTCCTTTGCTCCTGAATGGAAACATGCGAAATCAGTCTGTTTATAAAAGTGTACTGCTGTAACGTTTTGGTGCTTCCTAAACTACTAGAGCAGTCTGCAGTTTCCTTCCTAAACCTGTATACCTAAAACAAAACAATGCATGGTGTAATATTCAAATCACCAAGCATAGATGCAAATCGGCCAGTACTACCATTAAAAGATGATTACAGTATAGTGTACAGAGAACTCCCATTACCTGCAGAGGACACTTTTTCAAGCATTTTCTCTAATTACCTATCTGAATCTTTTTTTTTTCTTCTAATTGCATGCACCTGAATACATTTAATCAAACTAGGTGGAATGCAGACAGTTATACAAGACGACTGCCTGTGCTTTGTCACACATGACAATCTGTTACTACACAAATCAAGCACACTTTGGTAGTGCTACATGCAACTAAAGGTTGTCTTTAATACAGCTAAAGACATCCCTGCACAACTTCTTAGTTCAAATGTGCATGCCATTTAAAGGCAATTCATAGGGCCTTACTTTTAAGTGTAAGGGCAAATTTCAAAAGACAGAAAACTAGCAAAATAATTGAAGTGCTTTCCTGCAACGAAGGGGTTGATTCCTGTATACCACTGATGAACAACAGATCTCTGTTCAAAAGTGTTTGTCATCCATCAGGAGACATTCAGCAAGAGAAAAACATTACACTCGCACCAACGCCTTGTACAGAAAGCTTTTTAATAAAAGCTACAGATTTTAGTCTAGTGATAAAGTGTAACTTAGTTATAGTTAATCTGAATGCTCCTTGCCTAGGACGCAATCTGGTATTCATGATAGAAGATGGGTTACTTCTGCAAGCCGATAGTTTTTTCAAAATGAATCAGTGCTTGCAAAATTAGATTCATTTGGACATGCCTGGATTTCATAGCATAAGAAATAAGTGTCACATAAAATTACTTTCTGTAAGTCTGCAGTGTACAGTACATTCCTGTGACTTACTTTTTACATAATCGACTGGCAGCCAGAGCGGAGGGCTGAGATTTCAGTTTAATTTGCTCCCCGTTTAGAAACAGTGGTTTCACACAGATAGGGGAATGGGAAGACAAGTTAATATCTTTAATCATGTATGCAATTCGAGAAATAGTCCTGTGATAGCGTGGAAAAAGTTCTTCTGCGATACCGCATACATTCTACAGGAGAACTGCAATAAAAAAAATTTAAAAAATTAAAGAAAATCACAAATCCTTATTGCTTTGTTTAAAAACTTTTCAGTTTTACCAATTCAGTTACATTAAATCCTTATCAGAAGATAAAATGAGATCGATAAATTAATGATAATTTAAGAATATTATCTCGGCCTACGCATCATTTTTAAGACACGCTAATTAAATCACACACATGAATGAATGTATATTTTAAAAATGGTGAACTGTCAGCGAAGGGAAATAAACAGATGTATCCTGTTTGACCCACAGTAGAACATATGTACAGCTACAGGAAGGAAGCAGCAATTTTTGTTCTTTAACTTACAGAACTGAAGTGAAAATCCGAGAGATTTCCAGCATGTTGAACTATTAATACTGTTGAGAAAGACTAATAGGTAAGACTATACAGAAGATTTAAATACTCAGTATCTGAGAAAGAACTCCATTAAAACAAAAAAATAAATACCACCGGGGAAATAGACATAGGAAAAAAGGACATCCAGTTTGCAGAAGGTCACAGCTAAGCAAGCTGCCGTTTGTTTACAAAAACAGACTATATTCTCTGCATATTATTATTATTATTATTTATTTCTTAGCAGACGCCCTTATCCAGGGCGACTTACAATCGTAAGCAAAAACATTTCAAGCGTTACAATACAAGTAATACAATAAGAGCAAGAAATACAATAAAACAAGTAAAGTACAAGTTTGACAAACCACAATTCAATAATACAGCAGGTAATAGTGATAGTTACATCAGGATATGATTAAATAGTGATAGTTACATCAGGATGTGATTAAATACAAAGTACTACAGGTTAAAAACTTGGCAGATTACAGTATTCTGAAGTACAGGATTAAATGCAGTAAAATAGGGGCTGATAAGAGCAAAATAAAGCACATTTACATGAAGGGTGATAGTGTCCCAGGATACAAACAGAGGAGTTCTACAGGTGCTCTTTGAAGAGGTGAGTCTTAAGGAGGCGCCGGAATGTGGTCAGGGACTGGGCAGTCCTGACATCTGTAGGAAGGTCATTCCACCACTGCGGAGCAAGGGTGGAGAAGGAGCGGGCTTTGGAGGCAGGGGAGCGTAGCGGTGGTAGAGCTAGTCTTCTAGTGCAGGCGGAGCGGAGAGGTCGAGTGGGGGTGTAGGGAGAGATGAGGGTCTGGAGGTAGCTGGGTGCAGACTGGTCAAGGCATCTGTAGGCTAGTACAAGAGTCTTGAACTGGATGCGAGCGGTGATCGGAAGCCAGTGGAGCGAGCGGAGTAGTGGAGTAGCGTGGGCGAAGCGAGGCAGAGAGAACACTAGGCGGGCAGCAGAGTTCTGGATGAGCTGGAGCGGACGGGTGGCGGACGCAGGGAGGCCAGCCAGGAGGGAGTTGCAGTAGTCTAGGCGGGAGAGTACCAGGGCCTGGACCAGGAGCTGGGTAGCATAGTTGGTGAGGAAGGGTCGGATTCTTCGGATGTTGCTCAGGAAGAATCGGCAAGTGCGTGCCAGAGTGGAGATGTGCTGGGAATAAGAGAGGCAGGGGTCCAGGGTGACTCCAAGGTTCTTAGCTGAGGAAGAGGGAGAGAGTGTGGTAGATTCCAGAGGAACAGAGATGGAGAGATCAGAGGAGGGGGAGGAGGAGGGAAAGAAAAGGAGGTCAGATTTAGAGAGGTTGAGTTTGAGGTGATGCGAGTGCATCCAGGAGGAAATAGCAGACAGACAGGTAGAGATACGGGAGGAGATGGTGGAGTCAGAGGTGGGGAAGGAGAGGAAAATCTGAGCATCATCAGCATAGAAATGGTATGAGAAACCATAGGATGCGATGAGGGGGCCCAGGGAGCGGGTGTAGAGAGAGAACAGGAGAGGACCCAAGACTGACCCTTGGGGGACTCCAGTTAAGAGAGGGTGAGGTGTGGAGGTTGCTCCACGCCAGGTTACCTGGTAAGTGCGGTTGGAGAGGTAGGAGGAGAACCAGGCCAGAGCAGTGCCAGAGATCCCCAGGTCAGCGAGAGATGATAGTAGAATAGAGTGATCAACAGTGTCAAAGGCAGCAGAGAGGTCGAGGAGAATTAGGACAGAGGAGAGAGAGGCAGCTCGGGCACATTTAAGTGAGTTGGTGACAGACAGGAGGGCGGTTTCAGTAGAGTGAGCAGAGCGGAAGCCAGATTGGAGAGGGTCAAGCAGAGAGTGGTTGGACAGGAAAGCAGAGAGCTGGCGGTGTACAGTCCGCTCGAGGGTTTTGGAGAGGAAGGGTAGGAGGGAGACAGGACGGTAGCTCTGGAGGGAGGTGGGGTCGAGGGTAGGTTTTTTGAGGAGGGGAGTGATCGAGGCTTTTTTGAAGGCAGAGGGGAAGATACCAGAAAGTAGAGAGGTGTTGAGGAGGGAGGAGATGAAGGGGAGTAGAGCAGGAGCAGCAGCTTGAAAGAGGTGAGTGGGTAGGGGGTCCAAGGCACACGTGGTGGGTTTGTGACCCTGGAGCAGGGAGGAGAGGTCAGAGTCTGAGAGGGGCAAGAAGGTGGAGAAGGAGGGTGAGTTAGTAGGGGTTGCAGTGGGTGTAGGAGTTGGAGCGGGAGGGGGTGCGGGGGAGGGAGAGGTGTTAAAGAGTTTGCGGATATCTGAAATTTTAGAAGAGAAGAAGGAGGCAAAGTCATCAGGGGAGATAGAGGAGGGAGGAGGAGGGGGGGGAGGGTTAAGGAGGGAGGAGAAGGTAGAGAATAGTTTACGTGGGTTGTTAGTGGAGGCTTGGATTACAGATTGGAAATAAGCACATTTAGCAGAGGAGAGAGTAGAGGAGAAGGAGGAGAGGAGAGTGCGGTAAAGGTCTAGGGCAGCAGGGAGTTTGGTTCTCTTCCATTTCTTTTCAGCAGATCGCAGTGCGATTCTTGCCGAGCGGAGCGCAGAGGAGAGCCAGGGATGGGGAGGGGAGGGGCGAGCAGGACGGGAGGTGAGGGGACAGAGGGAGTCGAGGGAGGAGGTGAGTGAGGAGAAGAGGGTGGAGGTAGCAGAGTCTACGGAGAGTTGTGAAAAGGAGTCGATAGGAGGGAGGTGAGAGAGAGCAGTGGAGGCAAGGACAGAGGGGGAGAGAGAGCGGAGGTTACGGCGAGAGGTGACAGTGGGGGTGGGAGGAGCAGGGAGAGGGGGGAGAGACAGAGAAAAAGAGATGAAATAGTGATCAGAGAGGTCCAGGGGGGTGACAGAGAGGGTGGAGGGGCAGCAGGCCCTGGAGAAGGTGAGGTCCAGTTGACGGCCAGCTTTGTGGGTAGGAGGGGACGGAGAGAGACAGAAGTCGAAGGAGTGCAGGAGAGGGAGGAATCCAGCAGAGTGGCTGTCAATTCTGGCAGCTGAAGATGGACGGCTTTTTATGGGAAGAACAACAGCTGGCGAAGGTAAAACGGCTAACTAATCTAAATTCATTCATATTTAAAAAAAATGTTATATATATATATATATATATATATATATATATATATATATATATATATATATATATATATATATATTTTTTTTTTTTTTTTCTAATGCAACTTTGAAATGAATTTTAATGCTAGTTTCTCTGGACACAGCAGCACACAGGTCTGCATCCTGGAAGAGGCACAGACTGTTCTTCAGTTTGGCCTACAACTGCTCTGAAACAGTGGCTCTCAAACTGGGTTGCCGCAAGACAATTTCAAGCAACTATGAATTAAAACAGGGAAGGAAGGATGTGAATGTCATGCTCCACTGCACCTCACATGAAGCAAGCTAAAAATTAAAAGGGGACCTTATTTTTCTAAATTGTTCATGGCTTTATTTTTATTACACAAAATAGAATTATCTTCAACTTGTATAAAAAAAAAGGTAAAATGTGGGTAAAATGGAATAATAAAAAGATCAACAAATATTAAAAGATCACTAATTTATTGCAGTTCTTTATGATGTAGGAAAGAGTGTGTGTGTGGGGGGGGGAGAACAGTGCGACCCATCTTCCCAGAAAAGATTTGACACGGCAGAATGTTCTTCTATTTAATTTGCACACAGCATGAGGTAGAGTGGCATTCCCACAAGAGGTGTTTTCCATTTCCGCGACTGGAGAAAGTCTGTACCTGTGAAATTACCCAATCTATTTCTGGAGTGTGATACGAAGACTGTTACCAATAGTGTCAACTCACTTTCTATCTAACAAATGGCTTGATGCCATCAACAAGAGACCTTCGATAACAGACGACTGTAACAAGAGAAGAATGCAGTGCAAAGGTCACACCAGGTCACCCAAGCACATGGGGAAAGAGAAGTGGCCCATCTGTCAGCAGCCGTGCCCAGAACACTGTATATAATCCAACAAGACTGGTGGTGGAGGTTGAACAACTCAGGTGTGTCTCAAAAATGAGAAACAAAGAGTGCCAATAAATTATTTCATCTGATATGGTTTTGTAAATATTAGCCAACAAAATGAGTACATATGTTGATATGAAATGGGCTTTCAATTTAAATTGTACATGACAATGTGAAACATTGAGACAAGCCAACAACAATCCACTTGGTCAGCTTACAGCCTAGCCAATACTGTAGAGCATTGTTCTACAGTGAACTCAAAATCATTCAAAACAAAAACTTTCCTGAGCCAGGACATATCATGCGGGTCTCGAATCAAATGATACCCAAAATAGCTATTTCCAGGCTGTCCTCCTGTCTGTTGCCACATTTCTCTGTTTGCATTTGCAGATTACTGTACATCTCCGGAATTACTGCAAGGCTACAGAATCTTTGTTCAGTGCTATCCATGTTCAGCAATTTTCTCTATAAAAGAACAACATCTATGTTAAAAAAGAAACACATTTTACTGCAACATCTATGCCAAATAGATTCACACCACGTTTGACACAAAGAATCCCACTAGACACCACTATGTATGCAGGCTTAGAATTTGATCGGCCTAGTATAAAACGTGTAATTCTACTACTGCAATAGATTTTGGGAAAGGTTGCAAATGGATTCATTGTGCAAAAAAGTGTATTTTCACTTTATTCCAGTTAGACCATTAGGGACTCAGTCTGTACTTGCTTATTGCAGGGGTGAGGTTAATCTACAGTGGACAAACATTCATATTAATCAGTATAGTAGTTTTACCACAGAACGAGACAACATGATCCAAGTAATTAAATAAATGCAGAAGGTAGTAAAACTTACCCCTGCACCCACATCCTTCAATGCTTATTATCATCACAGGGCACTTATTAGAAAACACCCACATTTCAAAGGGGCATCCAATAAGATCACATTTCATTTTTGTTTTTTTAACAAAATAGTCCATCATTTAAAAGATCATTTGATCCTATTACACATCATACAAGTAGCTAATCAGGACCATGACATTCATGATACATGTTGTATTGTGACCTGCATACTGCAATAGGTATTGTATCATGACATTAGTTTATCTGTAAACAGATGTGATTTGCTCCTTTCCCCAGTAAAACAGCAAGTGCCTGAAACCGTTTGGACAGCTATTACTACTGTAAAACTAATGCAGTGTTAACTCAGCCAATACAGAGGGTTGAAATTAGCAAGTCATATGACAAGTCAAGACACCCATGCTACTCAGTCTACCGCAACCAAGTGGATTCTGTCATCACAACAGCAGAGTGCAAGCTGAACATTCTAATTTACCTACATACAGTTTGAGTTCTAAATGAAAGTACCTGTTGCCTAGGCAACCCAATTCACTGATCTGTCCATGAAGAAAGACATTATCAAAAAGAATACTGCTGTAGTCCTCAAGCAAACACACTTACTGTGGGAGTGACAAGGAACCAAATCTTGGGGAGGTGTGAGGAAGAGGGGTAATTAAAAGCTGAAAATCAGGATAGGCCTATATGGCAGCATTCAGACAGTAACCAATAGAAAAAACTAAAAATGTTTAAAAAATGTAAATTCATGCAAGCAAAATGCAGCCAGTCAAACATCCATTGTAAATGTACTGTACAGCGTACATGTATGTGCATATACACCGTGTCTGCACACATGCATGTACCATGTATACCTATTTGCACATTTCTCCATCTTTGAAACCCAAACCATTTTAACAAATCATGCAAATGTTTCCACTGAAGGAGAAGCAGCAGGAGCTGCATTTCTGGAAGTCTGCAGTGTGAGCTCAAAAGCTCAAAGCCATGTGATTAAATCAATCTGGATAAATCAGGATTAAAAGCTGTTTAGCCTTTAAAAGAAAGCCAGCTTTGAAACCCCAACCTCATCAACACATACATACATAGATCGATAGATAGAGATAGATAGAGATAGATAGATAGATAGATAGATAGATAGATATGATAGATACATACATACATATACATACACACACACACACAGCTTAAAACACACACACAGATGCACACGCACTAAACAGCAGATTAGATGGACCATTTTAGAATGCACCGTAGTTTCAAATCTCTTGACAATCAATAAACAATTAAATGGCTTTTCTCTTTCATTATTTGCTCGTTTGAAAATTAACCAACAGATTGTACTACATTAATATGTGCTTCTTTAGGACACACACACACGCACACACACACACACACACACACACACACACACACACACACGCCACATTTATGGGAAAAATGTGAAATCCATCCATGAACCAGTAGGTATTTGTGGGTTAACACAACAGAACATTTGGCTCATGTCCTCCCTTGGGATTCAACACTCCTTCAGGTGCACTCGCCAGTGCTATGCAAGAAGCTCACATTAAATAGCCCAATAACCCTATGGCTATTTTCTTTTAAAAATTTATAAATCTTACCCGTCATGTACTTCAGTTTGTAGGTTTGGACATGGGCAGAACTAGCAAACATGGATTTCCATTTTTAACAAAATAGTATCTGGAAAATAGTAGGCGAAACTTTGTCTGTAGTCTGTTCGTGTTTACTTTCCTATGTCATTTCGCGCCTCAACAGTGTTTTCATTGTCAAAGCACATTTCTGGCTGCAAAGCATGTGTCAATAGGGGAAAGCAGCTGGCTGGTTTACGACAGGAATGAAAACGGTACAAGTAAGACTACCTGAGAGTAAGGCTTACATACAGATTTCTTTACATATTATGGAAGATAGCATGTTTTAAAATGAAAATATGTTATTGTTACGGCATGTGTTTCCTTCAAAAACTCCACAAGTAAGCCATGGATACAATGTATGACGTTTTTGAATTAGAGGCGCCCATGGACTTGCATCATTGTTTAAAATGTTGAATCTACAACCTCCAAATACACCTGAGCTCATATGTCAATGGTTTATTATCCGTCACAGATCTGTTCCTAAAACTATACATTAATATGTAATAACCACTTTGTATTTGTTTATTCTTCATCAAAATGGGGCCTTTAATTCAGTACACCTTCTAAAAGCCAACATGTTTATCGGGCACTTTGCCATTTTCTTAAGCACACAGCTGAGATGCATGCAGGATTTCTAAGCTTGTTATATAAAATCTAAGAAACAGGCAATTATATTACTTCAAACGGGGACTTGAAAAAGCAGCATCTAAAACAGTCACAAAAAAGAGAGTAAATTCATGTGAGCCTTCCTGTCCTAATACATGCCTGTCTTCTCATGATAAAGATTGTACACTCAAAGCTGTGAGTGTTTCCAATGTTGTGTGTTCTTTCAATGAGGAGTGAACTGAGGGGGCAGAATTCCTTCACAGGGAGCAAAACAAAATTCTAAATCTCAGAGAAGCAGACAGCATTCTGCACCAGACAATACTCTTTCAAAATATATATGAATATTCATTCTGAATTGGCAGAAAAACAAAAGTATAATTCATACCATTGCAGTAAAAAAAAAAAAAAAAAAAAAAGAAGTGTTCATTTTGACAGTCATGAGTGAATACGAACATGGTGATTTTTGCCACAAACCACAAGCAGTGTTTGCTTGAATGTTTGTCCAAGCAACAATAAATGCAGTATACCATGTAATACTTTTTACATTTAAAACTATAAAACATAGCAGTTCACAATATTACATATTTTAAACTCTAAAACAATGAAGACCCCCAGTATCTTTTTTAAAACCTTTGAAGTAACAGTAGTGATAATGTTATTACTTTATATCAGTTGGGACTGGAACAGCTGCAGCCCTGGCATAGTGGATGTTACTGACTGGCTACTGCTGGCTTTCAGTCAGCACTGTCAGTCCACTTTTTGGCAACAACTACGATGCAGTGCATTAAATCTTCACATGGTTCTCTCGACTCCTGGGGGCAGCAATTCCACCCAGCCCCTGCCTGTCAACTACCATGCCACTGCTCCACAGACCAGCAGAGTGCAGCTCAGACACTGGGTCAACTGGGAACTGAATAAGAACACCCCCATTTTAATTTAGGGGCTCCTACTAGTGCAAGCTGTTACTGAACTGAACAGTGTGAAAACAACTTCACACTCAACTGGCTCTTATTAAAATGAGTAAAATTTGTGCATCTGAAATGTAGTTTTATAAGAGAAGTTGTGGGTTTCAACCACAGAAACCAGACAGGTTATCATCGTTTCCTGTCACAACCCACAATGGTAAAACTCATTGAGGCAGAAAGGAAACACAGCAGTAGTGTTGGGGAGAAATGCATTACTGTTATCTGACTACATTTAAAATAAATAAATAAATAAATAATAAAACTTGATGACCGGTAACAAAATGTGGCAATGTATTACATTTTATGTGAAAAACAGTTACTGTTTTTTTATTTATGTATATACATTTTTAAAAAGCACTATGGCTAACAGACATGGAAATCGGAAAGTGCTTCAACAGTGCAAGTCAAACCTTACATGTCACAAATGCTCTTTTTAAACCATCTTTCTAAAATAATGGGGTCAGAGGAGGGAACGACAGCTGGATCTTCAAAGAATATTTCAAAGTAATGTTACTAAAACTAGTTACAATTTTGTGCAAGTAACTGTAACCTATTACCTTTAAAAAGTAATGTCCCCAAAACTGTCCATGTTGCTGGTTAGGAAGGACAATAATGTAGGCAAACAGTTTACCGGCAGTTCTGCTCATCTTATGTTAAATAACACTGGTCTACACAGCAAGCAGTCAATCCTTCACAAATGCTTTAAAACTACGAGAGTACTCTTTTCTGTGAAGTGCCATCTCTGAAAAAGAGATGTCCTATAAACAGAAACATCATATGGCTCACCTCGATAAATGTTCTGTTTGGAAAATAACTCACTTTAGGGGATGTAAATACTATTGACCAAAAAACTTACAATAGTCCTGAGGATTTTAATATGTTCAGAACAAAAACGCAGACCATGCTGGGTTGCAGACAGGATTAACGCTACAGTACACAAAACTACAGAAGGGCTATGGAGAAAGCTGCCACTTGCAGCTTGTATGCTTGCCGACATGTCTCGTCAAGGGAAAAGACTCTCGTCATATGGCTTGTTTTGGGTACTTTACTTGAGCCAGGTGTTGTGGTGATTTGTTTTTTAATCCAAAGCAGCATGAAAACACAAGTGAAGAACATCTAGACGTTTCAGTATAACAAACTATTTGGTATCAAGTAGACACATCGAGACCCATTCCAGCACCTTGTGGTCTATGCCACGTCTTGTCAAGGCTGTTACCCGGGTAAATACTCGCCCAACTCGATATGTACAAGTACTACAAAAAGTGGTCAGGTAGTGTAAATTTAACTTGATAAAAATAAAGTCCGGTTTTACATCCACTGTACCTCGATAGTACACACCATGGGTAAGGATAAATCCCCCAGGAACGGGACTCGTGGTGACGTTATGTATTTGTTACACAGAAGAAAAATGCCCCAGCTGTTTCTCTAAAAAAAATAACCATAGTTTTCCTCAAGCAGTCCCTTATCTGAGGGAGACAGCTTTCCAATACACAGTATGCCTTTTTTTTCAGGAAAAAGAAAAAGAAAAATCTAAATGATACCAAAATATAACTCTTTTTGCCAAATTTTACATCTGCCAAAACATTGCTGTGATTATGCCAAGGAGGAGATACTGGAATAAAACAATTCTGAAGGACAGACTTTAGGCAACCTTCTACACAGAGGGCAATGCACCATCTACACTGATGTAGTCCTTTATGTACTGGACATGCATCCCATTTTCACTTTGTCCGTGATGTCATACAACAAGAAACAAAATGGATGAAACACAAATGAGGGATGACACTGCAGAGCTCTGGTGGTTAAATCCTACAGTAGAACAGGTCTGAAATGTCCTGCCAGAGCAGCAGTTCACATGTTTTAATAATCTCTGTAGACCACAAGGGAGATAGAAAACCCTGTCTTTCCCATGAAACACTACAGCGATTGAACTTACACCACCCCAATTTACCGAATGCACAAATGAAACAGAGCCAATCTCTAGTGACATTCATAAATAAACTAGGGGTGCACCGATAATCGGTAGCCTATCGGCATGGCACCGATATAAGGGGGAAAAAAACACAATCGGCTATCGGCAGTTTTTGTTATTTTAACTAATAATGTACACCAATATTCATGGTTGAATTTCTTCCAGAACAGAATTGAATGTTAGGTCTGGCGCACTTACCAATACGCAAAAACACAGAGACACTCATTTTTCCAGTGCTGTGTAAGTAAGTGGCTATAAATGTCAGTCCCGTTATATATATACAGTACTGTGCAAAAGTTTTAGGCAGGTGTGAAAAAATGCTGTAAAGTAAGAATGCTTTCAAAAATAGACATGTTAATAGTTTATATTTATCAATTACAAAATGCAAAGTGAGTGAACAGAAGAAAAATCTACATCATTATTATTATTATTATTATTATTATTATTATTATTATTATTATTATTATTATTTATTTCTTAGCAGACGCCCTTATCCAGGGTGACTTACAATTGTTACAAGATATCACATTATACATTATTTCACATTATACAGATATCACATTATTTTTACATACAATTACCCATTTATTCAGTTGGGTTTTTACTGGAGCAATCTAGGTAAAGTACCTTGCTCAAGGGTACAACAGCAGTGTCCCCCACTGGGGATTGAACCCACAACCCTCCGGTCAAGAGTCCAGAGCCCTAACCACTAATCCACACTGCTGCCCAAATCAATATTTGGTGTGACCACCCTTTGCCTTCAAAACAGCATCAATTCTTCTAGGTACACTTGCACACAGTTTTTGAAGGAACTCGGCAGGTAGGTTGGCCCAAACATCTTGGAGAACTAACCACAGTTCTTCTGTGGATTTAGGCAGCCTCAGTTGCTTCTCTCTCTTCATGTAATCCCAGACAGACTCAATGATGTTGAGATCAGGGCTCTGTGGGGACCATACCATCACTTCCAGGACCCCTTGTTCTTCTTTACGCTGAAGATAGTTCTTAATGACTTTCGCTGTATGTTTGGGGTCGTTGTCATGCTGCAGAATAAATTTGGGGCCAATCAGATGCCTCCCTGATGGTATTGCATGATGGATAAGTATCTGCCTGTACTTCTCAGCATTGAGGAGACCATTAATTCTGACCAAATCCCCAACTCCATTTGCAGAAATGCAGCCCCAAACTTGCAAGGAACCTACACCATGCTTCACTGTTGCCTGCAGACACTCATTCGTGTACCGCTCTCCAGCCCTTCGGCGAACAAACTGCCTTCTGCTACAGCCAAATATTTCAAATTGTGACTCATCAGTCCAGAGCACCTGCTGCCATTTTTCTGCACCCCAGTTCCTGCGTTTTTGTGCATAGTTGAGTCGCTTGGCCTTGTTTCCACGTCGGAGGTATGGCCACTTCTGTCCAGACTTCTCCGGACAGTAGATGGGTGTACCAGGGTCCCACTGTTTTCTGCCAATTCTGAGCTGATGGCACTGCTGGACATCATCTGATTGCGAAGGGAAGTAAGCATGATGTGTCTTTCATCTGCTGCAGTAAGTTTCCTTGGCCGACCAGTTTTATTCCTCCTACACAGCTGTTTCTGTTTCAGTTAATGATTGTGTTTCAACCTACATATTGAATTGATGATCATTAGCACCTGTTTGGTATAATTGTTTAATCATACACCTGACTATATGCCTACAAAATCCCTGACTTTGTGCAAGTGTACCTAGAAGAATTGATGCTGTTTTGAAGGCAAAGGGTGGTCACACCAAATATGGATTTGATTTAGATTTTTCTTCTGTTCACTCACTTTGCATTTAGTTAATTGATAAATATAATCTATTAACATGTCTATTTTTGAAAGCATTCTTACTTTACAGCATTTTTACAGCAACACTTTCGGGCCCTTGAAATGTACACCCCTTGGTTCTCTTCAGATGGCACTATTAGGCATCATGGCTCCCTATTCAGGAGAGTATTATATTTGTTTGGCCCCTGTTTCATTATCAGAACAAATCTGAGACAGTATTTAAAACAGGACACAAAAATAAAAGTAATGTCTGGAGTTATTCAACTACAGTGCTGCTATTTGCTGTTCTGCATTTCAGTTCATTCCGTGTCTTTCCACAGATAGAGAAGTCATCCCTAATGAATGTCAAGTACAACACAAACTGGAAAGTGTTACTCAGTCGTATTTTCCTGAAGTTTGGAAAGCATTTCAGAAGGTGAAGCCAGAGCCAAGTTCCTGTTAAATTGTACTGAAATTAAACACTTGTCAGCTTTTGTTGGGCAGGCAGAACTAAGCATGAAGGGAAGTGTACTAATATTTTCACAGCTAAGAAAAGCTTGTTAGCTGTGAAAATACCAAACCAAAAAAATACCACAGGACATTTGGAAAGTATGTGACTATTTTCTCAGAAAAAGTAAATAAATACAAATCTTTTGCACTTTATGTAGGCTAGAAAAAAAAAATCAAAGAGGTGGATTAACAAAAACAACACTGGTGGGCTTAAAACACAACCCGAAGCCTATCAGACACAGTTAGTCACTAATACAAGTTCTGATAGCCTTGGAGAGGATGAAAAGAGAAAGAGGACCTATTCTAAGCTGGAATCTATTCACACTCACCCTTTCACATTGTTTGAGTATTAAGCAAAAGGAAGGTTTTCAATCATCTCCATTTGAAATGCCTGCTAGAACTCCTATTAATTCTAGCTGATTACATTCTGATTAAATTCTGTTCAAAGACTGAGAAGGCTTGAATAAACGTTGTAGTTGCAGATCATCCCATTGTATAATACATAGTAGCATATGGGCTAAACAGAATCCTCCCATTTGAATCCATTTTGATAAAGGACTCTGGTGTCATTTATCAGCAAAGTGCAGGCGTCACAGTGCTTGAGGGCCTGTGAAGACGAGATGTTTGAATTATTCAGTTATTTTAAAACTGTAATATATACTGTCCTCAGCAGATTCTGTAGACTGCAAAGTTACAGTACATCACTTGGTTATACTGCCAGTAGCCTTGTGGTTTGCGGGCAGTAACCAGGACTGTTAAGCTTAGAAAGACAGGGCTGTGCAAGCATTTTTACTTTATTCTACCATAATACTGCAATCTCTATAAGGCTCTCCCTTCATAACTCTGTAGTCAAGAGCCATATTTAACTTGTTTGTACTGCCTTGGTGGAACGGCATTATAGGACAAAATGGGAGCCATGACCAGAACAGCTTACTCTACATTTGATTCTGTGGACTGTATGGAAACAAAATCACAAAAAATAAAAGGCACCCCCTACCGTATCACATGTAGGCACCCTTGTGGTAGATAAAACCTTTCCCAGTTTTTTTAAATACCCTGCCAGTATTATACCTCACAACAGGCTCAAATCTAGACACAAACCCCTTCTCTCCCTTTCAGGATTCTCACAATCAAAAAGTAATTTGTCATTTGGAGGGAGGGGTTAGACATTATATTAGTTTTGCTTTACTCAGGACATAGCCTTGGCTCCTTTATGCCTACCACAAACCCACATTCCAGCAGTGGCTGCTGCAGTACCAAACATGTGCCAAAAACAAAAGTAAACTTCAGGAAAACTAACAGACCGGCCGCTGCTAATTACTTCAAAAATACCTTTTCCCTGAATTTGACGAATATATTTGTTTTAACCAAGGAAATACATGACCTACATCTACAATTAAATGATCCAGTCATTGAAGTAAAATAAAATTATAAATTTAAGCTCCCACTAACCAACAGCAAAAGAAACTCTGCATATATCAGCAGCATGTCAAAGAAAACAGCACGTCCATGAATCCTATTCATTCACCATTTCTACACACAAGTAAAACACAGAGCTCCAACACATACAATTTTAATGTCAGGAAAGTATTGCTCTTCTCTGTCAATGACCGGTTGCACATATTAAGTGAACCCCAATGTTAATTTATTCCAGCAAAAACTTAAAAAGGCAGTTTCATGTCAATGCCAAATCAAACATGCATAAATGTTTAATAACTACAGAGTTCCAATACTATAATGGTTAAACTGCAATAGACTACGTTAGCCACAGGCTGGGAAAAGATAAATTACTAAAAGTGGGAGATTGCAACAGAAGCAGTGCTTGTGCTCTGTGAATGCAAAAAGCAAATCTGATAAAATCTGGATAGGTCAAAGGCACTTTATAAAGCAATATTAAAGTGATATTAACCCTATATTGACTGTTTTCAGGCAACAAACTATTACAGGCTTCTATCAATGCCCCTCAATCTAAACTTTAAAATGACCAGCCCATGACCTTGGCCCTTCCCTGGCTACTGTGTGGTCTCGTGGTGATTTTAGTGACAGAATACAATGCCATTAAATACAGACCAGACACTAGTCAGAATCAAACCCAGGTCTCCAGGTGGGAGGTTAGTTTATTTACCCATATTTTCACCTGACAGAAAAGGGCTGTGTTATAACAGAAACGCAGCACACCATGTTGAAGGCTTGCATGGTATACTAAAAAGGGTACCAAAATATCTTCTGTAATTTGTATAAATACACTTTGAAAGATCCCCCCCGCCTCCTTAACTTTCTCCCACCATAAAGACCAAGGCTATGAAGCTGAAAGCCAGCTAATACAAATTACCATAACCTCCCAGAACTGACACCCTGAGGAAATGTAATAAAAGGCATCTTTCGGCGAGATATTTAAATTCATTGTGCTCCTCATAGAGCCACTACCTCAGCCCAGAAGATTAACCCAAGTTCAACACACTGATACAATCACTCAGGAAGGAACACTCCAATATCCCCAGAGCTTAAGACTTCCTGACATTACCACTGCAACTACTTCCTACAATAAAAATCACATTACATTCTTTAGACTTCTCAGCACAGGCACAGCTATGGCTCAATGACTCTCAATAGCTACACCCTGCCACCCTGCCACCATGTCAAATAATGTTACTGTCATTTACAAAGTAAAAATCCAATGTGTTATTGTCATTGCACATGCTCAAAGTTACCAACAATTACCTGTTTAAAATCCTATTTTAAAAAAATCCATTTAAAAAAGGGACTCTTCAAGAAATTCCTGAATTTACACAGCACTTCAGTTCAAGCAAAATATCCCAAGCCAGCCTTGAGATAACAATTTGCAGTTTAAGTTTTTCTAAGACAAATTAGACATTCTAACTTCTCAATAAAAGGTGTATGGCATACAGGTATGTCAAAAATTAACTCATCTTTAGGGAGATATTTACAAAGCAAAAGTTTGGACTAAAAGCTTCAGAAGTGCATACAGAAATTAATATGTCCGGTAAATTATGTAAAACAATGAACCATTTCTCTGGATTGAGAGGGAAGACGTGTGTAGCGATGGGCAGAGCGTTACTCACCGCTGGAGTCAAAGAATGTTTCACTGGGTCAGGTTCAGATCAAAAGTCACTCATCAGCTACCAACAATGCAGCGCTCATGTTAACCTTTAGGGTCCCAGCACAATCAACTGTATTCCTATTGTATTGCTGTCTTAAGTAACTTTTAAAGGGTGTGGCAATGTGCCCCGTCCCTGTGTGCATTTGTATGTTGCGTGCGTGTGTTAATGTTGGTGTATAGATTGGTACACGGGATATAAACGGGTCTGTGTTTCACGTATATTTAAAAAGTGTAGATTTGTATTTAGGCACGAGGAGAGCACAAATCACTTCACGTGCTGGTTAAATGTAATATGTGAGCACGGGGTTGCACAAAATTAATTCACGTGCTGGGATTCAAGTGAATAATTAATTAGTAATTGAATCCCAGCACAAACAGTATAAATAGATGCACGTTTAGTCACTCGTGGTTAGGTGTTCGGTGAGTGGAGAACGGGATTGGAGACGGAGGTGAAGTAAAATAATAATAATAGTAAAAGTAATAGTTAACGTGTTTTCACTCACCGTGTTTGTTCGTCTGTCTGTCCTGCACCGTTTGTTTAGTGTTAGTCCGTTTTGTATGTCTGTTTATTTTGGCGCAAGTGCCGTGTCCAGCGTTTTTGTGTTTCAAACCTTTTATTTTCTGTGCTGTTTTATTAAATGCTGAGCGAAACCATTCGCTCAGCTCCACCAAACTCCAAGTCTCTGTCTGTTTACTCCCTGCTTTTGGTCTGACGCCACCCACTCCGGCCGTCTTTGTGACAAGGGTCAATGGTATTTTCTAATGGTTTGCTACACTGGCCTCCTGTATGTTACTAGAGGCCTCCATTAAGTTCTCCAGTGCTAGTGTACACTGTATATTCAAACCCCTTTCAAAAGGCACTGCAGGAACAGAAGTACTAACCAGCTACAGTAACAGGAGGAGAAATTTGATTTTACACATTCTGTTGATAGAAGGGTCAAATCCACCAGCACACAAACTCTGACTTTTCTCCATTGGATTTTAGCAAGCATTATGTAGACACACAATGACTGGCATCTCGAACAGCGACAGTAATAAAAAGCCTTTCACTGGGGCAGGCGTGGGGCAAAGCAAACATCCTGACCAGCAGATATTCCCTACTGAGGGTCTGCAGTGCAGAGATTGATGCTGCCTTCTGTACCACTGGAGAAGGATTGTTACTGAAAAAGATAGTGTCAAGAATGAAATAAAACAGCCATGTGGTCAGATTGTGAAATGATGCTGAAGCAGGCTTACTTTTAGCAAAATAAACCCTCTACATCTGTGGTCCGTGAGTAAACTCTAGGCGGTCTGCAAACAACTCCCAAAATTCGGTTACGCAGTTCTTGCAAAAACCCATTTCTACACAGTGACACGTGGTCCTACTGCTATTACTAAGCAACATAACAAACAGCTTTAACCATGTGATATAAAATTATCAGATATGAATGTAACCTTAAAATGTCCCCCTTTATCTGTTTTCTTTTATTACAGGTGTGTTTATAAATATATATATATATATATATATATATATATATATATATATATATATATATATATATATATATATATATATTACAGCTCCCTTTGATACAATACCGAGCATCGCCTTCAAATCCGCCATTAACTAAAACAGCTTTTTAATGTGAAACAAATACTAACTAAATAAACTTAATTATGAAGGCACATTTGTCTTTAGCCAGCATTTATAAAAAAAAAAAACACACACACACACACACACACACACTACATCTAGCATTAAATGCACATCTTTCTAATCTGTGCTCATTCTTCACTGTTCATGGAAAAAAAAAACGTAATCCGACTCCCATCCTTTTCGGCCTAACTTGGTTGGATTGACTCAATTAAAAAACATTAAAACCACAGTTTTGGTACTTTTTTCAACAATATAAAATATGTGCTACACAGTGTTTCCAGGGATATATGAACATAACTATTTCCATACATTTTTGGATTGGTTAGCTGCATATAGTAACAAGTTAATGTTAAACAAAAATAAGCTATATTTGTTGCTTGACTTGTGAACTGTACTGTAGTGTGAATGATCGATTTCAGCTCCATGTTATTACATGGGTTTATTCAGCCAAGCTAAATATATCTCATAAGACTATGCTGAAAGGGAATTCTAATTAACACTACTTCTTCTTGACGTCGTCATATTTAAACCAAAATGCTATAAATCCTATCTACTGTGTGCCACCAATCCCGTTTAATTTACACATCACAGCCCACCAGAAGTGGCAAGTAACCTGTACACTCTTCAAACCTTTTTTTTATTTTTAGCTTCCCACCCACCTCGTCTTCGTATTCTAGTGTTTTTTTTTATATGTACATCGAGCAAAGTTTGTGACTTGATACATTAATTTGCTACACGAGGTAACAGTTGCAGGAACCAGCATGTATTTACATTTACTGGATCTGAGGACGACCCAAGCCCCAGTGCATTAGTATATATATAAATAAATAAAAGGCAAGGTCTAGCACAGAACAGCTGCATTATTTTTGGCAGCAGAAAATTAATTCAGAATCATATCAGCAACATGCCAAAAGCATCTAGGATTTAACCCAGTTGGCTTTGGTTTTGCAGCAGCCCTGAGGTGAATAAACTGAACCTTTTTATACCCAACGCCCCGCTGCAACACACCTACCTGCTGATTAGATTCCACACCTGGTAATCACACACAACAGGCAGGCTCTCACTGTACTTACCCAAGTATGGATTGGATGCTATAGAATGAAATGCATTGCTGATAGTAATGTTGTAGGATTCTGTATTTTGTAACCTTTTGAATAAGTTTGTGTAAGGTCTGAGAGAGCGAGCTTCTGGTATGAAAAGGTCAGGCCAACCTGCTGAAAGTTCCAAACATCCCTTATCAGGCAAAAGCATCTTTTTTAATTATACTCATACCTAGAAGCCCCGTAGCCGTCTTTCTGACGGCTGTATCCAAAACACTGTAAATAGTATAACGAAAGGAGAAACAGGCGGATGTAATTATTATTATTAATATTATTTATTTCTTAGCAGACGCCCTTATCCATGGAGACTTACAATGTTTTAAGTAAATGGAAACAGAATATTTAAACTAACAAGTGTTTTTGCTTCTTTAAAAGGCTCTACTGTTATACAAATAGACTGTAAAAGCAGGAGCGAGCATTTAATTAAATCAATTAACGAATTAGTTCAGTTTCTGTCTTCAACTAAACAAAAAGTCTTTTAGACGACATTACAATATCAATGAAACTAAATAATATAAATGTTTAGTTTATATAAAGGTTTTACTGCAATAAAAGAGAGGAACTGTTAAGTTTGAATATAAGACAATAAAGTGTAAATTGTATTGAATAACTTTAGTACACAGTAGACTTACTAAAGAAAAATAATTAAATTTGGTGACCTCGTCTTTACCTGCTTGCAGCAGAGTGCTGATGGGCATGAAAAGTTATTTTTGGCAGTCAAAGCAAAACTCACTCATTAGCAGTTTTGAATCCAAGGCCTTTAAAACTTGGCAGCCGAAGCAAGCATTTCATTTTAAATTTAAAAAGTTGTCTACAGTATCCGTTCTTATCACAAAGGTAGCGGCTTTAATTGGGATGATGTTTGTGAGCCAAAAATGACTTCATGCGGTGAATTTGGAAAACCACTTACAGTAGAGTTTCATATTAATCAAATAGCCTTGAAAGGTAAACAGGGTGTCTAAAACCTGCTTGTGCAGGGGAATTTTTAGAAACAGAGATCAGGCTTAGTCCAAGCATGGACAGTTAATATGAGACTTATATTTAACATGTTCATTATAGCCTGAATTTAAATGAAAATAACTGGACTGGCCACTGTATGCTTAGTGGTTTTATTCAAAGGCTTATGATAAACCCTATAGTTTGTGTCCAATACTTTGTTAACACACATTTGTATATGAAGTTAAACTGGCGCATTGACAACACACTGAAAAGGTAACATAATATGCTACTAAGAATATATTGTAGACCCAGGTTAATATAAATCAAAACAAAAAGTTTGTTATACATTATATTTATATATATATATATATATATATATAAAACAGCATCTCTTCATACACATATAAACTTGTATTGTATTGTATTATAGCAAAGATCCTGTGAACTTTGGTTCACCTAAATTTTAGGGGTTGAAAATGAGAACAATGAGATCACATTCCAATATTTTGGAAAGGAGTTATAATCAATTAATTTTAAATGTTTTTATATAACTCTAATTAGTTTTTAAAAAGGAGTTGACAGGGTTCTTGCAGAATGTTTCATTAACTCAAAGATAAGAACTGTCAAGGCACATTGATGATCAGATTTAATTGGGACTCCTGATATGTTCAATGGAGGGTAAATCCTATATAAGTCCAGAGCAAGACCCCATTCGATACCACTGAACTTGATCTTGCAAGCTGACGTGGTCCATGCTCCGAGGGTCTCTGAAAAACTGATTGCTGTTTGGTCAAAGTCAGAAGTCTCTACCTTTTGAAGGCAGTTCTTATTTTTCAATATATCCTACATTATACTTCCATATACTGGAAGGTAAACATATATTTGAATTTATATCTTGTTTATATTGGATGCATTGCTATAAGGTATAGAAATTATGTTTTAGTTTTAAGAGAGTAATATATTGTATGTTGTAGGATTTAGCTGTGGGTACTCTAGCTTTTTGCATGGCTAGCCTGAAGGCTAAGCATGTAATAACCATATTTGTATTACTGTATTGAAGTACTAATGCTGTTAAACCTGTAAAGGCACTGGATCGCCCAGATTGCTTATTTGGGATTTACGGTTGTCTGCGCAACCAACCAATCCATTTTTAACGCATTTCATAAACCGAAAGAGCACTATTACTGCTCTGATTCGTTAAAACTTCAAATAAAAATGAGTGTATGATTTTCTTGATTATTCAAAAGTTGTCTGGACATATAGCATGCCCAGTGCACAAACAAAACCACTTACAGGAGTTTAAAACATCTCTGTCCTCCTTAAACGTCTCCACTGAGTTTAAGAGTGTGCTCAGAGCATATATAAATAAAAAGAAGAACGTGGATTCTGACATCTTGAAAGGAAAAATGGCAACAGATCTGTGCACGGTGTCCTTTTGTAGCCACCAGGGCGGGCATGACTTTCACAGGCTCGTCCAAGCAGCTTTAGTATATAATATTCAGGTTTCTGGGTCTTTAGGAGGTAAAACACCCATTAGGTAATGGTTACATTTCGTACTTGAAAGGGAACTACCTAATTACTATGCATTGTAATACACATGTATGTTCGCAGTTGTATTCTGTGAAGAGTCTGCACGTGTTTTATGTCAAATATATTTCACCAACAATCTGGAGACAGAGAAATACATTTTGCATTTGTTTTTGGCAATGCCAAGTGAAATGTCCAGCCTGAACACAGGAAGTGGAAAATACTTGATTACTGGAATCTTCAGACAGTTTGCACTTTATTTTTATTTTTTTACCATGTCTGATAACCTAATTTCTCCTTTTCCTTTAAAACTGTGTGGACACAAAAGCCCAATAACAATGACTTTGTGGATGTGCGTTGGTGTTGACATTCTTTCATGTCAGGTCTGTAGAGTCAGAGTAGTAGTGGTGTTCTATTGTGATTACAACTGTTAGGGAAAAAAAAGCCATCTGGGACTTTTTCCACTCTATATGTGTGAGCAAACAGCGAAGATCAGAGAGAGACTGAGTTTCTGTGTGCACTGCCAATCTCTTTAGTCTTTAGACTTGAGGTACTTTGCATCTAATATCAAAAGGCTCTGTTTCTTTACATACAGAATATATCAAATGTAATTGTGATGCTTTGAATTAGATGTTATCATCAGTAATAACACTGTGTAACATACCATGTGTGTTCTTTGTTGTGCATCAATAGAAATTGTGCAATGATCAAAACATCCTATTTCAGACTTATAAATTAAATCAGACTTATACATTTCAGACTTATAAAAAAAATTTAAAAAAAGTTGCTGTGAATTCTTAGTTATTTTTTCTTCCAAAACCATACCTATATTTACACATAACCTAATAAAGAGGGAGAACATTGGGAGAATAGGCAACAGGAATGAGGGTTACACTAATGTGTGTGCAAATCTCAAATTACATTTCCAGTATGATGTAACGTAGCAGTGAACTACAACAGCACCAGGAGAAAGCAGGCAGATGCCTCACTGCGTCGTCTCCCTTCAAGCAGAGCTCCCTGTATCTCTGGGGTTTGCTTAGAGGGCATCGGCTTGTTCTGTTGTCATTGCCAGTGCACTTTCTGACCTTGACAGCACCTTTAATGAGACGTGAAACACCGCACCTCATATACAATAGACAGAAAAAGAGAACTGTCAGCTGGATTCAGTCTTTAATAGCAAGCTGACTACATAAATGAGCAGAGCAGCTGCCAGCACATTCACTCCCACCACATCAACGCTGACTGATCAGACACGTCCACAGTAAACATTACCCTTTATGTTTAACATAATAAGGTCTATTTTAATCATCTAAACCACACCAGATGTTATTACCACCACCATGAAACCAGTACGTTTCTCTAGACCCAATATGTATGACATGTCTAATTTCAGTTTGTATACTATGGTTATCTATTGTGTAACCCTCGATCAGCCAAGCCACTTGAAAAACACCTCAGACTGTTTTACTGGACTTACCATAATTGCGTAAAAAAAAATCTTGATAGGTTCTGTATATTGTATCATGGCATTAAGTGTACTGCTACACCCCTATTAAGCAAAGTTAAAAAAAAACAATTATATCATGTGTATCATTGGTTTTTCCTCTGTTCTGTAATTGTTTTTATTGAAAATCACATCAAAAGGACTTACTATTTTTGAAAAATAAACAAACCTTGATTTCTTACAATATTGATTAATTGACTCCATGGGAAGACAGGCAGGTGGGGTACATTACAGCATACAGAATAAATTACAGAATAAAACCTGAACAAATCTACTTAGCACACAAGAGTTAACTTGCACATTGTACTTCAGGGTCTGTTTTTTGGGGGGGGGGGGTGGGTTGGATCACCCCTGGAGGGGGAAAAAACCTGGAGGATTAATGAAGAGCTGTATTTTTATATAATTACATGTAGACCATTATTATAATACTAGGGCCTGAAATACCTATTTTACCAACTTCGTTTGCTTTAATTGATGTCACTGTACTTTTTAGTATGAGCTTCACTGAATTCATGGAATTAACCATATTCAAAACATTATCCTTTTGACTGTCTCAAGCGGAAATAAATTTAAACGTGGATTGAAATATATTGTGCATGGGCAGTACTAAATTTGATAAGTGACACTAATTTGAGCGTGATTTATTACAATTCCAGCAGCTGCAGTTTTTACCATTTGTTATACAGACATTTCATTTAAAAAAAATTACATTTTAAAGTCATCTGTCTGCACATGCAGGCATTGCTAAAATGTCAAATTTTAAATCACATCCACAAAGAAAGTGATAAAAGGAACTGAATGTTAAAATTGAGTCCAGCTTTATGTAAATTCAAAGCTGCTGAACTTTATCAGCTGAGAAAGCCAGGCTTCAGCTTAGCAAGAGGCATTCTGTTATCCTTTAGGAAAAAAAAAAAGAAAAAAAAAAACAAAAAAAAACCAACTGTCGCCTTTTCAGCTGTAAAGGAACATTATCAAGCATGACGGTGTGCAAGGGCCAGCACAGAGCTGTGACCTCCACAAGCAGCAGCAGACCAGCCTGACTAATAGCACTATTAACGTAACTATTAGCAATGGTTCTCAGTGGGCACAAATAATCAATAAAATGAGGGAAGATGCCTAAAAACACATACTGTAGTTAACCACTTACTCACAATGATAGAATTACGCAATTTCTTTTTACCATTTTAAATGATCCTTGGTCCACAGAAATACCCCTGCCTAGCTTGATCAGAATCGGATAAGCATTTCCCAATATATAACTTTAAATATCTCAGTAAAATCGGGTCTCACAATCTTTCAGCAATTCTAGGCAAATATTTCTGAAGATACAGCCTTCATTAACCAACTAAATCAGAAGTCATCACTCATGCACTACTCCCTGTTCTAGAGACTCAAGATTAAGAAATACCAAACCCAATTGTGACCGGGAGGGCCTTGTTGCAGGTTCTTGCGCAAATGTGTGCAGCTGGGACAGGAGGCGCACTGCTAGGCAACCAACTGAGCAGGTGGGCTCACCCGGTGCCGAGCTGAATCAGGAGGTCCGGATTGGCTGGGGGGAGTGCCCGGGAAGGCTGCGCGCAGCTCAAAAGTAGTCTGCGCCACAGCTCGAGGCGACTGCACCGTCATGCTACACAGAGGGGCGCTTTGTTTACATCAAGGAGAAGAGCGTCCGCTCTGCAGGATGACGGCTACAGAACCCTTCAACTGCAACACTGTGCCTGTGAAGGCTCTGCCCAGCCAGGACCGTCGCAACGACCCACAGTCACTGGGAGGCCGGGACTCTGGGAGCAACAGCAGTCAGTTAGTTTATGGGGTATTGATCCCAAACAGTATAGAGGGTTTGTGTAGTGTAGTTGGTTCCTGGAGCGGTCACCTTGTGTGGCAAACTTTCATTTTTAACTTTTTTTTTATTTTCTTTATTAAATCTGACACTAGGGCTACCATTGCTGGTACCCTAGCGGCAGCATGTGTGTGTGTTAATTAAATTTGTGTGCCTGTGTGGCATGTCAATACCCAATGCTCTGTGTCTGACTCATTATTATTCAGTGATGATCCACACATGTAATACTTACCCCTGTTGCACCAAGTTTTACCAAAATTGAGTAAGGGGCTCTCAAGAGACAGTTATACGTAAGTAGCGTACAGATGGCTGTGAGAATGGTGAGAAGGGGCAGATTCCAGCTTCCCCTAATAAACAGAGCCACTTCAGAGAGTTTAGCTAAGCCATCCTTATTATTAGAAAGGTCTCCCACCCCACACCTGCCTTCAGCAAAGTCTGACAATTGCACAAAGTACATTACCACAAAAAAATGAGTTGGTCAAAGATGTGTAAATCAAACATTATTAAGATGCCCAACACCCCTCTAATTAACACAAAACACATCATTCTTTACTGGGGTGGGTAGTCCCAGTTGTCCATATATCCCAGTTGTCCATATCTCTGTGGTGTGGGATCACCACAGACACTAATACAAGTCTTGAATGGATTATGCACAATGGAAATGAGTGCTTCTATATGCATGCTTCACAGCTCTGAACTGGTTTAGTGTAGTGTATTTCAACAGTTATCTTTTAGAGTGTAAAAGCTTGAACAATACAGACATGCAGTGCTCCAGGACCGGTTAATATTAGGTGTTCAGGCAGCGTCTTTTTAATTAAAAAGTACATATACTTATGCAACTATAGTTCATTATTCATTACCAGACTATCAGTAAATTCCAGAAACAGCTTTCAGTCTCAGCATCTTGATTACTTCAGTTGTATTTAACTTTCCCTCATTGGGGTGCATGCACTACAAAAGCAAAAACAAAAGGACGCAACCACTCAAGCCAAATTAGTGATGAAAAACTGCCCGCGAGCTTCACAAACCATCTCCCTCCTTGGATCGATTAAAGGAATGTGCCTGCAATTTGAATAAAAGGTATCTTCCCCTTAGTGCAAATTTGTATTTAGCCCTTAAGTTGACATACAGCTGGAGGATCAGCGGACTGGGGAACACTCAAAAGTGTGGTCACTGTAACCCTGTACGTTCCATAGTATGTAAACACCCGACCCCTCTTCAAAAAGGTTAGCTATGAATGAAGGCAGTGTTGTTCACTCCATATACACACAGAGAACACACACAAACACATTAGGGACTCGTCTCTATTTATCAAAGCATTCCCTACAAGCCTAATTTCAGCTGGGAGAAAGACAGCAGCTGAGCACAATGTAATGTTCGCTATGAAGTGTCCATACAGAATTCACCAGTGGGGAGCGTAATGTCTGGGTAAGAATCAAGGGCTGACACTTCACTTAACATTACAGCGCACCTAATCATGATGACCATTACTTTTAGTCTAGTCCCGAAGGCATGGAATAAACCTAAAAACTTACTCTCAACTCAATCCTGACAAGAACACAAAAAAAAGTCAAGCAGCACATCACAAAAAGTGGTTTTATGATGTGCACTGCACACGAAGGTCCTCTGGTGGCTACGCTGAGACCACCAAATTAAAATTTCACTTCTGGTGGACTCAAGCCCAGGTTTCCAGAGGAGAAGCATTAGAGTTTTGAAAATGACCCCACTGTTTAGCCATTATGCATAGTGCACTGTGTACCATAAAGGCATTCGAAATTATGACCTGTTAATTTCTTATACACTTACAAGTTTTTATATAAATTGCCAAGGACACGTTTACATTGTATATTGTATGTATGGAACATGCAGATGAAGACTTTCTCATTTCCAGCCGGCGGCCGGCTAAACTGCCGTCTACTTTGCCAGATAAGCCGCCTAAAATACTTATTTCAAAAAGTTTTACAGTGCGCGTATGTTCCTGTGAATAGTATTCAAAATGTTTATTTTCTTCCGGTAAAATAGCGCAATTGCCAAAATTCACTACATATGTAAGTCGAGTAAAACATTACTTCTAAGGGCATTTCGTTTCCCCGAGTTATGTTTCCATGGACACCGTGAATCGCGATGGACCAATCAGTTTCGAGCTTACAAGAGATGTTGGTGATGAAGGCCGAACTGTACAATCATAAACCTGAATCAGTAACCGTACAGCAGAGTTGTGACATTGTATAAATAAATGGTTTTAGAACAAACAACCTACATTTTCTATGTAAGATAGTCTTTTTTACTTGAAAGTGTATGTAATACAGTGAGTATATGTTCTAGCATCGTAAAATGTCTTATGCAGTGACTTAGAAGATTGATCTGAAACCTAGCATATACAATTAATTCAGGAAACGATATTTGCATTGCACAATTAATCAATATGACTTAATTTTATTTTAAAGTGCTTGGTTTTGCTGATTCAGTCTTTATTAAACGAAAAATATCACTATATGATCTACCAGATGTACAGGTGAGATCTTTTGCTGCATAATCAGATGCTGTAAAACTGTGGTCTAGTAATATTATTGACTGTTTACACACATGTATATACAGATAAAAAGTACACACACACACGTACAAATACATACTGTGATTGCAAGGTACTAAAGGTGATGGAATACAAAGGTTCTTTATTTTAGAAGATTATCTTAAACTCCCTTTTTAAAAAGTTCAAATGGAAATGTATGTTCAGATGTATGTACAGCACAAATCTCTTCTTCCTCCCCCTCTTGTTGATGTCACACTTTACATGTCTTTCCAAAACAGCCATATTTTCTTTGAACATTAGGTAAAAGCAACAGGAGAGGGTATGGGGGGGGGGGGGGGGGGGGGGGGCTTCACGCTAAATGTAATGCTATAAAAGTACTTTTTTACTCGGGAAAGGGTCTACTGGGCGTAAAAAAAAAAAAAAAAAAAAAAACCAAAAAAAAAAAAAAAACACGATGTGACGCGACATGAAGCACTGGTGTGTCCAAGCCTTTAGGGTGCTAAAAGGCATGGTGCAAACTAGATACACAGTATAAAAATGTAGGCATTAACAAATGGGTTAACTCTGCGTTTGCTTTCCCTTTGAAACTTTACTCCTAAGCGCTGTCTAGTTGGCTCACCGATCTGAGTGCCTCTGGTGGCAACAAGTTCTGGCAAAATTGAGCTACAACAGTATTACATTGAAAGTCTTAAATAGAGTGTATATAACCTACGTTAGTAACTTTTACCCTTTTCCAGGGTCCTACATAAACATTAATGTGGTTTCTACAGTAAGTAGTCCTACTTTAATTTAATACAAATTAAAAGGTAGTAAGCCATGTACTGCAGTGTTATGTAAGACTGCAGGCAACAACCAAAAAGGGAAGCTTCTCCACATTTCCTACAGCAGCTCATGCTAATCTCCTAAGAAAGGGATATGTCTGTTAATCTGTATTAATCAAATGACTAAGAAATATCCAAAACCATTTGGGTATCTAAATGTAATTTGTAGACCAAAGTGATTTTCCGTTTCAACATTACATTTCCATTTGAGAAGTCATTTCCATTTCATATACCTATTACTTGATATTTATGTACTGAACTGTTTCAAACCATGCTGTTCAATTATTTATTGTTATTGGTATTTATTTTTATCAAGCAACAATTAACAGAAGTGAAACAATATTAAACGAAAGAAAAAATACAACTCGTTGTAGAAATCGCATTAATGTTTACAGAAAATGCAACAGAAACTAACTTCTGAAAACTAAAATAGTTCGAAATCGCAGTTCTCACAAGCGCATTTTTTTAAATGTATTTATTTATTTATTAATGCACTTGCGCATTCTCGGACTCAGTAGTTGGCGCCATGTGAAAGTATGTATACTCCGAATCTTGGAAGGCTAAAAAGAAAATGTAAGGATTGGTTGGTTCCATTAATATTTGTTTGTGTTTTCTTTGTATAAAAATGCAAAAGAAAAAAAATGGAATACATGAAAAAACAGAAAATAAAACACAGCTCATGGTTTACCTTTTCTGTATTCAAATGTACTACCAATTAATACTGCTTCTTATCTTATGTCTTTAATTTAGAAATTGCTTCACATTTTTCTCTTCTGTCTCACTGGGAATGATGGTATCAATGTGACATTGTTTTTGTGCCTGAAATACAGTTTCTCGGTTTCATTGGTGTGTTTCTTTAACCACTTTTTTTTTTATTTTGAGTAATAAATTATTGCAAAAGCAAACAGTTTGCTTAAATATGCGAACTTTACTCACTTTGAAATTTACTGTGTGCTTAGACAGTTTGTGATTTTGAAATTCTAATATAAATACATTATTTTGTAATTACTTTTCATTGATGCAAATAAGTAACACTTAAATCTATTTAAATCTGGATGCATAAAATCATAAAAAAATGTACAAAGTTATACACTTATGTTGAATTTTGGCACCTTAGTAGGCACATATTTAGGCCCAGGATATGCAGTTTTAGACCCCTGCAAAACCCTGAAATTAGTTTTCAGTTGGGGGGTGTTGCCCCCTGCACCTGCGCTGGGGGAGGACCCCCGCATCCCCCTGCACCTGCGCTGGGGGAGGACCCCTGCACCTGCGCTGGGGGAGGACCCCCCTGTACCTGCGCTGGGGGAGGACCCCCCTGTACCTGCGCTGGGGGAGGACCCCCCTGTACCTGCGCTGGGGGAGGACCCCCCTGCACCTGCGCTGGGGGAGGACCCCCACACCCCCCTGGGGGAGGACCCCCCTGCACCTGCGCTGGGGGAGGACCCCCCTGCACCTGCGCTGGGGGAGACCCCCACACCCCCCTGCACCTGCGCTGGGGGAGACGCCCCTGCACCTGCGCTAGGGGAGGACCCCCACACCCCCCTGCACCTGCGCTGGGGAGGACCCCCACACCCCCCCGCCTTCTACTTAGAATTTCTAGCCTCCTACTTGTAATGAAAATGAAAAAAGACTGTTCCAGATTAGCCTGTCCAGCAACAGAACACAAATCATTCTTTAAGCTATTTATAAGGAACTATTTTGAGCTTGTTCCCTCACAAGGGTAGAAACTGAAGCTCCACATTCTATTTGATTTGATTTGATTTAACCACAGGAGGGTGTTCAAATATAGTAACTAGTTTATAATTAACTACGTCATGTCAGCAGGCAAAAGCAGCACTCAAACAATTAACAAGCATGTTAGAAGCCTACACACTGTAACCATCATCATGGCTATAACAAACTAGAAAGTTCAGCATCAGGACCTGCTTCCACGGCGTTAAGGTACAACATGGGAGTAACTCCCATGATACAGCTTTCATTCTCTCAGCAGAAGGCAAAACTCAAAGTCTCATTCACTCGGACCAAGCATCATTGCAATAACATGAGCAGTTTTCTCGATGCAATGGTAAGTCGCAAAGACAGAATCACATTTCATAGGAAAATCTAGCCGAGTAAGGTAGATGGCAATTCGTTGATGCTTCTTTTCCCACACTAAATCTGGTGGACATCAAGGGGCATCAGTTTTTAACCCCAATCCAACTTTAGGTCACAGCACAGGCCATTATCGTACTGATTTTCTTTTGTAATATTTTTCAAACATTTAAAACAGAAGTTTTGGAAGCAATGCAGAATTTCAACAGGAATAATGTATTTTAATTCAAATTCATTTTTCACAGAGCTACATGAACAGCACAGGGATAATAATAACCACCTACCTGCAGAGAGAGGCCCAGCCACAAGCCTCGGGCTCTGTTGACTGTGAGACTGACAGCATGCACAAGCAGCACCGGTAAATCACAACGAACCATTAAAGCTTGCTGCACCTAAAACACTCCACAAAGGAGCAAGTAACAAACATATTGGTTCTGGGTTAAATAATTATTTTTTAAAAAACATGTTTTGTAGTTTTAACTTGACTTTTAGTTAATGAGATTTAATAATTTAGCATCTACTCTGTACTACATTATTTATAAGGGTTCATGTAGCAGAACATCTACCGGGAGGCATGTACCATATTTAATATGATCGCTTACTTAAAGTAAACATTTATTTTATCCAATGACGACATCATTTATTGATTCAGTATAATCTGTACATTATTTTGCTGCCTCATTTTTTTTACGTATTACTTCAATTTTGGTATTTTGTAAGCATTATTTTTAGCCAGTGGCACGTTGATTCAAAGTATAATACTGTGTATTCGACTATTAAAATACGGAAATACACATCATGCTGGGGGTGGTAACAGGTGATGATGATGCAGAAGCCCAGGCTATTACTGGATATGGATCAAACTTGTCACCCTGTGGACGCTCATTACTAAGACAAGATGTGAAGACAGGCTGTACATCTCTGCTCTGGATCTGTACTCCAGCTTGACAGACAGTAACAGACCTTCAGAAACACAATGTCATCTCCATCACACTTCACTTAAAATCAATTCATGTACTGTGCTAGTTACTGTCACACTATTTTTTGCTAATTGAGTTCCAAGGACATTAATCTAATGACAGGTTTGCTTCTTGCCAAGATGGGGCTGCTATTAAAGTTTCTAAATATAATATGCTGCAGTGGTCATGTGGTATTTGTTGTCCGGGAATAATTAAAACCACCCCCCACAATAGTATTATATTAAAGGTTAACAAAATTGCTTACAGTGATGCATTTTTGCCACGTTCAACACTTACTGTTGTTTATCCCGTTCTTAATAACCTGTTCTGAAAGTATAAAAGCATAAGCAATAAAGAATACACACATTCAACATCCTCTCTCGAAGATTTACACTTATTCTTTTCAACCTGGCCTTAAGTTCGGGAACCTGACATTTCCAGTCATGAGCGCGTGCCAGAGGCAGAGTGATTTATGAATTTCTGTTTTGATTTATGAGTTTCTGTAAATGTTTGTTTTAGCCCTGTTGAATGAACATTACCACCCACCTCCTAAATTCAGCACTTGCCTGTAAGCATACTAGCTAAAGAAATGAGAAAAAATGTGCAAGATCGTATCTGTGCAAATCAGACATTGACAGCTGAAGAAATGCCACTGCAAAAACTGTTTTTCAGGGGCGACATCTTTACTAAGAAACAAACACTCTGCTTACAACAAGATCATTTACTCTAGTGACAACTGAACGGCAATTAGGTTAACCTACCATGCATGACTTACACTTTACAACCACTCCAGTAAATGTAAATATATCAAAAGGTAAAATACACACAAGTGGGTTTCAATTATTTATTTAAACAGTGAAGAATTCATTCTCTCAACTTAGTGTCCCCACGTTCTGTATCCAGTTATAATTTTCTTGACACTCGTGGCATTAAAAGGAGACTTAAATACCGGATTCCTTCGAATTTAAGAAGCCCTCTTAAGATGCAGCCCAAACTTCCCACCCTTAATTTGATGAAAAAATAAATCGTCAAATAAATATGTATTTACAAAGATACAACCTCAATTACGCATATGGAGGCAGTTTGCTGCCGTCTGCTGTCACACAGCATTACAGTTATGTGCTGCTTCTCATTTCCAGTAATGATTAATCACACCTGTTTTTCTCCCAATTTGTGAACTGTGGTATTGCTCAGCATGTCAAAAAATAAGGGGGTCTGATCAGCATTTCCGATCTGTCCAAGCTGGTACTGTTTGTTCGAATCTCCAAAATTGTAAAATCTTCTCTTTGAATTCCTCAGGAAGCTAATGACGCTTATTTGAAAATGGCTGCCTGTATGTCATGGATGATTCAAGATCAGGCAGCAACGTTTTGGTTCGCCTTTTCTCGGCAGTAAGTCACGTTGCTGCTTGTGTATTCGTCCAGACGCCTTTGTTGTCTTTTCTCGGCAGTTATTCATGTTGCTGTTTGTGTGCTCTGTAGTCGAGTCTTTTCTTGGTGATTTTAATACACGTATCACTATACTATACTACACTATAATTTAAGACGCAGGCTATTTTTGAGAAGCATAAAAAGGTTCAAAAAGTGCCTCTTAAATACAAAAGAGTACGGTATTTGTTGTACATGTATTTTACTGTATTGTAGAAAAGTGTCACAAAGTATACAATTGAACATACAACCTGTGTGTCCACAATAGGGTCATTTTGTCAAAATATGCATTTGGTGCAGCATTCACCACAGAGAATGAGTAGAAAATGTATCATTTCAAAGGGAGAAGGAGGTGGTACATTGGTATTGTAGCTTACCAGAACTTGCTGTGTTCTCTTCATGTTCAAAACAGTCAATCCATCCATCCATTATCATTAACCGCTTACTCCTTTACAGGGTCGCGGTGAGCCGGAGCCTAACCCAGCATACACAGGGCACAAGGCAAGACTACACCCTGGACGGGACGTCAGTCCATCGCAGGGCACCACACACACAGGGCAATTTTAGAGTAACCAATCAACCTGGACAGCATGTCTTTGGACTGTGGGAGGAAACCGAAGTACCCGGAGAAAACCAACGCAGGGAGAACACACAAACTCCACACAGACAGTACCCTAGGCTGGATTCAAATGTTCAAAACAGTCAATCCGAATTAAACACTTAACGGAAACTACAGTAAATCAAGTAGACATTCTTTCATCTTATAATCTACCAGTGTCACTGTTTTAACCTCTGATCATAGTAATTATACAGACTACTCGTGTTTAGACAGTGTCTTTACAGTTGATACACAGCTGTTTTCTCTCAATGAAGTTACAAGGTGGTGTCCAGTACACTACTGATATCACACCAGCTCAATTTAGCCACCAATCACAGTGTGGTAGTCCCCTCCCCAACCCATCTTTCTTCAAATGGGACATTGTAGGAAAAATATACCAAAAAAAGTTAATCTCTTCCACCCTCCTAGGGGATATTACTCATCCAAAAGCTGAGCTCTGGAAACATCCACCAGTACACTAGGTGATGAGCAGCCCAGCAAGCCACATGAAAAAAAGACAGGATTGCCCCTTGAGAGCCACTCTCCAGCACACAGCCTCACAGAAAATCGATAGAAACCAGAGCCCTCTCGTAGTGTTCCCACTCAATACAAGCTGTATTGGCTTTAGTGTTGCAGTTAACCTTTTACTATTGAGACATTTTCTTTGCTAAATGCTTCAAGTTCTCTTAATGACTCATTCAAGTTTGTGCAGAGCACTTATTATCAACCCTGGGACACTTTCAAGGCCAAGCAAAGTACTTTGTAAGAAAATACTGTGCTTTCAATATCAAGGAGCACAGCCATAACATCTCTAGTCTGTACTGAACAACAATTAGCCAAAGTGTTCCAAACAGCAGCTATTTTACTATGCTCGGGTACCAAAATGTACAAAAATAAATAAAAGCAGCAGGGCTTGAATTTCAGCACGGGATTGCGGGAATCGCGCATTTCCCAAGTTGCTCCCGCATATCTGCAACTTTCAGTGCGGGAAAATCCCACAGAGATATTTTAAGACAACAAGCTATTGTATTTCACCCAATTTAGAATGCCTGAAATGCTACAACAAATCTCTAAGGAAGCTGCTGGATATTTTAAGTGCTGGATATTTTAAGTACCGCAAGACTTTACTGTCTCATACGTGATTCTCGGCCGCATCTTTAAGGATTATAGAAACTAGGTACACTGCAGTAAGTAAACAGTTTTGAAAAAAAAAATAGACGATATTAAAGTCTATCTGGGTGTTGTTTTGCAAGCGGTGACTTTCGCTTTAACTCTTAAACTCAGCCTCATTCATTGAGTGTAAAGAGTTAAAGAAATGGAGCGCTGGTTTAAAAGAAAAACACCCTTTTCTTCTGCTGCATGCAAAAAACTTCACGTCAGGCAATGGCAAAAGCAATGGGGAGTGCTCTGTCTCACAGTGATGAACAGCTGTTAGGTCTCCTGAAAGCATCTTATTTTAAAGCAACACCAGCGTGAATGCTGAATGAAAATATATAGTTTATATGCAAAAGTGCCTTTTCTTTTGCCATTCCCCCCTAAAATGTTGGAATCCGCCCCCCCCATTGGCTGCAGCATAGAGGGGAAATCCCCCCAGCACACAAAAATGAAATTCAAGCCCTGAGCAGTGTAATCCAAGATAATTAACCCTTTGCGGTCCATTGTCGGACTGGGTCCGACATTGCAATTATTCCTCACAGGTCCTTTGTCGGACTGGGTCCGACATCATTATAGCAACGCAATAAACGGGTGTTTAGTCGTTTTTTCTCCGGAAAAAGCCGAGAAAACCATTCAATTGCCGAGTGGTAGCGACAGGAGCCGAGACAAGTCGGAAAAAAAAAAAAAAAAAAAAAAAAAAAAAAAGGCGTATTTCATGAATAGTCATACATGGTATCAGGTATCAGATAATGGGCGTCCATAATAAACAAGCTGGCTAAGTGCGTCAGCGCACTGAGACTATCATGGACATTTGCAGAGCTTTTTTCAGATGTTATAGTAATAAAATAATGACTTTGATCGCATTATTGAGGAGTTTGGTGATAAAACGAGTGATCTGGAGATGATCGATCGGTATGTACGACTATTATTATTATTATTATTTATTTCTTACACAGCTGAACGCTATAGCAAACAAAAGGCTGGGGAGGGGCTGGAGATGCCTAGTGTGTGCTTTGTTGATATGCAGGGCCATTTAAACCCGTTTGACTGTGAAAAAAAATACTTTTAAACAGCGCGTATAAAATTAACTGCGCGTGTGAAAATTAATTATTCCTGGCGTGCCTGACGCGCGATTAATAAATGGACCGCAAAGGGTTAAGCTGTTAAAAGAAACTATATCCCCTTATTTTATTATTTTTTCTCAAAATCTATATGAATCACACAGCACTAATTCACCACAACTGAGATTTCAGGACCTGAACACACCTAAAAACTACACGACTTTCTCCCTGGTGAATTACTGTGATGTTGGGTATTTTTAAGTTAACAAGGGATTATAAAATATATTTTCTCCCCAATCCTCTTCCCCCTTACCTGCTCATGTGTGCAAGAAAACAAACACTGTTGCCAAAGATTATACAGCATTTCAAACAAGTGACATTGCCAAGCAGTTGGAGGGCTTTGCAGCCAACCCGTGGCTTACTTTCCCTGAAGGACTCAGAATGTGACTCTCCGCTCAGCTTGGCCATTTTGTCTGACAATATCATGAAATGTACTGTACAACCAGAGAGCAACAATTACAATGCATTTAAAGACATGTTTCTACTAAAGCCTTCATCTGTGTGTTTTTGCTTTATCCTCCATTGTGAGTTTACAACATTGCAAAGGATAACTGTTGTAACCAAGTGTTTTGCCTGTAGACTTGGGGAAGATTCTACTTGTTACAAGCCGAGAGCATCTTATTTTAAAATAAAAGAAAATAAGATGAATAATTAAAAAAAACAGGTTTGCAGAATTCAGAGGATCAGTATTTTATTCCTTCAAACAGCCATACAAAAAAATAGAAAGAAAAATCCAATTCCTGCAGGACGACCCCAGGATCAGTAAAAGCTGCAAATGATGTAGCCTACGCACTTGTGCTACAGTAGAGAATATGCCTCGCTAGAGTACAAAAGGTGGTTAGTGGAAGAGAGCATGAGTCATTTTTTACCACATGAATTTCATAAATATGTTAGCAAGAGCCTGTTATTTGTAATACTGCACTTGATCATCTATTGTACAAACAGCTCTTGTTTAATATATAAAACACAAGTGTAATATATCATACAGTGAAGAATAAGTATTGTGTGCTTTGTGTAGCATTGTGTGCTTTTTTACTTAAGCAGATGGCTGTTTCCAAGTTGTTTTTTTAAATTAGATCTACTCCAGAAAACACCCCCTGGGATTAAACTCACTGCTGTTGCATCACCATTCTTAACACAATACAAGAAGCAGTGATTGAGGATTGAACCCTGGTCACCAGGTTCACAGACCAACAGACCTGTTTTATATTACACAGCTCGATTAGATATCTAAGAGAGAGAGTTCATTACTAATTCATAGATATAAAATTGATTGCTGGGGCTAACATGGGATTTCTTTATGTGCTACTATTATGTGTTGTATACTTTTAAGAAGCACTACCCAAGGCTTTAAAATCTTACTATAATCTCTGTTATATAAGTCAGCACGATAGATCAAGTTGCAATTGCTTTCTGATTCCAAATCCCTTCATGTGTAGTACTTCAAACTCACTCCAATGTTCTAGCTCAAATGAAACCATTAGACATACAGCAAAGGTACCAGGATGCAGTCTATCTGCTGTGTTGAAATATCTGCATCCTTATTGAACCAATCAAGCACAAGTGAACCAAACCAAATAATCCAACAAAAACTAAGAAAACAAATACTCGTTGCCATTTAAATTTGCCTCTGAATAAAAATCTAGCGGTGTCTGATTTCAGAATGTTTATCCCAACACAAACATAAATTTGTATAATGTTCTCTGAGCAATCACACAATGGCCTGCTAAATGCAAGTAGTCTCTAAGACAAAACACGCAGGCAGCACATCAGAGGCCACAAACTGTACATTCGGTGGCCTTTTTGTTTTGATTGTGTTCATTAATTGCAATAAGCTGCCATCTGCAGCAGCACTCTGATACCACTTTCACACACAAATACCGCCACGGTGCTGTCTCAGACGTTTAAGAAACTCTTTAAAGTAATACCGTCATTACCCTCACACAGCCAAAGGGATCCTGTGAGTACAACTTTCAAACCCGTCAGTCAACGCATAGTTTTCATGGCAATGGAAACAAAACAAACAAACAAACAAACAAACAAACAAACAGAATGTCGTGGGTAAGCTAAAATTATTTATATATATATATATATATATATATATATATATATATATATATATATATATATATATATGAAGTGGGTGTCAGTGACGAAAGCACTATAAATAAATAAAAGTGTGCTGGCTATTTTAAGTGCCGCGAGACTTTATTCTCTCATACGTGATTCTCAGCCGCTATCTTTAAGCATTATAGAAACTCAGTGCACTGCAATAAGTAAACATTTTGGAAAAAAATACAATATTAAGTTTATCTAGGTGTTGTTTTGCAAGCGGTGACATTCGCTGTAACTCTTAAAACTCAGCCCCATTCACTTTGGGGCGCCAGCGCACCGAAGGTTACACACATATTACTCAGGCACCGTAAAAGCCAACTACCTGGCTTGTTTAAAAGTACAGATTCGGGGCTTTCCAAAGACATATTCAGTGTGTGTATGTGGTACTGCTAGCTGGAACTGCGATCACCTGAAGTTAAGCCTCTCAGGTTCAATGGTGCTCTTTTTTTTTTTAGCCATCTATGACTACAATAATATATATATATATATATATATATATATATATATATATATATATATATATATATATATATATATATATATATATTATAGCAGTACATATAGCAGTGACCAAACATGATTTAGGATTTTTTTTTTTTTAAACACATATATTCTCATCTCTACCACATATAGTATGCCTGTTGCAACTTACATAATATGAAAGGACATTTTGTGGCCTTTCATTTGATATGTTACATACATGCAGTATAAACTATTCAGTAGTTAAACATACATACTGTAAATGAAAACAGTGAAAAACAGGCAGAAATATGGCTGAGTGTAAAGAGTTACAAAAAAAAAAAAAAAAATGGAGCACTGGCTAAGAAGAAAACACCTTTTTCTTCTGCTGCATGCCAAAACTTCATGTGGCAATGGCAAAAGCAATGGAGAGTGTTCTGTCTCACGGTGATGAACAGCTGGTCTTCTGAAAGCAGCTTATTTTAAAGCAACACCAGCGTGAATGATGACGCAGTAAAATAGTTTATATGCAAAAGTGCCTTTTCTTTTGCCATTCCCCCCAAAATGTTGGAATCCCCCCCCACCACCCCCACCATTGGCTGCAGCATAGAGGGGAAATATATTTCTTATCTTTTAATGAATGGCGCTGGGTAAACCACCCTGTGCTCGATTTGTCCTCTCTATTAATATATATATATGTGGAAAATTGAAGTGGGGACGTATTCATATTTTCATTCAGCCGTGTGATACCAACTGCAGTGTATTAAAAGTTGTAGGCTATAATATATTATATATATATATATATATATATATATATACACACACACACACACACACACACACACACACACACAGACGTGCTCAAATTTGTTGGTACCCCTCCACAAAAAACAAAGAATGCACAATTTTCTCTGAAATAACTTGAAACTGACAAAAGTAATTGGCATCCACCATTGTTTATTCCATATTTAATAGAAATCAGACTTTGCTTTTGATTTTTTATTCAACATTATATTGTAAATAATAAAACAAATGAAAATGGCATGGACAAAAATGATGGGACCGCTAACCTAATACTTTGTTGCACAACCTTTAGAGGCAATCACTGCAATCAAACATTTTCTGTAGCTCTCAATGAGACTTTTGCACCTGTTAACAGGTAGTTTGGCCCACTCTTCCTGAGCAAACTGCTCCAGCTGTCTCAGGTTTGATGGGTGCCTTCTCCAGACTGCAAGTTTCAGCTCTTTCCATAGATGTTCGATAGGATTCAGATCAGGACTCATAGAAGGCCACTTCAGAATCGTCCAATGTTTTGTTCTTATCCATTCTTGGGTGCTTTTAGCTGTGTGTTTTGGGTCATTATCCTGTTGGAGGACCCATGACCTGCGACTGAGACAGAGCTTTCTGACACTGGGCAGTACGTTTCGCTCCAGAATGCCTAGATAGTCTTGAATCTGTGCAGGGCACAATGAAATCTCAAGGCACCCTGTGCCAGGCGCAGCAAAGCAGCCCCAAAACATAACCGAGCCTCCTCTATGTTTCACTGTAGGTATGGTGTTCTTTTCTTTGAAAGCTTCATTTTTTCGTCTGTGAACATAGAGCTGATGTGACTTGCCAAAAAGCTCCAGTTTTGACTCATCTGTCCAAAGGACATTCTCCCAGAAGGATTGTGGCTTGTCAATATGCATTTTAGCAAATTATAGTCTGGCTTTTTTATGTTTTTCTTTCAAAAGTCTTTTCCATGGAGTCCACTTTCGCTCAAAAAGCGACGGATGGTGCTTTCAGAAACTGACGTACCTTCACCTTGGAGTTCAGCTTGTATCTCTTTGGCAGTTATCCTTGGTTCTTTTTCTACCATTCGCACTATCCTTCTGTTCAATCTGGGGTCGATTTTCCTCTTGCGGCCGCGCCCAGGGTGGTTGGCTACAGTTCCATGGACCTTAAACTTCTTAATAATATTTGCAACTGTTGTCACAGGAACATCAAGCTGCTTGGAGATGGTCTTGTAGCCTTTACCTTTACCATGCTTGTCTATTATTTTCTTTCTGATCTCCTCAGACAACTCTCTCCTTTGCTTTCTCTGGTCCATGTTCAGTGTGGTGCACACAATGATACCAAACAGCACAGCGACTACTTTTCTCCATTTAAATAGGCTGAATGACTGATTACAAGATTGGAGACATGTGTGATACTAATTAAAGAAACTAATTAGTTTGAAATATCACTATAATCCAATTCTTTATTATCTTGTCTAAGGGGTACCAACAAATGTGTCCAGGCCATTTTAGAATATCTTTGTAGAATAAGCAATAATTCATCTCTTTTCACAGCTTCTTTGCTTTATTCTATGACATACCAAAGGCATGCAAGTATACATGATAAAATAGCTTTTAATTTCATCACTTTTCAGGAGGAATGAAGCATTATTTCAATGAGCTGTAAGTGTACCAACAAATTTGAGCACGTCTATAATATATATATATATATATATATACAAACAGCCTGTTGTGTCTGTTGCTCGCTTTGCTTGCCCCCGATCACATTAACTGAATTTGTGCAAGATCTGTGCCCCCAAAAGTGCCGCATCTGTTTAGTAGCTGTCACTCCTTAGAATTGTAAAGTTAACAATTCCTTGACTTCTGCCAATCACCAATTACTACCTCATTCTTGACCATCCATTGTATTTGAAAAAAATTAAAAAGTGTGTAACACCGACGGCAAAAATACCTAACAGGTCTAGTATACAGTCACATGTAATGTTGACTTTCAATCCACACCCACTATAGCGCTTCAGTGGCGGTATAGCCTTTCACACAGGCAGTATGACTGTTCAGTGCCGTCTCACCTCGCGAGGTGGTTCAGAGACAGCATAAAATACAGTGGCTCTCAAAAGTATTCACCCCCCTTGGACCTTTCCACATTTTATTGTGTTACAACATGGAATCAAAATGGATTTAATTAGGAGTTTTTGCCACTGATCAACACAAAAAAAAGTCCATAATGTCAAAGTGAAAAATAAAATCTACAAATTGTTCTAAATTAATTACAAATATAAAACAGAAAATAATTGATTGCTTAAGTATTCACTCCCTTTGCTATGACACACCTAAATAAGCTCTGGTGCAACCAATTATCTTTAGAAGTCACATAATTAGTTGAATGTAGTCCACCTGTGTGCAATTAAGGTGTTTCACATGATTTCAGGTTAAATACACCTGTCTCTGGGAGGTCCCACAGTTGGTTAGTACATTTCCTAACAAAAACTACATCATGAAGATGAAGGAACATTCAAAGCAAATCCGGAATAAGGTTCTTCAAAGGCACCAATCAGGGGTAGGATATAAGAACATTTCCAAGGCATTGAATATCCCCCGGGACACAGTAACGTCCAATCTGTCTAGAACAGGCCATCCTCAGAGTACAGGCCATCCTCTGAGTATCCGGGCGAGAAGGGCACTAGTCAGGGAGGCCACCAAGAGGCCTATGGCAACTCTAAAGGAGTTACAGTCTTCCACAGCTGAGCACTGTGCATACAGCAGCCCGGGTGCTTCACAACACTGGCCTTTATGGGAGAGTGGCAAAAAGAAAGCCATTGTTGAAAAAAACTCACCTCAAATCTCAGCTAGAGTTTGCCAGAAGGAATGTGGGAGACTGAGACCAAGTGGAAGAAGATTCTATGGTCTGATGAGACCAAAATAGAGCTTTTTGGCCTCAACGCTAAGCGCTATGTTTGGCGGAAGCCTAACACCGCACATCATCCTGAGAACACCATCCCTACCGTGAAGCATGGTCGTGGCAGCATCATGCTATGGGGATGTTTCTCTGCATCAGGGCCTGGAAAGATCATGAAGATAAAAGGGCAAAATGGATGCAGCAAAAGTACAGAGAAATCCTGGAGGAAAACCTGCTGAAGTCTGCAAGAGACCTGGGACTTGGGAGAAGATTCATCTTCCAGCAGGACAATGACCCCAGACATACAGCCAAAGCCACACTGGAGTGGCTTAAAAACAAAAAGGTCAATGTCCTGGAGTGGCCCAGTCAAAGCCTGGACCTCAATCCAATTGAGAATCTGCAGAAAGAGTTGAAAATTGCTGTTCACCAAAGGTCCCCATCCAACTTGACGGAGCTTGAGCAATTTTGCAAAGAAGAATGGGCAAAAATTGCAGTGTCCAGATGTGCAAAGCTGGTAGAGACACATCCAAATAGACTCATGGCTGTAATTGCTGCCAAAAGGTGCCTCTACCAAATATCGACTCAAGGGGGTGAATACTTATGCCATCAATTATTTTCGGTTTTGTATTTGTAATTAATTTAGAACAATTTGTAGATTTTATTTTTCACCTTGACATTATGGACTTTTTTTGTGTTGATCAGTGGCAAAAACTCCTAATTAAATCCATTTTGATTCCATGTTGTAACACAATAAATTGTGGACAAGTCCAAGGGGGGTGAATACTTTTGAGAGCCATTGTATGACGGTTCTGTGGCAGTACAGGCAATTCACACAGACCTATAAGCCGCTTCAGTGGCGGTTCTGAACCATCATAACTCCTCTGTGTGAAAGTACCTTAAAATCATACAGAGTAGCCATGTCATCCTTTTATCCCTTCTGTTAACTTTACTTCAGATATCACAAGAGGTAGCAATCCAGGGTGACTAGCAACTGAACAAAACAGACAGACTCAGGCCGACAATTCATAAGGGAAAGAGGGACAAACTTGTTTTTGCAGTGATTACAAATCTTATAGTGAGTAAAAATAAATTACACAAAAGAAAAGGTTAGGAGACAGAATTGTTTTATTTATTTATTTTGTTTTATTTCAAAAGGCTCCACTTTATAAACATATTAAGAAATCATGGAGGCATTTAATTACGAGATCATTAAAAGCTGAAAGGCAGACAGGCTGCTGCTCATGTAAATCTGCCTTCTTTCTAGGTACGATATCAGAGCTGTGCTGAAGCCAGCCGAAGGACGGGGGATTACTGTGGGAGGGTATTGAATAATTAGAGTAAAAAAAATAATAAAAGCTTCAGCTTACAAACGTGGGCTTCACACAAGTATTCAACATGCTCTTCACATAGAAAGAAGCTCATCCCACACTGGCTGTGCAGAAAGTACATTCAATCTCTCGTACTAACAAGGAGGGCTGACAAAATGGTTAGTCATCAATTGAGAAAGGGTCAAGATTCTTTCTCTCCTGACAGAGCCAGATAAAAGGTGGCAAGCCAAAGAAGCACCAGGAGGTAGGAAGAGTGCAGTAGAGAGAGAATAAAAGGCTATATGGTACAGGGTTTTAGTAAACGTTCAGGAGATAAAGTATAATTGATATGAAAGCTTAAAAGAACATTCATCATCCATTACAGCCCCCCATTACCGTTTTTGTTATGTCAAACTTTCACAGGTTGCAATAAGCATCTACTTCAGCATGACGCTGCTTTACGGGACTCTCATTTGATCTATAAGCTATTTAGATCAATTGAATACCGCTGCATGTCTAAAAGGGCAGGGAATCCTCTGGCGCTCCTACCCTGATCCCAACCCGAATTCTGGCTACGCGGGTCACAATCCCGCATAGTGTGAAACCACGTTCCCAGTTCGCAAGCTAACCACTTCAGGATGTGGGTCGACGTGCTTTGACCCGGGTCGAGCGAGAAAAAATGCACGATGGGCGTTCGTAGGCAGACGAAGTAAAAAATAGCCATGTCTGCGTGGTTTCACTTGAGACACACCATATGTCAGATTGTATTAGGCATGAAGAAACTTTTGCTGAAATCAACACAGTCCAGGAGCTTGAATGGAAGTGTCCGTAACAAGCACGCCATCTTGAAAGCCTGAACAGATGAAAGGGTGGTCACGTGACCATTGCTGCTTCTGGGGCATTGCGAATGTGCATTGTGTACCTGCTTCTGTCACCCAGGTCGACCCTGCTTCTTCAAAAAACAGTGTGAAATCGCGTAGCCGACCCGCATGACACCAGGTCGCAACCCAGGTAGAGCATGCCGGTGTGAAAGGGGTTTTATATAGACGTGATACTGGCTCCAAGTGGCAAAATCTGACAAGCCACTTTTTTCATAATTTCACAAGAAACAGTTTGTTTGCAGCCATGCTCAAATTATGCTTTTGTTGCTATGTAAATGAAATGGCAGATTACTTAAATAAGCTATCTACAAAATTTAAAGCAGGGAATTGTTTTCCATTTTATATATTTGTTGTAATAATAATAATAATAATAATAATAATAATAATAATAATAATAATAATAATAATAATAATAATAATAATAATATGATTATTATTATTATTATTATTATTATTATTATTGTCACATTAAGCCCAAGTCTAAAGAGCCATTACTCTGTAGTTCAGTCTGCTTTCTGTCCGTAATAGATGCACTGTTTTATCATTATTAGTAACAAAAAACATTAATGCAGCAACACGACCAAGATTTAGTAAATATTAAATACTCCAATTAGGACCTCTGAATCGCAGCAAAAAAAAAAAAAAGCATGTTTTAGTCATCCCAAAATTTGACACAAAGATTGTATTTCATGAGGCCAGCACATGTGCCAACTGCAAGCCATAATTGCCTTTTTAATTTTGCATGTTTGACAGCACTACATTTTGTACACTGTAGTGCAGAGGTTCAATATGTAGCACTGTAGCAGTATGTGGAATCTCTGACAAATAATAATAATAAATAATAATAATAAAGCTGCATCTCCTTCATGTATTCAGTTTCAGCTACGATGGGAAGACAAAAGATGTCGCATGAATCTGTACCTACAAGTGCATCTCGGAAATTTTAATTAACCCTATTATCTTCTTCCCTGTTCTCTCAAGAGCCCCTTGTGTTTAATACCTTAATATACTGGTATCATACACACAAGGTGGTGCACATTGACTGTTAAAAGTTGCAGTGAAACGGAAAACAAATGGACTTTAAACCAAATGAACGTACACATGAAAGGCTTTTGTGCAATTTCACAACTTTGTTACAATCTTGACAGGACCCTCTTGAGGGTTAGACGTGCACTTTGTCCAACAATTAAAAAGATATTTCAGGTCTGTGTATCTAAAGGGTTTCGATCCTGGAACTCAATGAGTCTTAATGTTTGGCAAAAATTCCTGCTTCAAAGCTACAGTGCATATTATTAACATTTTGTGGATCCTATGTACTGTACTGCAGGAGTAACTAATACGGTTTAAATGCTGTAAGCCACTATGCTTGCATTTTTGTGTTCGCTTTGCATTCTTTGTTTTTGTTCGAGTCCTCGGCCGACTGTAGCATTAAAATACATCTTAATCTATGAGTTAATGATAAGCGACATAGCCAGGAGTGCTTTACTGCAGGTTCCCAAAGTGGTGGCTGCAGGATGGTTTCAATATTTTCTCCCAAGTAACCCTGACACCTGACACAGCCATGTTCAATGTATGTATTTCACTTGAATGCTTCTGATGGGTGCTCTGAGGTTATTTAGCACTTTCCACACTACTTTGATGGCAGCTCTATCCTACATTTCAAAATCTTAGATTTCCAGTGCCAGTGCCAATAGTATGTACTATTGGACAACAAAAAAGGGGACAGGAAAGTTTAGGAACCTCTGCTTTACAAGGGCAGCTCTGAAAAATACTCACTAGATAAAAAAATAAAACAGAGAACATCACCAAAAACTCCTTTGGTCTCATGTGGCTAATACTACTCAGTGCAATGATCCATTCAAAGTAAAAGCTACATGCTGCAGCTCAGTCAGACACTGAAAAGCTAGCGAAAAATTGGTTTTGCAAACCCCACTGCGATATATCAAAAATCTTGAAGGAATGGGAACACAAACAAGTAAATGTTACTAAAATGTCATTCTTAGTAAAATGTTCATTTATGTAAATATCTATTTCATTAATCTTATTTTATTCAATAGAGAAATACTTTAAAATAACTCATATTTTCATCAAACCTAAGGTTTCACAGACCCTGATTAGCACCAATCTTGGCCTACCTAATGTTCGTAAGGTACAGGATTAGTGTTAACCAGGGATTGTGAACCACCCCCCTCTGTTTATAATGGAGCTCGGGCAGCTCACACTACTAGTAGCCTTTTACTATCCAATTACTTGTCTCCAGGGTTCAGGAGTAAGATCTGTTTAGGTTCAGCAGGTGAAATGAGACACAGAGGGCATTCATTGATCTGTCCTTTTCGGCAAGTGGGATTCATCAGTGAGGCAAGATTGAAATTGGGCTTTTTAAATTGATCAAGTGTAAAACTGATCAAAGAATTAGTAGGCACAAAATGTAAATCGATATCTGTGATGCAGGAAGTGTTAGGAAGCGCCACTTAGATAATTAAAATAGTCCCCAGTGGATGTCCTTCCAGTACCTTTCTCCAAGATCCAGTTCTGAATTCCTAGAGCCTGCATTCGGCAACTGCATTCAATTACTCGCATTTTAATTGCACTTTCTGCATCGTTTGGTTCACCCTATATATATATATTTTTTTTTTTCTTTTTTATTATGCCCTGTGTCAATGATAACCCACAGCTGCAAAAGTAGTTGGAATCAGTGTTAAATCAGTATAAAAAAATAAACAAATCCAAAACACATGGTTGCAAATTAATGGATCTAAAAGGAAAAATGCTTCTCATCTTTCCTACCCGGTTTCCTCATAAGCAGAGTACACACGTCCCAGAGGAAAATCAGTAGAAGCTCTTTACCAGTTACAGTGACATTTTCAGTGCGACACTGTTCTGTAAAAGAAGCTAATTTACATTTAGTACACTCTGTCTGCTGTCCATGGCATTTTTGAGATTCTTTGTAACTAGGTGAACAATGCAGTTAAGGTGATACATCTACCATTTGTCATGCAGTGTTTAAATGAACCATTAAATCCTGTTACAAAACTGTACATTCTAAAAATTGAATTTAACTTCTTACGGCAGAAAACTAAACTGTTCATGCAATTAAGCAATTTAATGTACTGAAATGAAGTTAGTGGTGCATATCCGAGTTTAGGGAATGGTAAAATATTTAGCAGCAGAAATTGTAAACTGAAGAATGCATACAATTAAACTTGACAACCCAAACCAAGATACATGTACCTTTAATTATTAACTAATCTGTTGCGTTATATTTGGGATTTCGTCTTTAGATTAAACAGTGACTCCTTAATTTACTACAGACAGAATTAACATGTTGGCTAATCTGGAAGTTGATCCAGAAATTGGTCCAAATACCCTCCTTGGTGTGGAGCCGATTTGCTTCACCATTAATTTACTTTATTTACCTTTTCACTGCTCTTTCTATGCTGTAATATAATGTCTGTTTGTGGAAGGAAAAGAATCACAGGTATGGTTTACACCTCTGTTACCTTACTGTATGTTGTTAGCTATAGTCCCTTTAACTGCAAACAAATTCCTCAGGTCAAACAGCAAGTAGCGGGGTTCCGAAAAATACAGCGTTCTACCCTCTCTCATGTTGCTACAACTGTTTAAATAAATGTACCTGTAATTCCTCTTTTCAATGTTAACATCCTGACAGCTTTTTACACTGGGAACTAAAATTTCAAAGCTCTTTTCAAAATGGCTGTTCCGTACCACAGCACGGATCGTTTATGCTGTGTTACCTGTTTGACAATGTGGGAAATAATCATTACACTATCGTGCACTAGAGCGGCCATTTTGAACAGAGCTTTGAAACAGACTTTAAAAGTTAGAAATGTAAAAAGTTGGGAGTATGTTAACAATGAAAATAAATTACAGGTATGTTATTTAAACAGTTGTAGCAACACCTGGGGATGTGTAACACTATATTTTTTGGAAGCTAAAGCAGCCTGTCTCTGTTCTTGCCTATCCTAGAGTACCTACCCAGAGACTGTCACTATTTCTAGACAGTTCCCTTAATGAAGACAGCATGTGACCAAGCTAGAGCCTCCATCGTTGCTGGTCTGGCTTTTGCAAAGGGTAGCAGAACCAGCAACATAACACAGGAAAAAAGCATCATTAGGGTTGAAATCACAGTGTTGTTGAACGTGTGGACTTTGTGTTCATGTATGAAAGTCATAGCTAGTGTGCTTGTAATGCAGCAGAGACCTTTGATATATGCAAAGGTCCAGATGACGCATGATGCGCAATAAGATCAAATGATTAATGAGGCAACTATTCTGTTAAAAAAAATATGTATATAAAAGTGCGATTTAGGGGCTCTCGAGTGGCGCATCCAGTAAAGGCGCTCCACGTGGAGTGCAGGATGCACTCTATAGTCTGGACGTCGCGAGTTCGAATCCAGTGAGCTGAGCCTAAAAATAATTGGCCATTTCCAAATTGTGGAGAAAATAATAAAATTAATTGGCAACGACTAAATTTATATTTTAAAAAAAGGTGATTTACGTGAATCACCTTGCTCTGTATAAATGAACAATTTGGTCAACTACAAGAAGCTATGTAGTGGCAAGTGCGCAATAGACTTCTGCATAGCCATTATAAGAAAGTGCCACGCATCGTTTCACTGTAGAATGAGCATAGTTTTAATAGCAGGTTTGCAGCATAAGAATCGCTAAAACAGAATGGGATTAATACAAATGGAAGCGAGATAAGCAAACCAGTAGCATTAACATATCGAAGCGTTTTGGCGTCAAAATCAGTTTTATTCAGTAATAAGATAATTCCTTCCTATCTCATCTGAAATGTGAAAAACAAGAAAGTGTTCATTTTCCTAGGTGGAACATTGAATGTGTCGCTTTGGAGTTTCTACATTCCCGCTTCATTAAATTAAGCAAAGACACACACACACACACAAGATTACAATTTTAATTGAACAAGTGCGGAGGTTCCAAGCACGAAACCCTAGACTTCACAAATAGACATGCTCAATTGCGCAGAAAATCTGATACCAGTTTAATAACACTTTGTTCTCATTTGAAACAATTCCAGTCCACCTCGAAGGATCAGAGCAGAAAAGTTTAAAAGGACTGCAGTTGCCCCCCAAGATAACTAAATAGCTTTGAGTCATTGACTCTATATTACAATTAATCCTCCTGCACTGGCTCCCACTACCCCAGCTGAGCAGACCTTCATTATAAAAAGAGGGCTTGCATGGTTCTCTCCCCTCTCTCTCTTTCTACCTGCATTACTTCAATTATTCAGAGTCTACATTTCTATAACTTTCATAAAGAATTTTCAAATGCCTCGCCTAAAAGGGTAAGTGGTGTTCACCAGTCACTCTGTGTGGTTCTTTTGTTCCAATATTGATCTATTTAACACATGTTAAATCACCATTGTATCAGAATCTATCCAACATTACCTGTGCCTGTAAAATCCTTAGGCTATATCAAGGCTTCTTTGTGTGCTTCTCAATTCCAAAGAATCAGGGACTATTTCAACTCTGCTGCCCCCACCTGCTGGTCTATCATAATACAGTGCACTCCGTTTATAAGAATCACTGATATAAGAATTAACTGCATATAGTGATCAAAACCACTGGGACAAAATCATTCCTATATTAACCAAATGTAAAATACTCTGCTTGTAAGAATGAAGCAATCCGCTTATAAGAATCATTTCGGGGCAAACTGACTGCATGTAATACGGTACTTGATCAAGTACAATGACGTGTACAGACAATAAACCCGTTTTTGAATTTGATCACATCTCGCGTGATTTGGCACATACGCAGCGATGCAGGAAACACTATTGTTTGTAATCAAACATTACTGCACCACTGCATTGTGCAGGTATGTTTTTTTGTGTTCTCTATTAGTGAACATTTGTTTCCATAAAGTGAATACACATTCATTGAATACATACAGAGTACAGCAGTGTTATTGTGTGATATGCATGTAGAGGGAGTGGGATTGCGACGCGGCGCGGTGAGGAGGGGGGAGATTGCAGAGCTTTGCATCGCAACAGAAAATAAGCCACAGATGCTTAAATGCAGTGGTAGTCCTGACAGTAAAATACTGTACTGTAATGTAATTTTAATTCAAAGGCCATTACATGTAACACAGTACTGCAGTTAAACTAGGCACCCTCACGAGACGATCGCTTCTCAAGTATATTGTAGTAAAATAGGATTCTGCAGCCTTGAGTAAACATAATCGTGATCATATAACAAGTTGCTTACCCACGAGGACTTGTTTTGATTGTTTTGTCCTCAGTGATTGAGCACCATTGCCATCTGTATACTGTACTTAAATTGCTGACAGCACGCTTTTGATAATTGTAATGTGGCAAAGTGGCCGAGGACAGTGTAAATGATCAGGCTGGAGTCTTGGTTTACAGTTTTAAACCGGTGTTGGTTTTATTTTTATTGTACTGCGGTGGCAAAACAACCGCTAATAAAACAAACAAAATAAACCTAGCTCTAGCTGGAGCACTAACTAAACAGTACTTCATGTAGAACAAACACTAGATCTCTTACTCGAGTTTTGGTTTCTTTTTGTTACTTCTGCTTCCTTACGCCTCTATACCCCTGTCACAAAGCTATCAGCTAACCAGTTTCTATCGAAGTTTCATTACCTTTAACAAGCAGTTAACCAATTGACTATTAACCTTAATTCATTAAGGAAAGGCAGCTGTGGATTTTTCGTGGGCGTGCATACATGCTGGAACTCATGACATCTAGTGGTCAACCCATTACACTGCAGCCAGGAAACAAGCTCTTATCATTCTCATACTAAGTTTGATTCTGCACCACAGAAATCATATCGGTCCGCTCATAAGAATCCAAACACCCGGGATGGATGTGATTCTTATAAACGGAGTGCACTATACTATGAAAGAGACAAGTCTACAGCAACTAGGATTAGTTACATGATATTGGAAAGGACAAAAACCATGTGTGGTAATACGGTACACCCTCACCATAACAAACCTTCGGCTATAACGAACCTGGCCCTTGGACCCCAAATGAAAAAACAAATTAAAAAAAAGATAATAAACACACACTGTGAACATCCCGGTCTGCACGCACGGGATGCCACCTCCACAGTGAAGTCAACTCCTTTGTCTTAATAAATACATGCTGTGTAACTATGCCTCCGAAACGAAAATAATAAATAAAATTTTGCAACGAAGCTGGAAACTATATTGATCGTTTGAAAAAAATGGGAGTAAAAACACAGGCATATATATCTCTGTCGTGAATATACGTTGTCAAAAAGCACTCTTTTTGGCTTGTTCAGCAACCATGCGACAAAGCAAAACTGATTAAAGAAAAAACAACAACAAAAAACGAGGATCTGATGAACTTTTCATGTCAGGTTGATTTGGAATAAAAGATCAGTTTGGGATTCTTGCACGTTGGATTAAGACCTGGTGCACTTTGAAACGATTCATGTCAGACTGATTTTGAATAAAAGTTCAGCTTCCATTCAGGGTTTTTGCTTTTTGTACAGCGTTTTAATTCTTTAACGAATAGGATAAAGCAAAGGCAGAATATTGCATACATGAGACGAACGGGTACAGGTAATTCAACTTTTATTCACAATATCATCTCTAACTTGCGCCAACATAGTTTATCGTTCATTTTGATTGTCCTTTCGCTATAACAAACCCCTCAATATAACAAACAAAAGGCTTGGGCCCCCAACAGGTTTGTTACAGCGAGGGTGTACTATAGTTTGATATAATGTACTTCATTTATAAGAGGATCATTCATAACAGAATACAGTACTTATATTTTCTACAAGATTTCAAGACAAAGTATATAGGAGTTGCTGACAATGCATTGTCTTTAATTAAGCAGTGTTGTCTTTTAACCAATTAGTATGCCTCATAGAAGAATCTCGGATCAATAATTTGTCCCTTAGCTCATCCAGGTCTTAGAACTGGGGGCTGATAAGGTAATGTGTGAATCCACACTTCAGATTTTATGACAGATCAGTCCACACTGTTACCAGTTTCGGTATGGGTCTACGATACCATCATTGGACTGCATTTCTAGGTGTGTGGCAATGTGCCCCGCCCCTGTGTGCATTTCTGTGTTGTATGTTGCGTGTGGTGTGTTAATGTTGGTGAATAGAGATGGCTGCACAGGATATAAATGGGTGTGTGCAGCACGAGTTATTTAAAATGTATAATTGTATTTAGGCACAAGGATTGCACATCACTTCACGTGCATTTAAAGTAATTAATATGCGAGCACGAGGTTGCACATAATTAATTCACGTGCTGGGATTCAAGTGAATAATTAATTAGTAATTGAATCCCGGCACAACAGTATATATAGATGCACATTTCATTCACTCGGGGTTGTGTGTTCGGTGAATGGAGAACGGGAGAGAGAGAGAAGGAGAAATAAAAAGATAACAATTGCTATTGCATGCTGGTAGGACCAGCACGATACTTGTTTGTTTATTTAAACTCACCGTGTTTGTGTGTCTGTCCGTCCACCATTTGTTGATGTTAGTCTGTTTTGTTTGTCTATTTATTTTGGCGTAAAGTGCCGTGTCCCGTCTTCTGTTTGCTTAAATCTTTTATTTATAATAAACCGCGCAACAGCGCTTTCATTCATTATTATCACTCGCAGTGCTGTGTGTTCATTTCTGGTCTGAGGTCATCACTAAAGCCAGCCTGTCACAAGGTGGAATCAAAGTCAAATGCAAGGTTTCTCAAGGTTTTTCTCATGTGCAGAGGATCATACAGGCACTGTGTAGTGAAGATGCCAAGCACAGAATAGAACTACATCTTTACTGCTCCCTGGGGAACTCACAGGTCTAAAGAAAATCTATCTTTGCAATGAAAAGGCAACAAACTTGGGTTTCATTTGCCGACCGAACAAAGTTTTGTTTGGTCAATTAATATTTGCCAGTTCAAACCCCTTTCGGCAGGCTGTGTTTCTTCAATTTTTTTTGTAGGCTATAAACACAGGTGTCCAGAAGTTGGCTGTGATGGGATTGACAATCGTGAAGTAACAGTTCTCCATGTAAAGTGTAATCATATTCGGTCAAGCTGCAACAACCAATCAGAACTGATTTTATAATATCCCAGTTTGGCCAGAAGTCATGCAAACGTATGTAAACATGATCTACCACCAATAATTTGAACAAAGGAAAACCCATACCAAAACCCATCACAAATGGATAACCTGTTCTCAAGACAAAATAAAAAATGTGAGACGTACATCTGCTCAGACACCTCCAGTGTCTACACACTAGGATTGCAATCCCAACTGGGGACTATTAAACAAAAATAGAAATATGTGCAAACAAACTTCCTGCTTTTTTTTTTTTTTTTTTTGACTATTACTGCACTCCGGTACTATATACAGTAATTAAAGTTTAAATGAGTATTACACCTCTCTGGCTTGCCCACAGCACCGATGTCATGCCCCCTGAAAGAAGCTGCCAGCTTTTAATCCTCTCTCCAGAAGGCAGGTCACCACAGGAAGGAGTTCCTGCTCATCTACATGCTGTCTCAGGAAACCTGCTTGTGACTGTGGGAATCTCATTATCATCCAGAGAGGTAAATTAATAATTATTATGTAATTATCTTTACTATTTCTTCTCAAATCCACTTTCACCTGATGAAAGGACCTATGGTCTCAAAAGCTTGTATATTTTCAGCTTCTATGTTGAACCAATATGGTTAACAATTTTTATTTGTCATTTTTAAAATGTCACGTCACAAGATACGTTTCCAAAGAGTCACCATTCGAGCGTCCCCTCACGGCTCTCTAAGCTGAAAACATGCACACTACAGGATGGGAAACATTGCTGCTGATGGATCTAGTGATCTACTGCAAGGCTGATAGACTCATCCCATAGATGAGGTTTTAAAGCTGCACAGCCTTTGTTGGTGCCAGCGGCAGGGACAGGTTGATTTGTCAAGCCCTGACTAATGGGACTGTTCCCGACGACCCCAAATGAATGTAACTTTGAGGTGCCAGTCAAATCGGTTATGTGCATTTATTCTGTGCCTTCATTTCTAGCATTTGCCAGCCTCATTTTCTTCTCCAGGGACTTCAGTGAGAATAAATAAGTGAGCTGCTCTCCGGATTTTGACATGCATACAAATAGCAAGGTATCTCCCAGAGCTCCGGCTTTAGCCTGCACTGCAAACATGTGGTTTCAAAACCAATCTAAAACAACTGATTAATGCTCAGTGCTGCACAGCCCTACATACTGTTGAATTATATATATTATATATATATAGGGGGGAGGAAATCAAATTATGTGACTTGGTTAAAAAAAAAAAAAAAAAACATTGGTTAATAAATAACAGTTTGTAGGGTATATCTCAAAACAGAGACTGACAGAAGTAGATTGGAGTAAAATAGAGAAAACATCCACAGAAAAAAGATGGCTGTTTTTTTAAAAATGTAGTACTAGAGGTGCAAAACAATTACATCCCAAAAGTAGACAAATCTAAATCTAAAACAAAATGGCCAAAATGGTTTAATAGATCAATTAAAAAAATTCAGCAAAAAAGGTACTTTACAGAGCATTTAAAAGGGACCAAAAACAAAGTACACAGAAAGAGTACTTGGAACTGCAAACACAAGTCAAAAAGGAAGTTAGAAAGGCCAAGAGAGAGATAGAAATCAATATTGCTAAGGGGGCTAAAACCAATTCCAAAATGTTTTTCCAATATTATAACAGCAAGAGAACATTCAAGAGGAGATTAAATGTCTAAGAGACACAAATGGCAAAATCATAGATGAAGATTAAAAAAGAAAATCGCAAATATATTAAATGATTACTTTTCACAGGTTTTTATAAAGGAGGACACAGACAACATGCCCCACGTCGACCTGTTCCTATCCAATTTTAAATAACTTTAGCATAACAGAGGCAGAAGTGTTAAAGGGACTAGGAGCTCTTAAAATAAACAAATCCCCTGGGCCGGATGAGATCCTCCCAATAGTACTCAAAGAAATGAAAGAAAACTGCTAACCAAGATCATGCAACAGTCTCTTGACACAGGGGTTGTACCGACAGACTGGAAAATAGCAAACGTAATACCGATCCACAAAAAGGGAGACAAAACCGAACCAGGTAACTATAGACCAATAAGCCTGAAAATGGAAAATTACCTATATGGTAACAATATCCTGGGAGACAGTCACCATGGTTTTAGGAAAGGGAGATTGTGTCTAACTAACCTGCTTGACATTTTTGAGGATGTAACATTGACAATGGATGATTGCAAAGCATACGACATGGTTTATTTAGATTTCCAGAAAGCTTTTGACAAAGTCCCACATAAAAGATTAATTCTCAAACTGAACGCAGTAGGGATTCAAGGAAATGCATGCACATGGATTAGGGAGTGGTTAACATGTAGAAAACAGAATGTACTGATTAGAGGAGAAACCTCAAAATGGAGCGAGGTAACCAGTGGTGTATTAGGTCCTCTGCTATTCCTAATCTACATTAATGATTTAGATTCTGGTATAGTAAGAAAACTTGTTAAATTTGCAGATGACACAAAAATAGGAGGAGTGGCAAACACTGTTGCAGCAGCAAAGGTCATTCAAAATGATCTAGACAGCATTCAGAACTGGGCAGACACATGGCAAATGACATTTAATAGAGAAAAGTGTAAAGTAATGCATGCAGGCAATATAAATGTGCATTATAAATATCATATGGGAGATACTGAAATTGAAGAAGGGAACTAGGAAAAAGGCCTAGGAGTTTATGTTGACTCAGAAATGTCTTCATCTAGACAATGTGGGGAAGCTATAAAAAGGCCAACAAGATGCTCGGATATATTGTGAGAAGTTCTGAATTTAAATCAAGGGAAGTAATGTTAAAACTTTATAATGCATTAGTAAGACCTCACCTAGAATACTGTGTTCAGTTCTGGTCACCTCATTACAAAAAGGATATTGCTGCTCTAGAAAAAGTGCAAAGAAGAGCAACCAGAATTATCCTGGGTTTAAAAGGCATGTTGTATGCAGACAGGCTAAAAGAATTGAATCTATTCAACGCAGTGATCTGATTCAAACGCTCAAAATCCTAAAAGGTACAGACAATGTTGACCCGGGGGACTTTTTTGATCTGAAAAAAGAAACAAGGACCAGGGGTCACAAATGGAGATTAGATAAAGTGGCATTCAGAACAGAAAATATGAGGCACTTTTTTACACAGAGAATTGTGAGGGTCTGGAACCAACTCCCCAGTAATGTTGTTGAAGCTGACACCCTGGGATCCTTCAAGAAGCTGCTTGATGAGATTCTGGGATCAATATGCTACTAACAACCAAACGAGCAAGATGGGCTGAATGGCCTCCTCTCGTTTGTAAACTTTATGTTCTTATGTTCTTAAAGGCCCATGGGCCTAAAATATGAAAACATAAGTAAATAAATAAATAAATAAATAAATGGGCCTCTACATAAAGCCATGCTGCTGATTAGATCATTAAAGTACCTCATGTTGTAGTGACTTAATTTACTATACTATAATGTCCTTTCTGTCTAGCAATAAACAACCTTGGCACAGTTTGGTTTTTTTTTTTGTTTGTTTTATTATTATTATTTTGTTTTTAAGTCTTTCATAAATTATCCAAGCTACCAGTTACTAGTTTTCTAACATCAACAATGTTCCTTTCACAAATATTTCACTTTGACATGCACTTTGGGTTAAATATTGCCTAATGTATGTTATGCAGGATAGATCAACAATTTGTTAATTTGGTAAAATGCCTGGTTACATTATTATTAATTTAATGTATTCTCCATATACAAATATTTGGTGATTCCAGGAGTTTAATGCTACAGTATGTGTAGCAGAACTGTAGGGGTATTTTAAACAATGTAACTGTTACTGTTGCACTTTGGCAAGAAGGCAACAGAATTGTAATTAAAAAAAAAAAAATTTAAAAAACCCACACACATTCAAATGTTTTTAAATAAAACTGAACTTGCGTTTCACCTTGCAGTGGACCACGTCAACAAACTTTAAAAGAGAATGTTGGTATGTGTATGGAATACCTGTTTCAGGGGGACAGGCTAGTGGTAACACTTTGTTGTTCCAGCTGTACTTGGTAGAAGACATGTTTGAAAGCCCCTGTAAGACAACAGGAAGCTTTAAACCAGTATGTGATGACAAAAAAAATGATACAGTGCAAAAGTAAACCTCAACAAGAAACAGAGAAGAGTGATATTTCAAACCCGCATGACAGAACTTCATTGCTGAGGTGCGAGCCCTGTAGTAGAATCATCCTTTCTGGCCAGCAATTTTTGCATCACAGCATCTTTGTTCAATTCAATTTAAATACAGTATGTGATCTGGCTTATTTTTATTTTTTTTCCAGTTCTGAGCATTGATATTTATTCTTATTTTATGAGCTGGATTTTAATGGAAACCGCATTTTTACAACTGGCAGTAATACATGGAAAAAGGGTTATCTTACAAGAAGGAACATATTAACACAGAAAAGGGCCCAATTATGAATGCTTCTGCATTCACTGTGGGAAAGATGGGCACCCACTCTCACAGTGCATTTAGCCAAGATTCATACATAATGGAAACAGTGCCTGTTCGATCCAGACTTCATGGCTGTAGTTGCATTTTAAAAATGGGACACAAATTCAAACAGAAGTTAAACCCCACCTGTTCAATTTCCCAGTTTCCATTTCATTCTGCCCAAAACATTGTTACTTTGGAAATGTGGTATTCCCTACAAACTGTAAAATGAGGATATAATTATTCTAACAGTCAGAAGTTTCAACCCCCGTGTGCAATTTTAGAAGCACAGAAGATCTCAAAACTGGACTCCCAAAGCACTTGGGAACAAAAAAAATGCTGTACTTAGTTTACAGAAATACAGTTATTCTTCTTATGTTTTTAAATATGCAACACTTGCTGTACATGTAAGTCTCCACAATGAACAATTACAATACAAAACATAATGGTTACCACAGACTTTCAAATATCAAGAGCCCTCTCAAATATAAATGAAATATCTGACACCAATAGATGTGTTGCACAATTACATTGCACCTCTTTGAGAGATTCAAGTTATAGAAATCAAGACCAAGCTTATTAGCCAACCGAATGTCAAAAGCGTGTCAGTCCCAGAATGCAGCAGTGCTTCTTCTACACCAAAGCCCTTGTGTAATAACTTCCTCCTCCACTGTAAGAGTGTCCCACCTGACACCCCACTCCTATTAGAAAAAGAGAGATCTCATGAGACACCCAGTTTAACAACACACAGGGCCCAATTCAGTTCACTTTTTACCTGGAGGAAATGGCTGGATCAAATTAACACAGTGAGTTCTTTAACATTTCACTCCAGATAAAGTTCTGGGATATGCTCAAGCTAATACAAAGAGAGAGAGAATGTATTTTGTATTTTTTAAATAAAATCACACTTGTAAAGACTTGCATATATTGCCATACTGCAAAAACAAAATTAGAGGAATTAGGAAAAACTAGATGACCTACATTCACTGTATGCAACATTTTAATATATATTACAGATCGTGTCCACATTCCCAGATTCTGATGCGATCAACAACCTGTGATAAAGATGATGCTTAGCTGTTTGATCACAAATAGACACGTGGCTCACTACATACATACATACATACATACATACATACGTATGTACGGCCGCATCTACTATGTCCCCAGCATCCACTAAAGGAATATGCATCCCCAGAGTTAATAAAATGAATCTGCCCTGCAGTAATGAAATCTGCTCTTTATTCAAATTAAAAAAGATGACAAAATCATGCTGCATGAAACAGTAATTTGGTACTGCCTTGTATAGTACATCACAATACAGTAACAATGTTATAAAGATCAACACAATACATAACCATCACACTAATGTAGCTGATATTGTATTAAAAACTGACTACATTTAAAGTTGCAGTTTAAAGTTCCATGTTGGAACAAAATATTACTTCCTTGTTGTGTAGCAAACTACTATACATTACTCTTCTCTGCAGAGCAACAGTAGGATTGATTTTTTTTAAATATGCAAGAGAATTTTACAGTGAGGGCACTGCTTCTTTAATATGTAGTACACTACACTGGCTTTCAATATAAACTGATCCGCACTGTAAATTTCATAATGGAGCAGTCTTGGTATTCCTTTTGCCAACTTGTCTTGGTGATTCAGTGGCCTGGTTGAGTCTTGCAGAAAGAGCTCGGACAGACAGATTAGTGCAGCCAACTTCCTTATGAGCTTTGGGGGATAAGCCCTTTAAAAAGAGGTCAACTCTATCCTCACTCAAGTCACAAGAAGCAGCTGGATACAACCTGGTGTGTGCCTAGTTACTGCAAGGCTTTCAACTAACACTGTGCATCACTGTTTGTCTACACAAAAAACAGCTTTGCAAAAGGCAGCAATGAAAGTATCTGCTGCTTGCAGTCTTTTTAAATGGAATAATAATATTCCACACTCAAAATGCAGCTTTATGCAGCCTTTTATTTTACCATGGGCACATATGTACAGGCCAAGGGTATGACTATTTTCATTTAACTCCTACTCCAAAACATAATAAAATAATACAGTATTACCGACTGTGTCAACTAGAGTTGGGGGAACAAAACGAAGTAATTTTGGAATGTAAACAAACTGGAGAGTCAACAAAGCATGTTTAATTTTATTAAAAACTGCGACGGAGGGGAGGGGGGGGGGGTGTATTTCAATGCCATACTTTTTTTTTATATCTCACCATATGTTCACAACCTAAGGCTTTCACTCTTGCAATCAAATCTATAGGGGGCAAAGATGCTAAAAGCATCAACAACTAAAAAATGCTCAAAACACTTTAGGGTCACAGTACTGGTTTGCACATGTACTGCTGCATCATTTAAAATAAAAAGTATAAAAAAGGCTGTCAAAAGTCTAGACTTAAATAAAATCGTTCAAACAATACAACAAAACAATTCATTTTCTAGTAGGTATTTCTTTGTTTAACAAAATAATGTAAGCATTTAAATTCAATGAAAATAATTAGTTTCTCATTAAATTCATGTTTAGCGTGTAAAGAAATAAATTTAAAAAAAACATGTACAGTACTGAAAGACCCAAACCTGCAATTTTGAAAAACAGCAGTTATTTGGCATGTAAATAGGCTACATGAAATCACGTTCTCAGGAATCCTTGTTTTCCGTGTAGCGTTTTAAATGTCAGAACCCTGTTAAAAAATGTAATACAGAACATTGGCTACGAGGATTAAAGCAGTTTTTACTACTGTATAGCTCCCAGTATCCTGACTTTACAATCAGAGAAAAAGTATACTGCCTAGTGCAACCATTTGTAAGAATTGACTATATATATATATATATATATATATATATATATATATATATATATATATATATATATATATATATATATATATATATTATATATATTATATATATATATATATTATATATATATATATATATATATATATATATATATATATATATATATATATATATATATATATATATATATAATTCATGTGAGGAAATATATTGTGAGAAGTGTTTAATTAAAAATCAAGGGAAGTAATGTTAAAACTTTACAATGCATTAGTAAGACCTCACCTAGAATATTGTGTTCAGTTCTGGTCACCTTGTTACAAAAAGGATATTGCTGCTCTAGAAAGAGTGCAAAGAAGAGCAACCAGAATTATCCTGGGTTTAAAAGGCATGTCGTATGCAGACAGGCTAAAAGAACTGAATCTATTCAGTCTTGAACAAACGCGGTGATCTGATTCAAGCATTCAAAATCCTAAAAGGTATAGTCAATGTTGACCCAGGGGACTTTTTTGACCTGAAAAAAGGGGACCAGGGGTCACAAATAGAGATTAGATAAAGGGGCATTCAGAACAGAAAATAGGAGGCACTTTTTTACACAGAGAATTGTGATGGTCTGGAACCAACTCCCCAGTAATGTTGTTGAAGCTGGCACCCTGGGATCCTTCAAGAAGCTGCTTGATGAGATTCTGGGATCAATAAGCTACTAACAAACAAACGAGCAAGATGGGCTGAATGGCCTCCTCTCCTTTGTAAACTTTCTTATGTTCTTATGTACACAGATGTTTCCTGTAAAATGCTTTCAGAATAACAGAAACACCATTTCGGAATCCACTTTTTCATTTGTGAACCTTTATATTTTGCCTCGGCTTACAACAGTTGATACATTTAAACCTCCAGCTATAGTAGTAGCAGGATGACAACAGAGACCGAGACCCAATGTGACTTCCAGGAGCTTTAGGCTACATTCACACTGGGTCTGTTTCAAACGGACTCGTCTGGTTCGTTTCATTTGAAACAGTGTATCAATGTGTGTGCTGTGCACTGCAAGCAAAGGGACCCAGTTCGTTTGGAAGCGAGCTAAAGTTTCAGTAGCATGTTTGGCTGTGGAAGAAAGCAGGGGAACAAGGAAGAGTGCTTTGCTAATTTAATTAACACATGTGTTGAACGATGTGCAGTAGAAGAGTGCAGTATTCACTTATGCAACACTGCCCTGTCACCTACTGGCATTCATTTGAGAAAAGAATGAATATATATTTTACTGTTTTTTATTATTATTATTATTGTTAGGCTTGGATTTTGATGTCTGACGAAATTTATATCAGAACTTTAGTTTATGGCACTGTTCGTGTAATTAGGGTTACCAGATTAGATTTGCAGAGGGATAAACTGGGAGGTTTTTTTTTTTTTTCAATTCACTGATGCCGTACCAACTCTGAAGCTGTTATTATTATTTTTATTATTTATTTCTTAGCAGACGCCCTTATCCAGGGCGACTTACAATTGTTACAAGATATCACATTATTTTTTGTTGAACTGCAGAGAAGGAGATGGAGTCAACAAGGTTTATGTTGAACTGCAGAGAAGGATGGAGTCAACATGGTTATGTTGAACTGCAGAGAAGGATTTCCTAGCATTGCAAAACCATACACATTTTAAGCACTGTATGAGGTATTTGTTATTCTTAAATTATCCAAAATGCACGATTGTGCACTGTAGGCAAATTGACCATGTAATAAATTTACTATGTAAGGAGCCTGAAGGGTAAAACTGTCAACCCTAATTACAAAAAGTGTGCTTACTGAAAGGATGTTCTATCTCATTTGACTGAAATATAAACTTTTTTTATAAATATCTGAACACATCATTAGAAGTTCTCTTTTTCGGTTTACATATTTCATTCCCCCCAGGTTACCCTTTAGTGCATTCTGTAGGAACTATATGCATATTGCATGTATTTGATTTGAGGAGGTGCTTGCTTTCATTTACAGAACATACAGCATAGTTGTGGATATCATTTGCTGTCACTAGATTGATAAAAAATTAACAGTCATGCAGCGTATTTTCAATATAGAACTAATACCATCCCAGCTCTCCACATTCTAGTACAGAGTATCAGATTGATAGTACTATCATCTAGCTTTCTCTTTCTTATTTATTAATTTTTTGACAAAAAAAACTCCCATTAGCACTTAGCCTTACTAAATCATTTACTGATGTCCCATAATGGTCATTTAAAGTGCAGTCGCTGGTGGTAGGTTGTAATCAGATCTCAAGTATCTGCCCACATACAGCAAGCACTGTTCAGATTCCAGACAGGGGTCTAGAGTCTCAAAATGATTTACTCCAAATCGGCATTATCAGAAAGGCAACAAACACCATTCAAGTTCTAAAATGAATAAGAAACAATGCAAGAGGAGTTACATGTTTTAAGTTAAAAGTATTAGTTGTTGATATCTGGTTCTTGTAATTTCATTCAATTAGGTGTGTTGCTCCAATCTGGAAAAAAAAAAAGTGCTCATGACAATTTGGTGTAAATAGCTTTAAGAATTTAGCCCAGGATGTTGAAAAGAAACTATTAAAATAATAAAGTATCCGATATAAATGTATGTTGCTTCAAATTGAATGCACATAAAACAAATCTTTACCACGTGAATGACAGAAATGTACAAATGAGACACAGTAACATGATATCTTAGTAAATTACAACATGCTTCCCAGTGTGGATTTTGAAAAGTCGGTTCACTGCACCCTTACACGATGATATTGTGGACACAACAACGTTGATGCATAATAACTATGTATCAATGTGGACTCCACAAGTAAACACTCCCAGGTTATGCTTTTGAAAATGAGGGTAGTGAGTTTCCACATAAAAAAAGATCCATATACTGTAGCATGCAGGTTCTATCTAACCTCATTGTAATGCGTATGTAATACACTGTATTGTGGTAAAACGCATATGTTCTGTAAAGAAGCAGTCACCATTAGTCACGGTACCTAGAGTCCAGTAAGATGCTGCATTGCTGCCAATGCATTGTAGGACTGCAAGAAGAATACACATCAATTGTACCAAATTGACACACTGCTGAAAGGACACACTCCCTCTCGGTCTGTTAATGGACAAAGTCAAGTTAGCGATGCAGTTTGAGGTATACTGGAAGGAGTTTGACAATCCTGCATTAATGCCGTTGTAATCAAACAAACCCGTGTCGGGCAACATTACAAATTATTCTGCATTTTATTGACAATTTCTAGACTTACCCTCTATGGATATTACGTGCTCCCGGATCTGGTTCTGCAGAGCCATGTCATCGATCCGCTCGACCAGGTCGTAAATGGCGTATATGTTAGGGTGGACCGACTCAAACCGATGAATCTCACCCCGAATTGCAGCCGCATTGGACAGCACGAACTGCGAGCCGGGTGGACCTGACTGCGGCGCCTGGCCCGATACAGTCCCCGATCCGAACTGTGCTGCACCCGAGCCAGAAATCTGTCCCGATCCGAACTGAGACGGGATGGAAGGAGGCACTGGGACAGGGACGGGAACCGGTACTGTACCGTGGGTGAGGTCCGCCGGCTGTGATTGCTGAGAGAGTCCCGACACCGAAACCGACACTGGAACTGGGACGGCCGACTGGAAATTCATCGTGGTTGGAAGGAAGAAAATGTTTTTAAAAAAAATAAAGAAAATTTAAATGTATAGGCTACTTCAATTAATAACGATCGAGGGAGATTTAAAGCGCCTCTGATTTAGCCAAAGAGCCAAGAGAGGAGGATGAGATTTATTGCAATGTTGAATCTCCTACAACAAAAAGCGGTTCTTGCTCATTATTAAAACTTGGTAGTGGTACATTGTTCTTTCTTATTTTTTCATCGAGTCCTGTGCTTTTTTTTATATTTACTGTAATATTACTTTCCAAATATATACTTCTTCTAAAAGGTACTGGTCATTTTTTTCTTTGTTTATATATTTAATTATCAGCCGTAGACAATGAAAAGGAAAAGCAAAGCGCTCAGTTAGAATGACTCGTTCTCCTGTTGGTGCTGCGCTAAAATAAACTCGCCACCGAATCCGCCTCGAGTCCTAGTAGTCCCTGCCACCCCCTCCTCCGCACGCTGTGAGGTCAGCACGCACGTAATACAGCTTGAGGTGCTTGTTCAGGGAGCTATCATTATAGCTGAGTTTAGTCGTAGACAGGCAGTACTGAACATCTGTTGAATTTTAATACCTATGTATTATATAACAAGATAATTTGGAAGTATGTCAAATAAAAAAGTCAAAAAAATATTTAAAAAATATTAAATTAAAATGAGAAGAGATGCTACGGGAAATTAATTCCAACTCAACTAGGTGGTGGGTCCCCATATCATGCAGTTATGCTTATGGAATTTGTAATGTAGCCTCAAAAGATCATTCTAGCAACACACACACACATACTGTCAAAAATCATTAGGAAGCAAAGAGGGAGATGACGTGCTCAATAAAATGTGACAAGAAAATATACTGGGAAGGGACTGATTGTATGAGAAAAAAAAATCTTCCAAACAGTTTTATTTAACTAAGAAAATAGCTGAGCTTGTTGTAATCCTGAACTTGCTATAAACCCCCCAACCCAGGTAGCATTATGATCCATCCATTCCAGGATGTATGTTCAACTTAATGATATGCCAATAAACTGTGGTACAGTAAGGCCATCGTAAAAACTGAAAACCTGAAGTGGAACAAACTGCTATGCAACAGGAGTCTTGTTTACATACAGTAGACAAAACTGCTTTTGTGGTATGTATTTCAATGTTTTGTGAATAACTCGAACAGCTAAACTGAATTACACTTTTTACGGCTAAGTACATTTACATGAGTTCAGGAGCTGCTTTTCAGTTGTCTACCATAGACCTAGAAGTAAAATCTTGCACCATCTAGTGTTCAAGTTTTCTATTGTATTTGTGGCAATAGTCAGTGCAGCATTAAATTCTGGCGCCGGCAGACATGTTTAACTATTATTATTATTATTATTATTATTATTATTATTATTATTATTATTATTATTATTATTATTTCATTCATTAACAAGCATAGATAATGATAGTTTCTCATTGGGCCTGGACTCTTCACAAAAAAAAAAAAAATAGTGCCAGTTCCAATTTGGTGTAAAGATCTAGATAAAATGTCCCAATGACCTTAGTTTTTCCAGCTGCAGTCTAGAATATGAATGCACCATATAGTCAGACACCCACTTACCCCTTCAAATGCTGATAAGTCTTTGGCAACAGCTCTTGGAGATATACATGCACATCATGTGACACATTGATCTCATGTGCCTAGCATAGCCTCATGTTGATTCTGCTTTATTTTCTAACATTCATCTGGCCTTGCAATAACAATGTAGCATTGCACCTAGGACTAAACTAGGTGCTTCAACAATTTCTCTGGGTGCAATAGGCTATTTTGGATGATAAAGCATGATACTATGGTCTTGCACAAGTGCACTTAATGTACACATTGCTATATAGCATCACAGTGTAATCAGGCAGCATATTTTAATACAATTATCATAAAGAAGGTCCTGGGAGGTAGCCAAATGTGCAGGCGTATGTGTGGAACAGGTTATGAAACACAGTTACTGAAGTAACATCACAGCAGCTGCAATCGACAATAACACAATGCTGATGAACTGACTTCAGAACACACTACAGGAAGTTTACCATATATAGCTATGACAGGAACAGAGTATTGGTTCTTTTTTAAAAAAAGCTATATTAATAATTTCTGGACGGCATCCCTGGTACACTGCCAGACTGCATGCATTTAGCACTACTGCTGTCTTTGAAAAACAATTAAAAGCTTCTGATTAGCATATTTCTTACATAAAACTATGATCAAATTAATGAGTTAGACAAAAAAAATTGTCTATGGACAGCCAGGATTGCACTGATTAGACATGGCAGCAAGCCTGGAAGGAGTCATCAAACATCTGTAATTTGTGCTGCCTTACAAAAATGTGTAATATCTGGCATCACCATGATAACAGGCAACAGGGATATGCAGCGTGTATATATTACTAAATGCTTGACATGGATCCCATTTGCATAACCAGCAAAACAACTAGACAATTAGGGTTAAGTAGAAGCTTTTACGTTACTTTATTATATATTTTAAAGTTTTATATTACCAAATGGTACAACTCTTACATTTGCCTCATGAATAAAAAAAAATTAAATCACATTGCAGTAAAAAAAAAAAAAAAAGATGAATTTAAGATATTTCCATTTCCAATTGAGTATACAAGTTATTTGTTATAGATTCTAGTTTGTGACTATATATAAAATATTGGAGCATAGCTACTACCTAGACTGTGAAATCTTTGAAAACATTTTTTTTTTCCTGCAAGGCAGCAGAGTCTCTGAAAGTGCATCTAATGTATTGAGGAGTTCTGTATATCGAAGAACAATCAGGAATCTACCAGAAGCAGGATATATGCAATCCAAGGTCAATCATTTATAGAAATAAAACAACAGCAATACAAACTTGGGAAGAAATTCAGCAGAAAGGAACAGGGTTAAAATCTTCAATTTTAAAAGCTTCTGAAAATATTTGGATGCCTGGAATTGTAAACAAAGAAAATACTGATGAAGACTTTAGCTGAAATGGTTGTCTATTTGACTCAGAGGTCACGCTTAATTAAAACTTTCATATTTTATGATTTTTGTAAAATGCTGTGGCATTAGCATTGAAGAGAACCCCTGCACATTGCTGTGTTCTGTACTAAAGGGCAATGGTAGCTAGGGGCAGAATGACTACTAATTTGACAGAGTCAAATAGTTGAGGTATAAAGGTTGACTAGGTGGCACTATTTATAAACCATGTATTGCTAATGTCCCGTGATCTATTTTGGTTTATTAATGTTCTAAAATGTCATTTCTATGTTAATGCATTGCAACTGCAACTGCACTTTCTTCTATTTGAACCCGCATGCTTCACATTTACTTAATTAGTCCACTATTCAGGCAGCTAGTGGTATGAGCCAGTAGTAGAATGGTACCACAGCCTTAAAATATTGACATACTGTACCATTGGTAACGCAATAGCATGTACACAATCAGGAACAGTGTGCATTATTTGTTCTAAAAGCATGTCGTGTCCATGTGACAGGGAGACCCTGTCGCTGGTTCTTGGGTTCATGTGTGCCTTTATGGAAGTAGCTGGGACACGCAAGAGGAGACGCGTTGCTGGGGAAGTAATTGAGTGTTATTGAGCAGGTAGACTCGCCTGGCGCTGAGCTGATCAGGAGGTCTGGGCTGGAGGGGCGTGCCCGGGGAGGCTGCGCAGAGCTCAAAAAGCATCTACGCTACAGCTCGAGGCTACTGCATGGCCAACATGTTATGTTGCAGACTCGTATCAACCTGGGAGCTGAAGCTGTGGAGCCGGCCCTAACCCCAGGAACACAAGTCCGTGTGAAGAGACAGAAGTCGCCGTGAGGATGCCGGGACGCCGGGAGCCCAGAAGTAAGTTAGTTTAGGGGAGGTTGATCGCAAACAGTGTATAGAAAGGGTTTGTATAGAGTAGTAGGTTCCTTTTAGTAGGACTAACGCTCGCCTTGTGTGGCAAACTTTTATTTTTAGCTTGGTTTTGTTTTCTTTATTAAATGTGACACTAGGGCTTACCATTGCTGGTACCTTAGTGGCAGCACGTGTTAATTAAATCTGCGCGCCTGTGTCAACATCCAATGCTCTGCGTCTGCCTCATTATTATGCAGTGACGACCCACACACGTGACAGTACACCCCTGTTACTGGTAATGCTGTTATTTGTTAAATGTTTTGCTTGGATTTCTTTAGGTGACAATGCTTCTTCCTATCAGTCAAGTCTTCATTCCAGGGTCTTGAATGAAGAGCACCCAAGGAACTATCAACAGCAAGCAAGGTGGTCACCTTTGATCGTTAGTGTAGTCTATTAAAAAAAAGTGTGGTCACAAAAAAAGCATATGATAGATCCTTGTGAGGCAGGTTTCATTTAAAAACACATTCCACAAATTGACCTAGAAAATTACAGGATGCATTTGTGAAGCCAGTATCAAGGCTTTTGGTATTTATCATCCATAAACCAAAAGGTCAAATTGCTACAATATGCCAGCCTTTTTAGGTCATGTTACATCTTAGCCAAGTAGTGTCCATACTGATAAAGTCTGTATCTCAAACCGTATTTGAGAAATTAGCTGTTGAATGTTTAATTACCTGAGAAGCTGAAAGCCTACAAGTACATTCACATTCCATTTCCAACTTTTGTCATGTTGCATCAGTGTGAGATTATGAAAACTAAACTAAACTTCCTGTCACTCACAGACCATGTACAGAATAGAAAGATGCTTGCTGAATATGAATGATGTGCTACAGATTCTTCCGCAGAATGCTATAACTGAGCAACTGTGCCAGTTTTGTGCTTTTACAGAATAACAAAATAACTGATGTGATGTGATGTGAAAGTGCAACTGACATAGCTGTCTCCACTCATTTGTGTGGTTGTGTTAATTCTAATTACACATATCCAGCGATGATGTCCTCAGCAAACATGAAAACTTCTCAGGCACTGACAAGCGTATTCAAGCATGGTTTGTCAGTCATTGCAAACAATATCTATTTTATATTGGGCATTACTGTAATATGCCACAAGGCACCAACAGACTGAACAAGGGAGATCCTTTATTAGTGAGGAACATGCCACAGAAATATCATTATCACCATTATTCCAAAACATTTCAAATATTTTGAAATATTTTATATATGTGTTACCTTTAGTAAAGCAGATCAAGCAACCAGTATAGAAAAGCTGTAACAAGAGATTCTGTTTTTACATAAGACTGTGTAGAACACTTTGCATACTTCCTATAAAATGCATAATTGTTGTTTCATATAACGATTATTATATTCAATGGCAAAAACTTCATTAAAGTAACGTTAAGGTTCGGTTGCAAAAGTCCAAAAGGTCAGGAAGGTAGCCACGAGCAACCTTAACTCTGCAATCTTATGTGTATGTTTCCCTTCACACTTGACATCACATATGACATCATCAATGACATCGGCAATTACATCACTAAGCACATGACAAATTCTCCCCGAAGACTGGCTATACGGACATAACACTGGGATATCATAGTCCTTGTGATTGGTAACATGTTCAGTAACTGCATTAGCATTCCAACAATGTTTGCTGTCAATGCTTTAACAAACAACAGAATTCCCTGTCTCAGAAATGTGTAATTCATGTTGAGGTATGTAGTGATGAGTATTAGATTTTTGGAAAGGAGTACCTGAAAACAGTATGGGATATACAATATGTAAAACCATACATGTATGTTAACACATTCCATTACAGTTAGTACTGTATGGTATACTGTTGCTACATTTGTGCTGTGGTACATGAAGCAGTGTTTTATGTCTCTTGTAAGCATAACATCCACGCATTACAATCCACCTCTTGTTTATGTACTTCATTGAGTACTGTTACATTTTCACAATGGTGAACTGAAGAAATCTGCAATTGTACCTAAACATTTTAAGGTCATAATTGGCTTCCAGTATATTAGCAAGCATTCATAGTCATACACAGAGAATTGTGAGGGTATGGAACCAACTCCCCAGTAATGTTGTTGAAGCTGACACCCTGGGATCCTTCAAGAAGCTGCTTGATGAGATTCTGGGATCAATAAGCTACTAACAACCAAACGAGCAAGATGGGCTGAATGGCCTCCTCTCGTTTGTAAACTTTCTTATGTTCTTATGTTCCAACTGTAAAGTTGGAAAGGAGGATGGTTAATCACAGTGCAAACATACACATACTGCAGAAAATGCAGTGACTCCTTTTACCACGTGGAACAGTGCAGTTAATACAAGAAAGCCAATGTTGCAGATTCCAGATAAAGAAAATATGGTTTGTATGAATATTGCTGATAGCATTTGGAGAAATATTACTTGTTTAACATTAGTTCTATGGAAGGTCCCTAATTAATTCTATAGCACTACTGTATATTGGTATTACTTAGAACATTGGTGAAATAATTAGCTTGACAGCAAACATTGTTGGAATGCTAATGCAGTTACTGAACATTTACAAAGACTATGATTTCCCGGTGTTATATCTGTATGGCCAGTCTTCGAAGAGAATTTGTCACGTGCTTAGTGATGTCATTGCCGATGTCATTGATGATGTTATATGTGTTGTCAAGTGTGATGGGAAACATACACATAAAGGTGCAGAGTTAAGGTTGCGTGGCTACCTTAACTTGCAATTTCCTAACCTTTTGGACTTTTGCAACCAAACCTTAACGTTACTTTAACAAAGTTTTTGCCATCACAAAACCAACACACAGTTTGGCACAAACTGGAACAATATTAAATCTCTCTTGGCAGGCAGGGGGTGTTCAGTTCAGGTCTGAGATGTGCTCACTCGCTGTGAAGGAGAGCTGTAAGAAGAACATAAGAACATAAGAAAGTTTACAAACGAGAGGAGGCCATTCAGCCCATCTTGCTCGTTTGGTTGTTAGTAGCTTATTGATCCCAGAATCTCATCACAGTGGGGATCTTGTCTGTTTCATTGTGCCCACATTTGATTTTATTGAGAGATTGTATTGATGCGCAAGACAGTATGCTGCTGCTGGTCACTGAAGCAAGGAATCTTAATCTTGTTTGACAACTTTATTTCAGGAAACCAATTTATTCTGACTTTCAGTAAAGGCCTACAGCCATTATTTTGACTGTTTTATTTTACAGTTCCTGTCAAATAACATTGTTTCTAAATTGAATATGTATGTCAGTTTATCCCTATTGCATTCCATTAAGCATTACAGAACCATAAACAAAAGAGTGGGGACATAGTGAAGTGTGATCTTGTCCGATCTCAGTAAGGTCAGGCTGGGTCAGTACTTTCAATGGGGGACCCAGAAATGTGTGGCTCACCAAAGGACACTGTACTGTAAGTTGTATATTCCATGTATGGAGCAGCAAGGGAAAGTTCGACTGTATCTTCAATATAAACGCTCAGGCTTCACAAAGAGTATTGTGGGTTATCACCATTCCTGTAACTTTTTAAAAAAAACTTTCAAACTACACATTGTCCAGCATATTCTCTGATTTCATACAACACATATGTTTTTTAGTACAGTTGTTATTTTGCCCGTCTCCTCTGTCGGTAACATTAACCTTAAGCATTACGTGTTGTCAATGCTTCATTAAGCTCACTCTCTCAGACTGAGCCAAATGGTCCAGATCTAAAAGGGGGGAGGAGCTTAATGAGTGAAATTTATAAAGGTCTTAAAGGGTTATTGTGTTACATGTTCCCATGTGTTGCAACTGTTTAAGTGAAACTACATTTCCCATCACCCTCCTGCTCACATATGTGAGATGGATTTACCAGTGAGCAGGAGGATGATGGGAAATGCAGTTCTGAGAAATACATGAGCAGCCATCTTGGAGCTATCATAAAACCAGCCAGACAGCACTGCCATTTAAAAGTGAAAAAAGTGGTCAACATAACAATTAAAACAATATACACACCTTACTTAAACACTTGTAGCAACACATGTAACACAATAAAAAAGGTCCTTATATACACTTTAAAGGGATCATTACAGAACCAATGTCTCAGCAGGAGACGACATTGTGAGGAGATGTTAAACCAAGGTCCTCTTCCTGCTGTGGACATTAAAGAACCCATTGGCATCTTTGGAACAAGAGCAGGGATGTTAACCCGGGTGAACCGTACAAATCCCAAACTCACACACACACACACACACAGGCAGAACTAAAAGTTAATAACAGTAACAGGAAGCCAGTGGGGTATACTGTATGAAGGATTCTCTCTGGGATAATTACTATAACAATGCCCTGTAATAATTACTTCTCAATTTGTGCAACTCCTCCAGTTTGAAGACATTTCTGACTAGCATGTAAGCCCCTTTGAAGGAAAGGGCATTGTGCGCAGCAGGGGGGATCACTTATCCTTCACAAACTGAATTTAAAAAGCCCTATTCACAAGAGTGCTTTAGCTATTTAATGTAGGGTTATTTATCCATCAACCTGCAGACACACTGGGGTGTATTCGGTAGATCTAAACAGCAATGGATCTAAATACTATCACCACTACGCATGTTTAAAATACAGCTCATATAAAAATCTAATATCTAACTCTGAATGTAAAAATGTGCAAAATAGGGATTTAATGAGAGTTAGGGACTGAAATATCACAGTTACAGAACATAAATAACTTATAGTTACTGTAACTAATTATAGTGGGACACTGGAACCCAGGGAGCAATCAGCTCAACAGAGTGGGCTTTTTCTAATTTAGCAGATGTATAGAATATTCTGCTTGGCCTATACTAAACAAGGCGCATGGCGAGGTGCTCCTGAAACCTTCTGAACACAGTAATTTAAAAGAAGCTTTTTACAAAGGAGTAAGTAGTTCTGAAAAATATAGTGTTATACGTCCCTGTATGTTGCTACAACTGTTTAAATAACGTACCGGTACCTTTTCTTTTCATTGTTAACATGGTGACAACTTTTTAAACTTATAACTTTAAAATCTGTTTCAAAACTCTTTTCAAAATGGCCGCTCTAGTGCACTGTGGTTTGAAATCGAGGGGCGGGGGGGGGGGGGGGTTCAAAAGGTCGTAAATGATAACTCCAGTGTTAATCAACAAATTGGTATGTAACATTGATTTGGGCATTTTCAAAAAGTCGTAATGCCTATTTCATTATTAAATAATCGTGCTAATGTGATTTCCGAAATTATGTTGATTTACGAAATAATGTTAATATCTTAACGAGCCGTGCTTCTTGAGACTATTTCTTTTGTTTGCGTGGGAATTTAAAAGGAAATCCGTGTTAATTGTCATAATTTATCAGAGTTAATTTGCACTTGGAAAAGGGGGGTTTTGATTAACAAAAAAGTATATAACTCACCTGTATTTAAGTTACTTGGTGTTAAAAAAAACAGAATAAACAAACTACAGTATGGCTTTGCTGGGAGGGGCAGCAGTAGCAGCAAATGTAATTTTAGAGCTTGAGTGCGAGTCTGAGATTGACAGACCCCAGCTGTGACACCGACGATGCAGACAGTGTGCAGGACCAAGGTTAATTTCTTAGATTTACCAGATGACAATCTAAAAATTCGATTGCATCTGAATAGGGCAGCTATGTTGACCTCTGTCAGACTCTGAAAAGGGGCCATGCCGTACCCCCACATATGAAGGTGTCGGCAGCATTGCCCTTCGATGTCTCTGGGTCATTTCTAAGGGTCACAGGTGACTTGATAAAGAGGGTTAACAGTTATATCAGTATCTCACTTAATCAGGAGCAGCTACAAAATATTAAAAGGGAGTTTTATGACATTGCTGGATTTCCCAGAGTAATGGGAGCCATCGATTGCACACACGTTGCACTCAAATCACTGCAACACCATGCATATACATATGTGAACAGGAAGGGGTTCTATTCACTAAACGTTCAGGTGATTTGTGATGCATCCTATAACATCTGGAACGCATGTGCAGATTTCCCTGGCTCCTGTCATGACTCTTACATTTTGACACAATCCTCTGTGTTTAATCATTTCAGACCCAATACACCAGATGGCATGTTAGTAGGTCAGTATTAAGACTACCTAGAAAATGCAGTATTTGTAGTTATGCAGATAGTTCAGCCTTTTCTATAGTTGTGGTTATGAGTGAGATTTATTTAACTTTAACCATTTGTAACCTTACGGAAATTATATACCGTTATTTACACCCAGTGTAATGTTACTACCCATAAATTATCAATGCAACTGTAGCCTGATCTGAACTCTGAATACACACATTATATGACAGCTGACCTCTACTGTAGATTTTATTTGAATTATACAAATAAAAACCTAAGAGTAAATAATAAAATCTTGATATAGAAAACGTCATATTAGATATTACAATAAAGTTTCCTTAGGTGTTTGCGGATTTGCAATGTGTCATTGGCTTTTAACACCTGTGTCTAACCCACACAAGAACGAAGAACAGGCGTACAAGGACAAACAGTGATGCACTAGGAATGTGAAAGAGCGGACCTTTGGTTTACTTAAAATTAGGTTTCAGTGCCTCGACAAATCAGGTGGTGTGGTTCAATGCGACCCACAAACCTTGGATCTTTGTAGCGTGCTGTATCCATGAGGAAGCACCTCATCTTGAACCATTGGAATATTTTTTTCTTTTTAACCAAAAAAGATTGCAAAATGCACATTAAAAGAATTGTATATATTAAGCTGTCACAAAATATCCCCCCGAATGAATGAGGGGAAATGACTAGTGGGACTGAAGTGTTGTTTTTTTGTTGATTTTTTTTATCCATGCCGTCCGATTTTTACCCACATGCCAGATAATCATAAAATCAGCATTTTATATGTGAAGTGTTCTAAATAAATGTACATTCTGGATGACAAAATGCACTATTTTAAATGAAGTTTACAAATCATACACAAAATAGATTTTTATTTCCATTTGGCTGCTGTTCGCTGGTGGGAGAGTCGTCTCCCTGTACGCTAGTAGTTTCCATAACAGCGAATTATGCTTCCAATTATTTTTCTTGATCTCGTTAACATACATTTTGATTAACGAGTCCCCCTTATCTGAGACAGGAAGTGATGTACGTGACCTGCGACAATTAAACTTTTTAATGAGAAATTAGTTCATTAACAACCTCATCGACTCAATTTCAAGCATTAACAAATTGATTTAATTAACAAATTCCGTTTGAAAATCACTTGCTACTAAAGCTGTCGTTACTATACCGCGAGTTTGATACAATAACGTTGATGTTTGAAAATCCCCCTCACGTCCTCTAAATCACTGCAGGAAGAGCAATAAAAAAATAAAAAAATTAAAGAAAAACATACAAACGAGTGCTCTGGCTTTTCTGTTCCGTACCAAATCATGGATCATTATTGCTGGGTTACTTGTTTGACAATGTGGGCAATAATCCTTACACTATCAGTGCACTAGAGCGGCCATTTTGAAAAGAGCTTTGAAACAGACTTTAAAGTTATAAGTGTAAACAGTTTTCATAATGTTAACAATGAAAAGAAAAATGACAGGAGCGTTATTTAAACAGTTGTAGCAACACCTGGGGGTCGTGTAACGTTATATTTTTTCAGAACCTTGAAGCTCCTGTCACTGTTTTCTCTGTGTTGATTTTTCACACTTCTACTTTTTGATTCTAGTATTAGTTTGGTTATTTATACAATTGTTTGTATGTTTACACCTAATCACAATTACCAGATTGATGTGCATTGGAGGACTTTACATTTCTAAATAAACCAGCCATTGATGGCGTTTTAAACCCTACTACATCTCTGTTTGCATTTATTTGCAATAAACATTAGTAATATACAGCATCCTGGTGACCATTTAAAACTCATAAGTTCAAAGCACCCTGCCTATTCAGCTCTCAAACATGCCTTCTCTCTAAGTACATCAAAACCACTAACCAAGTCCCTGAGTGGCTCCCCCAGTAGAGGCGCAGTCAGTGTCAGGCGCGCCTGTGGGTTAGGGAGGGAAAACTGGCAGGGACTGTTTCTCCTCATCGCTCTACAGCACACCGTGCTGGCCAGGCTCCCAGTAAGCTCAGAACAGACACCTGCAGGGCTGGCCTTTGTCCTGCAGAGGTCAGTAACTCGCTAACATCCGCTCTCAAGTTCCTGGGTGAAAAAGGAAGCTAGCTTGGTTGTGGGATCGGAGGACGTCCACTGAATCTTCGGGTCTCCTGAGCCATGTGGGGAATTGCTGTGGTGAGGAGAAAAGCTATTGGGCATTCCAAATTGGGAGAAAATGGGGGGGGGGTAGTGGTTAGGGCTCTGGACTCTTGACCGGAGGGTTGTGGGTTCAATCCCCAGTGGGGGACACTGCTGTTGTACCCTTGAGCAAGGTACTTTACCTAGATTGCTCCAGTAAAAACCCAACTGTATAAATGGGTAATTGTATGTAAAAATAATGTGATATCTGTATAATGTGAAATAATGTATAATGTGATATCTTGTAACAATTGTAAGTCGCCCTGGATAAGGGCGTCTGCTAAGAAATAAATAATAATAATACTAACTTAATAAAAATAAATAAATTAAAAAGAAAACATCCTATCTCTGTGCAACATTCTGCCCCCCTCCCCCGTGGATGTAAGAAATATGTAAGAAATATATATATATATATAGATTTGTAGCTAGTTGCTTTTGACAACAAACCTCGCCAAATCAGCCCTTAAAGTCACTAGATTTGGCGAAAAATTCGCTAAATTGGCAACAATGCTTGAAGGCTCAGAAAAAAATATTTGATTTCCGCAAGGCTTATTATTGTCTTGTCAAAACAAGGAAAAGAGATCGCTTCATTGGTGTCCAGGCACTGAAATTAGAGTGGTTGTTGCCATTTAAGCATTTTCATAACACATCGGTAAAGATTCTTTAATTCTTTAAAGTTAATTCTTAAGTCAAGGATCTGTCTAGAAAAAAGTACCGGAGGATTTGTTGTCAAACACAGCATATATATATATATATATATATATATATATATATATATATATAAATAATAGTAGATGCTGTGTTTGACAACAATAAAACCTTTTTTAGCTCAAAGTTCAGAACATTTTGTAAAATGTTCTCTAGATGGAAGTTTTGTAATCAATATTTGTGAAGCTCATACAGTTTCACAAAATTAATTTAAGAACTAGTCTGTTATGCTGTTAGAATGATTAAAATGTGATATTTTCTGCTGCAGAGCCATCAGCTGTATTCAAATGATGTATAAAAACTTGACAAAACTTTGATCGTAAGTACTTATGTCACCCCTACCCTTGGTGGGTGGACTATACAGGGAAACCCAGGTAAGTATATGGTAATATGATATTAACCATATTTTCTTTCTCTTTTCCTTTACACAGGTAGTTTTTAGATTCCGATGGACCACCCCAGACCACAACAGATGTACAGCAACCACAAGAACAGTAAGTAGGTATTTCAAAGATGTTATTACACATACAAGACATAGGTAATACCATCCAAATATACAATTATTGCATAACAATAAAAACTCATCTGAAGAGCTCTAACCTCTACGGCTCTATTGTTAGCTATTCCACGATCCAACTTAATCCGTGACGCATAGCCTCACTTCATCCTATATAATAAAATAACTTACATGGATAGCACAACAATAATAATAGTATAGAAAAGATGCACTAGTACATGGGGGCCTAATAACAGCAGGATGAACACTCAATTGCAGCAATAATAATCACATGAACCATGATATAGTTACGTGAGCATGGGGGCCACGGCCCTTTTCAAAAGATAATGGTAATTGGAACACTGGATTCCACTTGTAAAGGCTTTAGCTATCACAAAACAACTGTCCTGATCCTGTGCGCTCAAGCTCCCTCCTGATGTCGCTATGGCTCCTGATCAGCTCTCCCGCTCCACTTCTGCTCGTCCTCGGCTACGTTGCTGGGAGGAGAAACAAAAAGAAAATGCAGCCGAGTACCCCGCTGGTCATTGGCCCCAATTGTACACTGGTCTCTCCCCCCACCCCAGTTGGTTGGGTTGGCCTCAACGTGTTACCTGCACGAGGCCTGACCCTAGTTCCGGTACTTAACTTTGGCTAGAGTGGGGTAGACATTCGGGTATCTCCTCTACATTGGGGCCCTCGGTCTCAGGTCGCTGGTGCTTCCTCCGTATTCTCCCAGTAGCTCAGGGGTCTCTCTGGGTCATGGCAGTAGTGTGGGAGAGGTCGAGCTGCATTCCAGTTGTGATCTCAAAAACAACAACAACAGTCCTTTATAATTCCCTCAGCCACTGTCGTTCACTGGGTTCAACTTTCTCCTCCTTTCTCTTACTCTCTTTGAGAATGATATTCCCTTTTCCCACAAACCCCCACAGTCACATGAATTAGTCAACAAGGATTGTTAGCTTGAAGCAATAAGTAGGTTCAAAGTACTTTCCTTAGTTCTCTATCCCATTTATGAATTGTCGAGTACTTATTTACTGATTCCCATGCATTGTTAATGTTCCAGTCGTGAACCCCACAGTAATGTAGTTCTAAAAACAAGTGTTGTTTAACTTGAAGTAATCCTTCAATTTAAGTAATCATCCAATTTAAAGTGCAACATTTCAATTAACTAATAATGAGTGCAACAAATAAAGAAAAACTCTTCTACAGAAATTTGTCACTTGTGACTCTTTGATAGACAGAGCAGAAGAACAGATTAAACAGGTGTTTTTATACAGTAAATGCTTCCATGAGAATTATAGATATTTCTTTTAAAAACTGTTACAGACTATAATAAACATAGTATTAATGTGTATTAGGGCAGGGACTTTAGATAAGACCCTTACATGAGGCGTAATTTTCCCCAGTGTATTACTGCATGCTATACTGTGCGCGAGTTATTTCACTGTCTAAGAAGGGGTGTTCTTAATACAGCGAACTTGAACCAACCCTTAACAATGCGTCTGACATCTGCAATAAGCAGATACTTGTAACAGTATATTTAGAGCTCTCATACCCATTTCTTTATTTTCAATTTCAACAAAAGTCTGAGACATTACAATAATGGAGAAATAAAAAGAAACAGTTGCATAGAGCATTGAAATACAGGGTCTTAGCTGAGCTTATAACTGGAGATGTGATGTGCCCTGAAACATACCTCTAAAAACCGCATGCAGAAATAGCTCACTGACAAAGGGGAAAGCTTGACCACATGTATAAAAGAGAAGCAGGTGGCAGCTCCTCAATTCAGCACAGAACTCAAAAACACCAGGTCCTTGTGCTCCTAGGCCTGTTAACTGTGATAGCTTTAGTATTCAGTTTCCATGGTGATAGTTGTATTGCAGTTTTAGTTTTATTTACACTTTATTTCAAGAAATATACAATTGTAATCATCATGTTCATACTATACGTAAGGACGTGCACAAATATATGCCTGCCTACATCCTATTAACCACAGCAGGATTTTACATCAGTGTGAAATCATCCTGGATTGCATCCCCCACATATTTGTGGTAATCCCAGGATTACCTCTTTCAGACAATTCTTCTGATAGGCAAATGTGAACAATGACACTTGTTTTTTAAATTCACACTTACACCTGAAGAAGCGACTTTTGAGGCCTTGTAGTGTTTGAAGACATCCCAGTTAATTGAGTAAACAATATCAACTCAAGTCTTCTTATTCCTAAAAGCAAGTGGTTTATCCAACCTCAATATATTTCCCTGGTATGCCAACAATAATGTTTACGAAAGGAAAGAAATATCCAAAAGCATTATTTAGTTACAATTTAAAAAATAGAAAAATATGCTTGTGATTAAAAGGCTTGTGTTTGTATGAATCTAATTGTATGATGGAATATTAATAATAAGCGTTTCTGTTTTTTCTTTTTTTGTGGCTCTGCTCCTCCCCACCCATTATTGACTCCCAGTAAAGGTGGTAATGAACCCATTAAAACTGGAGGCCTCGGAGGGAGTCTAACAGGCAGAATAACACCAACTGCTTTCTGCTCTACCAGTCACATTTCATTATTTAAAGGCATTTTGCCTAAATGGATTTAGTTGCCATTATTTTAGAAGCCACCAAATTTCGGTTTAAATGTGCAGTTGAAATCTTTTGCTCTGTTACACCAAGCAAAAAATGAACAGATAAATTAATAAAGCCATTAGAGTGCAACATTAGAGTGCAACATATAAATAACCAGACTAATGGGGGTGTAAGCAGTCTGGTTTGCTGATTTTCTGACTACCTGTCACAAAGACGGCCAGAGTGGGTGGCGTCAGACCAGAGAGGAATACACAGACAGAGACGGTGGTGATGATGAGCTGAGTGCAATGGCTGCACTCAGCGTTTAATAACAAATAAAAGGTTTTAAACAGTACACAAAACAGGACACGGCACTTGCGCCAAAATAAACAGACATACAAAACGACTAAACACTAAACAGACGGTGCAGGACAGACGAACAAACACGGTGAGTGAAAACACTTATCTTTACGCTTTTGCTTTCTTTTACTTTCTCCTTCTCTCTCTCCCGTTCTCCACTCACCGAACACCAACCCCGAGTGACAGAAACGTGCATCTATATATACTGTTGTGCTGGGATTCAATTACTAATTAATTACTCACTTGAATCCCAGCACGTGAATTCATTACGTGAAACCCCGTGTTCACATATTATATTTTAAATGCACGTGCGTGATGTGCAATCCCGTGCCTAAATACAAATATACAATTTAAACACACGTGAAACACAGACCCGTTTATATCCCGTGTACCAATCTATACACCAACATTAACATACGCACGCATATATACAACACAGAACACACAAATGCACACAGGGGCGGGGCACTTCGCCACACTACCGTATTCCTTTGAAAAAGAGAAGCTTTTACAATTTTTGCGTTTTGTTATTGGGCATCGTTTTAACAAACAGTACCAGCTTGGACAGATCAGAAATGCTGATCATACCCCCGTAATTGAGGTTGTATCTTTGTAAATGCATCTCTATTTGATATTTTCTTTTTTCCTTATATTGAGGGTTGGAAATTTGGGCTGCATCTTAAATTCAAGGCCATCTTAAATTCAAATGAATAAGATAATTGATTCACACAATCTGAAAACTAATGCAAGCATCTAGCTTTGCCTGCTTTCAAAGCACAACACACTGTAGTCTGCAAAACCTAAACTAACATCTAAAGGTTGGTTCATAATTCAGTCTTGCGGAAGACGGTCATGTGACACAACCAGCTAGAGTTAAGAAAATTTAAACTGTCTACCAGATATCCATGGATCACTAGACAGTCACATGACAAGAGAGGCTAGAAATGGCCTTTAGAGACGATTGCACAAGTATAAACCACTCTTTATTTATGGTTTATTGGGACAAGGTACTACCAATCTGGGTACTCGACCCTATACTGTATCGGTAACTGATAATCACTTGAATAAGGTTGACTGTGGATAGATCTCAATACTGTTCTGCTGCCAATACATTTCTAAACCCGATCTTGTCACTGTAATATTAATGTCACATACATACTGGAAAGTTTGAAATAAGAAATCACACGATTATATCCCCCCTGAGTTCATGATTCGCCCCAATCACACTACACTACCCTTACAAGGCGCAGATGTTAGGCAGCACCTCTTAAAGGCACCCACATTCAACCAACAAACTATGCAAACATTCTATAAACAATGGTGGTGGCCAAGCCAATTTAATGAAAAGAAAAACAATACCTCAAGCCATGTCAACGTGAAGCTTTGGAAAGTTTACCAGAGGGATGAGGTGTGATGGTATTGCTGCCAACAGCCTACAGGAAGTGTTCATTTGGAAGATTTTTGTTCTTGTTTGACACATTCTTTGAGACACAGCTTTCTTCTACAGGCTCTTACAGGAATTAAAAAATAAAAACTTAAATGTAACTAAAAGACTATTCCAATAAATGTCAGATACATTCTTGGCAGCAATTGTTTCCAGTTGTTTCCTTCTTTGTCACCGTTGTACTGCTTTCAGACAGTAAATTAATGTACCGTTTATAAATTCAATGTTAGTGATGAAAAAAAAAAAAAAGAAATATTTGAGAGATGAACCAAGTGTTTTAACCAGAGCTCCCATGGGCTGTAATCATATTTTAATAGCCTTGCTCTACTTACTGCAGTAATGCTCATTGTTCAACATGTTAGAATCAGAAATCAAAAATGTACTTCTAATGGGCTTCTTTGACTTATATAATACACTGCCATAATACCCATTGCTCTGCTTCTGGCTTATGAGATTTGGTACAAAATATTGCTGTTTGAACCGAACGCAAGACATGATTTTTTGTTAAACGACATATTGCATGGATGTATAATGGCGAAGAGTACAATATTGCACACACTGAATGCAACTTGAAAGCTGGAACAGCCAAGAGCTCTGCATCAGAAGACCTCAAATGAAGATACAACCAGAAGCATGACTAGTGCCAGAACCAGAAGTAGCCAATTAGGAGTGGACTTCATACAATATATAGGATGAATAGTTACTTTATGAAACTTTTTGTTATTAGAAAACAATTGAGTGCAAACAGCCAATCAGCTTCCAGATCTAGCGAGCTTCTATTTTGCATAGAATGCCCACTGGAATGTTGAAGTGCTTAACTGTGAATAAAATTTGACATCAATCCGCGTATAAATATCGGCTTTTTCCCTTAACATTCTAAATCTACAACTAATCTGATAACATAAAAAGCTACTTAAACATACTTTCTGACGCTAGTCTAGAGACAAGCGAAATCATGTCTGTGACAGGACACCATAAAGAAGGCTCAATTCGCAGCTACTGGACAGGAAATCAACAGGAAAGACACGATTGGTCCACAATTCTGTCATCAGCTGGATCCAAACAACACCCTCCCTCAAAACCAGCCAGTCAAACTGCCAACCCTGCTTCAGATCTTTCCGCACCAGCCATTCCATTCCCTGCCTGCTTGAATGACGCCCCGCAATTGTACATGTCCAGATAAATATGTTAGCCAAATAATAACGTTTTCTCTACGTGTATGTCGTTTTTTTCTGCTCTAATTATGTTAGGGACTATTTTCATCAGCGGAAAGTTACCCGGCGAAATATCAGAAGGTTCAATGTAAGTTTTTTTTAAAGAGAAAATAAAGAAATAAATTGTTTTCTAATAGCAATAGAGCCCTCTCGATGCGTGCTCTACCGTGTGGTAGATGACCTTGACTTTCGTTAGCGACCTCGCCTACGGCTCGGGACGCGTAACTCCAGTCCCGGTCATCTAGCACACGGTAGAGCCCGCATTGACGGGCTCTATCACTTAATTAGTGAACTGTTGCAAAGTGGTCTGTAGTGCACAGGTGAAGTGGTGATGAAGTCATTAGAAACATCAGTCCAACAACAGTTCAAGTGAGGAAAACAAAGCTTTATTAATTGCTTTAAATAATAACACAGACTATACACAACTATGTGTAAAGTCAGTAAAACCACGGGGCTCAGTCCCAAAATAATAATTTTAAACATACTCACAATCACAATTCCAATAGTGAGTGCTCCTTGGTGCAAGTGGTGAATTATATAGCAACAGTGAAATAGTAGTGTAGTGTAGTCCGGGTTAGATGCTGGCTGATTAGTGACAGCTCCCGGATTTCAGTCTTCCATTAATTATAAAAGGTGACAATGATTAGACAGACAGATACAATGCAAAACACTCAGTTTCCTTTTTACTCCTCTCTGTCGTTTCCGTAACCATAACAGAGAAACAGATCGCTCGGCCACATCCCCTAATATACCTTCAGTCACGCCCCCTTTGGTAGCGAGTGCAATCACGTCTCCTCCAATCCATGACTGACACATCGTCTACTGCAGTATGATGCTGACTTCTAGTGCTGTGGCTTCGCCCCCTTTTTGGGTGGCCGACTTCCGACTGACCCTGGAATGCACTGTCAAACCATCCAGTCCGAGGCACACTTCCTGTTATACCATATCCTCACAGGTCAGGAGGGAGATTGTTGACTCAGATTCATTTGCTCTCTATCACATGCACATTATATAACTTTTTAGATTATTGTACATCTTATTAACTAAGTAGCTATCAAAAAACTCTTCAATTGCTCTCTTCAAAATGTACCTTAATGTGTGATCTGTACCTGATTATAACTACTTTTTATTCCCAGATATAAATTTGAAAGCTGCCTCTTTATTTACAGTTTTAACCTCTTGCATTTAATTTCTGCATTGCTTGCTAACTTGATTTTTGTATTAAATTAGTCTGAGAACTCAAATGGAATGAATTCCTTTGGAGGATGCACTCTTGAAACAAAAATGGGATTTAATATCATCCCAGTATTTAGATCAATCAAATTACACTTTTAAGTTAAAATATTTAAAAAAGTTGCTGCTGCAAATCAGGATTTGGCATCTAAGAAAAAAATATATATCTGAGAAGACTAGAACAAGTTAAGCGCTTGATAAGCACGATTTACAGAACAACTTGGCGCAGGTATGAAATATCACAGTTATCTTAAATGCTGAGCGAATGCTTTCGCTCAGCATTTAATAAACAGAACAGAAAATAAAAGGTTGGAACAGACAAAACACAGGGCACGGCACTTGAGGCCAAAATAAATAGACGAACAAAACGGACTAGACAGACAAACAAACACGGTGAGCAGATATTTTAACTATTCACTTTTATATAATTCACAGTTACCTCCGTCTCCAATCCCGTTCTCCACTCACCGAACACCCAACCTTGAGTGAAAGAAACGTGCATCTATATTATACTGTTGTGCTGGGATTCAATTACTAATTAATTATTCACTTGAATCCCAGCACGTGAATTAATTCTGTGCAACCCCGTGCTCACATATTACATTTAACCAGCACGTGAAGTGATTTGTGCCCTCCTCGTGCCTAAATACAAATCTACACTTTTTAAATCACACGTGAAACACAGACCCGTTTATATCCCGTGTACCAATCTATACACCAACATTAACACACGCACGCAACATACAACACATAATATGCACACAGGGGCGGGGCACATTGCCACAAGCATCTATAGAGATTATTTTTGTTATATGATGTATTTCTTACATCAACTAGGAGCTGCAGGGGGCTAGGTTAATGGTTAGAATGGCTTTTGTGTACCAGCTGTAATTAGAGAGATATGTTTGAGAGCTCTGTAGTAGAGGGGTGCTTTGGGTGCTTTTCCTTTCTGGGTTTTAATACGTCTCTGAAAAGTAAATAATCAATAACTAGGACCAAAAATGTGAATACAGTAATCAATCTGAAGCACCCTCAAGCAACATTCTAAAATGGGAGAAAAATAATAATGGACGCACTGCATTGAACATTAAACAAATACCACAACAACAACCTTGGTCGTGACTGTGGATCGAACCCTGTGCTTCAGGTTCAGAGACCAACACCCTGCCAAAAGAGCCAGACAATACAACCCTATATCTCTAGAGTTCTTCATATTATATAACTGAAATCACAAGGTTTGGCTTGATGATTAAGGCACACATTAGCTTCTAAGCATACGCAGAAGAGATACCTGTCTGGTAAGCCTATAAATCAGCATGTATTAACTGTGATTTGTTTTCAGATAACTGAGTGGTAGGCCAAATGCTGTTTGTCAGCAGCTGTTTGATTAAATATAAGATAGGTGTATCATAAGCTGTGTATCATTAAATTGTATCAAATTGGCTCTAAACGGCTTTATTTCACTAAGGGAAAATCTTTATTATAAAATGTCACTTCCTGTGCAGAAGGTATTATGTGAAGTGTTCATAGCAATAGTAAGTTACAGTACAGTATACCCATTATACCAGAAATACGTGTTTATTCAGAAAGGAGCAACCAAATACTGTTTTTCTCTCCCAAAATGATTTTGGTTTTAAGATAGAAAACAGAATTCAGCTGATACGGAATGCAGTGTAATGCTTTTTTGAGGATTACATGTTAAAAGATTCTTTTATACAAGCTAGTTGACGGCCTACATTTTAGTTGTCATGGAAACCAAATCCAATTGGTAAATGAAAGTAGGTTTGTTCTTTTGAAATGCCTGGATATTTGTATTCCAGCCTTTCAGAGGTATTGATATAAGTTGAGAACCGGAAGTTGTTTTCTTGTTTATACCAGCATTGTCCCAGTAATCTCCATGTTTCACTCTGATGACAACAAACAATCAGCTAACTGTCAGTATTCAAAAAACCAATGAACATGTTTTTTTAAAAAAGAAAAGATATGCTGTATAAAAGTTCCTTTCACAGTAATTGTTGTGAAGCCCCTCTTTTATCATCAAAAAGTGTCGGACATTTGTTAACGTTCTCTGGCACCCATCCACCTTGTGATTGATTAATGCTGGCCTTCATGTTCAGATACAAGCACAGCTGCTTCTCAACATGAAAGATAACTGGGTTTTCCACTCTTCAAACAGCAGTCATACCGCTAGTGTGGGTGTTCACTCCTACACTTTACATGAAAGTACAGAACAATGGTTCAGATGCATGCCAGGGATTACAGTGTGTAATTTAAAATAATACAGTAGCCCACCATATACTGTATATACATCACTATTTGTTTTTTAACCCTAGAGAAATTAAGATATAAAGGAAGGGGGGTACAGAAGACATAAGGCATTTAATAGATGTTTCTGTACGACACATGTAAAAACATGAAGACCTGACTGGGAGATGGATTTCCTTAAAAGATCATTTATCAGAGTTTTGCTAAGACATCGCTTGTATTACCTATCAAGGGAAGACCACTCCTCAATGCTGAATATCTACCCTGACAAACAGGACACCTTTCATGATGATAACGAAACTCATCCATCGTGCTGGTATAGTCTGTGAATTGCTGCTGCATGAGAGGCAGGTGGTCAATTCGTCCTGTGCTACAGTAAATGCTCCTGAAGCATCCCTCTTTGAATAACGTGTTGTTCATAGAATATTTTTTATCAGTAGTTGCATGAAGAGAATATCATTTCAATAGCTATATAATCTACTGACTTTAAGGTTTAAATTTAAGGGTTGCGGTTTAAATTGTACTGTAAGTTTAGGATAAGGTTAATGTGTAGAAGCAGGCATTCATGTAGCATTTGTGCATGAGAATGACTTCTATCATTTCCCTTTACCAGCACAATCCTGGATCTGAATCCAATGGAGCATCTGTAGAATGAACTTGAAAGCAAAATGTGTAGGTGCAATCCTCTTCCTACCTCAATAACCAAATGTGGACTGTACTTCTGGAGGAATGGACCACAATCCGACACAATACCTCCAGGCATCTTGTGACGCAGGCCGTCATTGATGGGTCAAGGCAATATTTGGCAGGGGGGTCCGAATAAAGAGCTCAGTGAGACTATGTCTACTTGACTACATTTTTTATTGAAATAAAAGTGTTAGGTGTGCAGTTGTTAGATTCTAATGGAAATTAATGGAAAACTGTGTAGCTCTAAAACCTTGTAGGTCTTTCTTATATAACCAGAAATACCAGTAGGGGAGACTGAGGGATATAGGTTATTGTTCTGCACTTTTTATTTATTATACAGTAAATGTAGCTAGCCTACCTGATTCCATTTCAAGGTGCTAGCATACAGTACTAGCGCTAGGTGTGTCAAACATGTCACAGCCTAACGCAGACTGTGTGAATGTGTGGCACGACATTCTAATAATGGATAAAGGAGGTTTACATTATAATCCTGCATTAAAGAGGCAGTCTGCAAGAAATAAAGCTGGTTGTTACTTTCTGTTTTAATTCAGCAAGGCTTTTTTTACAAGGACTGTCCAGAAAATAAGCAACACGCGCCGCCTGTCACACAAACATTTTGTATAAACGGGTTGCGTTTCACTGATGGATTTATGCCAATGGCAATTATGAGATTTATTCTGTAAACAAGCAGAATCTCCCTATGCAAATCAGTTTCGTCAGTATCACTCCAAAACAATTTGGAATCCTTGAAGGCTCATAACAAATCAAGGCCGGCCTTGCTGCCTATTGTTATTAGTTTATTTAGCAGACGCCTTTATCCAAGGCGACTTACAGAGACTAGGGTGTGTGAACTATGCATCAGCTGCAGAGTCACTTACAATCACGTCTCACCCGAAAGACGGAGCACAAGGAGGTGAAGTGACTTGCTCAGGGTCACACAATGAGTCAGTGGCTGAGGTGGGATTTGAACCGGGGACCTCCTGGTTACAAGCCCTTTTCTTTAACCACTGGACCACACAGCCTCCTATTGCTGCCCTATTCAGGATTTCACAGTTGCCCATAATACCTAGCGTGTTGCTGCTGGGTTCTGCAACTATGTTTTCTAATTACAGAGTTAGACTCAAAAACTGTTAAATCGGTTATGTAAAATAGCTATGAGCTTGATATTAGTGCTCTCAAAAAGATGATGCTTGGGAAATATTAATATGCCATAAAGACATTAGTTCAACAAAAAACCCAAGGGGGGTCTTGTATTTTTAGATGATACCAGTGTAAGGCAAAAAACTGCATAATGCATTATGTCTCATGGTCGGCGTTAACATTGTTTTGTCCAAACCCTGTAGGTTCTGTTATGCCAGTATACCTAAAAGTACAATCCCATCATCAACAAAACATCATTAATTGCTTCTGCTTAGCCCCAGATTGCTTATCCAGGTTGCCGATGCTTTAAACAAGGACCCAAGATCAATATGTTTTTTTTATTTCCATGAAGACAGGAAATCCTTAAAGTGGAGAAACATGATTTCTCAGAGCTTGCTGGGTTTCTGAGCAACTTCAGGTCAATGGGCTTCATCAATAAGACACACAACACATACCACCTACTGCATTTACAGGAAAAAAATGACAGCATTGCCATTCAGTGAATATGTACATGATTCAAATCAGTGCAAATATAGAAGCTAATTATTCCTGGTGCTGCTGACACACAACTGCACTGCTTCCAGGCATCGCTTCCACACCTGCTTGAAACAGGTGTCATGTTGTGTATTAGTCTGCTTGAAATAATCTTTTGACAGCTGAAAACATTTTGAGGTACAGAGCAGCACCTACTTATCTCAATGAGAAAAGCAGTGTTCAAGTAAAATATCCTAATATGTCTTTAGAAATTGGCAGCTTCAGTCTGATTTGGTCTAGTTTCGTCTTGCTAAACGTGCATTTGGATTTTTAGAAATCATTTCAGAAACCTTTTCTAGTTTGCTATGTCCAGTTTCTATCTTTTATATTGGCCCCTGTATTTCAATTGCAATATTACTGGAACAGTAGATCCCTGCTGGAGAAGATCTCCCTATACATGTCTGTATTGGGATACATTCCAGCTTATATGACCCAATACCACAGTGCACAGCACTACAAAGAACGCTGTCAGCAACTACTTTTTGGATATTTATTAGTCACTGTCCCTCCCATATTATTACACATTATCATACTAAGTATATATTTTATAATTACAATAAATATTATTTAAAACTAAAACTGTTAAAATATAATTTGAAGCTACTTTCTCTGTATTGCAGGAATAATAATATGAACACTTTAGTTTAAGACTTTCATTTAGCTGCTGCAAGTGGTACTGGGTAATAAAAGGGCAGGAGACACACTTTTATATCATGATTGCCCTCTACCTTTATCATTGGCTGATGAGCATGGACTCAGTTGGAGGTTGCATCACACCACCTTGGTTCAGGTTTTAACAGTTATCCAGGAGAACATCTTACAAGTCCTGCAGATTGAAAAGGACATTTTCTGCAGCACAGTTGCACATGAAGATGACCCTAGATATCATGCTGTTCATAAAATCCTACTACTACCTGTGTGCACATGCGTGCATATGGGCCCAAGATTCAGTCCACTTATTTTGCACAAACATATTACACATTACCTTGATTTTTGTGTTGAAAAACTATTTAATTTCAAATGTTGTGAGGTAATAAAGGGAACTCTACTGTAGGATTGCCATGTGGCTATGTGATGGGGTACACCCTGCCCCTGTATTATTTTGCGGTTTATTGTTATTATTGTCTTACAGCCTGGATGGGGTTAAAATGCCCCGTCCAGATAAAATCATGAGAATGTGTGGTCAACAGCGACAAACAGGCTGTTGACCACGCGTATGAGAAAACCTGTGCAGAATGTGGTTGAGGGATAAACTAGGTAATTGATCGCCAGTTAATCCCTCAGCCACAATATAAAAACAAGCAGCTTTGTCTGAACGGGGTTAGTGTGTTCAGAGAAATGTGAGTTGGGAGTAACGCAGCCTAAAAGAAAGCAATTGCTCCCCTTGTTGGTTTTACACCAGTGCGATACTGGTGTGTTCCGTGTCTGTTCTGTCTGTTTATTTTGGCCACTGTGCCATTTTGTTTTGTAGTGTTTCTGTTTTGTTTAAACCTTTTATTATCAAACGTGCGCATCAACGCTTCCATACCCTAGTACTGTCTGTCTTCTTCCTGGTCTGATGTCACCCACAAGCCATCCCTTTCACAGGCTGCCAAAGATTTTGTAGTTTCTAAATGAGGCCCTGCATAAATTGTTAATGAAGATAACTGCAATAAATATTAAATAACAGCAGTGGCCACTTCAGATTTCAGTGGTCAATTATTAGTATTTTTGGCTGGCTGGAGGTTTAATTGGTTGAGATAAATCTCATGTAAAGTGGTGAAAAAAATAGTAGGTTGATGGAGATATGATTGCATAAAAAATATTTCTTGCTACCCTAATGTACTCCTTTTTTTAAGGCAGATCCTAAACATATAACCTGCCCTGTAAACTAAAAAGAGCGAATGATCAGAAAAAGTGCTGCAAAACTATAAATGTATAAAATGTTTTATGGCTATCTGGCTGCTATGAAGTTATATTGTGAGTTGTTTTACATGCAGCATTCTTGCCGCGATCCCTTGATACTGGGTGAGTATTTTGACATTCTGGTGAAACTTTCTGATGACATTCTTTAGCACCGGTAATAGTATCAGAATCAGGGGATATATGGAGGCACCCTTTTTGTCTGTTTGTTTGTATGTCACACTAAATTTATCTACAGAAGCGATTACTCAGTAGTGATGAAACCTGGTCAGCTACTGAGATTATATGCCAAAATATGTTACTGATCACCCTACTGAGATTAATGCCAATGACATCCTTGTTATAATAATGGTTTGGTGTGCAAGTGGTTTTGAAATGGTTTCTTTAGGATAATATACTGGGATTATAATGGCATCCCAATGGGAATGTATCTGTCAGGGTTAGCTTTATGTCATTTTGCCAGCCATTATCAAACTGAAGTGTAAATGTCAATGGTACCTCTTTTGTAATACAATATAGTGCTGTCACAACAGATTCATGTTTGTTATGCAGTATGGTACCAGGCCTGACTAACTTTTAAATGCGCAGTGGAAACAAGTGACACTGATATTATCAGTAAGCTGCTGTTGTAGCGATTTCCTCCACCATTTGTGCATTTAATAAAATGGAAAACAAGGACAGTTGTATATATTATTGATAATGGCAAAATAAATGTTTACGCACATTTGCTGTTATGTGATTCTGTTCTGTAGGACTGTTCTATAGTCTTGCCTGTTCTTGTATCAGGCTCTATAGATGCTGGGTTTTTGCAGGTTGCAGGTCCAGAGGCCAAATACCATATTATATATATATATATATATATATATATATATATATATATATATATATATATATATATATACACACACAGTATATTAATTCCAATGCAATTTTTTTTTTGTTTAAATTGCAAACCAACATTGCGTGATTGTACAGTACAACTTCATCTAGAATCTGTGAATACAGAAATTGATATTCTACCTGATGTGTGCAAGCTAAAGATCAGACAGGTCATCAGTCTATCTTCTAATTAAGCTTTTTGCTGAAATAAAATGTGCTGAGATAAAGAATTTTACAACAGCGTCCTTGCTTTCCAGAGGACACACAAGCAGCTCACTGATGGACTGGCTTAACTCGGTTGATTACTGATATGACAAAAAGCTTTCACACTGATTTCAGATTAACCCTGCCAGGTAAAGTTGTATAAGACAATTAAAAATTCATTCAAATGCTCTGATGTCCGTCCATCTGTCTGTCGCACGCTACATGGTGAACATAATAAATGACTTGATTTTGCACCCAACTTTTGTTCAAGATCAAATTTGCTCAGCTGTTTCTGTACACGGCTAGCTTCCTGTAGACTTCTTGCATATAACTTTTATATAACGAGTATCAATCGTATACTAATATCTAAAATCTCATAGTATGTATACTATTTAAAATGCTACTAATGCACACCTTGTATACAGCATGGAATTACTTCAGAATACTAATTTCAGATTTAATCTGGAATGAATAGAACATTAATAAAAAAAAATGTAGGTGAATATTTCTAATTTAAAAAAATCTAATGATTTATCAAGGTTGCTCCATTTATTAATGACATTTTCAATGCTAACTTTTCTAATTGAGTTACATAAATAGTTTCAGACAGCCTTTGCTAAAATGTAGGCTGGGATTCAATAACCCAGTTTCTAACTAGAAGGATTTAGTCACCATAGAAATGATTGCAATGCTATGGAGTTGGTCGGCTGGTCATCACAGCCCAATCCAATACCTTGCTATCTGTGTTTGAATTCTTTTGAGGGGTCGGGATGTCATAGATAAGTAATTCTGAGTACCTCGGGCCCACAGATAAACAACTAATGTCAGCTCAGTCAGACCATTCGAGAAATCGATTCGCATGTTCCATCTTATGCTACTGCAGCATTCACAAGAGTGAATAAGCTTCAGCTTACCTAACAGACTGCAGTTGTGGGTGGAAACAGAGCACACATTAGCTGTATGCAAGGCTCCACCTGGTGGAGGAATGCATTACTGAACTTTTCCAGGTCTATTTCTATTTCTGTTCTGAAGGAACTTCAGCATCAAATCACATAAGTTACTTGTGTTCAGGAGCTACTGCCGTTCTAGTTCCCTGCCATAGACATGTATTAGGCAGGCTAGATCAACCAAAGCCTCTTTACATTAATAAGTGCCAGCTCTACATAGTGCACAGCAGTGTATTGTCATCAAAAACAGAAGGAAACTTGATCCAAAGTGGCAGATCACTAGATGGCACTGGTTCTTACTTCTATAAATACACTTTGGCTGATCTAGCCTATGTTACATATATCTATGGTGAACTAAAACTGAAGAGCAGCTTCTGAACTCAGCTGAAAGAACCTTAACCAATTAAAAATCAAGGTGAGGCTTCATTGGAAGCCACTTTAATAATGAAGACTGTTGGATCAAATAGAGGGGGTCCTTGACTTAGTTTATATGTCAAGGTATATTATTTATATTGTCCAATTTTCAAAACATTTTTTACATATTTAAAATATCTTTTAAGCTCAGGTTGAAAATATCATCCCCTTTTATAGCAGTATATCAGAGCTTGAATATGAAATTTAAAACTTGTCTATTTTGTTCACACACTGATATTGTAGAAAACAGGAGAGATGAATCTTACCTTCCCCTCCAAAGGGAATGTAAACATCAAGATCTGCTTTCTGATAAAAGTGGAGACAACAAGGCTAAACTGTAGAAGAATGTATTAAACAGACACCAAAGAATACATTTAGTGTAACAATTGCAGCTTTGAATTGACAACAAAAACTCCCTCTGGTGTGTCAATTAATACTTTTGAAACGTCTTACTAAATTGTATGCACGTGTTATTTGTATCAGACAGAGACAAAAAGGTTCTATTTTTTTGCAGTAGTAAACGGTCTCGTCCGCTAGGAATAAAGTATTGCTTCCAGCCAGGGAACCAAGAACACTGATAGTTGTTGCCACTTTTTAGCAACTGATTAGACAGTTGGCATATTGTGAGATGACACCATGCAAATTCTACGAGTAAAGTGGGTAGACCCTAATATTTATAATTCTGAATGTGGCAGTGAAGGCCTGACTAGAAGAAACATCTATGTCTGTATTGATCTGTGCTTCAGGAATCAAGGAGCCCTGGGGTCAGCACAGCCGATCTAAACAGCAACAAATGTAAATACCACCTCCGTTAAATTACAAAAAATAGGAACAAATCTGCCATTTTCAGTTTACACTAAATATCTCTTCTCATTTTTCTGATCTGAACAGCATTTAGATCCACCACTGTTTACTGTATATTAATTGAATAGAAGCTCCTTTGCCATGTGTCTAAGTTTTTACAAACATCCCAGAAAATGACCACTGATTTGTCTATATGTGGTCCTAAGCTGTTGACTGACACAGAAAAGATGTTAGCTGCAGAGGACTATCAGTAGGTCAAACGCAGGTCATTAGCAAGCTGCACTGACACATAACTTGTGCAGGCAATTACTGAAACGTTGTGGACCATTCATTTCTAATACCAAGAGACAACATCTGTCAATTTTTTGTCTTTCTTTCCTTTATTATTTTATATTTATATTCATTTAAACTGGTAATATACAAGTTATAGGCAAAAATAGAGCCACTATCTTAGCGGAATCACTATGACTAACATACAGCAAGTCCCAGAATTTGGTGTTTTTTTGAGCCAAAGTGTAGCGCAGTGGATGTATGGTGATGAGTATGCAAGCAAATGATAAAGAACACAGAAGAATGTATAGCATATGATTCCAGGTTACAGTATAACACTGATTAATTATTTAAAGGAAAAAATAATTAGCGAAAAAAGCCCCCCCACCCGAGAAGCATCTCTGCACTTCCAGAGGCCACCCGCTGACATTGGCAGCAGCGGCAATCATTTCAATAACACTCTGGCAGCGCCGAGTGCAATAAAGTGATCCATGATCCTAAACCAAAGAGTCACGCAACAATAGATCCCACACCGTAGGAAACTGACACCAGATGTTGCAAAATTCCCTTTTCACAGAATATATTGTGAGACAGCAGGGAGGGGGTTAAAACCTCCCTGCAGAAAAAACATGTGCGGAAGGCACACTTTTGTTTTGTTAATGGTTTAATTGCTTTTGTTTAATTGTTTTATTGTTTAATCAGTACCTGCACCTGGCTATTATTGAAAATTAGAGCCAGGTGCAGGGTTTAAAAGGAAAGCAGTCAGGCCGCTCAAGGCGGCTGCTGAAGAGGGCAGAAGCCTGACTGTGCTGGTGCTGGTGCTGGTGTGGGTACAGCTGTAATTAAAAGAAAAAGGTAGTGTGAAGCCTTTTTTTGTGTGTTTTGTTTTGTTTGTTTGTTTTGTTTTGTACAGGTAAACAGCTTAGCTGTCCTGTTTTAGTTTAGGTTCCTTTTCTGTTTAGTTAGTGCTCAAAGAGAGCTAGGTGTTTGTTTTGTTTATTTTTGTTTCTGTGTTTATTAAAAAATTGCGCAACCGCGCTTTAAAAATCCATTTGTGTGTGTTGGGGTTGGTGTTTTTAAAGGGGCAACGAACGGTGGTGAGTGTGATTCTTTCACAATATATAGTGTAAAACAGGGAGCAGAGAAAGTGTAGTCCTGGGGAGCACAGGACTACAGTTCCCAGAAGGCCACAGGGCTGGCAAGCCTCCAACCAGGCTCTTCAGCAACACAGAACCGACTGGCTGCACTCCTTTTAAACACTGCACCTGGCTCTAATTTGCAATCATAGCCAGGTGCAGGTGATAATTTCTCAATTGGAGGCTTGTCAGGCTCGTGGCCTTCTGGGAATTGTAGTCTTGTGTGTGTAATATATATATATATATGCTTTAGTACACTGTGGCATGTTTGTGTGGCTAACATAAGTCTATAACTTTTAGTTATTGTGCACTTCCATTTGCAAACATGATAAAACCGTAATGGAAATGCAGTACTTGCTCTTTAATTCAACTCTGTTAACAACACTATCTGTTTACACTGTTATTGAGCTGTTTAGCATGTTTTTTCCCCCAAGCATATAAATACATAGATTGTAACCATGGATTAGCTTTCTTTAACATGCTGTACTATATTTTTCTACCTTGCTTGTCAGTGCTGTATAATGCAATTTGCTGGGCTTTTGCTATAGCATAGTACATAATGTAACACTTAACATGTTACTGAGCAGACTGTAGAGTTTAAAACATAACACATTACTTCCCCTAGTTTTCTGCTTTGTTGTACATATTCCTACAATATATTTTCAACATAATTGCCATTATTTTGATATTTCTATTGACATACCCCTGGTCATAAATCAGTGTTGATACATCGGTTATGCATCAGGTCTTTACATCTCAATGTCTTCTATACAACATCGGCTGCTGGAATCCATTCTGTTCAATCAGAAACATTGCATTGGTTCCTACTGTAACTCCTCTAATAATGTTCAGCATTTTGAAAGGCACAGGTTCAGAGGGGCAGGAACAGGTTTATGAATTTGATTATGGTAGCCTATATCAAAACAGATGGGCATTGTGACAAGAAAATGTACTTTCCACTTAGAATATACTGTAAGGACATCTGAACACAGTGTGATGAATTCCCCACTATATCCGTTGTTGTGCATGGCATTAAGCCATCAAAAGAAGTCATTGGAATTGCTGTCAACATTCAGTTAGATTAGTGAGTCACAGGAAAAAGATTCTAAATCTCGAGACATTCAATCTAAGATAAAACAAACAACCTTACCTGAAAACAAAGATCACATACGATATGTGGTCAAACAAGATCTACTTTACTGAAGTTACCCCTCACAGATGGGGAGAAGTACCAAGTGTTTGTTCCTGTATCCAGTTTTATCCACTACTTCCACAATAACTTGCTGTCTGGTGGCCATGCATACGGACAGATGTCTGTTACCATGTTCAGTACTGTCAGTAGTGGCAGCAATGCAAGACAGAATGCACTGTGCCTGCCTATATGCAGCTTACTGAATTCAATTCAAGGGTCAATTTCCAAGAAGGTCAGAACTTCAATCCCATTTGATGCATATGTGTATTACATTCATTAGAGTAAGTAGCGGGGTTCCGAAAAAATATAACGTTACACGTCTAATCTTTCTTTTCATTGTTAACATCCTGACAACCTTTTACACTTGTAACTTAAAGTCTGTTTCAAAGCTATTTACAAAATGTCTGCTCTAGTGCACTGATTGTGTAAGGATTACTGCCCACATTGTTAAACAGGTAAGTGAACAGGCTGGCTGTAGGGGTGACATCAGGCCAGAAAGGAGTACGCAGACAAGCAGTAGTGGCAAGAGAAACTGAGACACGGCGGCGCTCAGTGTGTTTAATTGAAACAAATAAAAGATTGAAACAAAAACAGCACATGGCACTGGAGGCCAAAATAAATAGACAAACAAAACAGATTAACACTAAACAAAAGAACAGACAAACAAAGTATCATGCTGGTCCTTCCAGCACGGAATAGCAATTGTATAATTTGCTGTAATTTACTTTACTTTATCTCCTTCTCCACACCCGTTCTCCACTCACCGAACACACAACCCCGAGTGAGTAAAACGTGCATCTATATATACTGTTGTGCTGGGATTCAATTACTAATTAATTATTCACTTGAATCCCAACATGTGAACTAATTTGTGCAACACTGTGTTCACATACTATTAAATACTTTAAATGCATGTGAAGTGCAATCCCCGTGCCTAAATACAATTATACATTTTAAACACTGCTCATTACCCGCATTATATCCTGTGTACCAACTACAATACACCAACGTTAACACGCCACACGCAACATATAACACACAAATGCATACAGGGGCGGGGCACATTGCCACAAGGTAACACAGCAATAACGATCCATGATGTGGTACGGAACAGAAAAGCCAGAGCTCTTCCTGCAGTGATTTAGAGGACAGATCCCAAACCCCAGGGCACTAGAGCAGCCATTTTGAAAAGTGCTTTGAAACAGATTTTAAAGCTATAAGTGCAAATAGTTGTCTGGATGTTACATTGATAAGAAATAATAAATAAAATAAAGAAAGAAAAATGGCAGGTATGTTATTTAAACAGTTGTAGCAACACGGAGGGACGTGTAACGCTATATTTTTTGGAACCCCACTACTTACTCTTTAAAACTATCAAGACAAAACTTAGCTGCAGGAAAGAGCAGTCCAAATGTTATAAAAAAGACTAATATTTCCTGTAAAAAAAATTGCAAAATAGCATTAACAGTTGTTTATTTCTCTTTGAAAAAAGAGGAACAAACTTTGCACTGGAGCATATTCTCAAATGATTTAACTTGAAAGTACATAGTCTCATTAGCACTAGCAATGTTACCACTGATAGACCTTTGGTGTCTTTGCTTTTACTGTATTTTATACTTTAATTTGGAATATGCAGATATTTCAAAGACAGTGCTTTGTTAAAGTTGTTGCTGTTTCCTCGTAGTGGTACCTAATCCCACATGTTGTAGTTTACTCGAGTAAACACTGAAAATAAGTTCTTAAGTTATGGGTGATGAATGATTGGTATGAAAATTGTCCTAGTTTTATACTGTTGAAATTATTGTAATCCTCTTTCGGAATGTGCCTTTGCCCTTGCACCAAAACAAGGCCCTCAGTCATGAAAGAGGCCAACTGATGGTTAAATAAGATCAACAACTGATATATTCTGCTTGCTGCCCTCCCACTGCATTCCCTGTCAAAGCTACAGCTCTGCTGCTGCCCACGTCCTTATGCATTCCAGAATGCGTCAATGTATGGTGTCAAGATTTGATCTCATCTGCATTAGCTTCTCATTCCACAGAGAACTGATTATAATATCTTGACATGCATGGAATATTTGCGCAGGAATACTAATTTATGTTGATCCAACCTTCTGCCCCTAGCTGCCACTTAATATCCTCTGCATCCCATATTAACGTCACTTGTGTCTCAGGTGACGTTCTTTTAGCTAATATCCTCTTTACTACATGGACACAGACCTTGGCAAACTGAATGTACGGTGGACATATTTCTCTATAGCATTGCCACATTCTGATAAATCCATTTTGTTCACTGATTATCACAAGCAGCATTATCATCGATTCCCTTTTTCTTTTACTGGCGTTATAGGGACCAGTTATAAGGATATTCATGCGAATAAGAAGTAAGAATATGGATTTTAAGGGCTTAGTACTGTGCTGAATTTGGGGACCTTGAGTGAATGGTGAACTTTTAAGGCAACACTTTAGGGTAATGCAAGGTCCCCCCTGAATGTTAAGAGGTTCATTTTGAAAACAGGATTAGGCTATGTACACATATTCTGTAGGGGAGTTGCTTAGGTGTTATGGAGCCTGTAGCCAGCTGTAGATACAGGTAACCGAGCGAGGGAAGGAAAGTCAAATAATCATATTTTCTTTATAATTAGGTCCCACTGCATGCCTATAGAAGAAAGAAATTGAAAAGCGCAAATGATATTGCTTTGTTTTTACTTTGTCGTTTTACGGTAATTCGTCTGCTGCACGTTATGTCCTCTGCAGCTTTGTTTGTTCCCCGTAGAGGGATATTTGTGTACCAAGCTGATTTTTCAATGTTTTTTTTTTTCCCACAGATTTTTCAAGCACAAGTGGAGGCAGCTTTGTTGGCTCTTGCGTCATTGTTTACAAAACTGACTGCACAGAATACACTTGAGAAACCAGCAAGTTAGTCCATGTAGTGCTAGTCAAACATAGCCCTGTTCTTAATGCCATGACCTGCAAGGTATATTAAACAGAGGTTTAGGTACTATATCTATTCTATTTTGCATTCCCCTGGTTAAGGACTTCAAGATTAATCTAACAACAAACTCACCAAATCAACAGTGCTCCATTGATAAGGGAAGATTGGAGACAAGATATACCCACTAATTAAACATCCACATATGCTGTAGTAAACGCAGACAAAGTATATCATTGATGTGGTCAACACATGGTTTAACACATGGTTTAACTACAGCTGACACTGGTTCTGAATATTCTTGATGCAGTCAAACAGTATGTGATTCACATTGCATAAGATGTGTTTCAGTGGAAATGTGGGATGGGGTAAGGGCCCTTGTAAAATATTTCAAAGTAATTCCTTCACAAAGTAATATATAGATGAAACCTTGATCCCCAGTGTGAGAGTGTCTGGTTAGGGCAACGGTGGGTATAATCATGGTGATTACTGTGGATAAATGTTTGACATCATTGTACACTACAATACTGTTAACAAACATGTAGTGTTACATGCCAATGTACTACAGGATTTAAAAACCAAATGGGTGGTAAAGGACTAGAACAGACCGACCATGAGAAAGACTTTGGTGTAGCAATAGACTCACCAGCAATCAGACCGTTTCAAAGCCATTATAAAGACAACCAATTTCTAGTTTTATTATTAAAAGTGTGGTTTACAAATCAAAGAAGGTAATGATAAGGTTGTATAACAAACTAGTGAAACCACACTTTCAATAGTGCATTACAAAAAAGACATTGACCAGCTAAGATATTTGACTGTTTTATGTAATACAGACAATACTGCAGGCTACGTGAGATAGTTATAAACATAAAACAGACAGACACACCAATAACAAAACAATATTTTTGTCGAAATGCATCCAAAATTCAAAGGTGTGAGCTTCAGAGGCACTCAGAAAAACTTAAGTTAAGAAACATCAGTAGTTGGGAATAGAAATACTTTTGAATCTGTCTTGAGGATGTCAGACAGAGCCAATATTCTACTGCCATCTAGTGACGATTGTTGTAAGTAAAGAATTTGAAGAGGATCCTGTTTACTTGTGTTAAGACAAGTAACAATTAAAGGAATTAAAGGAAAAGTAACAATTAATTAGGAAAAAATATTTCCTCATATACTCCCTATCTGTTACATCCCTCTTTCCTCACAGCAACTCAGCTTCTCAGATGAGAATTTTAACGAGCACCACGCCATGACCATGGCTCCTCTTGGAACTCTGCCGTAATGCTGCACACCGTGAGAGACAGGGCATTGCTCAGAACATTGAGGAGACCACGTTAATGATTGGTTGGGCTGTAGGAGTAGTCTGCCTCTTCCCCTCACAGCTCTGTCATTGAACAGACACACCTGAATTCTGACCTGTTCAACCTAAAAGTTCAATTTTCAATTGCTCTGCCAGTTCAGTCATGTGGGATTGCAGTGTTTAAATGGTCTTTCTCTATTTAGATTGCATCCCGGATTAGATCATGTTTTACCAACCAGGTAAATGAGACCTGATCTCAGAAGGGCTTGCCTGGTCTCAATACTGTAAACTTCGCACTTGTAAAATCAGTCTAAAGGAAATCTTTTTGGAGATAGGTAATAATTAGGGCTGTCAATTAATCACAGTTAACTTCTGCGATTAACGCATTAATTTTTTGGGAGATAAATGTTTTAATGCATGTTAATCGCACCCCTGTCTTGTCCCTCTTAGCAATATTCTTTATATCCTTGGCACAGGTTTGTTGCTTTTACTCACAGCATTAGAATACAGAGCTCAATGAAACTTGCTCAAAGTACCCCATGGTAACGATCTCGTCCCCCTCGTTTTGGTTAAGACACCACCAAAACAGAGTACCAACGAATCATTTTGGCTGTATTAATTCTACATTAATAAAATAATGTGAATAGTGCAAATACTGTAACCTGGCCAAAACAATAGAAAATACATTCCAACATTACAATAGCATCAGTAATAAAACAAACTTAATTGAGATGGATGCAGTAATTATATCAATTAAATATGTGATTAAAACCAAGATTACCTAAGATAATTTTTTTTAAAATTTTAGGCTAGTAATAATTTATAAAAGTGTTTCTGTAAGTAAAAATTAACTACACTCCAAATTTGCAATGTACTCGAAATCACCCTATTAAGAACCGTGATGTTTCACCTCACAGTCACATTTAGAACTACAATGCAGTTAGCAAATATACAAATGAAATAACAGAAAGAATAACCTACCTTACCTGATGCTGAGATCCCCAAGTCCATCCTCCTGTTTTTCATTGCAAACTTGTCGAGTACTTATAGGTCTCGGTTTTACAACAGCCGTTTAAAGCATGATTCACACAGGGCTAAAAACCAGGGGTCCTCAGAGCTGGTCAAAAGCAGAGGACATCGAGTAACCCCCCAGATTAGTTTTTATTAAAATGGGGGTTTACAATGTCGCAGGGGGCTGACATTTGTTTTCTCTCCTACGTTGTTGAATAATGAATTTCGGGGGGGGGAGAGGGGGGTTCAAACCCTTAAAACCACCCCCTTAGCTACGCCACTGACTAGAAGGGACACCTTTACCTACCCCTGGTTTATGTTATCAATAACACTCAATAAGGCATGGGTTTTACTGATACAAGCCATACTTCGGATGCCTAGATGTGGGTTGTATCAGTACAACCCATGCTTTTAAGTGTGTTATTGCGCTTACAAAATGGCTCATTATGGATATGGAACTTTGATTTCCCTTATTGGAATGAGATCCAAACCATTGGTACTCTTTTAATGTTCGCAGCCAACCATGATGCAGGACATTTCCAAACCTTTTTATAAAACCCTCTATATAAAATGCAGACCCCATATGCACACCACATTTGTATAACGCATGTGGTTCTACAATATGTGAATGGATGGCTTTACCATCATCCAGTGAAGTCTGAACTGTATCTACAAAAGGATAAAAGGAATGAAATGTTCAGTAAAGAACTCCTCTGTTTGTATCCTGGGACACTATCACCCTTCATTTAAATGTGCTTTATTTTGCTCTTATCTGCCCCCTATTTTACTGCATTTAATCCTGTACTTCAGAATACTGTAATCTGCCAAGTGTTTAATCTGTAGTATTTTGTATTTAATCATATCCTGATGTAACTATCACTATTTAATCATATCCTGATGTAACTATCACTATTATCTGCTGTATTATTGAATTGTGGTTTGTCACACTTGTACTTTGCTTGAACAAAAGTTATTGTATTTCTTGCTCTTATTGTATTACTTGTATTGTAACACTTGAAATGTATTTGCTTACGATTGTAAGTCGTCCTGGATAAGGGCGTCTGCTAAGAAATAAATAATAATAATAATAATGAAGCATGCACACACTGAAATACTGTGAGAAGGGAACTAGGTACGACTGCACTCAGGCAAGAAAACCTGACAGTTTATATTAAAGTGAGCATTTCTATTCTTGCAATTATTTTGTAGTGGTGTTATCCTGGGCACTGATTAAACTTTCAAACCGTTGGCTGTCTCCTGCAAGACTGCAGGAAACCTTTCCATTAACTGAGAAACACGAAAGAAGAAACCAAGGGCAAGTTACAACAGATTGGTTGACAGGAATTGAATGTAATATTAGCAGACCCCCCTCTGTCTGAAACTGTTTGTCATTCATAAGAAAATATTTAAAAACTTTGTAACATCAAACCTCTTTTGTACATAACATGGCCTAATCATAACGCTTCCCTAACAAAGAGGGATTTCTACTTGTCTTGAGATGGTTTGTTTCGATCCACACACTATGTGGCATGTGTCCTGAGAACCGATCACATTTGGTAAAAACCTGCCTAAAATTTTGACACTGCCCATAAACAGAATTCTATGGTAAAACCTTCCCAGATTCTACCAGTTTTTGTTAATGTAACTAAGAGGTACGGTACCAGTGGTGCAGTGGGCAAATCCATTAGCCTTTAATGCACATGTCACAACTCAGAAGTGAAATGCCAGTTCCATAATTGAATTTTGCCAGTGTCTTTGTCCCTCACTAAATTATCAAACTCCAAAAAAGAAAAGGAAAATATCTACAGTTTCCGACCTGTATAAATAGGGATTCCACATTGTATCAGTGGATCTATTTTGTCAAGGATCTTAAAAGACAAAAGCTACCTCCTGCACATTTACCAGGCATACATTTCAGCCTTCTATCTGTTTTAGGACCGGGGTGGTCCCTGTTGCTATGTATATAAGCAAGAAAAGAAAAAGAAAAAATGAAATAATGAACATTTATATTCATTCTTCCTCTGTATAGTACTTATTAATACCCTTCATACCAACCCTACCTTCTTAGTGTTTTCACTTTGGCAAAGCTAACCTTTGCAATCTCCTGTTAACTTATCTCCGGCAACGCGCCTGTCCCAGATGTATCTGGAGTTGAGGCAAGCTGTTCTGCATTTGACTTCCTATGGTCTGTTGATAGCAAGAGAATCTCTTTGCACAGCTAATTGCTGCTGCCTGCTGTTCCAAGTGAAGGAAAAGCTGCTGTCATTTCATGCCTGGAGAGTTTATTAGTGTTGTGCATAATACTCAGTTGAATAGTGATGGTTTTCTTCAAGTCAGACAGCACGCACTCCCAGCTGTGAGACAGAAGGTAAGAAGTTTGTGTCCTACCTTGGGATTATCTGAACCTTCTTCACCTGCAGAACACAGTGAGGGTACCATACCATAGCATACCACACCACACCACACCACACCACACCACACCATACCATACTGCATACAGTTTACTTCATAAAATAGCACACATACACACATTCAGGTACACTCTCTATATCATCTAAATGTTCTTACCTGGTTAATGTCCTGTTATGTGTGTTCTATATGATTATTGTTATTTAAGGTAAGGTACCATTATATCCTATTATGTGGGTTATCTATTGTTGTTTCTGCTTAGATCACTTTTTGCCATGCTTACTAACTATTCAAGCAAAAAATGCTTCTGCATGTGGAAGTGACGTGGGGAAGCATATTACTTTCGCACTGCGCACTGAAGTTCAGGTGGTTGTGAACTTTAACCTTAAAACTTAACAGACGTCTTAAAATAATCATCAAAACTTCAAAGGAGGACACCTGATGACAAACACTTCTAGTATTTATATCTACAAAGAAAAAAACAGCCTCCCTACCTGTCCAGCTTACTAACACTGTGTATGACTCACCAATTAAACTCTGGCAGAAAGTCCTTTGCTTTTTACAGCATCCCAGTCCTGGAGTTCCCTTCCCACTAAGTATAAAAACCTAATTTCATGCTTTTAAAATACCTTTTCAATTAATTTTTAATCTTTTGGGTCACTACAGTGATTGCATTTATTTTTTACTGGAGTCTTGCTGCTTCTGTTCGTGATAGAGCGAACAGAATCTAACCTTTACGCTGCATGTAATGGATAACCCCCGCGATTAGGGTGAGACAACCCAAATTACTTTAGCAGATGGATCATGCAGGTACCTACGGCAGTGGCTCCACAGGCAGAGCAGCATCAAAAAGGGGCTGCGAAAGAACACATTGTGTGTGTGTGTGGGGGGGGGGTGGGGGGGGGGTTTACATCATCAAAGTTGCATTCAGTTAGTAAATGTTGAAAGAAAAACATGTAGCATGCAATTACCAGCTTTTATAAAAATCCGTTCAAGTTTGTGAAGAATTTATTCACCAGCAACTAAACCTGAGTTAGAGAGATACCTTGAAGAGACACTGTCACAAAGACGGCCGGAGTGGGTGGCGTCAGACCAGATCCAGGAAATAAACAATAGAGACCTGGGGTTTGGTGGAGCTGAGCGAATGGTTTCGCTCAGCATTTAATAAACAGAACAGCAAAATAAAAAGGTTGTAACATACAAACACAAAACAGGACACGGCGCTTGAGGCCAAAATAAACAGACAAACAAAACGGACTACACAGACAAAACACGGTGAGCAGATTTAACTACTATTATTTTTTACAATTACTACCTCCGTCTCCAATCCCGTTCTCCACTCACCGAACACCCAACCCCGAGTGAGTGAAAACATGCTGCTTTTATGCAGTTGTACCGAGACTCAACTGCTAATCAATCATTCAGTTGGAGTCGCGGTACAACTGCACGTGAATCAATAAAGTGCAATTCCCCGTGCTCACATATTACATTTTACTTGCACGTGAAGTGCTGTGCTATCCTCGTGCCTAAATACAAATATACATTTTAAACACTCGTGTTACACAGACCCGTTTATATCCCGTGTACCAATGACTATACACCAACATTTAACACACCACACGCAACATATAACAGAAAATACACACAGGGGCGGGCACTTCGTCACAGACACACACTGATCCAAGAAGAGGGGAGCCTATGTCAATTGCCTCTGATATTCCACCTATTAATCAAAATGAAGGACTCTGCTCATAAGTGGAAGGAGGTGGAGCAAGCTGTGACGAAAGCAAGGGATTCATCATCGCCTGGGCCCAATGGCATACAATATTGAGTTTACTAGAGTGTACCTGGGGTTCTAAGAATCTTATGGAGGTTAAAAAAGGTAGCATGGTTAAAACAGGTAGTCCAAATGGCTTGGAGCAGAACAGGAGGGGTCCCCAAAGAAAAATAATCTACCAGCATCGGCCAATTCCATCCAATTTCCCTGTTAAACATGGAGGGTAAGATATTCTTCAGCATTGCGGCACAAAGGTTTTCAACTCATATATTGAAGAACTGCATGATTGACAACTCCATACAGAAAGCTACTATCCCAGGCTTTCTAGGATGCTTGGATCATGTCAGTGTGATCTGGCAACAGATTCAGTCTGCAAAAAAAGAGAAGAGCTCCATGTAACATTCCTGGATTTAGCTAATGCATATGGTTCAGTGCTCATTTAGGCTGTATTTCAATTCTTCAGTGTACCCAGTACTATAACATGGTTAGTGAAAGCCTAATTTTGGGACTTGCAATTCTGTTTTTCAACTCCAGAGTTTGCCACTACTTGGCAGTTTCTTGAATTTGGAATTATCGCAGGTTGCACCATTTCTACACTGGCCTTCACCGTGGCAATGGAAGTCATTATTAGGGCCTCAAAATGGGTAATGGGAGGATAACAGCTGGCCTCTGACATGCGGCTGCCTCCACTTAGAGCACACCATCATGACTACAGGTAGCCTGTACCAATCAGTTACTTGGCAAATTTGCAGATAACTTCAGATGGGCACGTATGCAGTTCAAACCCGCCAAATCGAGGAGCATCTCCATCATCAAAGATAAAGCAGTAGATAAGGTGTCCTATATCGATGATAAGGCCATTTCAACAGTGTCTTGGGAGGTGGTACAATGAGAATTTAAAAGGACACAGTCGAATGGGAGAGGTGAGACAGCAGGCTGTGCAAGGGCTGAAGAGGATCGACAGTAGTGCACTACTGGGCAAGCTTAAAGTCTGCTTTCAGTTTGGTCTTCTTCCAAGGTTGCTGTGGCCGCTTACTGTGTGAGGTCTCCCTGTCAACAGTAGTAATTAACCTTAATTAGTTTATACATTTGGAAATGGCTGGGATTTCCACAATGCCTGAGCAGAATATCACTCTATGGTAAAGATGAACTGCAGCTGCCAGTCTCAGCTCTAACTATGGAATTCAAGTGCGCTAAGGTTCGGCTGGAAATGACAGATGGAGTCGCATGACGAATGTGTGAGGGAGGTAGCACCTGTAGTGAGAACTGAGAGAAAGTGGTCAGCAAAGGACGCCGTGGAACATGCAAAGGCAGCCCTTAGAATAGGTGATTTTATGGGCCAAGTGCAATAGGGAAAAGGAGGTCTTGCTCTCAGTTCGACTCCCCTAAGGTGGCACAAAGCAGCTCCAGCTGAAAGGAGTAAGTTGGTAGTCACTGAAGTGCAAAAGCCGGATGACCCAGACTGTAGTTAGGAGTGAAAGCAGAGACAGCTAATTTTGTGAGGAGTAAAGGCCTGGTCACACGAGCAACTTTTATCGACGGCAACAAGAGCAACACATTTGTTGCCTGCGTGTTGCCTTGCAGTTTGAGATGGTCACACGGGAGAAGCCTGCAGTCAACAAACTGGCAACACACCAACAACAACGTAATGCAGCCCAGTCATAATGCACGCTTTTGTCACGAGACAGGAAGACTACGATATAAAAATGTACTAATTACATTATAACAGAAAAAATAAGTAAATAACAAAATAAATAAATAAATAAATAAATAAATAAATAAATAAAGCAAAATCAAAATAAATTACATCTATTATTTATTTATGTTTTTATTTTTTTTAATTTTGGCACAAATTATCCTCCACAACTGCCTACACTGCAAATTAATTTAAAATAAAACATATTTGTAAAAATACGCTACACGTGTATTTTATTATAGTAGAATTGTATTCATAGCTTAAATATGTTATTGTAATCGTGGACATTAACATTCGCTTATCCACATACACACTGTATTGCATATCTATAGACTACATATAGTTAATTGGAAGAAATGCAGGAATCAGAATGCATCGCATACACACTGTCTGTCTGATGTTATGGTCGAGCCTTATCATCATGTGACACGACTATCAAATTTGATTGGCTGGTATTGAAAATGTTGCCCTCGTGTTGCCTGAAAAATAGAACATCGTCCTAAGCGGGAGACGTGTCACAACATCTATCTCCCCCATGTTGCCGTCGACAAATGTTGCCCGTGTGACCAGGACTTGAGAGATCGGGCAAGATAGACGCACAGGCTGCAATGGAGTTGGTTTTTTGAGAGTGTGAGTGATTTTGATTACTCCAGTGGTGGGGAGGATCTATTACTATTTTATGTATTTTTTTTTTTTAACATTTTGTATGTATTTGTTTAAAAAATTAAAAAAAAAAGATTTATGTATTTGCCGTTTGATTTATTTATTGTGTTATTTACTTATTTGACCTCTGTTTATGGTCTTCATGATGAAGTGAATACATATGTTTGTAATTTTACTTTGTAATTTCTGTGCTTTTTATATTCCACAATGTTCTGAATTATAGTTATTGGAAAAAAGGGTCTTCCTGTGGAGGCAGATCACTACAACATCTCCTGTGAGGACATTCCTTTATCTGTAGCGCCATGTTCTGGGACCCGGAACACTGAAATTGGATAGTAGGAGGATCAAGTGTTACAGGGAAACTTTTTTAAGAAACTTTTTTTTTTTTTTTCTGCCAATTTTGTACCGTATTACATTTTGACATGTTCTGAATTCTGTAAACAGTTTGAAAATAATAGTCTTCAAATTCTAAGCTTTTTTGGTTTTTTGGTGATTAAATAAAATTTAAATGACTCTTAGAAACAAGTGTGTGCATTTTCTTTAAAAATTAAACAAAACAAAACAAAACCCGGCTCAGGATTCCAGCATAGGTCACTTGTAACTCAATCTGTGTGTATTGTAAAGCAAAAGAAGTCCCGAATGTTTTTATCTTTTTAATCTTATACATTTTTACTTCACAACAGTTGGGAATGACCAGGCAACCAGACACTATGGTTAAAACCATATGGTGACTATGATGTTTTAATGATGTCTAAAAATGCTAAATAAAAAAAAGTCTAAAACCGATAAGACATTAAGCTCAATCATCCCAGATAACACTGCCACAAACGATGCCATGTAGACTGTAGCCCAGCAACCGGAGCAGATACTGTCTATAAAAGTTAACTATGGGGAAGTCTTGATGAGAATAATGAATAGGTGCATCCACTGACTTTTATCAGGGAGCACCGTGTTGCTGCCTGAGCAGAAGGAATGAATACGCTAATTTCAGGACTGCAGCCAAAGAGGTAAACAATGCCACCAAGCTTTGGGATAGATCACAGTTTCCCAAAGCTGTACATAATTCCAAAAAAAGTACTGAAAGTTATTTCAAGTGATCCGGGAAAATAGGAAACAGCATAGTATGGTCCAATACATCTTACAGGTATTGTTATATAGACGTGATCCTGGCTCTTTAAACTCAGCACAGAAACCAGCACCAGAACACACAGGTGGAAGTAAAGTAGAGACAGGATTAGGACAAACGATAAGAGACACTTTTTTACATAGAGAGTGGTGTGTGTATATAATGGGTTACCAAGCCACTTTGTTGATGCTGAATCATTGGGACTCTTTAAGACTCTGCAAACGATATTAAATCATATCATTATCTTGAACAAATCTGAGTCAATCAGAGGTTGCATTTCATTAATGCAGGGACTTCTTTTCTCTTGTGCAGTATTTGTTTGAACGTGTAACAACACTGTACAACACCACAAATATCCTTGGATTTTAGAGCCAAAAGCAACTGAACTAAGTAATGGAGCTGCAGGAGATTATGTTCATTTCTGATGAGTAGATTTCTGAAATGGGGAAAAATATGCTGATTTCTACTTGATTTAAAATAATTGTATTACTGCGGTTACTGTGGTTTTATCAGGTTTTATAGCCTGTTACACTTGCATTACCATGATGTACTACAGTAGCCAAATGTATAAACTACAGTAATAAAAGTAAATTCACGTTTGAATCCTTCTATTGATGCCTCATTGGGATTAATACACTTGAACATCTGTGTTACATTATTGCTGATAAGTGTCCACTGTGAATTCATGCCAGGTAAACCTTCTTACTGGTAATTAAAATTCACTGCACAACACACATCATGTTTTATAATGATCAAAAGAGGCAGTTTGCTGGGCATATTCATCAAGCACAAGTTTTACATAATGTATGAAGAACAGCTTCAAATAATGAAAAAATCACATATGAGAAACCAACCAATCACTATTATGGATTTGTCAGATAACAGACACCCTACACACAACATATTAACTTACGGCAATGTATTTTGTGATTGAATCAAGAAGTGGCAGAAGAATGGCAAAAAACTACTGCAGGACTGCATTCCCAATGGGACATTGTTATAACTGAACATGATTATGACGTAGTTCTCCTGTACCAGGTGTAAGCTCTTGTTGTTGAGATTCACTTTGAATATTTTTTTTATGTTGAGCATCAAATCCTGGAGTCTTTTTAACAATAAGAATCATGTCTACCCTCTAAGTACATCTGATACACCAGAGCGTAACTATTAACCTGTTCCCCTGAAACACTCTTCTGCTTTCTTACATCCATGGCAGGCAGTGTTGCAGGGGGACAGGTTAATGGTTACACTCAGGTCTTATTGGTGTCTTTACATCATCAATGGCTAAAGATATGGAACACCTGTTAATAACTGGTTCAATTAACTAACTGAGAGATTGGTTGAAACGAAAACCAGAAGCCCCTGTAGCTCTCCAGGACCAGGGTTGGAGACTCCTCACCTACACCATGTGCAGCAAAGGGAGTTGTTTCAGGTGGATCCAAACTGTTGTAATGGGAGTGGCTGCAAATTAAATGGATTTTACTTGAGTCAAAGTGAAATCCTTGCTTATTAAACATTTAAATCAACATACAGTTATTTTCATATTATGTATATATTTTTTTATCTACAGAAGTTGACTTTAAAGCTCCCTGACACTTATTTCTTGTCTTTTTGTAAGCAAACCTGACCTGTTATAAATATATTAAGCTGATTTTTAATTCTGATGCGTTCATGCTTTCAAAGATTATTTTATGTTTAGCGTTATTTTCCTGTAGGCTGCATGTGATCACAGGCAAATTAGAATTGACTGAGAGATGGAGGGTTGAGTGGAGCATGCAGCAGGTGTTAATGACAATATATGTATTTTCAAAGTATGCAATATAAACTCATCACGTAGTTAAATGTGTGTTCTGATTCTTTGTGACTTGTCTGTGTTTTTGTTTTGTAATGGAAAACAATCCCCCAGCCACCACCACCTACAAAAAAAAATTAAATGTTGAATAATGTGTCCCTTTTTTGAACAAAATAAGACTAAATTCTGAAGATTGTAATTTTAGTCCTTGAATAATAGTTTGCGTATATCATTATCTTTGTTCAAACATGCCCAAAGGGTTTGGAGAGCTGTGGTTTGTCATGCAGTCTGTTTGAAGAGTGCACCCATTCTGATTAATATAAATCACTTCATTAAAAAAAGCAATTAAGGGTCCAGGATTTGTTTTATTCCTGCAAATCATTTAGATAATAAATGCTAATAATAAATGATAATTAATTCACCATGTAGGGTTACAGCGACGCAGAAAACCTTTTTCCCCTTCCTTTCAATATCTTCTGGCCAAAATTGGATTTTTAATTAAAAATAAATAATACATGTTTATATGTCTAACTATCTATTGTATATAGTACTAAAGTATAGTAATTATTGTTTAGATATTTGTAATCTATTGACTCTCTAGCACAAATTTTGAACGTGGCCCATTCTAGAATGGCTCAGCCAAAGCAGTTAATTAAATACATGTAATCTACGAACATGCATGTGATTCTACAATTGTGCAGTTTTAATTAATTTTTCTTTTAGAATAATTTTCCTTTTTCTTTAAATTTAACAATAGCAATTACAACAGGTAACAAGTGCTAGACAATGCATATATATATATATATATATATATATATATATATATATATATATATATATATATATATATATATATGTTATTCTGCTTATAAATTGTAATGTAGATTAGCACATCACTCCGGTAGAGTTAAAATAAATTCTGACAGAATCTGAGGTTTGTACTGCTCTCCCATGAGATGGTTAAAGAAATGCTAACCAATGAATCAATTTTCTTTCCACTTGTTGGTATTAGCAACATAATAACTGCCCTTATTTTTGTGATGAAGATCTTTTGTTCTTTACTTGTATAATTATAGATATGCAGATCTATTATGATTCACTGTATAGCTTTGGAAATCTTAGATTGCTCCTCCTGGTACAGTATCACTTCATGTGTCAGACTTGTTTTAATTGGCTATGAGAGTGAGGCTAGAACTATGGCAGTGAAGCCTATTGGCCAGCCGTGGTAGTGATAGTACCAGAACAAGTAGGGTGACCAGATTTTCAAAGCTCAAAACTGGGACACATTGTTAAATAATTGCTAAGACTAATTAAACCTGTTATATATATTTCATGGTTATTTAAATAGCCTTCCTCTTACTCTTAGTATGATCTCTTTTTTTTTAAGCAGCTAGCTAATTTCAGCACTCTCCCGAGTGTATAATTTGTAGCTAATTAGTTTAAGTTGCCATATTGTGTTATATATGTATTGCTACTTTTTTTATTGTGATATTTTTTATTATTATTATTATTATTATTATTATTATTATTATTATTAATAATAATAATAATAATAATAATAATAATAATACATAATACATAATTACTTCTGTAGATCATTGTTAAAAATACATTTACGATTGGACATTTTTCTTTTTTTACTCACTGCATCTGGATGTCTCTATTTATTGATGATGTTGATGTGGTTTAACCTGGGGCCTGTTTCCCAAAAGCAACCTAACCAGCATTGTAAGTCTGTCTTAAGTGCCACGTTTACAAACTGCAGTGTTTCCCAAACAGCATCATAACTCCAGCTCTTGAACGACACTTGAGTTCATGAGTGATCTGGCTTAATCTTGACGTGTTGTGGAGGTTGCAATGCACTGTGGGAATGTAAAGACATAACTTAGCAAGGGCTGCTATTCAGAGGATAAATGCTTTGAATCATCAGCAACACCACAGATGCCTTCATAGTCGGCTAGTTGCAATTAACTTTCACATAAGCGAACTCCTACCTTTTCTTGTGAACCTCTTTGCCTGGCGTTGGAACAGTGGTTGAAGCATTTACTTTCATTGCCATGTCTTCCCACTTATTTTTTGTTTGATTAGTTATGTTATTTTTTAGTTTCCAGAATAATATACTGATGCACAGTGAAAACGCAGCATTTAAAATATTACATCAATAGCTCATTGGGCACATACATAATGTTATTTACATTTTAAATAGTGACCAAATAGGTTTGTTGATTGTTTGAGTAGTATTGTTCCTTGGGATAACAAAATACTGATCTCAAGTCGTGTGATTTCATAAAAAAACCAGGTGCTCAGTGTTTGGTATTTGAGTTGAGTTAAAATTATATAAATAGCCATTCGAAAAGACATGATTTTAATTAATGCAAGAACAGTGAAAGATACGACCATTCCCCGCTTGAGTAATAAAGATCACCTGGATGCTATCGGCATGATTGAAGGCGGCCTGTCTGTGTGAGAAGTGGCCCGGAGAATGAGATGAGAATCAACAGACTAGTCCAGAGAAACCAGGAAACCGGCTCTGTGAGGGACAGGCCACGTTCTGGAAGGCAGAGGGTCACCACACTGGCCTAGGAACGTCACATCCGACTGATCCATCTGCGCAATCATTTTCGGTCTGCTGTGGCTACAGGACAAGAAATTTCAGGAAGAAATAACCCGCGCATCAGCAGAATGACTGTAGCTCGCCATCTGCATGAAAATGATTTGCATGCTCGCAGGCCGTTCAGGAGTAACATGTTGACAGCTGAGACGAAATCGCCGTCTTCTGTGGGCCAGAGAACATCTGAGGTGGCAGCAGAGAGAGTGGTGGAGTGTTTTATTCACCGATGAATGCTATTTTGCCTTTGACAGACCTGACGGAAGACAATGTGTGTGGAGACGTTGTAGTGAGTGTTATGCTGACTGTTGCGTTGTTCAAGCCAACCAGTGGGGCAGTGGAAGTGTGATGATGTGGGGAGGAATCTCCTTTAACACAAGAACGCCTTTGGTGCAGATTGAGGGCAACCTTACTGCTCAGCGATACATTGATGAAGTCCTTGAGGCAACCATTTTTCCGTTCCTGCAAGTCAATCCGGAAGTGTCGATTTTGCAGCAGGACAATGCAAGACCACACAGTGCTAGGATTACAATTGCACAACTTCAAGAAAACAATGTCGAGGTCTTGCCGTGGCCAGCTTTTTCTCCTGACCTGAGTCCAATAGAACATCTGTGGGACCAAATTGCCAATGCCATTCCCAGGAGACAACCGCAAACAGCCAACCTTCGCCAGCTGGCTGCAGCTGCACAGGAAGAACGGCAGAACATCCCAGAGTAGTCTATCCAGAGGCTGATCAGGTCTATGCATCAATGCTGCCAGGATTGTGTTAATGCTCAGGGATGTTTTCATTTCGACAGTGTGTCACGTTTCATATTGCAAACTTATCATGATTCTTTGATCTTTATTTCTCCTCACATTTTCTGTGATTTTTTTAATATCTATGTTTAAAATATTTTATTAAATCCATTAGACCTGAGTGTTGTGTTCCTTTTGTGCATCAGTATATATTCTTGTTTATTTCTACTTCATGAATTAATATTTCTATCTAATTTAATATATTTTGTTTTTTCACTTCATTTGCCTGCATTTTAAACCAGTGGTGCATTTTTTTCATTTGCTTTACAAGAAAACTATAATTTATATATAAGCTACTCCATAGATTAGTTTGAAATGTGTTTCCCAACAAAGCCCAGAAGAAGCTATTCAAAGCCTAACGATGCACTTGAACGTCATGAACAAGCTGCACTTTCACGTGGGGTTTTGGGAAAAGCACATCAAGAGGGACTGGAAGCAGCTGCACATTCATCATGACAATGACCATGAATTCCAAGTACTTCTGTTATCGGGAGCCCCTGGTGGATTTGGATGTTTGCAACCTCTCGCTGCTCTGCCTTGTTAGTGTCTGTGCTAAATCAGAACAGCTGCGAAATGACCGTGTTGCACATAATTGTAGATTCATATTGAATATTTGGTTTTCACTGCAGGTGCCATAAACTAAGTGATATAGGAAGCGGTTGTTTGGAATGTGTCGCGCTACAGGAAGTGGCTGTAAACCGGGTCTTTTTTTTAAGATTTTGAGAAAACTATTGGGAAACTGGGACTCAGTGGCAGTGTCAAGAGAAAAATTGTCCCCTCTGGAAAATGGTCCCCCCGGACTAATATTCATAGATTATCCTATGAAAAATTGTCCCTCCCGGACCAATTTTACAACTTTATTTTATTTATAAAATGCAAAGAAAATATATAAAAAAAGAAAAAAATAGTAACATCTATTTTCCATGATGACGATGTTATCAATTCTATTAAAAGAAAAAAAGAAACAAGGTTTGACTATTTTTTCTGTTGTAATTGTGCCATTACCAATTATATACTTCATTTTTGCATTTTTATAAACTTTTTTTGTTGCTTACTCCGTTTGAAAAAAAAAAACTGGGAAAAAAAACTCATCTTGCAATGTTATTTTCGTCATTTTATTTAGTGTGAACAATTATTATTTGTATTTATTTTCCTCCAATGTGGAATGTCCAATTATGTTTTTTCTCCTCAGCGCAGCAAGTGCCCACAGGGCACAAACATTCTGAGGGCATGTGCACGTCCTCCGATCTCACAAACCTAAAGCCAGAATCGCTTTTACGCCGAGCAATCCAGAGCAGAGGTGGGCGGAGAACAGAGCTCAGCCTGCTTTTTAGCCACTCTGAATGTGCTCATTGTCTGGCCAGTAGGGTTCGCTGTTGCGCGATAAGGAGGCACGCCCTGCCGGTTTACCATTCCCCACCCCGGGAGCGTCAGAGCCAATGTGACGCCCCCTTCAGAATCCCCGGTAAAGTTCGACGGCCTTTTTGCACAGCCAGAATGCAAACTGGCGTTGTCCAAGCTGTGTGACATCCTAAGCCAGTTGGGGGCTGCTTTTAAAAATAAATACATCAGCAGCAAAATCAGAATCGGTCAAAAACGTTTTTTGTTTTGTTTTGTTTTCAACAAAATGTATTCTAACATTATGTTAAGATGACTGTAGACAGAAATCAACAAGACAGTAATCAATCAAGTAACAGTATATCCAAACATTTTTATTAAATCAATTAGCCTATGTAACAAGATTAATCAATTTGATTAATAACTCGATTTAGTTAATATTGAAACATATTAATAGGTAAAAATTTGTCACAAAACGTATCAATCATAGGCATCAATTTGATTTTTAAATTAATGTTATCTTATCAAGTACAAAAGTTTGTATGAAAACGTTTCTATAAAAAAAACAACACACAACGCATCTCAAAACCTAGCTCACAGTACAAATGCATTCGTTACAACTCATAAGCGAAAACATAATTATATGAGCACAACAAATGCATACCCCAAAACATGTATTTTTCTAAAATACTGAATTTTGACCATCTGTTAGTTAAGCCGGAATTTCGTGAGGCAGACAGACTTCGACACGTTCAGTTTGACAGATAGGGAAGAGGAAAAGCTTTTAGCCGTTTCGTGAAATCATTTAGTTCCATTTCTGTTCTAGCATGACGGCTGACAGCGATTTGGGGATGCTGTTTGTGCATTGTGACGGTTTTTTTAGATAGAAAGTTCCAAGCAGTAGTTACATCATATGTAATAAAGTATAACATTTATAGTATGGGTCAAATATGTGTGTGTGTGTGTGTGTGTGTGTGTGTGTGTGTGTGTGTGTGTCTATACCATCTTAAATCTGGGATACGTTTCTTGTATTTTGTCAGTTGTAATGTATCTATTAGAATACAGTGAATTAGCAGTACAGCGATGGCCAAATGTTTTGCATCTCCCTATATAATTACATCATTTTGTTTCACAGAATCGAATGAAGCCTGTGGAATAATGCTACGTTAACATACTGAATGACATACCGCTTTTTAGTTTTCCATACTTAATGAAAAACTGACAACAATTTCTAAAATCTAAATTGCCTTAAATACTACTTTACAAATGGCTTCTGGTAGACTTTTGCGATATCCTTCTGTTGTTTCTTTGATTACATGATGTTAAATAAACCTGTGAATTATGTTAATCTTTTTTTTTAAAAATCTCAATACTAAAACAAATGTAGGATGCAAAACCTTTGGCCACAGCTGTACCTGCGGGGCTCCACCATGCTCCTCGTGCAGACCGGGCTGTTTGACCGAACAAGAAGAACCACGCTCCACAGCAGGAAGGTTCGGTTCGGTCCGTTAGGTCTCAAGATATTAACCCTTTGGTAGTACATCTCCCAGTTGAGCAATCACATGACCTTAACACTGACCTATTACCAGAGCGGTCAGCAGTCTGTCAGATGTGATGTGATTTGCAAATTTGTGTTTTGATTGACAGTCCGCCAATACTGCCTTGCTACGGTTCTCTTTCTCTAATCCCAGTGGAATGGACGACACCAGTGACGGAGCAATAGCATGTGCAGCAGGTGCAACTGCGCTCGGGCCCACGCACTCAGAGAAAGTTTTTTTTTTTTGTTGTTTTTTGTTTATAATATATATATATATATATATATATATATATATATATATATATATATATATATATATATATATATATATATATATATATATATATGACAATGATACTATCCTTCGCGTTTATATTTGCAGATGTTACACACGACTTGTATTACTGTAGCTGCCGGTGTGCGGTGCCTGTAATTCAGATTGTATCCTCCCGCTATTGTCTTAATTTTCCAAACTTTTTTCCCCCGGAGGCTGGTACGAGGGACGTCTTCATGGAAGGTTTTGGGGTACTATTCAGCACAGACATTTGCAGTTATATTCTGTGTGCGCGATTCATCCAGTTTAGACGGAAGCTGTCGGGTGCTGCTGCGGGCACTAAAATAAACTACAGCAAATCAACATGCCTGTATTTCTGATTTAAAAATAATAATAACAATAAAAACGGTTTTCTATGTGAGACAATTTCTGAAAATGTCTGTGCAGAATTGTGAATTCTGTGATCGCAGAATTGGGGAATCCTGGTAGGATTGGTTATGGTCATTAAACCTGTTCGTATGATTAAAAAATAGTGTAGTGGTGGATGAAGATGTACGCAAAATAAAATTAAAGTAGTTGAGTAGAAAACGTTCATATTTCGTACTGTTTCATATGTGCTAACATTCTGACAATTACATAGTTCAATATTGATTGAACACTTGATGTGGTGTGTAAACTTTAATGTTTATAAACAAGGGTTAAATTTAACGTTTGCGGATGGGGGGCACATCTTCCTCTTCCTCCGCCACTGGGCGGCACCTATATTTTTAGTGGGCTCAAAAAAAAAAAGAAATTGATTCGGGGTTGGGCCCGGTGCAGTTTTGACCCTTGTAGCCCCCTGACGGAACCTTATGGAAAAGCGGGGCTGTTCTGGCTAAACCGCACGTCTGGTCACCCTAGGAACAAGGCAAGTGAGGTCCACTGTCCATTTTCTAGTCGATTAGTTGACTGTTCAATGACTAGTACCTATAGTTACAGTAAATCTAATCTCACTTCATAACCACAGTTGCAATGGTACATTTAAAGATGCTTTCAAGACATATACATTACAGTCATTCTGTCAAGCCAGACGTTTTACTAAATGACTAAAAAATGTGTTTGGGTAAAATTAGGTTGCACTACCGGTACATATTGTCTAAAAGTTGTAGTCAAATGCCTAAATTAACAGAAATATTACATACATTAAAGGGGAAACTATTTTGAAATATACTTACTTCTTATTACTGTAGTTGTCTACTGTAAAAGAAACCGAACTTACGGTTCTTTACAAAAACTTCCTTACATTACCAGTAGATTCAATTTGGCCATTTCACCCGGTCACCGTTTGGTACAGTACTACAGTTCCCAGAATGCAAAAGGCCTAAGAATGAGTCACGTCCTGTCTGTCCTGCACCCAGGAAGTGTGAAAGTGGAACGGAGTGAAAATGGTTTGCCATGCAGTCCAAAACATTGCCAGTAAGTTTATATTAACAATACATTTTATATATTTTTTTACGATATTTTGAGATTCTAAAGGGTAGGGTGTTGTAACAGAAAATAGAAAACGACAGGCCAAAAGCGTGACATAGTAATTTCTACGACGTTACTTACAGAACATTGCAGGGGATGTACCTGTTTTTGAAATATTAATGTGCCAATATGGGAAGTTGCCTTTTTAATTAAACATATTTTAATTTCACTTTAATCATTTTGTTGTGTCAAGAGTTCCTAAGGAATACATGATTGTGCGTGTCTTGTTAATTTGGCGATGCGTTTCTTTGGGTTCTTTTCCGGTTTATTTTTTCTTGTGTGTTCAGATCAGGTGTTTTGAACATCTCATGATATAGGCCTTTCTCTACACTCACACGTCAAGTTACTGAGTTGTGCAGGTATAAAATCTTCATCCTCATTCAAGTTTTATAAACAAAAAAAATTTACATGTTGAAACACAAGTAAACAAGCGCTAAACAGAAGACTGGGGAGTTAATTGAGAAATCGACTGTAGCTTGGTCAGGAAAATACAGAATAAAATATCATTGTATCCATGTTAAACAAGTAAATCAAAAATAAAAATACAATATCAGCATTTCAGTTGTATATGGTATAGGACTGGATTTGTCCAGTCTGTCTTAATGAAATATCACTAGTGTATCAGATAGAAAATGTAGAGTAAGTGTACCTTTTAATCCCATCAAATTTAGTTTCAACTTTTTTTTTTTTAGATTTGTAGCTCAGGTTTTCTGCCAGTTAAGAGTGGTAGAAATGAACGATTAATCTTGAATTTTCTGTTTCAGTACTTTATATAAACTAATGTTATTATTTTTGATAAAAAAAAAACAAAAAAAAAAAAACACTTAAAATATGAGCTAAATCTGGCCTGGTCTTAACAGGGACATCATGTACCATTTAAGCCCACGAGTTTTTTGTTTAACTTTTTTTGAAGGTTGCAATTCAGAAGTATCTTTTTTAAAATATGAAAACATGATGTTTAGATGAATAATGTATTTCCTTTTACACACTACATATTACTACATTTTTTTAATAAAATAAACATATTTCACTTATCACATTTTGTGAATTTAAAGCCACATCAAGCACATCCTTCATCTTGGATGGAAAATCTGATTTTGCCACTTCTGACACGTGCACAGTGCTTGAAATGGGGGGGAAAAAAAGTGGCAGTACTCTCAGGCACCCTGTCCAGCTCTCGCTTTTTTTTTTTTTTATGAAAGTACTAATTAGACATATTTTCTAACTAAGATTCAGAACATTAATCTCTTAAATTTACAAAAAGCATTAGTACTTACCATTAAATCCATTATAAAGTTATGTAAAATCGTTTTCTTTGGTTGCATTATTATTATTATTATTTATTTCTTAGCAGACGCTCTTATCCAGGGCGACTTACAATTGTTACAAGATATCACATTATTTTTTTACATACAATTACCCATTTATACAGTTGGGTTTTTACTGGAGCAATCTAGGTAAAGTACCTTGCATGGACACTGAAGCTTTATTGTGCCTTTCACCATGGCCAACAGTAAGTACAGACATAAAAGTATTTGTATCTTAAGAACAAAAACTGTTGATAATAGGTGATGGTGGGGTTAATGAGTACACTTACCCTAGCTTTTTTTCTTTTTTCATTGATGATAGAGCAGATTTCTCTTTGGAATAAATAGTAAAATGTGAAGCTTCTCAGCACAATGCCTACAAAGCAACAGTTTTTGGTTTATCTGTGTAATTCTTCTAACAGGCTCTAAACCTGAAAAAAAGTAATTTTGCATTCAATATTTAATGGGTACCACCAGTTGGATTTGTAGTGACTAAGACAGTTGATTTCACTGTTGCCAGTTATGCACACAAAACAAATCCTTAATGTCACTACCCATTTACAGAACCTTTCTCTAAACTTAAGGGAAATTAAATATATGTTCTCTTTCTTCAGCCCGGATATTAAACTGCTGGCAGTTTCTAAGGGGGTTTCTTAATGGCAGTATAATTTGTACTGGTAAGAAGAAACCCCTAAAAGGCTGATGCCAGTAGATGTTCTCCAGTCACACTGTGTTTAATGATTAAAATGATGTTTTGTTTCTGTATTCTTGAAAGCAGCAGATCGTGTGTGTTCTATAGCAGTGGCAGGTGTTCCCAATTTTTTAATGTGTTCTCTTGAGCAACAGCAGTAGCATCTGTGGTGCAGTGTCATCATCCCAGTTTGCTCAGCTTCCTTCCTGCCAGCTTGTGGTAGCATTTGCTGTTTGAAATCCCCAGTTACAGTTGTCATTATTTTTTCCTTTCTCTATGTACGTCAAGGGTTTCGAAGCACTGCAGAACATTGTGGTTCATATTCACAAAGCATTTTTTTTTCTTTTAAACATTTTTTGTAAATTTAGCATAGTACTACACGCTTCGTGAAGTTGGCCCAGTGTCTCTTTATGTTTGCACTCATTACTTACTGTTACTTCCTTTTGGTGTGGTCTGTAGTATTGTTGAATGCAGTTTTGTTGAAATGCACACCCAATAGTCTTGGTTAAATACAATATACGGTTTCACTAGTAGTTTATGTCCTGTCCCTGACTGAGCATCCCCACTGGTTGTCATAAGAATGTAAGAAAATTTATGAATGAGAGGAGGCCATGCGACCCAACAGTGTTTGCCCGGTTCCTAGTAGGAGGTTGATCTCAAAACTTTGTGAAGCCGGGACTTAAAGGAACCAAATGATTCAGCATCAACAACATGAACCCTTTCCACTCTGTGTTACACACTCTTTCCTTAATACTGTACACACTGAACCTTTTGTGCCCACAGCATGTTGATATAATGAGCATGTGATAAAACAATTCTGCCATTAAAGAACATGCAGATTGAGCAGCCTGCCGCTACTGCAATTCAGCTCACTTTATACACCAATGCTATAAAACATACAGCAAGTGGAAGTACAAGTAGACTAGCGTTTATTACACAAGTCAAGGCACTAACCAAAGTGTTTGCCTGCTGGATTTGCTCTGTTACTTTTAAATTTCAGCATAGAATGCACGATTGAGTGTTTTTGCAGCTACTGTAGCACGTTCCAGGGCGCGAAATAACCGACGGCACTGGCGGCAATTGCCGCAGTGCCCAAGCTGCTTGCCGCAATGCCTCCCAAATTAATGCCTCCCAAATTACGGATAAAGTTGTCTGTAAGCCCATCTGTCATTGCCGCCGGTGTCCTCAGCACCAGCACATCTGATCTACAGCCCATTCACAAACTTTCTCAGTGTCAGCTGGCCCGTTCTAAGTTGCTTAGTAACCAGTTTAGAGGTCCTTCAGAAACAGCTGCGCAAACGTCACCTTGCTATCATTTTTCAATGCCTGTCGGGTCTTTGAACCAAATCAAGCGAAGTATCTCAGCATAGCTGAGAAAGAAGTGTTTTAGGCCATTCCTACTGTTTGAAGACAACTGTGTAGCTCAGCATGATTACTGTGATTATTACGAAATTGTCAATGTAATTAAATGCGACGTTTACCAGTTCTGGAAAAACATGGAAACGAGATTTCCAACTCTTGCTGTAATCATTTTCTGCGTACAAAAATATACTTCGTGATGACCAGCGCTCGAGAAAGGCATCAAATGTACAACATGTTGTATCAGAATAATATGTAAACAAACAAACCAAAACGTAAAAACTGCAAACTACCACAGCAGAAGCAACAGATGCACACAGAGACAGAAACTCCAAACGTTAGTTTTTAAAGGTATGTAAAACCTACAGTTTGTGTTTGCTGTCCTGCAGAAACCCCACCAAATGTCATGTAAAACAAACATTTTTGTTTATAGTTGTATATGCTGTGAAGCTTACCGATTTACAGGATTAAAACTTGAACCTGATGTGAAAACCATAATAAATTAACAAAATATTTAGATTCATTTTCCCTTTTACCTACTTCTATAGACAGACTAATTTTATGTTTATGTAGGTACTGTATATTGTATTTAAAAAAGAAAAAAAAAGTTCAGTTTTCATCCCTGTGATTTAACACGCCATTTACCCCTTCCTCTGTGATTTTGAACAAATTTACCATGACTGCTCCATGATTTTTAGTACAAATTTCTTTGACAAAATCCCAGCCTTACTTATCAGGTATTAAAATAGGAATCACAAATCAAACAAAAAATGTCACTTTCCTCCATCTAAAAGATCGAGAGGAATTTAGCACAGAATGGTCTTTCATTAAAAGTCGAGTGTCTAAATCTAATGTCTACTGTGAATACTGCCGGACAGACTTCTCTGTGAAACATGGTGGGCGTCATGACTGTATCACTCACATAGGTATGAAGAAACACCAGCAATAAGCACAATCTGACACTCCCCATTACTGTATGTTTGTGCAAATGGGTTCTGAGGTTTAACTCGCTTTAAATAATGAATTAAATGGGCTCTTTTACTCCATATCTAAACAGCTCTGCAATACTGGAAAACACTGGCACATGCAGGGCCCGTGGTTGTTTCCAGTGGCTTACCAGAGATGAATGGTATTTAATGCAGAGGATTTGTTACGAAATACAAAATTCAACATTTATTTTAGTTGTTGAAATGAGTCAATGTGGGATTGTTTGTTTATTTATTTATTTATTTAAGTTCTGTCAAGCCAAATGCCCAGGTACTGTATTTGTATAGGAAGTTGTTACCACAATTTTCAGGTTGGCTACTAAATTACAGAAATAATAATTAAAAAAAAAAACAAAAACAAAAACCAACATCTTACTGTTCCCTGTTCTCCAACATGCCTTTTTAATGGGAGAAACAGTACACGGACTACAGTATACAATAACACTACACAACATTTTGTGTTTTGATAGTTACAGAGTAGGACAAATGTAAATACAAAACATTGTTAAATCTTTCTTGAGGTGTTTGTTATTTTGATAATTATTTTTATAAAGTTTGGAGGTTGAATATTTCAGTCCACGTTTGATAGCACTTACGAGATCCTAAAACACTCTTCATTACTAGTATTTAAATAAACCAGAATAAATAGAATTCCAAATTCCAAATTTAAATTATTTTTATTGTTTTTTTTTTAATTTCTAAATTCTGTGTGTTAACAGTTTACTACAATTCTAGATTGAACAGCAAAACATGAGGTAATTGGCTTGCCAGAGCCTAAGAACCTTTAAATTTCTAGGGGCAGCCCCCACTGGCCTTAAAATATTTGCGCTACTATATGCTACTATATTTCTGCTACTATGCTACTATTTTTTACTTTCATAATAACACTCTCTGTGAGTGGTAAAAAAAAAAAAAAAAAAAAAAAAAACAAAGTACCCGTTGTATTTTTTCATTATGAAAGTTTTTTTTTTTTGTTTTTTTTTAATATATAAATTTAGTGGTTACCAATTATTTTTATTGTTTTCTCCCCAATTTAGTAATGTCCAACTATTTTTAGGCTCAGCCCACTGCTACCACACCTGCGCTGACTTGGGAGGGGTGAAGACGAACACACGCTGTCCTACGAAGCATGTTGCTGTCAGCCGCCCGCTTCTTTACAGGCAAACCCGCAGGCGCCCAGCCAGACCTCGGGGGTCGCTGGTGCACGGTGAGCCGAGGACAGCCTGGCCGACCTAACCCTCCCTCCCCCTGGGCGGCGCTCAGGAGCTCCCGTCCTTGGTCGGCAAAGGAATAGCCTAGACTCGAACCGGCGATGTCCAGACTATAGGGCGCATCCTGCACTCCAAGCGGAGCGCCTTTACTGGATGCGCCACTCGGGAGCCCAAATGTTGTTTTTTTAATTTTTATTTTTTTTATACCATTTGATTTTTACAATGGTAAAGTGACCTGTATTTTATTTTTGTAACAATTAGTGTGTGAATCACTCAGAAAACATTGATTTCCTGGTTTGATTTACAATTTAATCAACATAATAGGCTCTCTGTATTTTTTTTTTTGTTGTTTTACAAGTGCCCTTGGGTTGGATTTAGGTTTTGCCTTTTTTCCCCCCTAGAACTGCCTTGGTGCCCCTGAATTTTCACACCCAACAAAGGCAACATTGTGTTGCCCTTCATGACCTTAACTTCATCCCCTGACATTCTGTCTAAAATTGGGTCCACTATTATAACCACCTTGCACAGGGGATCTTGGGGAGACTTGAACTCAACATCCCTCATTCAAGATGGAAAGAGTATAAAATATGAACCTGACTGTTTTTTTTTTTTTATTCCAGTACATGTTTTCAACCCTGATTTTCAAGTCCAGTTATCAGTATTTTTTTTCTTCTTTTTGGAATCATTGTCTGCCAGGGAATATAGAGAAGGTGGATGTGATACAACTTGCTAATTGCATTTTTAGCACAATTTACTGACTGTATCTTAATCTGTATGCCACACTTACTACTTATACTGTAATCAAAACAGAAAAGTGTGGTGGGGGGGGGGGGGGGGGGCTTTTGCAATAGGACCCAGAGTAATGCATTAAAAGCCTTTTTTTTTTAACACATAATTTATTTGCTAAATGCTGTTTTAGTTTTTCTAGTTCCAGCAGTGCACCAGTAGCAGAACTAAACTATAGATTACATAAGCAGGTTAAATATATCTGGATTCTGATAATCCCAGCACTTTTACTGAATTTATGCTTGTATATTGTCATGTGGTTGTTATCTGATGCAAGGAAACCCATATGTTAAATAACATACAGTAAAGTGTTTTAATGGCATCTTCTTTTCTATTAATAAACCTTGTTTGTAAACAGCAGCTGTGGTTGACTGTGAGGAACACCCTGCTGTGTCAATGTAAGGCTGCAGGGAGCAGAACCTAACTCAAGATATCAGAGCGACGAAAATGAGCAAAAAGCTATTTTAAAAATCTATCTCCAGAAAACAGGAGTCTACCCCTGGTTAAGATCATTGAACAGAAAATATACTGAACAGCAAATAAAGATTTTATGAGTCGTACTCAAGACAGCAACATTTATTATTTTGCAGTTTGTTTATTTATTTTTAAATTTATTGAAATGTTCTAGTGCTCAGTATAAAGCAGACTACACATCATATTGAGAGAAAACTCTCCCAGTGACTTGACAAAGACAAGCACAGTCTTCATTATCAAATGTGTTTAATGTATTTCAGCAGTCACCTGGTGGCATGGAAGTTTATTTAGTCTTTTTACTGTCTAAATTACTGGCAAACATAATGACTTTTTGGTAATGTAAGTAATGCTCATTCGAATATTCAAATGTTGGTACCAGCACTTAATAAACCAGGTTGTAATCAAAATTGTAAGAGTAAATAGCTTTTGGATATATGTGACTTTATGTTAGACAGAGCCAGCACCGATTGTGGCTCTGTCTAAGATTTTCACTAGACAATTTTGCTGCTCTAGACTGTGTTACATGTGTCTGGCTAAAAAACAAAACCGAGGAGCAGCTTTTGATCACAGACCAAAGAATGTAAATAGAAACTTATTAAAAAAAAAAAAAAAAAGTAATTGCAATGAGAACCACTGAATTATTGCATAACATCATAATGTGATGAATGAAACATGAAATTATCTACAGTAAAGCCATTCTAAATAAAAAGAATACAATAGTTAGTATAACTGTACCAAGTTGCTCTTTTAAGAAATGACTGAAAGAAGAAAAAATACTGCTTTGAGTTCATGAAACAATTTGTTACAGTATGCACAGTATTGAGACACACATGCTAACCAGGATAAATAATTATTTGTACTCCATGTGAGGGTTTAATCAGAACTGTTGCACGGAGCTGCATCACAATCCACTGTCATGTGACAAGAATACTGGTACAGCATCTGGTTACATCATTGTTTTCAGTGCATACATGGGGAAAGAATGTACTGGGATATCACTGGCAGTACATTATACCCCTTGTTCAGATATACTTGCATTTGTGTTTTTCGTGATGTGTAAGATAACGTTGGCTAGTAGATACCGGTACTGAGGGTGCTGTGTTTATTTATGGGAGCTTGTCTTGGCTTTTCAGATACTGTAACACTCTTTTCCAGGGGTCAGTAATTCTAACTATTCTGACTACTGGGTCATTCCATGCCAACTCAACCAGAAAAGGGGCATTTTGTTGCTGATCATCTCAAATTTTGCTAGAAAAATTCACCTGTGGGTTTTCGGGCCCGCTGAGTTCAGAAATGCTAATCATTTTTTTTTTTTTTCTCCTTCGAGCTGTGACCTGGCAAAGGTCAACCTGAAGTGAAAAAGTGACCCTGACCAGAAAAATCACCCTGGGCTCAACTTAGAGGCTACCATCATGTGTAGCACCTCGTTCGACTCGTAATGAATAGGGCTTTTGAGAAAAAAATACCAGGAGCACCTAACTCACTTTTGGCAAGTTGCCAGACGAGGGGCAAGTGTCGAGTTTTATTCGAACTTCAGCCCAACCCTTTACCCTGTAGGGGGTGCGTGTCCTAAAATGTTAATATTGCTGTAAGAACCATAGGGACCACTCTTACACTTTTTGTGAAACAGTTTTGGTTTCAAGGCCCCCCACTGGTCATTAACCCCCTCTGAAATTAGAATTTTTGGTATTTCTACCAAGTTTAGGCCAAAATAACTCGCATGGGGGGCACTCCAAAAAATCACCCAAAGATATTTTTGGATAGATGTTGATGAGATCACAAGAATCTAGAAAAACCTTTTTTTTTTTAACATTTTGTTTTAAAAATTTAAAGTTTGGATATTTTTCGTGTCACCGCTGCGCTGACTCGGGAGAGAGAAAGATGTACACACGCGTCCTTCAAAACGTGTGCCATCAGCCGTTCGCGTCTTTTCACTCTGCAGGCCCACCATGCAGTCACTCAGAGCCACAGCGTCGGAGGCCCACGTAACTCTGGGCAATTTACAGGCAGGCCTGCAGGTGCCCGGCCAGTCTACAGGGGTCGCTGGTGTGCAAGTTCACCAGGGTGTCCGCTGGTGAGCCGAGGACACCCTGGTGAACTTGCGTGTGGAACTTCGATTTCTTTGTTACAGTGATACATTTGAAACTACCAAAACCTCAATTACTTGCGTTTCAAAAACTACAAACTGATAGAAAACAAAAAAAATAGATTACCATGATAAACTTAAGAAGCTTGAGGGGTTAACAGCTTCCGGCGTCGCTAGAATTTCACGTCTACTCCTACTGGAATCAAACAAAAAATCTCAGAATGAAATTTTAGTGTACCACTTGTAATTCAGTAATATGAGGGAATTGGTCAGGGGTCTGAATACTTTTGCAAGGCACTGTGTGTATATATATGTATGTATATATATGTATGTAAATATGTATATGGGTATATGTTTTTTTTTCGCCCACTCCAGGAACATGCATACTTAAATTCGGCCTCAATTAAATTGGCTTTAGTTTTTTTTTACAATAAATGAAAAACAAAAACTTCTGTCTGGTGTTTGGTGTCTTTCCTATATTATGACTTGCTGGTATTAGTACATGGAGATGTATGTTTTGACAGTATACTCAAAGAATTGTATAGGTCTTTGACACATCCTTTGCTACACTATTCAGAAAAAAACTTAGTGTCTGGGAAACCTATATAAAGGTGTTCTGCCTTGGTTATATGAAGGCAGGTTGCAATATAAAAACATTGCTTGCAATATAAATACTACGAAACACTTGTTACAAAAGTTTTATAGCAGTTTATATTACAATATACAAGGTCTCTTCTTTCTAACTATATTCTCAAAAAGGAAGAGAATTCTTTGCAAAAAAACGTAATTAATGTGTCAGTCTGTCCATGCCTATCGCTGTAGGTCAGACTCCACTTTCCTACGTTTTCCTCTGGTCTCGTTTTCTGTTCTGTGCTTGTCTACTCTAGGGCAGGGATAGTCACCTTGTCACTTACAGTCCATTCCATTGTACCACATAAACGCGCCATATCTCATGTGCTAAACTTACTTTCTAAACACCCTGTAGATTCCGTTACCACCAACATTTCTTCATAGCCCATTCCTGTAAGCCCCACGGGGGTTATGTCCAGGCTGTGTGAATGCCATTGCAGTTGTAGTTCATATGTGACTTCTAAGCATTGTTTGTATTGGTATGTACCATATCACCTCACAAAAAGCACAATGTGCAGTATCGTAGTGTTGGTAGTAAATGAATAAAAATGAAAATTAATTGTCTGTACTTCTGGGTGCTTTCCAGAACTCTCCACTAAACATACTGTAGGATGTTCAAAAACATGCTCTTATACTGATGGCAGATTAATAATACTATATGTTGCTTTATCAGGTTAAGAGCGGTTTTTGAGAGTGTGTGTCACATATGTTTGCTCTTCCTTTCCCAGGTGCCTAGCTGAACAGTGCCTTGTTCCAGGACACAGCCAGGATGGCTCTCATTGAAGGAGTGGGGGACGAGGTGACCGTCCTGTTTGCACTGCTGCTGGTGCTGCTGGTGCTGGTGCTGGCATGGGCGTCCACTCAAACCACCGACCGCAGCGAGCAGCTCTTCCAGTCTGCTGCCTTCCAGAACAGGGCTGGACCCCAGAGCACGCTCGGAGAGACAGCAGCACCCGACATGGACTTCAACGAGACGCCACTGGCTGCTGGGGAGGAGGAGAAGAAGAGCAGTGACCAGGAGGAGGAGAGGAGCAGCCCAGGGGAGGAGGAGAGGAGCAGCCCAGGGGAGGGGGAGAGGAGCAGCCCAGGGGAGGGGGAGAGGAGCAGCCCAGGGGAGGAGGAGAGGAGCAGCCCAGGGGAGGTCGGCTCAGGAAATGACGGGATTCGACACAGAGAGACAGCGGCCGCTGCTGCAGCCAGCAGCCAGACCAGTGCTCCCCCCTCTGGCACCCCACAGCCTCTCACTTCAAGTGCCAGCAGACACCCTTCTGAGGCTGACCCCACTCCTGATAGGAACATGGTGCTCCGGCTTAAATTCCTAAACGACACTGAAAGAGTGGCCCAAGTAAAACCAGAGGACACTATTGGTTATGTCAAAAGGTATTTTTGGTTTTTGTTTTATTCTATTCAATCGTTTTCTTTTAACTCTTTCTTAATCTTATACAATCTCCAAGTTGTATCACCCCCCATGGACTCTATATCGACACATATCTTCTAACATGTTACCCTGGAGAGGCTTACTTTCATTTATAGATCACGCTTACATAGTCATTTATAAATGCATTGTACAATATTTACACCACAATCAGAATTCAATGGTCACCATTACAATAACATTTATAACAACATCATGTTTTTTCCAGATACCTGTTTTTTTTCTGTGGCTGAATTGACCTGTAAAGGAACTTTTTTTTTGCCTGAAAATATCTTTGTGGTCTCAGAAGCTAGTGTTTTTTTTTTTATATATATATATATATATACATATTCCAGTGATCCTGATTTAAAAGGTATTGCCAAACAAAACCTTTGTGCTTATCAAATCACAGGAAATAACTAACCCCCAGTAAAAATAGAAAGTGATTTGCAGTCAGTCACACTGGTGTCTTTATCACTGTCTAACCTTGCAGTCAAGGATTTATCTCTATACAATGGCTGTAAGTTTCTTTACATTATACAATTAGAAAAATATTTTCATCGAAGAAAAAAAAAAGATAAAAATGTACATTTATTGTGGTGAAGTGTCAGGCGGTCAAGGCTGGCCAGCAGCAGAATTATTTAACAAACACAATTAAAACACTGGAACAAATAAACAGTTTGCGCTTCAGCTATCGCAGTGTATTATTTCTCTCTCGCTTGCTGTGTCCAACACACACTGAAAAACACTGTGAACACCTTCACTGACCCATCCTCTCCTGTAAGTGATGTGACCGTGATCAAAGAAGTCAATAAGATCTTGTAGGTAATGTTTCTCACCAAAAGTAGTTTATTACACAGCATGGAACATCACAAGGGACTTCTCAAAAACAGCAGTATTAATACACACATCGTAACACTGCTTTATACATATTCATACTTCATTGACCAATCACAGGCTGCCACCACCCCGTCCTTAACCAATAAGCACACATCGATTAGCATACATGTCTTCCTTATTCTATATAACTAAAGTTAGTTAACTCCAAGATCCAGTTTTAGATAGTCTTTAGTAAAACACACATCAATGAAAAACCCACATAACTGGTTACAACCACCTTCTGCGTCAAGCACACACACAGTTCTGCACTCTGTAGTTTCCACTTTATTCTATTGAGTCGCACCACACCCTGAACCTCCTAATATTCTTATATCTCCATGTGATGCCCCCAAACAAACATTTCCTTTTGTCTTTTATAGGGTGTGGCCAGCGGTAATTGACAATCAATCATGGCCACCTGGCCACACTGCACACTTTCCAATGAACTCATTAAACACACCCACACATGCATGTCCAGATCCTCTGCTCTGCCACTTAAAAATACAAAATAATTAAGTATTTCAGTTCAATTTGCTTTATGTATAGTATAATTTGGTTTTCAGTGTTTCCCTTTGTTATGTCTTCATATTAGGCCAAAAATCAGTATTTAACAGTTTTTTGTTTTTTTTTATCCCATCCGAAAGGAGAATTAATCTGTTTTATTGTAGTATACTGTTTTGATGCGTTGATGCATCCTGAGAACTTTTCAAGTTAAATAACAGCACAGATGGGAATCACAGTGACAGTTCTACAGTACATTTATTGAAACAAAATACACTTAAGTTGCCCCACAGATCACAAGGGGGAAGTGAACTAAAATTAAGCAAGATTCTCTTGGTGTTGCAGGATAATCACAGGTGTCATTTTTCTGTTTTGGAGGTGTTTGATTAGAAGTCTTAATTACAATATATATGATATGCTTTCCATCCAACCACTTCATATTGTTCTCAAAGTTATGTACTGCACTCTCCTTACAGTACCAAGCACTCTGGCTCCCTCTAGTGGACTAGGTGAGTTTATCAGGGAGTGTATACATTTCTTATCACATGGCACTTGTTGGTGTTTTTTTGTTTGTTTGTTTTTTCAGTTAATAAGAATAAGATAATGTTTTGACCACCATCTGGGGCCCTGCCACTGGTACTGCAACTAGAAAAATTTATTTGTAAAGTAATAATGCTCCTTCTTTATATATAATTTCTTTGTAAATAAATAATTCTCCTTTTTTTAGTTTGCAATCTTTCTAAGTTTGGGTTCTGATATCTCTTGCTCCCTAGTTATATAAATTGTTCTCTTCAGCTAACTTTTGAGGTTACAAGTCTTCCCTGTGTCTATTCTGATGGATCTAATAAAAAAAAAAAAAAAAAAAAAAACTGCAGTGAACACATGGGGCCAACATAGTTCTAAAAATCACATTGTCATGTAATTTGGACAAACGCCAAGTATTCTCCCAGAAAGCTCAAATTGTAACAATTGTAAGTCACTCTGGATAAGGGCGTCTGCTAAGAAATAAATAATAAATTGGGGAAATGGCACTCTGAACCCCAGAAAGTTAGGTCTGGTAGATGCTACTGTAGGCTTTATTGTTGGTTCTTGGTTATGTACAGTGATACTTGGTGGGGTAATAACCAAGAATCAGTTTCTTGCCAGTTTCTTTTTTATTTTCACTTTAATAACCTTCCGACGATACTATAGGTTTGCAACTGGGTACAAACCAGGTACTACTGACAGACATTTATTTTTATTATTTTTTATTTCTCCAGGACTTATTTCCAAGGTCAGGAGCACCAGGTGCGGTTGATATACCAGGGACAACTTTTACGAGATGATGCCCAGACACTGTCCTCTTTGAACCTGGCAGACAACAGCGTCCTGCACTGCCACATCTCCCAGCATGCCACGCCGCAGGCTCCAGCGGGGGTGCGTGCGGCCGACCAGGTCCATGCCGCCCTCAATGTGGGCAGCCTCATGGTGCCCCTCTTCATGCTCATGCTGTCTGTGCTCTGGTACTTCCAGATCCAGTACCGCCAGTTCTTCACGGCCCCCGCCACTGCGTCGCTCGTGGGCATCACTGTCTTCTTCAGCTTCATGGCATTTGGAGTCTACCGCCGATAAATCCACTGCCACACTCTCGCATCCCCAACCCAGCTTCTACTGCTGCTGATCACCTGTGTGCGTTCCAGCCTTTCCCAGGGCGGGCGAGGGGGGGGGGGGAGAGGCGTCCTTATTCATATACAGTAGATTGCATACCAGAAATAAATTAGGAGACACTGTACATTTTTTGATATACTTACATCCTCTTGATTAAATGAAATCAATCCATTTCTTACCTGTAACAAGCCCATAAGATGTTTTATGAGCTCAGCTGTCGTGAAGTTGACGTTGATGCGTTGTAGTGTTGGGCTCTGCCGAGACTACGTGCTCACAAGTAGCAAACGTTTCTTTTTATTTTCTCCCCAAATGAGGAGATGATACCTCCTAAGATCTACCTGGACTGGAAGCATAACTGACATAATGTAGGGCTTGTAAAGCAAAAGAAAATATATTAAAGAATTCTTCCTTTATTTGTTTGTGACTTGTTTGTATTGTTTAAATATCACATGATGTGTAGACCAAACCATTAAACACACAATCACTTGTGTAGATAAGTATTTATATAAACAGATTTCAAACTTCAGCAATGTTTCACATTTGTATTGCTTGTTTTATTTTACTTTTGTTTTGCACATTTTTTTATTATTATTTTTTTTAAATACAACACAATGTCCCTGTTGCTGTTACTTTCTGGGGGCTGATCACTTTCTGCCTATCAGGTTCATGCCATTGATCTTGCAGCAGCACCTTGTGATCAATAAAGCAAGAAGTTGTAGGGAACACAAAGCAGCATTTAAAAATATATATATAAATACCGTATTTGTAACCAATACACCTTCAGCACAGCACAGCACACTAGGGGTGGCAATACGAATGCTGATGCAAATAAGAGGTAAGGAAGTTTATTTTAAAAGGTCATTGCTCCTTTAGCTTTCAGGTATAATATCCTCTTGTTTTCTTATTTTTATTCATACAGGAACAGTAACCCAGTGATGTTATCATTTGAGAGTACACCCCTTTGTTTAATGAGGCACAAACTAGTTAACATGGTTTATTACAGCCTGCTTGCAACTTCTCTCTCTTCACATTTGTTATTCCCAGCTCGGAAGATGGATAACTATGCTAATATATTACCTGTATTCCCCTAATTTATTCATTAGAAAATATTTCTTCGGATTAGTTCACGGAAATGCAAGCACCTCATTCATAGGGGCATCCCGACAGCAGCATTATGACATAACAAGGAAAGTGAATCAGATAACCACGAATTAAGCCTAAGGTAGAGAAAGTAACATTTATTGTGTGACATTTAACACTGTGAAATTGCAGAAGCTGTGGTGTAATTGCTCACCGCTCAATCCCACACCTTTCTTTACATAAACAGATAGCCTGTTCCAGCAAGCACAGTGCGCAAAGCAAGGTACACATCAGCCTCTGTTCCAGGATGGACCTTGGTGTTAGATCAATATTTTACTACTTGAAGTATTACAGGGTTAGATAGTACTGGTACAGTAATGCCTATTACAAGATTATATTATGGCCAGAGTATAACAAACCTACTCCAGTTATATAACATTGTACTACAACAGAATGGACAATGGTACCTAATAGAAAAACAGGCCCTAGAAACCGTTTATTTTATTTGTATTATTTTTTACTGTAATTCCAAGGAAGTTGCATCCGATGTAGGAATTTGTCCCACACCTGAAACAAAATCTGTTGCTTTACTGATCAAAATGTAAAGTTTCAAATATCTGCATGAGGCAAACATTAATATCGATTTCAGGTACTTTGATTTTAAATAACTCTTTTAAATAATAAATCAAACCAGTTTATTAGAAAATGAAAGAAACAAAAAAGTTTTACATTTTTTATTTATTTGTATTTTATTTTAAATCAAAGAAAGTAAAAATATTGCCCTTGTAGAACAGTTTAATGCATACCAGGTACTATAGTTTGATATTACAGCTGCAATATACTGTACAAATTTTTTTTTTACATGCGCAAGATACAGACATGCTCAAATTTGTTGGTACCCTTACAGCTCATTGAAATAATGCTTCATTCCTCCTGAAAAGTGATATTAAAATTAAAATTAAAGTGAAATTAAAAGCTATTTTATCATGTATACTTGCATGCCTTTGGTATGTCATAGAATAAAGCAAAGAAGCTGTGAAAAGAGATGAATTATTGCTTATTCTACAAACATATTCTAAAATGGCCTGGACACATTTGTTGGTACCCCTTAGAAAAGATAATAAATAATTGGATTATAGTGATATTTCAAGCCAATTAGTTTCTTTAATAAGTATCACACATGTCTCCAATCTTGTAATTAGTCATTCAGCCTATTTAAATGGAGAAAAGTAGTCACTGTGCTGTTTGGTATCATTGTGTGCACCACACTGAACATGGACCAGAGAAAGCAAAGGAGAGAGTTGTCTGAGGAGATCAGAAAGAAAATAATAGACAAGCATGGTAAAGGTAAAGCCTACAAGACCATCTCCAAGCAGCTTGATGTTCCTGTGACAACAGTTGCAAATATTATTAAGAAGTTTAAGGTCCATGGAACTGTAGCCAACCTCCCTGGGCGCGGCCGCAAGAGGAAAATCGACCCCAGATTGAACAGAAAGATAGTGCGAATGGTAGAAAAAGAACCAAGGATAACTGCCAAAGAGATACAAGCTGAACTCCAAGGTGAAGGTACGTCAGTTTCTGATCGCACCATCCGTCGCTTTTTGAGCGAAAGTGGGCTCCATGGAAGAAGACCCAGGAGGACTCCACTTTTGACAGAAAAACATAAAAAAGCTAGACTGGTATTTGCTAAAATGCATATTGACAAGCCAAAATCCTTCTGGGAGAATGTCCTTTGGACAGATGAGTCAAAACTGGAGCTTTTTGGCAAGTCACATCAGCTCTATGTTCACAGACGAAAAAATGAAGCTTTCAAAGAAAAGAACACCATACCTACAGTGAAACATGGAGGAGGCTCGGTTATGTTTTGGGGCTGCTTTGCTGCGCCTGGCACAGGGTGCCTTGAATCTGTGCAGGGCACAATGAAATCTCAAGACTATCAAGGCATTCTGGAGCAAAACGTACTGCCCAGTGTCAGAAAGCTCTGTCTCAGTCACAGGTCATGGGTCCTCCAACAGGATAATGACCCAAAACACACAGCTAAAAGCACCCAAGAATGGATAAGAACAAAACATTGGACTATTCTGAAGTGGCCTTCTATGAGTCCTGATCTGAATCCTATCGAACATCTATGGAAAGAGCTGAAACTTGCAGTCTGGAGAAGGCATCCATCAAACCTGAGACAGCTGGAGCAGTTTGCTCAGGAAGAGTGGGCCAAACTACGTGTTAACAGGTGCAGAAGTCTCATTGAGAGCTACAGAAAACGTTTGATTGCAGTGATTGCCTCTAAAGGTTGTACAACAAAATATTAGGTTAGCGGTCCCATCATTTTTGTCCATGCCATTTTCATTTGTTTTATTATTTACAATATTATGTTGAATAAAAAATCAAAAGCAGTCTGATTTCTACTAAATATGGAATAAACAATGGTGGATGCCAATTACTTTTGTCAGTTTCAAGTTATTTCAGAGAAAATTGTGCGTTCTTCGTTTTTTGTGGAGGGTTCCAACAAATTTGAGCACGTCTGTATATCAGCTTTTGAGTGTAAATTGTTCCCAGTTATTGTTTTATCATTTTAAACAACTGCATTTCACTAATTTCCTTCTCCAGGGTAGAAAACTTATCCAACAAAATACAAATCAAAGCAGTGCAGCAAGCCCAGCCAGCATTGACATGCAAATGCAACAATAAAGAAAGATGATTTAAAAACTTTTAAAAATATTGCCCCTGAATAAAAGTGGAAAAACACCTTTTTTAATACTGAACAATAGACACTTACCTGACATTTGCAGAAACAGTCGAGTTACCAACAAGAATTTCAGCCCCTTGAAGAGGCTCATGGCAGCAATCTTGTCTCTTGGTGACGGTCACAGTGGAGATCTTCAGTTGCACTCTCCACCAGGAGGGGGAGCCAGGGTTCGTGAGAGAGAGCAGCTTTCCTTCTCATAGTTACTGTTTCTGTTCCAATCAATGGCATTGTTGGCTCCTCCAAGATAGTTACCTTGAGATGACTGGTCTGCAACTCCATATCTTGCTGCATTGATCTCTGTAATCAGAACAGAGGATAGTCATTGCCAGTATGCAACACTTCAACATCCAACAGGTCTGATATGCAACTGCTGAAGTTTGAACGTAGGGCTAACAAGGCTCAGAGCATGAGAACCATATGTGGACACATGCAGTAAGCTTTGGAAGATGTTTAAGCAAAACAACCCTGCTGTAGGTTTTCAGTACAGTACAATGCTACAAAAAAAAATATCTGTAGACGAACATCAAATGAATATTTTCCAAGAAGCACATTATTGTCAGTTATACAACGAGGGTTGAGAGTTTTACTGTCAAATAACTTTTTTCGTATAGAGTACAGGGGGAATATTATTTTTGAATCTATTCATTCAAATCCAGCCACAGAAAAACATGCCAAATCATGCTGTTCCAAAAGATGCTGTGCTGCTTCCCAGATGCAAAACCTGAACCAAAGTAATTATTTGAATTCAGGTGTTTAGATTTCAATATACTTTATTTTACATGCATTGTACTTTTTATATGAACAGGATACTGATAATACATGAACATTCATAGAGTCGTTATCAATACATACCTAATTTGAACAGATTCTTACATACACACAACAGGCAGTGCCGTTGTTTTGTTGTTTTAACGCGTATTAATATTAACATTTGTTAATATATCTTTATAGGGGTGATGAAATTTGACGGGACACCGGTAATGCTGAGTAGCTGCAGCACTGAGAGAGCCCTGTGCTGAATGCCTTGTGAGTGTGTGCTGGCACTGTCGAGAGGCTTGCAGCATGGAGATGTGCGGAGTGGTTGTTGCAGTATCCTGACTATCCTGGAAAGTTCCATTTCGGATCATAACAATCATTGTGCACATTATTTTCAGTTGTATTTTCAATTTAAATTATTTTTATATGCATAGAGAGAGCTATAGAGAGGGCTAAAGAGAGTCAGTCATAGATTCCACAACACTTATTTAAAACTTGAGTCCCTAATGCTGAAAAGGTATGACATTTTGACATCACAGAAACACCCATCGAATAATAGTACAGAGATTTACGAACGTATGGCATTTTGACAGTCCACAAGCAGCCGTCAAATGTAGGTATCTTTGTGCATAGAACTACCAAGGTATGAACATTTGACAGCTGATCTGCCTGCATTAAATTTTGGTAACTTCAATAAAGAACATTATTCAACTTTGATATATTTCAGACATCTATCAATTGGTAAACACTGAGCAATTACCAAAATAGTACTTTTATGTTCACTGGTGCTTTGTTTCAATTGTCTAGGTGTAGCCCTAATAAAAGCCAATCAAATTGCGTGAAAGCACAAAGCGGGCAGAGCTCATTTGCATACAAACACCCCATATGAACCCTCTGAATGGAATTTGGAATTTTTAACAGTAATTATTGTAAGTTAAAGAAAAAAAATGTGTGGATTAACTGGGATATTGAGATGCTCATTGTCATGCTGTCTCAGTTTTGTTGATGTATCAAATGAAGTAGACAATATTGTGGTGTGTTACACAAGCTGCTCCTACCTTTAGAATGGTTACTAATTCAGATGTTGACTATTATCTTTTTAATGGCACAGTACAACCATATGCTGATTATGCTCTTTAATGATTACAGCCTTATTTATCTGTATTTTAATTTGCATGTTCTTTCAAATCAGCACACTAGCAAAGCAGTCACAACAATAATACAAAGGATAGTAATGTCAATTATGTTTTTTTAAGATCAGTACAGTAAACACACCACAAACATGTTTCTATACACCATTCTAAATGGGAGTAAAAGGGTGTTTTATCTGTGTGTTTTTGTTATTAATTAAAAAAAATTAAAAGCTTGTATTGAAAACAACACAGATATAATTTCTATTATATCTTTTCTATTATTGTGATGATATATTATAAAGAAACAACACAAAAAAAAAACTATTTACTAGATAGATGTTTTTTGCTAGTAGTTTCGTCTGCTGCAGTTTGCTGAATTGTATATGAGATATTTGGGTGTCTAAAATGATGTATGATAAATGAAGTAGCATGCTACTTATACGCTATCATGTTCGCTGACGAGCAACAGGTTCAGCAAAGGGCACAGCCAGTAAATGAAATTTTCCACCAGAACAATATATTATCACAAGAAATGTATGCACTAGAAACGCACAAGCTTTCTCAGGATGCGGACAAGGTGCAAAATGTTAAAAAAAAAAAAAAAAACATGAAAGGAATATATGAACTTTGCCTTTACGTAACCAAGTTACTGGACAAAATTCAGATCACAGATTCTTAATTTCAAAGTGTAATATCAGATTCAAAATAGCTCTTACCTTCCAAAATATATATGGATGTGTAGAATATAATGTAAGGACAGAAACTGTCTTCAAGGGCAAATACTTCTAAATACGACAACAACAGCAATCAGCTCGATCAGAGATCTTCAGAACATGGATCACATCAGCTTGTAGTTAGCAAGTTGAGTGACACTTGACTAAGATTTTACCTCAGTTTTTTGTTTCGCTTTTTACGTCAGAAGTCATAATTAAATCTTAAACATTAATCAGCTCCTGTCCTTCAAGTTAATAACATTTTCAAAACATCCGGTAACTCCTTCTATAAGATTAATTAGCCATCATTAATAGAAGAGTCTTCTGTAAGCATTTTCTCAGACGTATGGCATAACATGGTCCTATGCTATGGCTCCCCCTCACTTGTTTTTACCAGGTCTTCATTAATTTCTATGATTTAATGACGCCATATGTAGTTCACCAGACTCCCCTTTCCTGTACCAGGAGGTATTTCTTATATGTAAAAGATCACTCATTATAGAAACCTTGGATTTCAAACCCCCAAATATTGAAACTTGCATTAGTTGGGCTTGTAACCAGGAGGTACCCGGTTCAAATCCCACCTCAGCCACTGACTTATTGTGTGACCCTGAGCAAGTCACTTAACCTCCTTGTGCTCCGTCTTTCGGGTGAGACGTAATTGTAAGTGACTCTGCAGCTGATGCATAGTTCACACACCCTAGTCTCTGTAAATCGCCTTGGATAAAGGCGTCTGCTAAATAAACAAATAATAATAATACTACAAGCAAGCAAAGGTTATCAAGATTAATTACCTTCTCTTTGGCAAGCCTACTATATGCTTGACACAGACTGGTACTGTTATGCTTTGACTGAAGTTTTTACTTTGTTAATTTCTGCACTATATTTTCTTATTTTCAAACTTAACACTTATTCTGTTAAAACATTTACACTTATATTCTGTTTGAATTATTCTAGAATACCTGTGTTTGTTTAAAGACTACTTTCAGATTAAGCTAAATAAAAAACTTGACTGTGAACATTTGAGTTAATTAAATGAGATTCTCGTTTCTGCTTTTCTCCTCAAGGTTATAAAGCTTGGCACCAGTAGCTCAGACAAAGACAAGCTTAGCTCATTTCACAGGTGTTTTTTGGTCAGTGTGACCCCAACCTAGCTCCCTTTTTACTCAGACTTACAAAGATACAATAATATTTTTACTGTTATAACAGAATAAACAGGAATATAGAATGCTTTCACATAACTATATGTTAATACAGAGCATATTATAACTTTTTGTATGAACAGTGTGTTTTAATAATTTGTTTAGTATTTCTTCTGGCTTTATATTCTTTAAAACACAGGACAGTTATTACAACATTTTAACACACATGCAGTTTCACAAATGTTCAATTTGCATCCCGAAGATCAGTCTGCTTCCAGTAGCTGTCGCAGTCTTGGGTCAGTTTCTGCTCTCAGTGAGTCTGTGAAAGCCACCACAGGTGTGTCTTTAAAAGCCTGATACCTGCAAAAACTTAAATCTTGTTAGCAGAGCTTCCATCTCTACATTCCCATTCCCATCATTAGGAAGACTTCAAATAAATTAAACTGTTTCTATCAAAGAGACATCCATCTCTGCTGTATACACCTTTCACTCAAACAAGGTGATCGCACCTTGTACAAGGGAAGACAGGTTTTATATTCATTCGTGACAGCAAGAACCGAATACTTAATATTGACCGTTCAGCAATATAAATGCTCCCTTCAGCTATTAGCTATGCAATATCACTTTGCACAATCGACTTCCTTTTTGTTGTTGTTGTTTCTGTTGTTGTGTTGATGCATGGTTGAAGTTTTCCATGTCCCTTCAGGTTTTGCAAATATACCTCAGAGCTAGTGTGCTACACAAAAAGCAGGTACAATGGTCCAAGGGTATTTTTCACATTGCCTTAAGCTGTTATGGAAAAAAAAATAAGATTAAAAGGAAAATATGAAACAAGTGTAATTACAGAAAGTGTGATTATAACATCATGTTTTAACCTTACTAAATTAAATACATCGTACCTTGTTATTACAGAACAGTGGGAAACAGGGCTGACTCTCTCTCTATACTCTCCATCACTGTGAACTACTGCATCTTAAAATCTGCTTCTCTAGTTACATGATTTACTCGCAAAATCTCCCAATATTCCAGAGACGAACAAGCCCAGAAAAAAGCAGTGTGGTTGTTGTAATGAAGCACTGCAGAGCAAGCATAACTAGCCATATTTTCTAACTCTAGCTGTAACTTTACGTTTACCAAATGGACACAACCCTGCTACCTGTCCAGTACGTCCAACTTGCATGTGCCATACAGTTACTAATGACTGAATTTCCATGGCTTATTATTGTTCAAAGATACATTATTATTATTATTTATTTCTTAGCAGACGCCCTTATCCAGGGCGACTTACAATTGTTACAAGATATCACATTATACATTATTTCACATTATACAGATATCACATTATTTTTACATACAATTACCCATTTATACAGTTGGGTTTTTACTGGAGCAATCTAGGTAAAGTACCTTGCTCAAGGGTACAACAGCAGTGTCCCCCACTGGGGATTGAACCCACAACCCTCCGGTCAAGAGTCCAGAGCCCTAACCACTACTCCACACTCCTTTGTAAAGGATTATATCTGTTTTTAGTTCTGGCCTATTTTCTGCTTCAACTATTCAATGCTTGCAATGCATAAACAACAAAAAAGGTTATCTTGATCACTCCCACTCTGTTGATTGATAGCCGGAGGTCAAGCTGAGGGATGCTCATTTTTTTTCACAGAGCCTAGTTAACTGCAGTAAAACACTCATTGGTGGAGTTTGTAAAGTGCTTTTGACATTAGCCTTAGTCATTTTGTCTCCCACTGAGTCAAAGAGGCAGAGCCTTGATTTAATTTATTGTAGCCACACGTTATAAACATTTGGCTTCATGAGTAATACATTTAGTTTTTTTGTATTGGTAAATAGAAATACACGTTCTGTTATAGGGAGGTGTGGCAAAGTGGGTAAGTGTGTGCAGGTGAATGTAATACAGCAGTGCAGAAGAAACAGACAGACAACGATATCCAGGTGCAAGGGAGTTTATTAATTGTATTTTGTCAAACAACAGTAAACAATAATGATGTAAAGTGATACAGCGGCATGTATCACTTCATTTATAATCCCCGGGTTTGACCCGTAAACAAATAGTCCTGTTCATTATACACCCACACGTAACACAAAACACATACACAGGTACTTTGTGAGTGAATTAGTGCTCGTGGTGCAAATACAGTTCTCCGTGAAACAAGGGAAGTGCTGGTGTCCGGTTTGGTGCTGGCCTTCGTCTACAGCTCCGGATCGTGTTAGTAGTCTAAACAACAAACAAACAGTTTTTACGCAAGACAATACAAACAAACACATCACTCACATTTTCACAGGTTCTCCTTTTAGGTTTTCTCTAACTATTTACAAACAAACAGATCACTTTACTACGTCCCCTTTCTATACCCTCCTCATGACCCCATTTAGTCCACGGTACTCTGTTCCCTTTACGCAGCGCCCTCGCAGGTCGGGAGGGAGATCTCTGTCACAGGAGGCCAACAGAAACACACTGTGTGAATTTAAATATTGCACCAAAAAAAATCTGCTATCCTTGAAAAACTAAAATATATTACACTAGTATTGCAAAAAGATTCAAACTGTATACCATTTTAAAGACACTTGCTGAAGCTCTGTCAGATATTCACGAGTATACTTATACACACACACATTATAAGATCTACAGGAAGAACAAAAAAAATACTTTAATATGAAAATGCGTGGGTAGACAGACACAAATGTGCACTTTTAAATGTAGTTAGTCTGAAAAATTGGACAAAAGCTATATTTCAAATTCTTTAACACAGAGATCTAGATTTATTAAATGTATATTGTAACAGCTCGGTTTAAAAGAATGAATGAATGTGTGTAGATACAGATACAAATTAAGAAATAATAATTTTATATATATATATATATATATATATATATATATATATATATATATATATATATATATATATATATATATATATTGTCATGTATATTACCTGATATTGATTGTCAAAAGTATGGGTCAAAAATCTTCCACAGACGGTTTTATATTAATATTCACGAGCTACCGAAAGTGAGCTCAGGGTCCCGGTAAACATCCGATTTTTTGTTGTTAGTTGCTTTAAGACAACGTTCATACCATAGTTATGAGGAAAAACTATCCATGCACATACTTAGCGCAAATGCAGTGTTGTTTACATTTCTGGTCAGTATAAACATGACATCACAATACAGATACCCCGCTACAATTATGATTCAATTTACTTTTAAAGCTTTGAAAAACTTTTCAGGGTCGACTCTGCTGGAGGCTGTGTGGTCCAGTGGTTGAAGAAAAGGGCTTGCAGAGGACGATTTGCTGGTGGGGGATCTCTTTTCAAATCCCACCTCAGCCACTGACTCATTGTGTGACCCTGAGCAAGTCACTTAACCTCCTTGTGCTCCGTCTTTCGGGTGAGACGTAGTTGTAAGTGACTCTGCAGCTGATGTATAGTTCACACACCCTAGTCTCTGTAAGTCGCCTTGAATAAAGGTGTCTGATAAACAAATAATAAATATATTTTAGCAATCGAACAAGAGGAAGGGACTGTCATCAAGAACCGCAACTTGATTTTGAAGAGAGTCGAAGACTTTTACAGAAAATGATATCAAGATGAAAAGATCAACGTAGCAGATGACGAAGACGAGACGGAAAAAATGCAACCCGAGGAAGAAGTGAAACATGCTATTAAACATAAGAAGACAGCACCCGCAGAAGACGGCATAACGATTGACATCGTGAAAGAATAGGTGAAGAACTGACAAAAATACTGTTGAGTATTTTTACAGATTGTATTAAGAAACTGCCAAACGACTGGAACAACGCATCGGTGATACTTTTACACAAGAAAGGAGATAAAGAAGACCTCAGGAACTACAGACCTATTAGCTTCCTATAATCCACAACATTTTTACCAATAGTATACTCACCAACAGACTTCAAGATAAATTTGACACAATCAAATGAGCAAGCAGGATTCAGGAGTGGATTTAGCACAATGGATCATCTTCAAGTCGTACGGCAACTGATTCAAACCAGCAACGAGTACGAAGTACCACTTTGCTTGGGATTCATCATCTATGAAAAAACCTTTGACTCTGTTTACACAAGATCTTATTAAGCTATATGAAAAAACAAGGAATTGAGAAAACGTACAGCGACTTGATCAGCACCATATGCAAGAATGCAACATTATTATTATTATTATTTATTTCTTAGCAGACGCCCTTATCCAGGACGACTTACAGTCGTAAGCAAATACATTTGAAGTGTTACAATACAAGTAATACAATAAGACCAAGAAATACAATAACTTTTGTTCAAGCAAAGTACAAGTGTGACAAACCACAATTCAATAATACAGCAGATAATAGTGATAGTTACATCAGGATATGATTAAACAGTGATAGTTACATCAGGATAAGATTAAATACAAAATACTACAGGTTAAACACTTGGCAGATTACAGTATTCTGAAGTACAGGATTAAATGCAGTAAAATAGGGGGCAGATAAGAGCAAAATAAAGCACATTTAAATGAAGGGTGATAGTATCCCAGGATACAAACAGAGGAGTTCTACAGGTGCTGTTTGAAGAGGTGAGTCTTAAGGAGGCGCCGGAATGTGGTCAGGGACTGGGCAGTCCTGACATCTTTAGGAAGGTCATTCCACCACTGCGGAGCAAGGGTGGAGAAGGAGCGGGCTCTGGAGGCAGGGGAGCGTAGCGGAGGTAGAGCCAGTCTTCTAGTGCAGGTGGAGCGGAGAGGTCGAGTGGGGGTGTAGGGAGAGATGAGGGTCTGGAGGTAGCTGGGTGCAGTCTGGTCAAGGCATCTGTAGGCTAGTACAAGAGTCTTGAACTGGATGCAAGCGGTGATCGGGAGCCAGTGGAGTGAGCGGAGTAGTGGAGTAGTGTGGGCGAAGCGAGGCAGAGAGAACACCAGGCGGGCAGCAGAGTTCTGGATGAGCTGGAGCGGACGGGTGGCGGACGCAGGGAGGCCAGCCAGGAGGGAGTTGCAGTAGTCTAGGCGGGAGAGTACCAGGGCCTGGACCAGGAGCTGGGTAGCGTAGTTGGTGAGGAAGGGTCGGATTCTTCGGATGTTGCTCAGGAAGAATCGGCAAGTGCGTGCCAGAGTGGAGATGTGCTGGGAATAAGAGAGGCAGGGGTCCAGGGTGACTCCGAGGTTCTTAGTGGAGGAAGAGGGAGAGAGTGTGGTAGATTCCAGAGGAACAGATAGAGAGATCAGAGGAGGGGGAGGAGGAGGGAAAGAAAAGGAGGTCAGATTTAGAGAGGTTGAGTTTGAGATGATGCGAGTGCATCCAGGAGGAAATAGCAGACAGACAGGTAGAGATACGGGAGGAGATGGTGGAGTCAGAGGTGGGGAAGGAGAGGAAAATCTGAGCATCATCAACATAGAAATGGTATGAGAAACCATAGGATGCGATGAGGGGGCCCAGGGAGCGGGTGTAGAGAGAGAACATGAGGGGACCCAAGTCTGACCCTTGGGGGACTCCAGTTAAGAGAGGGTGAGGTGTGGAGGTTGCTCCACACCAGGTTACCTGGTAAGTGCGGTTGGAGAGGTAGGAGGAGAACCAGGCCAGGGCAATGCCAGAGATCCCCAGGTCAGCGAGAGATGATAGTAGAATAGAGTGATCAACAGTGTCAAAGGCAGCAGAGAGGTCGAGGAGAATTAGGACAGAGGAGAGAGAGGCAGCTCGGGCACACTTAAGTGAGTTGGTGACAGACAGGAGGGCAGTTTCAGTGGAGTGAGCAGAGCGGAAGCCAGATTGGAGAGGGTCAAGCAGAGAGTGGTTGGACAGGAAAGCAGAGAGCTGGCGGTGTACAGTCCACTCAAGGGTTTTGGAGAGGAAGGGTAGGAGGGAGACAGGACGGTAGCTCTGGAGGGAGGTGGGGTCGAGGGTAGGTTTTTTGAGGAGGGGAGTGATAGAGGCTTTTTTGAAGGCGGAAAGATACCAGAAAGTAGAGAGGTGTTGAGGAGGGAGGAGATGAAGGGGACTAGAGCAGGAGCAGCAGCTTGAAAGAGGTGAGTGGGGAGGGGGTCCAAGGCACACGTGGTGGGTTTGTGACCCTGGAGCAGGGAGGAGAGGTCAGAGTCTGAGAGGGGCAAGAAGGTGGAGAAGGAGGGCGAGTTAGTAGGGGATGTAGTGGGTGTAGGGGTTGGAGCAGGAGGGGGTGCGGGGGAGGGAGAGGTGTTAAAGAGTTTGCGGATATCTGAGATTTTAGAAGAGAAGAAGGAGGCAAAGTCATCAGGGGAGATAGAGGAGGGAGGAGGAGGGGGGGTTTAGGAGGGAGGAGAAGGTAGAGAATAGTTTACGTGGGTTGTTAGTGGAGGCTTGGATTACAGATTGGAAATAAGCACATTTAGCAGAGGAGAGAGTAGAGGAGAAGAAGGAGAGGAAAGTGCGGTAAAGGTCTAGGGCAGCAGGGAGTTTGGTTCTCTTCCATTTCTTTTCAGCAGATCGCAGTGTGATTCTTGCCGAGCGGAGCGCAGAGGAGAGCCAGGGATGGGGAGGGGAGGGGCGAGCAGGTCGGGAGGTGAGGGGACAGTGGGAGTCGAGGGAGGAGGTGAGTGAGGAGAAGAGGGTGGAGGTAGCAGAGTCTACGGAGAGTTGTGAAAAGGAGTCGATAGGAGGGAGGTGAGAGAGAGAGCAGTGGAGGCAAGGACAGAGGGGGAGAGAGATCAGAGATTAAGGCGAGAGGTGACAGTGGGGGTAGGAGGAGCAGGGAGAGGGGGGAGAGACAGAGAAAAATAGATGAAATAGTGATCAGAGAGGTCCAGGGGGGTGACAGAGAGGGTGGAGGGGCAGCAGGCCCTGGAGAAGGTGAGGTCCAGTTGACGGCCAGTTTTGTGGGTAGGAGGGGACGGAGAGAGACAGAAGTCGAAGGAGTGAAGGAGAGGGAGGAATCTAGCAGAGTGGCTGGGGTTGGAGAGATGGATGTTGAAGTCACCCAACAGGACAGTCGGGGTAGACAGAGAGGGGAGGGAGGAGAGTAGATAGTCGAGTTCATCCAGAAAGTGAGTGAGAGGCCCAGGGAGGCGGTACAGAACAATGAGCAGGAGTTGACAGGGAGAGGTTAGTTGGACTGCATGAAATTCAAAGGTATTGACAGAGAGTGAGGTGAGATCGGAGCGGACAGAAAAGAGTAAGGAGGGAGAGAGGAGAAGACCCGTCCCACCTCCCCGTCCAGTGAGACGCGGGGTATGGGACAGGACGTAGAGAGAGGACAGGGGACAGCCAGGTTTCAGTGAGAGCAAGGAAATCGAGCGAGAGGTGGGAGGCAAAGGCAGATATGAAATCAGCTTTGTTAGCAGAAGAGTGACAGTTCCAGAGTGCACCAGAGAGTGTGCGGGAGGGGGGGAGAGGCAGAGAAATGAGGTTAGAGGGGTTGGAGGAGCAGCAGCGGAGAGAGGGCAGAGGACGAGGACGGGAGGACAGAACAGGGATGTGAGAGGCAGTCATAGCAGGACAGGCAGGACAAAAGGCACAGTAGGAGCAGTGGGGTGGAGGGTACAGACCTGACTAGTAGATAGCTTCTTCTAGAGCCCCATTAGGTTCGGATCTAGTCGAACAGCGTCTCAGCGCAGGCCTCCCCTTGCTGGACTCCCACAGCTAGACTCCCGGCTCTTTTGTTGAGGCTCTTCGGTTTGCTGGCGCTTCTTGCTGGCGCCGAAATAAGCTGCTTGATTAAATGTTACACCTGCTTGGCAAAAGAACCAACTAAACTGTGTGGAAACCAATCAAATAGCAAAATCAACTGCTAATCAATTTAGCCACTCACCTGGTACTAATCACACACTAACTCAGCCATTTCAAACACCACCTTACAATGTCACCAAATGTAGTTAGTTAAATGGCTACTATGGTTGTGCCCTGCCCTGCCCTGCCCTTCTCTGCCCTGCTCTGCCCTGCCCTGCTCTGCTCTGCTCCGCCCTGCCCTGCCCTGCCCTGCTCTGCCCTGCCCTGCCCTGCCCTGTCCGCTTCGCTGCATGTCAGGAACCACACCCCTGAACAGCTCTGCAGCCCTCCTTATAGGCTTAGCCCACCCCCTTATGCAAAAGTGCCAGGCTTAGGACACAACCCATTGGCCGACACCAGGACCAATGGGAACAGACAGTCAAACAACAACCAATGAGGGTGCACAGATAACAACCAGTGGGAACAGACCAGGGCAGACAAACAAACAGCAGGTAACATGGTACGGGAATACACACACGAAAAGTGAACAAGCAAAGGCGGAATACAGCGGGGAGGTGAATAACACACACAGTATGCAAACACAGACAGACAGCAGGGAGTACGGTACATGAACACAAATGCACGGATCGCTAAACTATACAGATGCTCAGAATGAGCTGGAGGGGTTAGCGGCACATGTGTGCAGTCTATTGCTCCCTGCTTTTAGGGAAAAATAGGTATTTGGCTGTTCGCCTCAAAAATGCATTGAGCACAACTGGCAATGCACGAGATAAAGGTGGACTGGGAAATGCCAGCAGCAATATACACTGTTTAAAACATTCTTTCAAAAGTTCTTAAAAAATTGATGCAATTGTAAGTGTAGCAACTGTCGGCAGCTTTCATACATCTCATTATAATATTTGAGAACCCTCATTGCACTAGCTCTACCCCCATTTTTGCGAATTTATGCAGGAACGCCCATAACTAGATATTCACCTGAGGTTGAACTGCAAAGAAAAACTGCTGCTATAAAGCATTCCCTAAAAAGTCGCAAATAGCATTGCGCTTGTCTAGTAAATTTCATCCAAGACTTCCGACTCGTTTGCAACTGGTTTGCGTCTATTGCAACAGGCGCAACACTATAGTAAACCTACCACTAAGTGTCTGAAGAATCAGGGCTTACTAACAACCTGCATTAGCACTAAGTGTCTAAAGAACACATGGGTAAACAAGAGTCAGTATCACACCTTGGCCCAGAGCGTCCTTCACTTACTCCAGAGCTGCCTTTCAAGTTGATACCAAGCATGTTCTACTGTGGTTACTGTGGTGTTAAGAAGGGGTATGCCTGAATAGAGCCAGTCTTCAAATACATATGAATGATTTAAATGGGCTTGCAGCAGTAGCCCAAAATGATATCTGTTTACTGCCACTGCAGAAGGACTGTGAGATATGTGTTAATCTTTTTACCCTGGTATTAGTTTGAATGCTGTACCAATCACGTTAGTAAAACAGGTAAAAACTTTTGGGTAGCTGTCGTACGAGAACCAGATCCACTTTTTCAACTGCAGTACAGCTATTTCATCTGCAGATGACACTACAGCCTGTTTCACTGCATTCCAACAGACAATGCAGAGCAGAATCAAGCCATAACCCTTAGTTAAATAAACACATAGAAAAGAAAAATGGTATAAACTGTTCCAAACATAACTCATTTTCTGTGCAATCCTATGCAGCCAGGTACTTGCCTAATATAATCAAGGAAAGAGATATGCCACATGGTGGATATTCAGATGAGTGATGATGATGATGCTCAGTTAAATTTCTCCCACCTTTTGCAATTACATGATGGATCTCTTACCAGATACAAGAAAATAAATCAAAGACCTATCATTCTAATTCAGGGTATTGGGAAACACAGCATTCTAGTATCGTCTGTGTAGGCAGGGTTTGTATGCAAGTGTCTGCACTAATCATTAATTTTACCTATTTTTGGTCAGCCACTAGCCCTGAAACAAAGGATAAAGAGAGCAGACTATGGCAATGGCTGTAAAAACAACACAAAGTTGAAAATTGCTTTCAATAATTACAAAAAATCTGTATTTTAAAAAATAATTGAAAAAGTAATATTTTCCCAAATGAATATATATATATATATATATATATATATATATATATATATATATATATATATATATATATAAGCACAATAAGAGCCCTTAGTCTTTTTAAAAATAAAATAAATAACAATTCACAAATATTAAGGAACACTTTAATGCAATTTGACTGGATTTGCCGGTTTTGTATGGGATAGAAATACACTTGAACCACCCACCTCATATATAACAGCTGTTTCAAAATCATAGCTAAATTACCCAATGAATAAGTGATCTATAGTATCTGCATTAATATTCAGAACTCTTTTTAAAATCTAGAGCAGCATAGGAAAGGTTACCTGGTTACAGTAAAGCAGCTAACTGCTTTGGGCCTTATATGGTGCACAGCCTACCGACGATGTGGTAGGTCACGTGGTTTAGCTCCCTTTCATTGCATTGACTGCTGTATTTCTTGACAGTTCCTAATTAAGTGGCCACATCCTCTAAGTATGGTGCCTTTTCATTTCTGATTAAATATGCACCAGACCTTGCGTTTGTATGATCCCTTCCTGTGTTTGGTGAGTATTGCATTATTTTAGTACTTCATTGCAAAACTTGGTAGAAATCTGGTACATTTCGTTTGATTTCACTTTATTTGTGTCTTCTATTCCACTTTAGGTCCCCCAGCTACCATATTTTGTTTTCGAGTGTCACTATTCTCGTGTAATTTACAGACGCTCCCTTCTTCCCCTCTTTTGTATCGATTCTGTTTACTGCAGCGCCCGCGCGTGCGCCACTGCTTCAGTCGCACTGAGCTTTTCCCGACCCGGCTCCATCCTCCAGACTCAGCCCCTTCCGAGGCACCAGCCACCCATCTCTACAAACAACCGGGGGGGAGTGAGGGGGAATCGCAGACTGCTTTCCGAGGGGAAGTTCAGAACTAGACAGCCGGACAGAGACTCTGTTGCAGCAGCCGCCCCGAGACCGCAACCTGCACTGAAGGAGCTATGGAAAGAAAGGTAGGCAATTGTAGCGGCGTATTTTGCATTATTAATATTCTTCTTTCTCTTCGTATTTGCCTCTCTCTAGTGAAATGCAAATACGTTTTTGTCCACCATTGCATTAGGTCACGCCGAGCAGCCCAACCCACCTTGCTAAGGCTTGGCAATGTGCCAGCAAGAATCCTAGAGTTTAGTTTTTCAGCTGAATCAGTCTATTCAGTCCAGCGCAGCAAAAAAAAAAAAAAAAAAAATTCAATACAGCAGAAACAGCAAGAGAAAATATTCAAGCTAATGATTCCAGTATAGACATTTCATTTAAAATATTTTATTTATTTTCATTAACGGTGTTATTAATATTTGATACAAAAAAGGGCTCTTTTAAAAACAAAAATCTCCCTAAAGAGTACTGTGCCCCCCCCCCCCCCCCCCCCCCCATTGAAGATACGAGGGACTTGTTAACCTTGAGTATTTGAAAAATACAGACACTTGCATTGCTACCTGTGCAAGGACACAGATCCTATCTTGCCATCGTGTTTGCTACAGTACAGTTTTTCCTCTATGCTGTGAATGATAGTTCAAACTTGGTAAAAATCTGAAGTATAAGAAAGACATGTTGTTATTGATTGTCTAAATGGAGCGATGTACGCGGCAGCGAGAGGTTTTTAAGTGGAGGGACCCATGCATCCAAATGTGATGAAACTTGGTACATTCATTAAGACAAGTTATAGAGTGTGGCAATGGATATTTCCCATTAGAGAAAAGGACTTTGGTGTGTTTGAAAAAAAGAATGGACCCATTTTACTAATGTGGTTGGATGCACTCCACTGGAAACAGTAAACATGTTAACCATGTCACATGGCAAAGAGGGCCTTTCTTCTTATAAGAACTAGACAGGGGATGTTTGAATTTATCTGTCTATGTATATGTACCTATATACGTGTGTATCCCACACAAAACTGTTGATCCAATTATGACTAAACTTGATTATTCCTTACCAAGTTAAGGGGATGTAGGTTTTTGATGATATAATGTATACTGGGTACTTCGTTTTTTTATTTGCAACCTTAGTTAGCAGAGGAAGTATGTTACTGACACACTTGTCTCTGTGTAAATGTACATGTTACCAGTATTGTTGATTGTTAAATACAGCATGTACTTAACATATTCATCTCTATCATATATATTAAACTGCAGACAGACCACTGGAAAATGAGAGGCATGATAAAAGTTCATCCTAGACAAAAACCTTTGATTTGCTCTGGAAATGTATTGATTAATTATGCATCCATTATTGGGATCCTGCGTGTCGGGTATATAAATCAATGTGTACCATGCAGAACAACAGCAGGGCAGTGCAGTCATGTTTTATGTATAGCATGTTTATACTGGGGGCCAGGGGGTTTGCCCATTGTTAAATGTTTAGAATTGTACCAAACCCCCCCAAAAATAGCACCTCCCCAGGACAGTTTTTATCAGGCCCTCTATAAAGATTCTTTTTTTTAATTTTTCAGATACAGGAGGTTCAAGCTGGCTTTTTTTTCTGTTTGTATGCAGCGTCCGTATCACATAAATTAAAACCAGACACCCTATCAGAAAGAGCAAGGCAGTTTGATATAGCAGATACAATGTATTTTTGAAATGGCTAGCAGTAAATTATGTTCCATTAAACCACCTGCAAGATAAGTAAAAGCATAAGGAAGAGTAAAAGGACATAGCCTGTCAATCAAAAATTGTATTAACACTCCTGCTTTAAGTAAGTAGCATAGTATTTATTTTAATAATCAGTTACACACTTCTCCATCTTAAAAGCACCATTAGCCTAACTATTTAATAGGGACTAGGGCCGGTTGCACAAAAAAGTCTTTACTTAAGTCTAAGCCTTAGTTTAAGTCCAGCGAAATTGCACTAACGTAAGACCTTGAGAAAAGTCTGTTGCACAAAGCAAGACTTAGTAGGTCTTACTTAAGACTGGTCTTAAGCTTCTGTTGCTAAGCAACGAAGGCCGGTCTTATTTTTTCGAGTCTGTTTGAAAAAAAAAAAAAAAAATGTCTGCGCGCAAGGTGAAGAAAATACATTTTAGCGAAGAAGAAAAATTGGCAATTGTACTAGAAGTAATTATTTAAAAAAGTACTATTGGAGAGGTTAGCAGTGTCATTAAAAAAAATTCAGACAAAAATAAATCCTGGCAAGAAATGACTGAACGGGTAAATGCCATCGACCCAACCGTAAGTCGTACTGTAAATGACATTTAAAAAAAATGGAAAAATCTGTTGACCGAGGACAAAAAAGAATATTAAAAAAAAAAAAAAAATACTGGAAGCGGCCCTTTTGAAAAACTTTCCCAGTTAACCTCTTAAATAATTGATATGTCCCATTTTCAGTGGAATTGAACAGGTGCAGAAACGGAGGATGCCACGGTGATAGTAGTAGCAAAGCAATTAAAAATAAGTCAGTTAGTGTGTATATTTTCAAATACCGTTTAATTAAAAATGTATTCAGTCGGTAGTATTCTTATATTCAAAATCCCTAGTGAAGGTATTGTGAAAAAGAAATCTGGTAATCACTCAGTTTCAAGACAGTGTTAATGTTATTTAGGTAAACAATAAATATTTTATAATTTTATAGAACCGTGCAGTGAAATCGTATATACATCGTCTTGGCATCCTTAACCGCTAGGTGAAGCTGTGGAATTACCAAGTTTGTGTAGCCAGTCAAACACCTCTAGTGCAATGATCTGTCCGTCAACGTGAGTTATACAGTGCTGTATTCTTAAATCAGATATGTTTTTATCATGCAACGTGTGTGTGTGTGTGGCTGTTAGAGGAGTACAGACAAGTCGGGAATGAAGTTCATTAAAAAGTAACTAGGTAATTCTTACAGACCAGTTTTTTACTGAAATGTTTATATTTTGCGAAAAGCTGCATGCACATTTTTTTTTTTTTATGTATGTGTTGTTGACCTCACCTGGGCAACGAAACTGGCAAAAAACATACAGATTAGTTTAATGATTAAAACTAAGTCGTTACACATGTATCAAAGTTTGACTTGTTTACAGTAGTGTATGTTTGTCCAGAAAACATTCATGAATAGGGTTAAATGAATCTGATACTACCATTGCGGCTGTTTAATCCTGTTGGCTGATGATTTGTGAATCGCCGTGAAGTCTCCAACAACATTTAAAAAACTTCCAATGACAGAGAAGCGAATTGCCACACAAACTTGAATAACTGTGGCGATGCTGTGGCTTCTGTTAGCTGCAGGCTCCAAGTCATCTTTTAACATGCAGTGTTATTTAAATTCTCTAGGGGATTGTGTCTGTCCTTAAATAGTCTTTCCCTACGAAATGGTGCTGACATGTTGGCTTCTATACCAACAGATACTTGTTTCCCATTTAAGCCTGGTGAGGGGGATGCTTAAAAAATGACTTAAATTTAAGACCAGGCTCAAATTAAAACTTTTTGTGCAACGGGTCTTATTTATTTTGGACTTAAATTTTAAGTATAAGTCTGATAAGTGGTCTTAAAAGCATTTAAGACGTTTTGTGCAACCGGCCCAAGTTTGTAATGTTTGCAGTGCATTCACGCTGCGTTTTTGGTCCCTTATTGCATTATGGAGTGATGGGTTGGGTGTAGCCCTTATAGAGTTATTGAACACACTCTGAATGTACATTTCTATTCAGTACACACTATATCCGGTACTGTTTGTTTGTTTACTGGAAAAGTAAAAAAAAAAAAAAAAAGCATATTATGTTGGAGATAAATAACTTTTAAAAAGTACGTACATTTGTACAATGTCATTATCAGAAGAATGATGCCTAGAACAGGTGCATCATTAGTGGCAACCAGGTTTTATTGCATTTACTGAAATACTGTACGAATAAGCACAGCTGTAAACTATCATTTGTTAAAATTGAATTTATTAAATACAAATAAGATTGGTGTGCGGAGTTGGATGAGTTTATTAAAGCCATTGAAGGAGCTGCCTCATGTTACAGGACGGTTTATGAACCTGGAGACCTCTGTCGATTTCAAATTCCCGGTTTACCAGCTGACACAGATCATTGCTTTAAGTAGATCATTAAATTCCAGGGCATCATTTAGGATTTTTATTAGTACTGGGAACATTTTCGAACATTCAGACAAACACTGCTATTAATATGTCAGCAACCAAGCGGAACTTCGCAATATTTTAAAGAAACATCGATCATTACTGAAGAGCAATGGTACAACTCATCTTGGATGCACTGCAGAAACAAGACATGGCTTAGACGCTATGATAAAAGAAGATTTGAAGGAGGCACTAAAAAACACAAATGATCAGAGCTTTGTGGGGGGAACCTCGATTTATATGCAGGTTCCCTGAATATGCTGCAGTACATATTATATTGCCTTCATTCCGCACTGTGGTTGAACAGGCGCGGGTTGATGCTCTGCAACCAACAGATTGAACAATTGCAAAACAAGGTCGCAGAGATGGAAGACAGAAACTGAGAAACAACCTACAGCTGGTGGGTTTTGCTGAATCTGGAGATGGTTCGAACCCAATCGGATCCCTTATTTGAGAGGTAGTCAGATTGAAATAGAAAAAACGCACAGATTGTATAACGGGAACGGCCCTCATAGGATACTTAGATACAGTGACAGGCAGCTGATACTGCAAGGGGGAAAAGCAGTCTCCACAATACACCATGCGACAGATAGATTGCTGTTTTTCCCGGAATGCAACTGCTCAAATGAGGTGAGACTTTACAGCGATTAGGACGCAGATGGTGGCAATGGGACTGAAATGGTTTCTCATCTATCCCGCTTCTCTCAAAGTTGTTCAAAGCGGTCAGCATTATCTCTTTAAATCAACAAAGAGGCTGAGGATTCTTTAGCATCCCAGGGAGGTACCGGGACCCAGAACCCCATCCGTGCAGCCGAAGGCGCTTTGATGTTAGAACCAAAACAATGCATCTCTACCGACCCATCTGCTACTGTGACGGCCAAACCTCAGTCTAACCATCCTGTGGCTCCTGCTGACCCTTCTATGGAGGACATGGAGACAGTCCTTACCATGGAGTAGCCAACTGGACTGGGTATATTGGATTCCTAAAAACCCTTGAAGAATGGAGTACATATTGGTAACCCCCCCCCCCTTCCACCCTTTACCTTTGAACACCTTCTTCTCTCCCCTTTGCTTGCTTATCCTTATTGTTGCCACTGTAATTAAAATGTCATTACCACAAAGGTTAATAAGTATATAACCTACCACAAAGCTTAATAAGTATATAGGTCATTATATTATGTTCTACTTTAAAATGCTATCAACAATGAGATAATTCATAATGCATTTTATTTTGAGGCTGCATTTGTTAAACCTGGTTCTGAAACTCGTACTGTTCAGTTTATTTGTGCTTTTATGGTACTTTGTTTGAAGAAACAAAGAAACAGTTTTTATCTGTTGGCTCAGGGGTGACTGTGTGTGATGCATAAGCAGAGTCTGAGCATGGGTGTGCATTGCTGTTTAGAGAGTCATCAAAGACTTTTCAGTTTTTCCAAACCAGGGGTTCTTTCAATGTTGACATCCTTTTGTGGTTTGTGTTTTGTATTTGTATTTGCTGTTGTTTTAATGTTTTGTGTTGCAGATCTCACAACTTTTGTGGTATTCAGAATGGAAACTGTTTTATAAGTCAGACCCAGATGCCTTGCTACAATATTTCTGCAAAGGACAGGTCTCTTGCTAGCTCATTTCAACCACTATAATCATGGTTATTAATATTGTGTCTCAGAATGTGCAGGGATTGAATTCTCACATCAAACGTACAAAATGCCTTTACTTTTTGCATCGCAAATGAGTATCTGTAGCCTTATTGCAAGAAAAAATCACCCAAAGATATTTTTGGATAGATGTTGATGAGATCTACAAGAATCTAGCAAAACATTTTGGTATTTTTGGCAGAGTTTTGAAGTTGCATTTGTCATGCATTTGAGCATTGCTTATGGCCAATTTATCATCAATATTGCATTGTCTGGGGTTAGATCTAGAGTAAAAAGTGACAGGGTGTGCTTCCAGTGGCACTAGCTTGGAGCTGAGGGGTTATGAACTTGTGTGTGGAACTTCAATTTCTTTGTTACAATTTCTTTGTGTCGCAAAGACGGCCGGAGTGGGTGGCGTCAGACCAGATGCAGGAAATAAATAAACAGAGAGATGTGGTTTGGTGAAGCTGGGCGCGTGATCGCGCTCAGGATTTAATCAACAGAATAGAAAATAAAAGGTTTGCAACAACAAAACACAAAACAGGACACGGCACTTCACGCCAAAATAAAGAGACAAACAAAACGGACTATACAGTAAACAGACAGTGCACGGACAGACACACAAACAAACACGGTGAGTTTTAAATAAACAAGTATCGTGCTGGTCCTACCAGCACGTAATAGCAATTGATATTTAAATGTATTTCTCCTTCTCTCTCACCCGTTCTCCACTCTCTGAACACCTAACCACGAGTGACTAAAAATGTGCCTATTTATACTGTTGTGCTGGGATTCAATTACTAATTAATTATTCCCTTGAATCCCAGCACGTGAATTAATTCTGTGCAACCCCGTGCTCACATATTACATTTAACCAGCACGTGAAGTGATTTGTGCCCTCCTCGTGCCTAAATATAAATCTACACTTTTTAAATACACGTGAAACACAGACCCGTTTATATCCCGTGTACCAATGACTATACACCAACATTTACACACGCAACATACAACACATAACACATAACACACAAATGCACACAGGGGCGGGGCGCATTGCCACACAGTGACACATTGGAAACTACCAAAACCTCAATTAGTTTCATTTTAAAAACTGTTTATTTTAGACGGGCTGTTTAAAAGTATTTTTTTTCCACAGTCAACGGGTTTAAAAGGCCCTGCATATCAAAAAAGCACTCACTAGGCATCTCCAGCCCCACCCCACCCTTTCGTTGGCTATAGCTTTCACATATGCTAATAAATAAATAATAATAATAGTCGTACATACCGATCAATCATCTCCTGATCACTCATTTTATCACCAAACTCCTCAATAATGCGATCCAAGTCATTATTACTATAACATCTCAAAAAAGCTCTGCAAATGTCCGTGATATTCTCTGAGCACTGATTCAGTAGCAGCCAGCTTGTTTCCTTATGGCCGCCGTTATCTGATGCCAGGGGCAAGTATGACTATTCATACGCCCTTTTTTCGGCTTGTCTCGGCTCCTGTCGCTCCCACTCAGCCACTGAATGGTTTTCTTGGCTTTTTTTGGAGAAAAAACGACTTGAAACCCGTTTTTTGCGTCTTTTTGATGATGTCGGACAGGGTCCGACATTGGACCGGATAGGAATAATTGCAATGTCGGACCGCAAAGGGTTAAAGGGATCCCTCCTTATCTGACAGAGATGGAGGACTGTTCTTTCCGGTATTGAGATGAGTGCCACAAACTGACTTTGACCTAACTCAAAAGTCCCTGATCAACTGACACCTTTGGTCGATATCTCTGAAGATGACCAAAACCTGCTATGGCTGAGGTTCTCTGGAGAAGGTGATCCAGTGAATATATGCTTGTACCATCGTCAAGTTTTTCTTGATAAGTATAAGCATTTCATGGTTCCGAAGTGATGTGCAGATCCCATTAAAAGCCACAAGACACAGGGATCGGTTAAAGGCATCAGAGTTATTACTTCGAAACAGACGGAAGAATGCTTAAACTAGGTTTAAACTAATTCCGGGACACAAGCTCTGTCCTCGATGTGTCATCCGGATAAATGACCCCAAAGTGCAAAATCAGTTTAAGGAAAGCCAGCAGGAGCAGCCTGAGCAAGTACAAAGCACATCTGGCGAAGAAAGCTCGGCTTCATCATCCGTTTCCTTCATTGATGAGGATGCTCTGAATGAGTCACTTGTCAGACATTCTCCAGTGAAGTCTTATGGTAAACGTAGGTTAAAGAAGATGTCTTCTACAATAGCAGCTAAAGTTTCAAAAGTTTTGGGTGTTGAAGAAATCCCCTCGACTAGTACATCCAATCCAGCGTATTTTCCAAGTGTGCCAGACAATGGTTATGAACTTCAGAACCTCAAAAAGACGCCTTTTCTTTGACTATTACAGGTCTAGATTTTGACTCTTGCACCCGAGTCATGGTCCCAGAAAAAAACGGTGTCTTTTTTTTCCAGGTCAGTTCATCAAGTCAAGCTGGCACGTAAGGGTTTGATGGCAAAGCCTGACCTTAAATGTGGTTGGACTTTGACGAAAGACTTGAAAGACTGTGTACAAGTCTTCTACGAAGAGCAAGATGTGAGTCATGTATGTCTAGGGTCAAAACAGGTGGTAACCGTGCGTATGAATGGAGAGAAAGTGAAGAAGCCGAAGTACTTAATGCTTCTCAACCTTCACGAGGCCCATCGTACCTTTCAAGAGCGATACCCCGACAAGAAGATTGAGTTCTCGTCATTTGCAGCTCTGTCGCCTAAGTGGTGCAAACTGCCTGGAGCTTCTGGGACTCACTCCCTGTGCGTCTGTACGTACCATCAGAATGTAAAATTGATGTTAAAGGTGTGTGGTGCTCAGGAGGACTACAACAGCTTGCTTGGTAAGACTGTGTGCTCCCTTCAGGAAGAAGCTTGTATGACAGACACTTGTGAAGCATGTCCTGGTTGTCAACCCCTAAAGGAATACTTTGATGGTCTGGAAAGTCTGGATACAGTTGACAATGTTGTATTCTATCAGTGGGTGTATGTTGATCGCTCCAACCTGCTGACTTTGATGGAGAAGGTTGAGGATTTCAAAAGAATCCTGGATCAGAAACTTCTGAGCCTGCGGAAGCAACACTTCGTCGCCATGAGTCAAAGCAACTTCCTGAGGTGCCTGAAAGAAGATCTGAAAGAGGACCATGCCATCTGACTACTCGATTTTGCAGAAAATTATAGTTTTGTGATCCAAGATGCTGCCCAAGGATTTCATTGGGACAATTCTCAGGCAACACTCCATCCGTTTGTGTTCTACTTCCGTTGGGACAGTGAACTTAAGCACATGAGTGTTGCAGTGATGAGTAATGAAACGCAACACTCCACGTTGACAGTGTTTGTATTTCAGAAGGAGGTAATTCCTTTGATCAAGAGGGAGGTCCCTGACTGGAACCATATATATCACTTCAGTGACGGAGCTGCTAGGCAGTACAAGAATCGCAAAAACTTGGCCAACCTTAGCTTTCATCAGCAAGACTTCTGTATAACCACATTCTGCATGCAACTTTTAAAATATTTACAATGTTTCCTTTCCTTTTTGCGTAGTTATATACTTGTCATAAGTACTTAGTAGGAGTAGACATGAAATTCTAGTGACACCTGAAGCTGTTAACCCCTCAAGTTCCTTAAGTTTACCGTGGTAATCTATTTTTTCTGTTTTCTGTCAGTTTGTCGTTTTTGAAATGCAACTAATTGAGGTTTTGGTATTTTCAAATGTATCACTGTAACAAAGAAATCGAAGTTCCACACTCAAGTGTTCATAACCCCTCAGCACCAAGCTAATGCCACTGGAAGCACACCCTGTCACCTTTTACTCTCGTTCTAACCCCAGAAAATGCAATATTGAAGAATAACGCCAGTTCAGTGCTACACATCATGGTAGCGTCTAAGTTGAGCCCAAGGTGATATTTCTGGTCAGGGTCACTTTTTCACTTTAGGTTGGCCACAGCTTGAAGGAAAAAAAAAATAGAGATTAATGCAGTTGCATTGTTCTGTGTTTCCATTCAGAAATATTTCATTTCCTGATTGCACAGGGTGCACAGGCCATACACAGTGTCTTGCTGTGGGCCTGGAATGCAGAGTGCTGTTTTATAGTTCTGGTCTGTTTAACATCCTTCCTAAGGATCCTGTGTAGTCATGGTAAGAAAACTGGATTACACACACCTGATTGCCTAAATTCACTTGATGTTGATGGACTGGGATTTAATGTTAGGCTATGCATAATATGTGTTTAAGTGATCTAAATCATGTTCATATAGTTTTTTAGCTTTCTATTTTGTCTCAATCCTAAAATTCTAGGTGATGCAAAACTTTTGGCTGTAGCTGTAGAAAGTGACTCTGAAAGTGATTTCACAGGCATAATGAAAATAAGGATGATTTGATTGTAAGTAAGGCTGTATTTATAAAACATGCTATTACATGCAATGTCGGCCTCATGAATTTCCCAGTCCCTAAGTGTGATCTTGACTGTGGTTTAATGGTGGTGTTCTGGATTTAGCAGGGAATTATTTTTGTTTAATATTTACAGAACTCAAACACAGTAGACGCTTGTAGTGCAGGACCTAAGTTAATTACAGAAGTTGTGGTGATATTATGGTTAGTATATTGAAAAAATAACTGATTATGCCAGTTTAGGTCTCTTTGGGATATTTACTGTACATGAACAAAATAAAGTGGCTGACTAGTACTGCTGAGGAATTCGCTGCTTCAGATTTCTGTGAAGGAATGGGGCTATGTTCTAATTTGTGTGGTAAAAAGGCATCCCCTGCCTCAGTAAACTCAAGGTTATAGAAAGGGGAGTTCAGGAAACGTCACACCGAACAAAACTAGACCATTTTTAAATGGGCGCCATTTAAAAATGAATGTGAGCGCTTGCGTGAGCGTTTATCAGTCTGGCAGCTGACTTATTGTGGCACTGTAAAAGGTAGCCGTCATTTTCACAAAGAATAGAGATACGTTACAGGACTGCACACTTCTGTTTACTAAAGAATAAAACTGAAAAGAAATAAAGAAACAAACAAATGAAAGCATCCATCAAAACTCGAAACATCCCATATAAATCTCGGGTGCACTCACCTTAGTCCTAGTCCTACTTTTAGGAAAGACCCTGTTCAGCCAAGCCTCGAGGGACGAGAATAGCAAAGGTTGCAGACAGAGTGCAGTTTAGTGCTTTTATAATTAAATAAAATCAAATAAACAATTAAACAAAATACAAAACTAAATAATTGTCCCCCACGCAGAGCTATCTGTGAACTGGCATATAATCTTAATCTGACTTTTATATGAATTACATGAGTGAATGCAAGTCCCTTGGAACATATGGATATTTGTGTCAAAAGACGATGCCAGGTTGAATCCTATTATGGTAAATAGATCAGGTTATGTACAAAGTTAAGTTTAATTCTTTCAGGAGATAGTGTCTTACTAAACACTGAGCCGGAGGAGCGATTTGTTTTATTACAATAGGTCAGATCTGTCTACTGGCTGCCTGTAAACCTTGGAAGCATGCCTTGTACTCCAGTGTGTTTTCTGTTTGGGAGCATGAAATGACTGACCTGCTGATCTTTTGTGCTTATATGGCTGCTACTGATTCTGAAGACAAGATTTGTGGTACATACAGATGGCAGGAACTTGCAGATTTAACAATCCAATGCTGTATGTACTGTATATTATCTCTCAAAAAAGCAACAAAGCAACATGAGCATGCTGTAACTCAGTGGTTCTTTAACTTTTCCATGATGAGGACCACCTTGGAATTTTCAGCTATCAGCTTGGGATCGAAAACTCACATCTTCATACTACAAACTATCTAGCAATGTAGATTCATACAGAAACTATGATCTTTAAAACTGCAGCAACCTTTTGTGATGCTGCACTGTAACTGAAAATGCGTGTATTTTACTAGTGATTCATTTTTGCAGATAAAGTATTTTGTTATGTTCTTGGACCGTGTCAGCACTGGATGTTATTAGTTTAATTTCCCTAGCTGATCTGTGATTGACAATTGAATATGCAAATACATGTGCATTTCGAGTTATCAAAGTCTTGCAAGTAATGCCTTACACCATATGCAGAGGTATCAAATATCTTTGTGCAGGTAACTAGACAGAGCAAGAACCTCTTAACTCATGTTTGCAGGTATCAGAAAGAACACTGTGGACAAAATTGACATTCTGCAGAAAGAGTCCTCTTCTACCCTGGGGGGGCACTTGTTATATTGTCTACCAAAAGAAAGAAAGAAAGAAAGAAAGAAAGAAAGAAAGAAAGAAAGAATCATTAAAATAGGTTGCTAAGCAAGTGTCGTGTGAACATTTCTGGTTTTGCAGCGCAATAAATTAATCGTCCATCTCTGTGTGCACTTGACCACTTACAGCAGAAGAAGACACCCTTACCTGTCTGGCTGCCCAGTCCCATTATCCTAACTTAGAGAGCAGTCAGAAGTTGCTGGGACTCCGATGAGATCAGGAATCAAAGCTGGTACACATAGCATTGTTTAATCTGCTAACTGCCAAGATCCTGATTTCTACACGTTTCAGATAAGTACGGAGGAAAGCTGTCTAGAACATGCTGTGAAGACACGAGGCGCATTACACTGCTGACCCTTCGGCTTTGGTAGATTGTGAGTTTTGAGTCCTAGCTCAATGATGTCCTGGCAGTCCACTGGCCAGTAAAATGAGGAACAAATATTTCATCTAGCCATTTTGATTGTAGATAAATAGATAGTATTTGATCACCACTGCAATTTTGCCTGTATTTAAAGATGAGGGAACACCCTCTATTCGGAATACCAATGTATTTAGTAAGTGTGGTAAAATGGACCCAGCAGCACCAATCATTCTGCACATATTCACCTGCCACAATACCAGTGACAGTTTATCTCAACAACACCCAACCAGCTCCCAGAATATTCCAGTCCTATCTGCATATCTCAAATTCAAATTTAAAAAAAATTGAAAAAAGGGGCAGTACAGTACTAATATTATTGTTATTACATAAGAACATAAGAAAGTTTACAAACGAGAGGAGGCCATTCGGCCCATCTTGCTCGTTTGGTTGTTAGTAGCTTATTGATCCCAGAAGATAATACATTTTAGATAGGTAAGACAATAGATTCTGAAACCTTAGTTATGTCTCCTGGGTTATTGAGTGTATTAGTTTAAGCCTTCTCAGCTATCAAATACTTACATTTATTTATTTATTTATACGTACCATCCAACTGGGCTGGTGATTTGAAAGCTCACATTTTCACATGATTTTAGTGGTGAAGCCAGATTTTGTAAATACAATGATAATAACTCAATATTGAAGTCATTATAATTACATTTGTAGCAACTTACTCTTAAAGCATAACTGTAAGCAATAGGGACTTTCGGTCCTCACAATCCAGTGCAGTCTTCAGCCCAGGACTGAGCAGCCGGGGTGTCCTTTATTGAAGATGACAGAATGCACCGACAGAATCTGTTTGGGCAGGCTTTCAGGGTGCCTGTCGTGCACCACTCCTGACTAGAACCAATTAAGTTATTCTGCATGAGCTCTAAATTCACTTCAGTCTTCAGAAAAAGAACTTGTGCAGTTGGATTCTAAAACAAAATAAGGTTTGTGGATTTTAAAAAAATGGAGATTGGAGGAAGTGAAGATACAGAGTGAGACGCGGAAGGGTTATAAATAGCATGTATTATTATTATTATTATTATTATTATTATTATTATTATTATTATTATTATTATTATTAATCGATGTGGCTTTTCTTTTGCATGCTTTGTTGTTGTTCACAAAAACTAAAATTTCACATTTAGTGAATTGATTGGGTTTCAGACATGCACTGTGAGAGTGCTCAAACCCAGGGTGTTCCCTGCAGTCCAGTCCAGTCATGCGCTGCGCTTATTTCCTGCTTTTGAAATATACAATCCAATTTCACTATGAAGCTGTAACTTTTCCATTTGGGATTCCTAATAGGGAGCGATTGATAATGGAGGATTTCCTAATTTGGTAGACTAGGAATTTACTGGAAGGCTGTTCAGGAAGCAACAGGCAGTACAAAAAACCCTTCATGCAGTTAGTTAAAAAAAAATGTCTGGGTCTACATACAGTATAAATGTGCAAAAAGACAAAGCTACACTGCAAAACCACATAATATACTGCAGTAAACTTATATAATACTCACTGATATCTATTGTTTTCAGGAATACTACTTTTGTATAATTAGCTGCATTCATTTATTCAGTGTCTTGTCTGTGGTGGCTGCTGCCTGGTTTGTGTTTGTTTTGTCAGGATCCGTTTGTAGACGGTCTCAATGGCTACAGGTCTACAAGATCATTTGAAAAAGAAGAAGAAAAAAAAGTACTGTACTGGTCGTAGCCTGTTTTACTGTCTGGTCTCTCTGTGAAGTCAGGAGATGGTTGAGAATGAAGCTTTCAAGTCATACTCTTTCAGTACACTAGGGACTGTTTGAGACTTCTTGCAAGTTGAATATTTTTGTGGTAATGAGCCTCTTCTACTCCTAAGACTGAAGTTTGCTAGTTGTCAGATATCAACGACTTATCCTGGGTATCATGGGACAGCCAAGCAGCTCTGTGATCAGACGTGTCTGGATGTAACATATATTGCGAGTCTGTGATAAAGAGATCTGCAGCTAAGCTGGTGGTGAATGCTAAACATTTTCTGTGAATGCTAAACTGACTGGACAAAAAAATTCTCCCGAAGCCCAGAATGCATTGCTCCCAGCGCATTGTTTGAGTGGAAGCAAATGTGTCTTGTCTGATGCTGAGGGTGTCTGTGATTTGGGCCACTGTAGAATGTCTGTTGCTTGATCAGACATGACTGTCTTGCAGCTGGAGTTTTCTTTCCATAGTTTTCTGCATATGCTGCCCTTTACATGGAAGGTGATTGCAGTTATTGTGTTCAGGGACAAGCCTGTGAAGGCACTGAGATTCTTCTGCTTTCCCATTATTGTTGCACAAAACTCTCACACAGATAGGTTTAGTGGATGACATGGCCCCAAAAAACATGCTTATTATAGTGTACTACACCATCATCCAGGACAAGAAATAGTTTCAAGTATGAGACCATTTTCATTTTTCCCTTGACTGCTTGTCACAAAGACGGCCGGAGTGGGTGGTGTCAGACCAGAGCCAGGAAATAAATAAACAGAGAGATGTGGTTTGGTGAAGCTGGGCGCGTGATTGCGCTCAGCATTTAATAATTAAACAGAACAGAACAGAAAATAAAAGGTTGGAACACAAAAACACAGGGCACGGCACTGGTAGCCAAAATAAAGAGACAAACAAAACGGACACTAACAAACAGGGACGAACAAACACGGTGAGAAACACTACTTATTATTCTTATTATTATTATTTTTACCTCCTCTCTCTCTCCCGTTCTTTCGCCCTGAACACCCAACCCTGAGTGAAAGAAACGTGCATCTATATATACTGTTGTGCTGGGATTCAATTACTAATTAATTACTCACTTGAATCCCAGCACGTGAATTAGTTAAGTGTACTCCCGTGACCACACATTACATTTTACCAGCACGTGAAGTGATTTGTGCCCTCCTCGTGCCTAAATATAAATCTACATTTTTAAATACACGTGAAACACAGACCCGTTTATATCCCGTGTACCAATCTCTATACACCAACATTAACACACGCACGCAACATACAACATATAACACACAAATGCACACAGGGGCGAGGCACATTGCCACACTGCTCTTTAAAAAATCTATAATGTTATGGTCTTAAAACCAAATGTTACCTTAGAGCAGTTAACGTTATTTCGCAGGCAGACTGATTTCAGTGAAAATAAGATTGGGTAACAATTATTTACCTTTCACTTGCACTTTTCTGTGTTACAATTCAGAATTTAAGATTTCACAAGATTTTCTTGTTGCTACTTTATGTGAAAGCCGTATACGAAGTGTCCTATTGCCCCCCTGGCGCCCTCAGATCAAGGGGAAGTGCATCTCCATTCCAGCTGGATGGAAATGGAACACTTCTTCTTTAATGCTTCCAGACTGAATGTCACAGTCGCTGCACAGAGCTTCACAGGGGTCAGCTGCTTTCACAGGGAGGCCTCAGAAGGGAGAGCTAGGCTCAGGGACAGGCAGCACTGCTGATATAGGGTTTACTGGGCCTGATTCATATAATATTAAGAACTGTTTTTTGAAAATGAGAATAAACTTTAAAATCTCAAAAACAGATGAAAGGGGTTGAATGTACTATAAACTTGATTTAATTTGTCAAAATGGGCTTAAAAAAAAAACTCCTTGAAGTGGTTGTAGCTAACAAAATAATTTTAAAAAATCATACCTGTCGTGCACTTCCATGCACTATATAGGCAGGCCTTAAATGTGCATTTTCAAAAGAAACACATGATACTGCAAACATGTATTTTCATAAAATATAACATCTGTTACCACACCAGGTAAAGTAAAGTTTCCAGTTTGTTTCCCTTACCTTCCAGGAAGTCTGTTAAACCTGCACCTCCTCCATCATTTCACATCAGCAGTGCCTCTGTGGTCAAACATCTTTCTGACTGCAAAAGCATGTCAGTTAGTAGGTGAAGTAGCTGGTTGGTTACTGAGAAGGGAGGGGACAATTTCATTTGCCACGTGAAATAACCATGAAAGTGCAAGACTGTTTGAAAGCAGGTTAATGTATATGCATGGCATGTTAATGGATGGAATTATTTAAAACAGTCTGTACATTTTGTGAATAGGGCTTTGATTGCTCATATCTTGTGTTCTAGAATGAACAGGATATCTTCCCGTGAAGCACAGGCAACAGGCACATCGCCACAGCGCAGTGTCAGTTGATTACATTTCTGAGTAGTTGGTTTGATTATTGCAAAATCCACCAAAATGTTCTGCAATAGATTTGACGTCAACTAGTGTGATAGAATGACTCATTTATTTGTGAGAACCGTGCAGCAGCAGTGTATGTGCAGTACGGGTCAGATTTGTATTTTTACAAATAACAAAATAACCCTCAATCCAGTTGTGATTAGAGTTAAGTACATTTTGTGACAGAAAAATGGGAAAGTGCAGTGCAGAATGACATTGTTAAAAGAATGAGCTAATATGAGGAATGTTGTCTTGTAAGGAAGTGTCTGTTTCCTGTTTTTTGTCCTCTTTTGATTTGTTACCCCTCACTTTGCGGTGTCCCACCTGCCCTAACTCTCTAATCTTCTTGTGACACTCTGTGATTACTGGTGTCAGTTTTTGAAATTGTGCTATTTTTTAATCAACATTTTAGGGGTTTAATTGAAATAGAATGTTTTTTTTTTTTTTTTAATTTTTTTTTCTAAAATTTAGTCGTTGCCAATTAGTTTTTATTATTTTCTCCCCAGTTTGAAATGCCCAATTATTTTTTAGGCTCAGCTCACCGCTACCACCCCTGCGCTGACTCGGGAGGGGCGAAGATGAACACACGCTGTCCTTCGAAGCGTGTGCCGTCAGCCGCCCGCTTCTTTACACACTGCGAACTCGCCGTGCAGCTGCCTCAGAGCTACAGCGTCGGAGGACAACGCAGCTCTGGGCAGCTTACAGGCAAGCCCGCAGGCGCCCGCCCAGACTACAGGGGTCGCTGGTGCGCGGTGAGCCGAGGACACCCTGGCCGACCTTACCCTCCCTCCCCCCGGGCAACGCTCGGCCAATTGAGCGCCGCCCCCTGGAAGCTCCCGTCCACGGTCGGCTGTGGAATAGCCTGGACTTGTACTCGCGACGTCCAGGCTATAGAGCGCATCCTGCACTCTAGCGAGTGCTTTTACTGGATGCGCCACTCGGGAGCCCCACAAATAGAATGTTTTCACACACATACGTTACATCAAAGTACAATATGGAACCTTTTATTCATGGTTAATATATCAGGCTTTCAGAATTGGTATATTACTCAGGATTTGTTTAAAATCCTAACCAAGCCATAGGCTAGAATTAAATATTAATGAATTACGTCTTATGACAATTAAAAAAACAAACAAAGAAACTGATTAGGATCATTCCTAATGCTGAGGTTCTTTCACTTGAGTTCAGGACCACTCTGCAGTTCTAGTTTTCAAATTAGAATCTGAAAAGTAAAAAAAAAAAAAGAACTCAGAACCCTATATCTTTAGATTGTATTTGTTATTTGTTACTATACGAACTGCTTTTTCACAGTCAGATCTGTGCAGTTACAGCATCTGTTCATATGGAAAGTGAAAGGGGCCTTTGACTATTTAGAGGCTGGAAGGAAAGTAAGCTGGGTGGAGGGTTAAAGGGTCCTATCCGTGGTGAAAATACAATTTATCGTGAACAAGTGCAGTGTTGTCCGGGTTTATTGCTGGCCTGTAGCGACAGCTCCGGATCGTGTTAGCCGTCTAATAACAATAAACAAGTAGATTTTAGACAAGACAAAACAAACAAAACACTCACGACAGACAGTACGTTTCTCCTTCCGGTTCAGTGTTAACCATACAAAGGAACAGATCACCTCGCTACGTCCCCATATGTACCGTCAATCACGCCCCCTTGGTTAATGATTGTAACCGCTCCTCCAATCCGGATCTACATGGCTGACTTCCACCTAACCTTGAGAATTAATTGTCTGGTACAGCAGAGCTATACCTTGTAAAGATAAAGATCCTACACAAATTTAAAAATGTTCTCAAATAAACCATAGAAAACTCAGCATACACAGACTTTTATAGCATACATTTACAAGTACAAATATTCACAGAACAAAACATTAGATAGTTAAACAGAACTAACTTGCACTTATTATTTGGAGACTGAGTTCCCCCCTCTCCTGCTTCAGCACAGCTGGAATCAGAGTTACTGGAAGGCAAGGCAGACGGGCCCGCTTCATCCTGCCATGGAGACTTCAGCCGTCGATCAGGGTATTGTGCACAGTATTCATTAAGTGTTTTCCTCTTGCCCACCATTTTTCAAATCAAACTAGTAACTGTCACTGTATACCTATAGCAAAAGCCTACCTGCACCTTAACCCGGTAATGACAGGTACTGGAAAGTTAAAGTGCGCAGTCGGTGCAGGTCTTGATGATTGACAGTCATTTAAACAAATGAGAGCATTCTAGCGCTGCTTCAGTCAACGATGTCAGAACAGGGTGAGAGTGACAGTGACAGTGAAACTACAGTACTAACAGACCACTGAGATGACAGCAACCCCTCGCCATTCAGAGTGGAACAGAGACGGGACAGACAGTAAGTATAAAAACTACACAAACTAGAGATAATTTCTAAATGATTATTTTTGGTAAGAAAATAAAAAAATAGCAAGTGGTTTTACCGACGTTTATCCTACATATTTCTGTTGAACTTTTTGGGGAATTCAACGTTTAATGAGCTTTATCGATTTAATATCTAAAAGTAGAAATGTACAAAGTAACAAAAGTATTGTGCAGTTGTATTGGGGTCTTCTCTCATACTGGATATCAAAATACTAGCATAAGTAAAAAAAAAAAAAAAAACTAAGTAGAAAACAATGGATTTTTTTTTTTTAACATTATTATTATTTATTTCTTAGCAGACGCCCTTGTCCAGGACGACTTACAGTCGTAAACAAAAATACATTAAAAAAAAATACATAAAGTCTTTCTAAATTCCAAGATTGAAATAAAGGAACACCAGCTCTTTCAGTTTGTCTTCCAAAAGAGAATGCCTACGATCGGACAGGGCAATATTATACAGCGAGTTGCTGCGCTGAGCATCAGCTGTATTTGTTACTGCATTTATGTATCTGAAAGCTAATGTTTTCAAATTAGGAAGACGGTCAGCTGCCGATGACCAAAACAAGTCAATGTCAATTTCCCCTGGCGGTAGAGAGTGGATCGCATCGGGTGCCACCTTCACAGTGTACAAAGAAAAGCAATGAAAATCTTTGACTCTCTCTTTTGCTGATATGTTTGCAACGTGGGACCTTTGTTGTGGCATTTTCTGGCAAAATCGATCAATGTTCTCTTTATCTTCAGTGTGAACCAACAACGGCGATATTATTTAATATTACGCGCCTGTGCATGGTGATACGTTTTAATGCGGAAAATTACGCGGGCACTTAATTGCGTAATTCCCCATGGTGTATATATATTCACGGGCAACTCTTGAGGTGTAGTAGCCAGATTCTCCGAAGGCGTATCGTTAAATGTCTGTTTATGTTTAAGAGCCAGCGCCACCTAGAGAATACAGTTTCCTTTTGTATTTCTGTCAATACACAGCTTATCTAGAGTACGGTTTTCTATCTATGAGGAAAGATTAACTTGGAAACTAGTGCTGATCCTATATAATTAAAATATTAACCTATCTGAATGACTAGAATGTAATAATGAGGTAACTGAACTGTGAAAATGCATTTTGAAGTTACTTACTCTTTGTGTTTGGCTTCCTGAAGGCAGGGTGCTGGGTACAATTTTGTAGGAAAGACCGACCACTCCACCCATTCTTGGCTTCTGGCAGTTCAGCCTTTGATATTCAGATCCCCAGGAACAGGAAATGAAAATAACTGGTTGCCATAGATACAGCAAACAGGAAATGCCTTCTAGGTTGTCTGTAAAAACATTTCTCTCTCTCTCTCTCTCTCTCTCTCTCTCTCTCTCTCTCTCTCTCTCTCTCAACACTTAACCCATTGTGGGCAACTTGTACGGAGGCCTAATTGACAATGGTTTCTTTCACTTGAAGTGAGTACATTAGAAGCTGGCAAAGTAACAAAACAGGGATAGCCCTTTTAACATTTCTGTTGGTCCCAGCTTTTATATGTTTTAAGTATATAAATAATAATCCTGTTCATGTATTTATTTATAAAATAAATAAAGTAATACTGTATATAAAACATTTCAATACCCCAGTAACAGAAGTCAATATTGTTGTTTTGTCTTACTTTGCTCAATAAATTTAAGAACACATTTTGGTTTTTGTGATCAATTTTTTTTTTTTTTCTAAAAAGAAATCTGATGTTAAAAGTGTCAAATAAATAACCTAGGTTGATTGAAGAGCTCCTATGTTTTATCCCAGTTCTGTAACATTAGTAACACAAAGAGGGTCATGTATCAAGCGTTTGCGACGACTAAGGCCATAGCACCGAGTTTACGCCAGCCTTAGAATTGCCCTATATGTATCTTGACACTCTTGGCAAGTTAAGGCTGTGTTCACCACCAAAATGATCTCCGCCGTGCAGTGTGCTCCGCTTCTCGTTAGCCATGCACTTTAAGGCGTGTCAAACCTTAATTGTAGGTGAGGCTAATTTGTAAATGAAGTCTGTGATTTTTAAATTACATTTATGAAGCGGCAGAGCAGCTTTGCCGGCTCTAAAAGGGTTCACAAATAAGTCAGATTTCAAATTAGTCTTATTTGGGCGCAAAGAAAACTTTAGAAAGCAGCTGATAGGAAAAAGCATTATGGCAGCAGTCGTAACGTATTTCTTACGATGGAGAGTGCAGGTTCCTAACCTTCCTGAACAAGCCAGGAACAGAGGGAGAGTACTGAGAAGAAGGGAGATTAGTTAGGGTCCGCATTACCCTTTTTGATCTCCTGGGGATGAAATTATAGCTTGATACCGACTGTTTCATTATGTACAATTGTTTGTATTTGTTGTATAATAATAATATAATATAAAGTCAAGACATGTAGTCAACGCAGGCTTTAGTTGGTTAAAACCTGTACATTTTATTTAAAACATAGGTTAGCTCATTTCTGCCTCTGCAAATGACCTACCTATTGTTCAATTGAGGTAGCCCATTTGGAGGGGAGGAGCTATTTTTCAGATTAGTCTGTTAATCTGTGCTACCGGTAGCCCAGTCTGAGCACCGGTGCAGCGCATTTACATATTTAAATGTGGCATCTTACACCGTACCTCATTAATTGTGGGACAGTTTTGCGCTTCTTTACACTCCGACAATTTAGAGCTGCGTCAGTCAATCTTGAAACATGATATCCAGTTTTTTTTACTTTACAAGTAAATGGTGCAGTCTACGCTCAGTAGTAAATGCATTGTGAGTACCATCCACGTAAGGGGACTTTGAAATCAGGGCTCTACGTTGCACCCAGATGCATCCAAAAAAGTTGTTGGTGCGACCATAAAATGTGTTTATTGTATATATATATATATATATATATATATATATATATATATATATATATAATGTGTTACGGTCGACCCCATCGGGTTGGGGTTAATTAAAATTTTTAGAACCCGGAAATCTTTTCGTGTTCGGCCCCAGGGGCGAAGCTAGGAATGGAAATTTGGGTGGGCCCCAACTTCGGGTGGACGGGCAAGTACCAAAGGTCTGACGTCACAGGAAATAGTTTACATTACAAACATGATTTAAATCAATTAAAACTCTGAATACATCAGATATCTCCCCGGGGTTTGAGCAGAGCAAAGTAGCCAAGACTGAAAATGTGTGGTGCCGAGTGAAGCAAGGCGAACATTTTTTGCAGTTTATAACAGTAGTTGCACATATTACACTACAAATAAAAAGCACATATGCATACAACCTACAGAAACAAACACACTGTGCACAATAATTGCAAAAACCGTTTCATTTGACAAAAAAAAACAGAAACTAAAAACAGAAACTAAAAAAATCCCCAAACAAAAAAGCTGTATTGTTGTTTTTTTTTCTTAGCTGTATTGTAATCTCTTAGCTATATTGTAATAACTTGTTGCCTCTGTAAGTCGGCCTGCATAAGGGCGTCTGTCAAGCAAAAATGTCAAATCAAGCTAAGCTCCTGCTGCCTTCAAACCAAAACGAAAATCTTAGCTGTGCTGAGAATACCTCGTTTCCAGCTAAAAATGGCTGCTTTCGTTTTCACTGCATTTTCTCAGGTACAGCTAAACAAAGATATTGCATTGGCTGAAAAAATGTAACAAGCAGACAAAAACAGATTTTTTAAAACAACCTTGAGTGACACATTGAGCAATATGTTCAAGTTCTGTAAACAGCAAACCTTAAATGACAAAACCCACATTTTTGTATTTCTTTACATTTCTAATACTACGTAGAAATAATTACGAAGTTTTAAAATCACAGATACCTTCAAATTATTAATAAATTGTATCATTTTTTGTATTATTCAAGAAAACATAATAAACATATATACAATTACAGCTAGATAGAGACAAAGTTACAAGCTAAATTATATATATATATATATATATATATATATATATATATATATAAGAAATAGTAATACTACAAAAGAAAAAAGAAATCAACAAAAAAATAGAATAGAAAACAGGGAATAGAATTTGAAAACTTAGATTTGTGTATATGAAACTTGTCAAGCATTAAAAAGAGATTTACAATGAATTCAATAACCTTGTTAGAATTATTTTCATAAAAGCAAATTATCTCTTTAGCTGTTAAGGTAATGTGAAGACCTGTTCCATCATAGATATGCATAAATTGTAACATCATACATGCCACTGACTCGCTAGGTCATTGTAGTATGACTCGACACCAATCATGAAGTCAGTATTTGTTTGACCCCGTTGCCATAGTAACCAAATGCACAGCGCTGATAAAAGCATTAATTCACAGTGTGAAATACTGTAAGGAAAATAAATGCATATTTTTTTACAGTAAATTGCAAGAAGTTGAAAGTAACTTTTATTTTTTGCTTACGAAATCAGCTCTCGATTCGCCAATGCCCGCCATTGCTACAGTACACATTCCAAACACACAATCCTTTTTCACGGTTCCAAAATATTAGTCGGAAAACTGTCTATAGACAGAACACTCCCAACCACTATATCTCCCATGTAAACCATTTAAAATGTTTGAAGCAGACAACAAATAAATGTACTTACATATATTCGCAGTGAATGCACTTTAAAGTCAAACAGGCAGCGTCACCAAATCAGCGAGAACACAGTATTACATTTTAAGCAATTATTAAATACAACAAAAGTCAGTCAGTTACTTACCATTGCCTAGTTAGTATCCTCTCGTCTCCGCTCTTACACAGGATAAAGCGTCAGGGCTTGCAGTTATATAGTCATGACACTCCAGAAAATTGCACATATCTCTTCAAAGGACAGCAATTTTAAGCTATTTGTCAGCATTTGGCCAGTCTTAATCCTGTTCACTCGAGCCCTTCTACTAAGCTAAACTGTTAAAACTATGTGCATATTTGTTTTGCGATGTTGACCGCCGCACTACTAATAACTTACTTTTAAAATGCACTTTAAAATAAACTTTTGGGACTTTTCAACAGACTTTCAACAGATCCGCTCCTCGCAAGCTGTCAATCAAACATGGCTTGCACATGATTCGTTGTGTGAGAGGAAGATCTGACCCAAATATTGCATCACAATTACTACTTTGATTTGATTGGCTAAAGCCTGCGGCATTTTAAAAATAGCCTATTTGATCTAAACTTAAACACCTGTCTTCGGGGCGCACAGTTGTCGTTTTTTATTATTCTTATAAATGTACTTAAACTTGGCATTCACATAGGTGGAGATTTGGGTGGGCCTGTGTGCAAACTGGGTGGGCCATGGCCCACCCAGGCCCATCCGTGGCTATGCCACTGGTTCAGGGTGGGGTTGTCTTGTGAATGACCCCATCGCGATGCAGGAAATTCACTTAACCCGATCCCGATCTGAAGAAGATCATCCAAAGAATGATATGCACTATCCCTTGGGGTAGATCTCTTGATGTGGACAGTAGCGTTCCAGTCTCTTGAGTGGTTTTTGAGATACAGATAGTAAAAATGCAAAAATCGCTATTAGAATAAGACACAGACATTTGATATGTACTTTTAATTTTTTTTATCAATAAACAAATATTTATTTTTGAAAAGAATAAAACAAACATTATGCACAACAAAAATAAAAAAATTGTTCTTGTTGTAAATAGCAACACATGCAATGAACAATAAAATACATTTTTTTTATTTGGAAACAGTATTCTGGTAATACATGCAAAACACAAGATTTCTGAAGAATACAAATAACATTTTTATAAACCGGAAAAACATACCTATGGAAAATGTATTATTATTATTTATTTCTTAGCAGACGCCCTTATCCAGGGCGACTTACAATTGTTAGAAGATATCACAGGGTTTTTACTGGAGCAATCTAGGTAAAGTACCTTGCTCAAGGGTACAACAGCAGTGACCCCCACTGGGGATTGAACCCAGGACTCTCTGGTCAAGAGTCCAGAGCCCTAACCACTACTCCACACTGCTGCCCTAAAATGTATGATAAATGAAACTTCCTGTAAACAATAGCACGCACATTATTACTAGATCACGCCGTTGTCAAGTGCATTTTTTATCATCTGAACTAATTATGTTACAAGCTGGTGTGTTGAATATCCTACAAGCTTGTGCTGTGAGTGATTGCACTTTGTTGTGTCAAGACAGAGCGACACATTCTAGTTTTTTAATAAAATAAAGTAAATTCTTCCTGTTTTTGCTTCTCAGCAGAACAGAACCACCCTCTCCAAACAAACAAGACGAGCCGCGTGCAGGCCTTTTAATCTACAAATATTTTCTCATGCTTAACATTTAAAAAGCAACTGAGAAATTGTACACCATCATTTTTAAGATGCTAAACAAGAACTAGGTCACAGATTTACCTTTTTTTAAAAGCTGGGATTTGGTGACCTAAATTGTGCTGTGAACAGTTTTGCAACTACCTCATATGAAAGTTAATGTGGTGAATTTCCATGCTTGGTTGCACTTTGCTATTCTTTCTTTCTCTTGGTATACCACAGTGAACGTCTAGAGGTTTAGGGATTGTTCTCATCCTGCCCAGTGTGTGTACATGTCCTTGTAGCAGGATGTGAGACTACAGGGTGTGTTTGTGTGACTGTAGTTTCTGCTTCCCAGCTACAAACCAGCCAATGTTTCACATTCCTGATTTTTTTTTATAAGCAACAGTGTAGGTAAATAGACTTGAGGGGCCCTGCAGCAGGAGTGAGAATTCAGAAGGATCGCTGGGGGACTGCACATTTTTCAAGAAGCTAGAAACTACTGCAGCTGTATGTTTGGTTGTATTTTTATTTGAGAGACTTTGGGGTTCTTTTCATTTTTATATATTTTAAAGTGTTGTAATACATTATGTTTTCCTTGAGAAGATTACATTTTATTTTTAAATTAATTCCACTTTTATTATATAGAATGAATTATATACCTGATACATTTATGTGCATTGTGCTTGTTGCATTGACACATGCATTTGTTTTTGTTTTGTTTTTTTAAATATATGAATGTTTCAAATGATTTACCATGGAGAGTTAGTGTGACCTTTAGATTGCAGTACAGTTACTGACCCTTCCACAGTCTGAATTGTGGCTGACAGAGGCTCTGACTGGCTTGACCTGGGTAGGTCTGCTGCTGGTGAAATCAGGTAGAGATGATTTCTGTTCTCCCAGTAGTAGATGTAAAATAGCTTGAAGGAAGTCAGATGAAACGCCCTTAATGTCTCACACCTGGCTCTTTGCAGTTACTGCTTGACCACTCTACTGTTTCATTATTGTCAGCCACTGCCTGCACCAGGAAGACCCTCTTGTTGCATTGACATGTTTGTGATTTATTTTACCACAGTTGTTTTTGCTTGTTCGGTTTTCAGGTTATTTATTACTAGGTGGTTCAGCGCAAAGTGGAAGTGTGTGGCGGAGTGTCCCGCCCCTATTTATTATTATTTGTATTTTTGTTTGCGGCGCGGGTAAAAGCGCCGCGTCTTTTATTGTTATATTTAAAAACCTCGTGAGGATGCATGGCTGATCAGCTACTGATTATTTAACTAGCTGACAGTCATGCATCCTTACCAAACGCGTGCAGACTCTGGCCGGGGGATAATAAGATAATTACCAACTAGTTAAATCCCTCGGCCAGAGTATATAAACCAGCAGCACTATGCACTCGGGGTGTGGAGTGTTCGAGAGTGGAGAACGGGAGAGAGAGAGGAAGAAAACAATTGCTAAAACGTGCTGGAGTATCCAGCACGAAACTTACTTGTTTGTTTATTCGTTCGGCCCTCGTGCCCTTTTGTTTGGTGTTTTGTTAAATCTTTTGTTTTTGTTTTGTTTATTAAATACGCTGAGTGCACCAGCACTCAGCTTCAACCGCCCATCCACTGTTTTGGTTTGAGTTACTTCCTGGTCCGTGACGTCATCCACATCACCACTGCGAGCCAGCACCGCCACAAAGTGGTGCACAGGTTTCCTTGTTAATGAGATGATTTCATTTTCTCATTTAACACTTTCACGCCATTTACACCCTAAGAGCTTCGCAATAAACCACACTGACGACAAAGAAACATTAGAACTGAGGTGTTTTCAGTCTTGCAGGGAATCATCTCATTTGGACTTCATTGCTGCCCTCTAGAGGAAAAAGGGCTGCAAAACTCTTGGTGTGTTCACCCATACCTAATGCATAATAAATGTTTTGTAAATTAATTAGTAATGCTAATAAATACACTGCAAGCAGAAGGGGTGAAAATGCAATAAGAAATGTTAATATAAGTGTGGCCAAGTGGATCAGCTGCATAAAAAAATATGATTTATTTATAGAAGCAGCAAAAACACTGTGCTATAATTCAGTATAAGGTACAGTACTAAATACCTATTTTGTATAGAAAGCTGTTTGTAGGACCTTCTGTCCCTGACCAGTACGGCACTGTTTGTAGTAGCCATGTTGGTAAACCTGTGTGATCTTTGATGGAAATAGAGAGGAATAGGGAACTGTATGATTTTGTTTTCCAGCGTTTTATAGTGCATGCTTTTACAACCTTCCCCCTACCCAGTTACAACCCTGCATACGAGGGACACTGTTTGAGTTCAAACTAGCGAGCATGTCGCTTATGATCGGTTTGTTTTTTAATCAACTCTTTCAGTTGTTTTTGACGGCTAGTCGTTTTTTTGGTAAATCTGAAATGAAAGTTTTAAACAAAACAACAACAAAAAAATGCATACGCAGCCAAGGGATATACCATACATACACTGTTTTTTTTTTAACTGTTACAAATAAGCTCAATACAGTGCTAGTGTATCAATGTACCAATGTGTTGTACAATTAGACAGAATGTAAAAAGAAAGAAAGAATGTATTAAGTGACATTCAACTTTTTTATTTATTATTTTGCTGGTAATCCCGTTGTTGCCGTGGTCAGTTGTAAGTGGCAAATCACGTCTGAGTAGAGCTTTAATTCAATCAATATGCAGGTAGAATGCGGCAACAAATTACAAAAGATCGGTTTGCCTTCTGTAGCCCTGTAAGAATTCTACAATCACTGCAAATTCATTTTTGTGATAAAATGTGGGACATTCTGTGCCCATAGTCATTAGTCTGACAGTTTGTATTTACTATCCTTAGCACCCTCTTGTGGTCCATCTGGATGACTGAATCTGGTGATATTTCAAAACCTCTAGAGCAGGGGTCTCCAATCCTGGTCCTGGAGGGCTGGTGTCTCTCCTGGTTTTTGTTCCAACTGTATCCTAAATTAATTAATTGGACCAATTAAGCTTTTAATAAGCTCTTAATCAATATAAAATCACTTAACACAAATTTCCTGTTTGTGTGAATTATTTTGGAGCCCGCCCAAAAAAGAAAAAATATAACACAAATTGCCTTAGTTCAAACAGCTGATTGTAAAGGATATTGGGAAATGCATAAACTTCGTGCCTCTGCTCTGTATTTTAGTGCCGTTTTGGGAATACTGATCCCATGATGTATTTCGAGTTGCTGTAGTGCTTAAGCATCAATTCCATTTTCATGAAGCATAAAATAAAACATGCAAAAGTGGAGCCATTGAAAGCAGTGGGTAATGCACCTCCGTAGAAAAAAAAAGGTGTTACTGAAAATTTCAATTTCCCCACAAACACTTTCTCAACTATTCTGAAAAACTGGGGTACAATAATACAGGCCTATGAACAGCAAAACTGTGGATGCAAGTCATCAGTGTTTCCGATTCTCTCAATACCTGATGTTGAGAAGGCCTTGCTTTTGTTTCAGTCTGGATTCCGTGCTGCACATAGCACCGAGACAGCCCTTGTCAGAGTTGGAAATGATCTGCTGATAAGCTCTGACTAGGGCTTTTGTTTCTACTGGGGAGGCCAAATGAAAGGTCTGAAGTTGTCTGCGGTGTTCCACAGGGCTCTATTCTAGGTCCCTTGTTATTTTCATTATATACCCGGCCGAGTTGCCAACTGGCTCTAGAATTTACGGACACTTTAAGCCAGGTCAGCTTTTTCATCTCGCCACTAAACCACAAATGAATTGATGTTAAATCAACAAGTGGGTGTGAATTGTGTGAGCGGCTTCAATAAATGTGTTTAATTGTTTCATTTGTGGTGGCAATTCTATCCGGAGAGCATCATACCATGTATTAAAATCATATTGCTTGAAATGCTATATGGTAAACAATATGTATCAAAATAGTGCAGTTCCGTCGTTACAGAGAATTATTCATTCATCCACATCTTTGTCGTTTAACTTTGGGGTTAAGTTTCTATTAATATAATACTTATTTCTGCTTCGCACAGCCCCGCCCCAATCAGACAAATACAGCAAATCAGCAAGCTGTATAGGTCTGATTGATAGAAATGATCCTAACAGGAAGTAATTCCCACCCCCAGACAGCTGTGTGCTTTTAGTGCTAGTTAGCAAAACAATTCCATTCCTTTAGCGACAGCTCACGAAATTTACACTCACGTTACATGCTCAATAAAATCAATTAATTTGCTGTTAGAGAGGCGAGTTAAAAGACCTGACCTGGCTTAAAGTGTCTGTAAATTCTGGAACCAGTTGGCAACCCTACCGCCCGCAAAGTGGCTGTTGCCGCCCAGCTGAAAAAACCTGATCTGCCCATCTTGCAGATGCTACTGTGTGGTTTTCTGTGTTAAGCACTTCGAGAGGCTAAAACTTTAAAAATGATTGCTAAAAAAATAACTGTGGAAGGGTGGTGGGCAATTCACTGACACACACGGGAGATAGAAGATTTTATTTGAAACACTGCACTCGTGCCCAGTTTTATTTTGGTAATTTTCTTTTTTTAATTTGTCACCAGATGGAGCTGGTGCTGGAATTCCTCTTATACCAACAATGGTAAACAGTGGTTGCACTTGTATCCATCAGCACACACAGGTGCTCTGAAATAATAATGAAAACCAAAGGTGAAATAAAAAGAGAAAATAAAACACAGTAATAAAACAACAAAATAAAGGTGCTGCTTAAGCAGTGCCCCCACTGCCGCTAAGTCGGTCAGTACAGGTCTCTGACCTACGCTCAGCTATTCTCTATACACTGGGGTGGCCAGAGTTCCCCGTATAACTACACACGTCCCCTTGGGTATGTAATTATTTCTTTTAATTCTTGGTTTATTTGTTTAAGACGGGCTGTCTTCCTCAGCCGTGCTTGCCTGTTTTGTTCTCTCTTCAACCACTGGCGTTCCTGCCTGGTCTTTGTTTACACTGGTCTTCCTCCAGCGTCACGGGATATCCCCTCTCCGGCCACCCGAATGCATAACCAAGCGCAGTTCTTATGGGCCGAGCAACCCCCCAAGGCCGGCCTCTCAACCACTCAGAGAGAGGGAAAGCCAACACACCTTCCTCCCAACCTCTCTGTGTCATTGCCATGATTGACAGGCAGATCTTACGAGGCTGCTGCCCACTTCCTGCAGAACCATGCATGCGCCAGACTGTCAGCACAGATCTTCCCCTGTTACAATAACCAATTATTTTCAAAGCAAAAATAGTGACAAAGAATGCAGGGTTTTCAAAATAAGCCGGCGATTGGCGCAATCCACAGCCGAATACTATATTTGCGCCTGCTACTTTATTAAAAAAAAAATTATTATTTTCAGGTATTATCATTCAGTAAATTTTTTGTTGTATTATTGTACTGTAAGGTGATATATAGTACATTATAGCTATACATATGCACCAAAAAAAAGAAAAAGCATTTTCCTTTTGTTGTGATATCGTAACAATATGTACCCAGGTGTTTGTGAAAGATATTGGGGGTTCATATATAGAGGCTGTACGCCTTTAAGAAGAAAGGCATGATGGGCTATCAGCTTAGCACTTGTCAGCTGACATACAAATGCTTAAGTGCAGAGGTGCTGTATTATTACACTCTGGTTTCATGCAACAGTTATGATGGTGACCAAACATGTGTGAGTACTGTTGTGTAAAAAAATTGTTAAAATGAACAGTTGCAGTCAAAAAATGTAGAACAGCGAAAAACAAAAATAGATTTTGCATTAACAAAATGCCCTGAAAACTTAACATAAAGAAAACAATTTAGATGAAGCAATAAGCTCAATAATGAAGCTAAAAAGGAAGTGAAAAGGTTACCTTTTTTTGTGAACTCCAATAAACTTACGTTATCTTTCCCCAGTCAAATCGTGGAATGCCTAAATAAGCAGGTAATTTGCCATAATAAAAAACAGTAATGAAAAAGAAAATGTAGAACATCAAAAAGTGCAAACAGATATAGTCAATGAAAGACAACACATTATTCAAATTCTTTGTCTTATTATGTATTTAAGGCAAGGTAAGTTTATTTTTCCGTTAAAAGTGCTCCTGGCTATAATGTTCTGCCACCCGGCTGTACAGAATCCCTGGGGAGAACCCTGGATCTATTATTTGAGACTTATAGTAGGGAAGTTACAAAAGTATATTTTTACTATTTGAGAAATATAGCCAAACTTAGACCAATTACTTCTGTATCTGACGCTGAGAGACTAATGCATGCCATAGTTTCATCTAAAATTGATTACTGTGATGCACTTCTCTCTGGTATCCCAAAAGGTGTGGTATCTCGCTTACAGCTTGTTCAGAATACCGCGCTAGAATTCTGACTAAAACCAGGAAAAGTGAACATATTACCCCTGTTTTAGCCTCCTTACACTGGCTCCCTGTGCAGTATAGAATAGATTTTAAGATTTTGCTGTAACCTATAAAGTCCTAAATGGATTAGCACCTAGTAATTTGCAGGAGTTACTGACCCTGTATCATCCAAAGCGCACTCTGGGATCACAGAATGCGGGGCTGCTGGTTATTCCCAGGGTCATCGGGAGGAAGGGCATTTTCATGCAGAGCCCCTATGTTATGGAATGCCCTCCCTTCTTTCGTCAGGGAAGCTGGGACTGTTACAGTTTTTAAATCAAGACTGAAAAAATACTTATATAAAACAGCTTTCTTATCTTAGTGGGTTTTAATGTAACTTTTATTTTTTATTGTATATATATATTGTTATTTAAATATGCTATTTAATATGTAGCATTTGTGTGTGTGACATGCCTGGGGGACCTTAATACAAATGGTATTGTGTTGTATACATGTAAATGCTTTTTGCAATGTACTGTACAGTGCTTTGCGATACTTTTGCATGAAAAGCGCTATATAAATGCAATAAATAAATAAATAAATAAATAAATAAATAAATACATTTTGTGGTTTAAAAATGCCCGTGATCAGAATGGGACATGCATATTTCAAGTTGCAATGTATGCTTTTTAAACGTTTACTTACAACTTTAGTTTCAAAAAATGCACAGTACTTTTACATTTATAACACTTTTTTATACTTTAATTTAAACTTGATTTCAGTGTTACTATGCATTTGGCTTAGACTCCTGATAATAATAATTACTGATAAGATAAGTCTCTTAAAATTCATGTTAACGAGAGTTGACTATATGTGGTAGTCGTTGGTATTGACCTGATTCAGCCATCTGAAATTTCTTTGTATCGGATAGTTTGTATTAAATTATTTGATACAAGCCATCCATCTTATACAAACTATGAGTAAGGCTGTATTTCTTTTACAGATTTCACGATTTCCGTGAATGTACCCATTGCCGTGTAATAGGTAGTTCCCCGTGAAAATTCCCATTTTTTAAAGAATAGCATAAATAAACATATTTTTTATCACTTAAAATAAATACAGCAAACGTTTGCCTTATTGACGCACTTCCTGTTACACTGCATTTAGGAACCCGGCAGCCGGTTTAGTTTGCCTCTGATAAATGATTGAACACACTGCTTAGAGCAGCATGGTTTCTTAAAGACCGATTCAGTGACACCAGCTGCATCAAAGATCTGAAATATGTCCAGTACAAGAACGGGACATTTCACGTGTCTGTTGTCATTTTTATATGTATTTGTTTTGGCATAGACAAACCAAGCACTCACATAAAAGTCCCACCACGGCTGTTCCTCATCTATATTGTTTAGCTATCATATAAGCACAATACCTGTCTGCAGGCATTACAGCCATTTGTGTGATACACATTTTCTTGGGCATATTACACAATAGCAATACACCCTGTCAAAGGTCATAGCTTACTTATGTATAAAGCAGACCAGCCATTGTATAACAATAACAAGGCCTGGACCTCACAAGCTGGCACTGTATATGCATATGTGTTTTAAAGCAAACTGCAAGCTCTAAAAGAAAAAGAGAGCACAGGCATGCAACACAATTTAGGGCAGCAGTGTAGAGTAGTGGTTAGGGCTCTGGACTCTTGACCGGAGGGTCGTTGGTTCAATCCCAGGTGGGGGACACTGCTGCTGTACCCTTGAGCAAGTACTTTACCTAGATTGCTCCAGTAAAAACCCAACTGTATAAATGGGTAATTGTATGTAAAAATAATGTAATTGTATGTAAAAATAATGTGATATCTTGTAACAATTGTAAGTCACCCTGGATAAGGGCGTCTGCTAAGAAATAAATAATAATAATAATTACATAAACACTAAACATGGACCCAGACTCTTTGTTTGTAGACATATTCGGCAGAAAACCTGTCCTCTTTCTTTGACTCTATAAACTGCCATGTCTTTGAATAAACAAATTGCTGCCACTGTTTGTTTGTCTAAACCAAGATCTTAACATACATCGAAACGAACTTTGTAGCACATTTAGGTTTGACACCTATCTCACTTATCTCTCAGTTGCGTTTTGATTTCATCGTACATGCACGCATTATGGTCAGTATTCTGAATTATTCCGTTTCAGCGGAGCTGAGATCCATGCAACCAGTTCAAACAGCCCTCCCCACGACAACTTCGGTCGGCAGTATTACCACTGCAAAACTTCCCTTCCCAGATGTCTGCTTCTCCTGTCTGCCATGGCTCCTGCCTGGCCACTCGTTCCTCTGCAACTCCTGACGTCAGAGACTGGACGATCTCCCGGCTCCAGCTTTATCTTCGTAGCAACAACATCCCATTCAAATCTACAGCACGTAAGGAGAATTTGTTTACTTTATTTCATCCTTCCCGTCGCAGACGCTATGACGTCAGCACTGATCGTTGCTTTACCCAGTGTTGCCAAGTCTCACGACAAAACAAGCCCAACCCATGTCAGTATGGGTGTTTTTACAAATTCCAACCCGCGACTCAAGAAGCAAGCCCAATTTCCGCGTATTATAAGCGGACTTGAAACACCTCGCCCGCACCGACTGCATCTACACGAAGCGCGTCTACTACCGGAAAAATCTGAAAGCAGGACCATCGCACATGTCAATCAAAGGCTCATTCAGCAGTTCCTGAGCATTCTGGCTCCAACTATAACCTTTCAGGTTACCTCCCCTCACGGCAGGCGTCCAGCAGGCCCCTGCAGTGACCTCTTTGGCCACTATGGGTGTCCAGCAGGCCCTCATAGTGATCCTGTCTCTGTGAAATGCTTTTCTTTCTGCGCTTCAGCAGTTTTGAGCATTTGTATCCAGAGATTGTTTTTACAGTTAGGAGCGGCTGCTCCCGCGATCTATCCTGGGGTTTCGACACCCGCCACTGTTGTATAATATGCATCTGTAACCTTTCTGGTTACACCCCCTCATCACTGCAGGTGTCCAGCAGGCCCCTGCAGTGACCTCTTTGGCCACTATGGGCGTCCAGCAGGCCCCCATAGTGCTCCCTTCACCTCCAACTATAACCTTTCTGGTTCCCTTCCCTCACTGCAGGCGTCCAGCAGGCCCCTGCAGTGACCTCTTTGGCCACTATGGGCGTCCAGCAGGCCCTCATAGTCATTCTTTCTCTGTGAAATGCTTTTCTTTCTGCTCATCGGCAGTTTTGAGCATTTGTATCCAGAGATTGTTTTGCCAGATTTGTAATAACTTCATTGAAGGAACCTGTGCTATTCCGCCTGTAACTTCCTTCATTTCCGCTCACCGTAACTCCATCACACCCAGCATCAACAGTCCCTCACGAAGATTGCTCCCTGCAATATGCAAATCGACCACACCATATTCTTAATCAAAATTGCTGGGAAAAACGCATGACTGGCTAAAGCCAATATATCAGACACATTTAAAATCATGCCCATTGAGCCTGTCCTCAGGGGATTGTATTTTTTATATTTCCACTTTTCTGTCCGGTCCCCCTCCTACTAAACGCAATCTTCTGTCCCACCTAGGCCATTTAAACTACATGGGAGCATGGGAGGATTTGCAAACAAGAGGAGGCCATTCAGCCCATCTTGTTCGTTTGGTTGTTAGTAGCTTATTGATCCCATAATCTCATCAAGCAGTTCTGAATGCTGTCTAGATCTTTTTGAATGACCTTCGCTGCTGCAACAGTGTTTGCCACTCCACCTATTTTTGTGTCGTGTGCAAATTTAACAAGTTTGCTTACTATGCCAGAATCTAAATCATTATGTAGATTAGGAATAGCAGAGGACCTAATACTGATCCCTGTGATACACCGCTGGTTACCTTGCTCCATTTTGATGTCTCCTCTAATCAGTAATTGCAGTTGGGAGCAGCTGCTCCCGCGTTCCCCACCCCCCATCACTGCAGGCGTCCAGCAGGCCCCTGCAGTGACCTCGCTGGCCACTATGGGCGTCCAGCAGGCCCCCATAGTGGTCCCTTCTCTGTCAAACGGTTTTCTACCAGCTGCGAGCTTCAACAGGGCCCCACAGCCCCCTTCTATTCCTTACCTCAGCGGTCTTCCAAATGTAACCTTTTAGGTTACCCTCCCCTCACTGCAGGCATTCAGCAGGCCCCTGCAGTGACCTCCCTGTCCGCTATGGGTGTCCAGCAGGACCCCATAGTGGTCTCTTCTCTGTGAGATGCTTTTCTTCTTTCAGCTTATCGGCAGTTTATTCAAACACTTTCAAAACCGTTCCCATTTCTTTGAATATCAGTCAGGGCCGCAATACTGCATACTCTGGAGGCCTTCTGTTTTCTACATGTTAACTACTCCCTAATCCACGTGCATGCATTTCCTCGAATCCCTACTGCGTTCAGTTTGAGGAATTAATCTTTTATGTGGGACTTTGTCAAAAGCTTTCTGGAAATTTAAATAAACCATGTCATATGCTTTGCAATTTGTACGCAATGAGGATAAATCCTCAAGGCAGAGCTTTTATCTCCTACCTTCTCTTGATTTGATCCTTTCTGTCGATTCCCTCAACGATGTCATACTCATGGATTTTTTTTTTTTTTTTTCGCAAGGAACTCCGCCTGTGGGAGCTCCGCCTGTGGGAGCTCCGCCTGTGGGAGCTCCTACTAAAAGAAAGGAATGGCAGTACTTTGTTTTACGACAACTATCTCCTGCTGCACAAAGACATTCAACCGTTCAAAGATGCAGCTCCCTCTCTTGGCTTTGGAGGATACTACAAAATGGTTTTCTGCTCCATGGCCCGACTAATTCAGCATCATTCCTATAACCAATCACTCCTCGTCATTGCGCAAAATGTGTCCATTTGCTGTAGCTGCATTCCTTTTGGGGGTCTTCCTGGGCTCAAAATCCATTCTTCTCCGCTCACATAATTCACCTACAGTCTAAATCTTTAACAAGGTCATTCATTCTCCCACCATATAATGAGAATATTCAGAAGGATTACCTGTTTATCTGTTACTCATCAGTTCATTTTCAGAGCTCAACACATTCTCGGCCACCTGAATATAATCGATTCTCTTTCTCGTTTCCAAACGCAGAGATTCAGAGCATTAGCTCCTGAAGACGACCTCCTGCCAACTCAGATTCCTCCCTTTTCAGACCTGACATTCATGTGAGCCACCTGCTGCATTCCCTGATTCTGCAGGCTCAAGAAACAACTCTTCTCAGCATCACTTCCCTCTCACTGCAAATGTACTGGTCATCCTGGAATTGCTTTAAAATTTCACTTTGCATTCAACATTCCTTTCCATCATTTTCAGTGCCCGTAGCGTCATTCTATATTATGTCCCTTAAGAATACAGCTATAAGATTTGAATTTCCGGCATCCAGTTTTTCTACAAACTCAACTCAATTTCGGTGTCCCAGCTCTACACTCTGCAACTCACAAATTTCACTAATCCTGAAAGGGCTTCAACTATCAGAATCTCTTTCTCCCCCTGCTTGCCTACCTATCGCCATCAACGTACTCTCTTGGTGCCTCTCATCTGCTCCAGATACTCCTGCCTGTTTTAGATAAAACCTTAAAGCTCATTCTCTTAGCCTTCTTGGGTTCCCATAGGTGCTCAGAGTCTACATCGCTCTCAAATTCAACCCCCAGATTCACCCCTTAATCTCTGTCCTAGCAATCACCTCATCTGATACCCTTTCCTTCCTGCTCAAAAGAAGTAAAACTGACCAGGACGATTAGGGAAAGCTTTTCAATTTGTTTATAAATTAAACTCCCATGTTGGCCCATATGACCCCTTTCTCTCTTATCCATCTCCATCTTTCTCAGGGCGCATCGCCCTCAGGCCCGCTGTTTATTAACGAAAACTGAACAATCGTCACCCAACATTTGTTCTTCTTTCACCTTCGCACCTGATTTATTTCCAGGTCCGGATTCGCAGCTGAGCAGTTTTCCGGTCATTCCTTCAGAATCGTAGCAGCTTCTTCCCACGGAGTTCCAGACTCTCTTATCTAACGGTTAGGTTGTTGATCCTCCAGTGCTTACCAAGTTTACATTATAACAAATATTACGGAGCCTAAAAATGCTTTTACAGAAATGTGCTCTTAAGTGTTAGTAGCCTGCCTGGAGGAAGGGCAATCGAATCAGCCATGGATTCCCAGAGGTTTATTTCCCAAAAATGGGTTTTGTTTTCCTCTCCTGCGTGCTGATGATCATTTGTTAAAGGTTGGCTAATCCTTCAAGTGGGCTATATTCAATTCTAATTGTGGCATTGAGACCGGCTTGTTCTTTTTGGGGGTCTCAGCCTCGTCCAGTCGGCCAGGCAACGAACCCTCAAACCAAGTTAGGTTTGATGCCAAATGAATGTGTATATACAGCATACTTTTCTGTAAAATCGCATACTCCGCATTCTCTACAATAAATATTTGTACTAAAACATTTTGTGATTGGTGTTTGTCCCGAACTACTGAATACACAGTTAGAACAGGAGGCTATGCAGTGAAAGAGTTAAGTTTCCATGTCCTTCTCCATAACCCCCTCCCCACCTAAATAAAGCCCTGCAGTTAGGCCAAGTGCTGACCTTCACAATGAAGCAGAATTCCCTTTTTTTTTGCATGCATGCATGCTCGGCTCTGCACAGAGATCAGTGGCTGAACGGTATCTGTAGCCCCAAGGACTTCCATGCAGGCTGACACTGGGCTCAAGCTGTGTCCTACTGAGAAGGAATGCACACTCAAGGTCCAGGCTCCTCTCCCCCACACAGGCCCAGGACCTGCCAGCTTTCTGATTGCAGCTGCCTTTGACCGCTAGTCTCTTTGATTCTCTTTATTTCTACTGAGTGGGACATTACCATTTGGTGCAGTTGGTGTTTGAGAAGGGGGTGGTCTAAGGGGGTTCCATCATTCAATACAATGCAATTACTTAAAGTGGCCTTGCATCCTTTTACAGTATTATAATCTACTGTGCTTTGTATTCCTTTTTCTGGCATTACAGTGCAGTCCACTAGATAGTTACTTATATAAACACATTACATATGTCTATAACAGACAACTAGACCCGAAGAACAGTTCCTGAATTCATAGTCAAAACATCTTAACACAGACACCTGATTGCAATAGGAACAACTCAGTATGACTGCAAACATCATAGCAAGGTAAGGGACAGTAACATGAGATAAGGGACAGCAACATGGGGTAAGGGACAGGAACATGGAATTTGTTATGCTTTGCAAAAGTGAAAAACATGCAAAACAGACAAGCAGCAAAATAAAATAAAAAAAAGCCTTTCTTTGTTTAAAGTCAGTGATTCTACCAAATACAGCTGGCTTTGGGGTTTAAAAGTGCAGTGTAGTTTAGGGAAATATGTAAAAGCTTTCATTCAAGAAAACCTTGGGATGTTAGTTTTTTTTTCTTGGTAACTACCCCTATCCCTTGATCTTGTACCTCCCAAAGGGCCAGATTCACTGAGCAAGTACAACAGTGCAAAGTTTGCAAAGCTCGCTTTGGAAGTGTTGCACATTCACTGAGAGATTCATTTGATAAGATATTACCAAGTGGCGCATCATAAGATTAGAGCTGACTAGAGGGGAGTTCGATTTTCTGTGACGATTTCACGGCTGGCTTCACAGGCCCCGGTTAATCTTGGACCCTACCTTACCTGGGTCGCATTAGGTAGGCCCGTAATTACTAGAAATGGAACACAATCCATTTTGATCCCCGGATCAAGTTCCATTCCTATATTCAGGCCATTTCTGTGAAGCTGAAGTACCCAAGGAGGTTAAAGGTTTCAGAATTTAAAAGGAAACCACATCATTTATTTTTTTGTTTTCAAATAAAGGCCTTTTTATTTTAGAGTTCTCATGGCAACACAGTGACAGCAGGCATGCTAACTAACCGTTCCTTTTAGCCTCTGAATAACATTTTCTCTAGGAGGAAAGTGCAGTTTAAGAGCTTCATCTGTTTAATAAGTGGCCCTTTTGTTAGAATCCTAGGTCCTCTTAAAACTCCATGAAAGAACAGCTATAGGAATCCCAGATCACTGCACATCATCCCAAATATTCGTTCATCATTTGTTTTGTCTTTTTTGAAAGCTTTCTGCTCTGAGGCAGCGTAGAGATGGAATGTGTTTTTACATGGTGTGTGTGAGAGGAATGATTGCAGCTTTTCCGTTAACTGGGAAATACCCGCCAGAGACAGTTTCAAAAGCTAGTTGACGGGCAGAGACTGAAGCCGCCTGTTAGTTTGACTGGCAGCAAAAGGGCAGCAAGAATCATTGACAGTGACTAACAAGAGTGAGAGTGTGCCTCTAGTGCACCTCTAGACTATGCCCTTTGAAAGGCACAGCCAATCAAATGAATGAGTGATTTGGCAGTTTCTGCCAAAGCGCATGCTTGTTAACAAAGCAAGATAGGCTGATTCAATCCTTTCGTTCCTCCTGGAGGGGAGGATTTGTTTATTTCATTTTAATCCATGATTCTGATTGCCTCGTGTGTTCGTTGAAATGAAAGCATAAAGTAACATTTTATTTTTGTATTGTTTTTTACATGTTCTCTTTAGTCTGGATATGTCAGTCTGGTCTTATGTAAGTTTGCACATTCTCCTATCTTTTCAGGACAAAATGCTTTAATTCACACTGCTATTATACCTTTAGTTTTCAGTTAGGCTAACAATCATGGTGTAAAATATCTGAATTTGAAATTATAAAGCGAAATATGAATGTTAAAAAACTAAACTAATATTCTGAATACTTTTGAAAACAAATTGTTCTCAACTATTTTCTTTCATTTTCTGCTAAGTGAAAGGAATGAATGTATTATTTATTTATTACATTTATTACACATCTAGAGTTTGTATGAAAAAATTATTCCATACTACATTTATGTGAACATATTGTATAAAACATGGTTTGGTTGAAAAACAAACAAATAATTTAGTGAAGTAATCATGAAATAATCAATCAGTTTGTCAGTGTGAACTGATGACCCCTAGCTGGCCAGTGTGGACACAGGAGAAAGTTATGAATGAAACCTGAGATATAACTCTTTAATTCTCTAGGCCAGGTTTGGTTGTGGATGCTGAAAAAGTAAGCATTTCCTCACAGTTCTTTAGCTAATGTCACCACTGTGCCAAAGCATTTGAGGTAGTTACTTCTTCTTTTTAGGGTTATATTATCCTGCATGCTACATGTGTATGCTGGGTCTTGGTTTACATCCTGCAGTTAGAAGGACAAGAGGGACATTCTGTGTCTCAGTCTTGCATCAGTGTTGTTGATGTTTTTTGACATGGATGGTTGTTTACCAGGAAATGGTCTGACACCCAACAAAACTCACTTTGCAACAGGTTTTCAAGAGCTGTTGAATGGAAATTATTATTATTTTTGTATTATTATTTATTTCTTAGCAGAAGCCCTTATCCAGGGCGACTTACAGTCGTAAACAAAAATAGGTTAAACAGCAATTTAATGAATACGAATAAATTAATAACCCCTCTCTAAAACAGTTGAAAAAGGTTTCTAAAACTGCAAACGTAATTTTATTTAACAAAACACACTTTTTTTAAAAAAAAGAAACATACCTTAAACCATTTCTTAAAGCAGTCCTTAAATTAATGAGAATAGGGCCCATGATCTTCAACCCACCTTGACTGGAATAACTGTCAGCCTCCCTGACTGAAGCCTGTTGCTGAAGCACTGAACCACACAGCACCCCCTGCTGCAGTACTCTTAAGTGTAATATTGGAGCAGAGCTCTACATATTCTATTGTACCAATGTGGCAGGGCAGAAGCCCTGAATGTGTAAATATGGAAGTGTGTGTTAGGTATGGCAGGGCTGGAAATTAAGATTCCAGCCCTGGTTGTCTTGGGTGTGTTTGTGGTGGTGGTTGGCAGGAATAGGGTTAATTCCTATCCCTGCCAAATACATGTGCAGAATGTAGCCAGGTGTTGATTGAATTATTAGTTCTCAATCAACCCTGGCCACATGGTATATAAGGGAGCTACACAGCTCCATGAGAGAGAGCCTGCGAGAGAGACACATGCGCCTGAAATGTTTGTTTAAAGAACTCACCGTGATAGCACTGCTTGTGTGAGGGTTTTTTGTTTTTCATTTTTGTGGTTCGTGATTGTTTTTGTTAAACCTTTTTATTTTGTGTTTATTAAAAATGCGCGGCAGCGCTTAAACTGCAGTTTTACTGTCTCCGAGTCTCTGTCCACCCAGCCATCGTGTCACAACCAACAACAATTATAAAATAAAGATATGAGTTTGGGTAATGTTCACAGGCTTCCAGACTTAGTGTCTTAATCCAAAGGGGAAGGGTGCAGAAACTAGCTTTTTCTGAATTGCAGTTGGAAGCTTTCCATTTCATAATTATCCCATGACAGAACACTTAAAACTTTCCCTTGGCGCAGATACAACACTGACCATTCTCCACATGCGGTAGTAAACTGAAATTGTACTTGGTGGTTTTGATTGTAGTGCTTGCGGTTAGACTGCAGAACACTGTTAGAAATGTTCACATTTGGTTATTTTGGGCCAGATTATCAAAGCTCTTTACTTCAAATCGTCAGGAGCATAAAAGAAAAAAACACACCCCGTAAAGTTACCATACCAGAAATAAACGACTCTTATGTCTTACGCTTGTAAGTAGTCTGACGTTGTTTCTTTTATTCACTTTCAGAAAAAAATGCACTAATAAAGATTAGTACAGCAATCCGTCTCATAGACGACTGCGGTGGGACCAGAGGAAGGGCGGATATGTAAAAAGTCGGATGAATGAATCCTGTTTTAAATACCATTATACACAGCTGTAACAATTACTATATTCACACAATTAGTGTTTTGAGATTCAGCTTTTATTAGGGAGCTCCCATAAATCTCTTGTTTAGAAAGATAGAGGGTATTTATGTTTGTGACAGAGTAGCCGTCTGCCATGTAGGTGCATGCATTCACTGCTGAGTCAACTCACGTGCTCAGGTGACACTACCAGTACTACCAGCAGTGGCAGCGCACGGAGCACATACAACATAGTGTACGAAAACTTTGGTAGGATCTACAATATCTGAACTAATCATCTTTGTTCAATAATAAACTAACGTTGCTGATCAAGGCGGACAAACGGTTAGGGCGGATATGTTTTGCATACCCCTATAGAATTAAATAATTTAACTTCATAAAGTTGAAAGAATGTTGCTTAAGAAAGTTATGTCAACATATTGAATTACACACCGCTTTGTAGTTTTACAGGTGATGCAAATGTTTTGTCCACAGCTGTATATCGGTGTGTACTGTACTGTATACAGATGACATTAAGAATACAGTATTCTATTTAAGCATATGTTCTAAATGATTGCAATTATTTTAATGATCACAGGTGAAATAATAATGGAAGTACCAGCCACAATCATATTGGGACACAGATTGTGTTTTGTGGTGAGCCTCAGTTCTACCAGCTCTAAGATAGTGTGTTTATTTAGGCCTGGAGAATGTCCTTGTAGTATTAGAGCCAGTATCACGTCCATATAAGTTACAGCAATACCTGTACGATGTGTTGGACCTTGCTGTACTGATTCCTAGTGCCCTTATTCTTTCTAGTCAGGTAGTAACAGTTGCACCATGATAAAAGTCAGTAGATGCACCTGCTATTCTCACTCAAGAGTCCCCCTAAGTTACAGACAGTAGCTGCTCAGGTTGCTAGGGTACGGCCTGCCTGGTGTCATCAGGGGTGAATGAACCCAATGGCCTATCGGTTTTAGGCATGTTACATTTTTGCATTAAACGTTACTTCTAAATTTCCATAAGATGCATTCTGCAACAGTAATTGTAAACAGTAAATTAAATACCAAGACCACTCTGGTTGTGAGCTGAGGTCAGAACCAGTGCTTGGTTGCCCAGCTCATGATTACTGCAGTCTTTTGAAAACAATTTTTGGTGTTATTTGAAGTTGGCTGGAATTTTATTTCTGGGATGTAAATCGAAAATGCACAAAGGATTTGCTCAGGTAACCCGACAATGGGAAAATGAAAAACTTGTTCAGTTTTCAGTTGTTTGTAATTGAGAAAAATGTATGACAACACTTTGAATTTTAAACTATGTTTAAACTTGAAGTTCTGAAAATGATTAAAGTTTGGAGATTTTTTTTTTTTTAATGATCCATACTGCTGTAGTTATCCACTTACTAGGGACAGAAAAGCAGTTTATTAGCAAATTCGTTATTTTCAAAACTAGTTCAACTGTAAACTCAAGTTTTCAGAATATATTCTGAATAATCAGTCCTAGTGCCCCTTTAAAAAAACATTGCTTCTTTTTGAGAATGAACTATATACAGTATGGCTCTCACATTTATCTTCAGCCAGGGAGAATTGATAACTTTAAAACAAACTTTTCTTCCAGCCAGTGCATAAACACCAGGACCACTGGCAGCCAGTCAGACAGCTTGGGCTTATCAACCAATGGAATGCAACAGCTGCGTGGGGGGCCATGAGGGTGGGCCTGTCGGAAACCCCCTTGTAGCCCCCCACCCTCCCACCGCAGCTTCTGAAAGACAGCTCGTCTAGAAAGTGTGAGAGCCAGAGAGGGACTGCTTGGGAAACACAGTTTTAGAAAGAGAGAGAGAGAGAGAGAGAGAGAGAGAGAGAGAGAGAGAGAGAGAGAGAGTCCACTGAAAGAATCAAGCAGAGGAATAGAAAGGAGAGTAGGGGGAAGGGGGGGAAGAAGAAAGAAAAGGAAGAGAATAAGAAAGCCAAAGGAAAGTATTAATAAATGGCTACAGAGGAGACTGCAGGAGGAGCCCGAAAAGCTACCAAAAGCAAACTCTTTGAGTTCCTAGTCCATGGTGTGGTGAGTAGTGCTCTCTGATACAGCCGCTGCTGCAGGAGAGGTTTTTTTTAAGTGAACTCTGAGAGTTTGAAAGCGTGAGGGGTCACTGGGAAGGCAGTCTGAAGGTTATTTCTTGTACCGTTTCTTTTTATAGAGGAGGGAGGGAGCTGGGGAGGTGGGCTTTGTAATCACAAAAAATGCTTTTCTACTGCAGCTTTCATTCAGAAGAGCCATGTGGGCTGCTTAGTTTGAAAAGCCACAAACTTTGCTTTGGAATTGTGTTTGGATTGCAAGGCCTGTTCTTATTGTGTTGACAAATTATATTTTCTTTTGTGACCCTTTTAAAAGTATTTTTCATAGTGATTTGTTGCTTGGCTTATTATTTTAAATAATTGTGGAATTAGGCATTGATGTTGACTTCAGTTTAAACCAGGTGGAGAGGGGCTAACCTTTTAAATTAGTCACCCTAGTTTTCTGGTGGGTAAATTCTGGTTGTTTCTTTTTTAGTCAGGGTAAATGAGCTCCTCTTGAATTGTATGGGAAGTTCCCAGGACTAACACACAGCTGCTACTGGTCTGAGTGTCCCAGACAGGAACCTACTGTATAAGTGCTAAACACCTCTCCACTGTATAGATTATCACCCAATGTGATCTGAGAAGGAGGTGGCTCTGAAGGCACTGTAGCACCACATGCTTCAAGGCCAGGTACCCTGGAGGTTCTATATGCAGTGTTGGGTGTCAGTGCATGCTACAGATGAGTGTCCTGGTTTTTATTATTTTTTTTATATATAGCTGAACAGAAAAAGTGTGATGTATGAGTTCCAGGACAAATTACTGAATATTCAAACGTTTGCATTTGCCCAAAATGTTCGAAAAAGTATTGTCAAATGTGGGTTGTACAGCTATGGCCAACATTTTTGCATCACCTAGAATTTTATGATTGATCATTTAAAAATAAATATATTAACATAATTTAGATCTTTTATTTAACATCATGTAATCAAAGAAACTACAAAATGATATAGTAAAATTCTACTGGAAGCCATAATAGTAGTGCAGTATTTCATGTTAGATTTCAAAAGTTCACATTTTTCAATTTGTCAGTTTTTTGTTAAATAAATGGAAAACTACAAATCGTATATAATTCCATATGTTAACGTAGCATTATTTAGCTGGTTTCATTCATGAAGGAAAAGTAGTTAATTCTACATGGTGATGCAAAACCTTTGTCCATAGCTGTAGTCCCAGATTGGCACCTGATATGAATTAAACACATTCTACAAAACAACAGTGTTCCTACTTTGATTTGGTACAGCACCAAATTTACAGATATTCTCTGCAATATACAGATATTTGAACCCATGTCCATTCTTTCACAATGATGTATTAAGTTTTGTTTTCTATTGCACTTTTTGTATAGTCTTAGATGCAACTTCACTGGCCACTGCTGGCCCCTTTGCATTCAGTTCCAGTGCCTCTATGTTGTGGAGTGGTCTTGGCCAGAGTAAACAGGATATGATATCGTGCAACAGATAAAGAATCCAGATGCTGCTCAGCTAAATGTAGACATAAATGTATATATTTTTAATGAGTAGTCTTCAAGAACTATCATAGTGAAACTGTTTTTGATCCAGAATAATGAATAAAGTTTTTTTTTTCATTTGGTTGTTTTGTGGGATTTTTGTATTTCATGATTTGTTTTTTTATAGGCTTTAAAATAGTGACATGGTATAACCAGTATCAAGTAAAAGTTAACATGTGCTTGTGTGTCATGTGCTTGGGGTGCAACAGGATATTGGTGGTAAACCCTAATGTATCACCACTTACAGATGTTAATGATCCCAAAGCATGTGTTGAAGAAAGGAAGTTCCTTATATCAAGGTTCTGAAAACCATGTGTCAGTGCTTGCTGCTTGCTTTGTGCTCTGCCCTCAACATGTGTGTCACATCAGCATTTTTGTTGAGGGGGGTTCTTACTGTAAGTGGTAATTCCAGATGTGTTTGTTTTGTTTAAGGCACAACTGAAATACTATATCTTGTTTCCATTGGAAAGGGGATGGGGGGTATCCCAGTATCTCCCAGCACTCAGCTCTAACCCCAGGGCTACATTGTAGACAGATCCTTTAACAGCAATTGGTACGAGGGCAAGGTAATGGTTATGCCATTTTTTCATGGCCCTTTCTGGCACATAAGTCATGTTGCACAAACTTTATTCACAGTATATAAATTGCAGAAATGCAGGGAAATGGTAAACATGAGGACCAACCTGCCACCATATCTTTAACATTTCACATTTACATTTTTCCAAAAACGGTAAGAGGAATACAAATCTGTGTAGTGGGGTTTTTGTTTCTTAAGGGACACTTTACTCTGAGACTTCATAAGAAGGCCAAAGGCAAACTGAGATTGTCCACATGTATAAGTTCTAAAAAAAAAAAAAAAAAAAAACAGAATCTACCCAACCCCTGTCCCCCCACCGCCCCCCCCCCCCCCCGCCACCCCACTCCAATTAACAAATCAGGTGCTACAAAGTAGGGCCTTATAACAAAGTATTTTGACACTTACACGACATCCCACATTCACTCTTCAAGTTCACTCAGCAGTCAAAGATTGATGCTTAGGTGGTGTGAAGTAACTGAATAGCTTTTGCTTCTAATGGTAAAGCAGCACCTGTGTGTTTTAGTGAGGGTCTGTTTGGATTAGAATAGTAAAATAAGCAACCATTTTAGAATTGAAACTTCAAGCGCTTGCCTACAATTCCATGGCTTGAAACTCACACTAGCCCTGCACCTGGCTCGGGGTTTTAGAACTACCCTCAGTTAAGTTATATTAGGTAGAAATTTGTATTGAGAAAGACACAGCAGTCATACACCCCATCAGTCAGTTCCATCATCAATTATTGACAGGGACAGTTTATTTCTAAATCTACTTCTAAAACTGTAACTGTTTTTTAAAGACTGTTTTTAAACATTTTCTTAAGTTAATCAGTGCTTTGAAAAATGAGAATAGACTAATAATCGCCACCTCAAAACATGTTTCAAGAACAAGAAAAGAACACGCATTCCTTTGAGTTTGGAGAATAGGGTCCTGTACAGAATTACACAAATTACTTACTTTCATGTAACTGTAGCAGTTCTCCGCCAGCATGTTGCTGTCTGCTTACTACATTTGGCTTTACTGACAGGACATAAACTAAACTGTACAGGCAACTACAGGGGTTTTGTAAACCTGCTACTAGTTTCACAAACCCTCTCAATCACATCTTGAGTGACATGATTTCACTGTTGAGTACACTGGCATCACAAGTGTTACTCAGAGGAATCCTCAGTACGTTGTACAACAGATTAGCCTTGAACAGGTTTCAATGCAGTAAGAATCTCAGCCTCTCTTGACAACAGACATAACTGGGTGAAAAGCCAGAATTGCTTCAAGGTAACACTCCACCCTGATTCCATTGTGGCTTTATCAAAGCCTTTTCAGCTTTAAGGTCACAACTCAACTGTTAACATGCTGCTCGTCATGCCACGCTTTGTCTGAATAGACAGTGTTCTACTGATACATCATAGTACAGAAACAGTGCCAAGCACACAGGAAACTGAACTACTGTACACTGAGCATACAGCACATATTTTAGTTTACAGGGCTATTCGTAAACAGCACGTCATATTTTTGTGTATTGCACAACATGTTTGAATTAGGCTGTGCCGTTGTTGTGACACAGTAATTTGCACAAACCTGTGGGACACATGGTTGTGTGGGTTCCCTTTTTTAAAGTGTATGTAACAGGACGGCTCAAAGTGACGCCATCCCAGACCAGAAAACTGACAGACACAGGTACTTGTGGGTTTGAAAGCGCTGGTGCGCCGTTTTTATTCAAAAACAAAATAAATATTTAAATAATAACACTGCTAAAAGATTTAAACAAAACAGTCTTGAACACAAACAGAATAAACAAGTTTTCAGTATGAAACGTGACACACTGTCAAAATGAAAACATTACAAAGTTAGTATTGGGTATGACCTCCCTGAGCATTAACACAATCCTGGCAGCATTGACGCATAGACCTGATCAGCCTCTGGATAGACTGCTGTGGGATGTTCCACCACTCTTCCTGTGCAGCTGCAGCCAGCTGGCGAAGATTGGCTGGTCGTGGTTGTCTCCTGTGATTGGCACTGGCGATTTGGTCCCACAGCAACAGTCAGCATAACGCTCTCCACAACGTCTCCAAACACATTGTCTTCTGTCAGGTCTGTCAAGGGCAAAACAGCATTCATCGGTGAATAAAGCACTCCACCACTCTCTCTGCCGCCACCTCAGATGTTCTCTAGCCCACAGAAGACAGTGATTTCGTATGTCAGTTGTCAACATGTTACCACTGAACGGACTCTGAGCATGTAAATCATTTTCATGCAGACGACGAGCTACAGTCATTCTGCTGATGCGCGGGTTATTTCTTCCTGGAATTTCTCGTGCTGTAGCCATTGCAGTCTGAAAACGATTACACAGATGGATCAGTCAGATGTGACGGTCCTGATCCGGTCTGGTGACCCTCTGGGTTCTCTTCTTATAACATGTGTCTGTTCCCAATTAGCACCAGTTATCCCATTTGGGAACAGCCACATTCTCACATGTATTTGGTAGGTACAGAAATTAACCCCATCCCTGCCAACCACCACCAAAACACATGTAAACACCCACACTTTATTTACAGTCAGGGCTCTTGCTCTGCCACAGTGTAAAAAAAGCACAATGAAAGTATGGTAAAGCATAGATAAGCATTGTAAAGCCCAGAGAAGTATGGTAAAGCAGATTTAAAAACATGGCAAACCATGGTAAACAATGTTAAATGCATAGTATAATGATATGAAAGACATGGGAAAACTGCAGAATTACCATGCAAATGTACCCTGCTGAACTTGTACAGGGGAACTTGTATTGGATTTGGCCTGTCTTTATACTTCTCATTGAACTTCTCATCCTCTGCTACACTGTGTGCACTTTGACTGGGACAGTAAGTCCACACGTTCATTAGTGAATGTGTTACTTTCTGCCATGACTGGCTACTTGTAATCTGAAGATAAAAGAATAAAGGCATGTTCTTACCGCTCCACAGTGACCCTGCTCGTCATGCATCAAACAAGTCTTGGTGGAGATCAGCTGAACTCTATCTCCCTGGGTTCAGTAGCCTGGCAATATTCGCTGGTTAGATTCTCTGAGTGAAAAGTTTGCTAGACAGCGGGAATTGAAGGAAAATACCCCGTTGGGCACTCTAAATTCAACTGATCTAAATAGCTTCACATTTAAATACCAGATCATTCATATTTGTGTTGGAAGGAAATGAGAATATCTAGCATGCGTGTCTCTTTAGTGCATTACTGTCTGTAAAAGTAAAGAGCAGTACAATCCTTAGATCCAGATCAATTGAAAAGCTCTCCTCTTATATTCTCATGAAATAAAAGCCTCTTAAAATTATAATGTGGCCTGTTCACAAAACTTTTTAAGGAATGTTTTTTTTAGAGAATGTTTCTGAAGACTGTTTATAAACATTCTCTTATAAACCCTTAACAAAACATTACTTTAACAGTGCTTCAAGTTTTGTAAAAAGGCCCTTTAATGCAAAAAGCATTGGCAAAGACTTCTCATTGAATTATTTTTTTTTTAATTAAGTCCCATTTCTTTTTAAGACTACCATATGTATTACGTATGAGCGTTTGAAGTTAAGGGAATAATTATTGCTTCCACTAGTATGCATTTTATACATAATGTTAGGCATTGCTGTTCAAACAGTGTTGCCCTTCACCTCCCAATGAGATTAATCTCAGTGTTTTATTTCTGTACCCCTAATTGTATATTCATGTACGAGCAAACCTGAAGTTTACGGGTGTTATGATTGACTTTTTTTACAGTCTGTTGAGAGAATATAGGCCTTTTGATATTTCAGTCACTGGTTCTCTGTCATCAGTTCTTTTTGATGGGTGACAGTTAAAGATCCATTTGTGACAACTGTGTGTTTTACTCAGCTGTCAGGACGAGGACAGCTGTAGAGGGATTTGCAGTTCATGCTGTATATAATATAAAAATCTATTTTACAGGCTTCACCTGACTCAGAAATTGTATGACTCAGAAATCCCTGAGTCGCTCACTGGTAAAGGCGTGACCACGTGGTGTGCAGGGTGAGTCATACAGTCAGGGGAGCGCAGGTTCGTCTCCTGGTTTGTCTTCGCTATACAGCTATGGCCATATGTTTTGAATCACCTTATAACAAAATTTGCTTCATAAAGTCGAATGAAACTTGCTGAAAAAATGTTACGTTAACATATTGAATTACATACCGCTTTGTAGTCCATATACTTAACAAAAAACTGACAAAAATTGAAAAATATGACATTTCGAAATGTAACATGAAATACTGTACTACTATTATGGCTTCCGGTAGACTTTTGCAATATCATTTTGTAGTTTCTTTCATTACATGATGTTAAATAAAAGCTCTAAACTCGGCTTATATAGTTTTTTTTTGTTTGTTTGTTTTTGTTTTTTAAATGACGTTTCAATTCCAAAATTCTAGGTGATGCTAAACTTTTGGCCATAGGTGTAGATTCCACTGTGAACATCGGATTGGCTTTGGAGCACCACCGTTAGGGAGACAAAATCCTCTTCCTACAGTGGTCCCTACTGGTCCTGAGCTTGGCCTTTGTGCTCCAGGGGCTTAGCTGTGTGATCGGAGGATGCCAACTGACCTTCAGTTCTCCTGAGCTGTTGTGGGCAGTTGCTGTGGTGAGGGAATATAATTGAACATTGTAAATTAAGGAGAAGAACATGGCTAAATAATTGGGCACTCTAAATGAAATCAAACAAACACACTGTGGAGTAGGTTGTGTTAAGTTGCAGTATGTGATGGTGCCTATGCAGGAAGCATGTACAGCTGTGACAAATACTGCCATGTTCACTGCCATGAAGATGATTGTTTTCAAGCAGTCGGTGAAGTCGCAAGGTTACTGTTTCATGTCAGTCATAGCTACAGGATAAATAAAAGTAAAATGTCATTGCCGAAAACCTTGAAGAATGAGAACAGCTTTTTAAATGTAGTATATGGTGTCTCATATAAAACATATACTGTTAGTAAATGTTTAGTAATTGTTTCATAATTCATGGTAGATACAGGGATACTTGTGAGTATATTTTGGGGAAGTTTGGTCTTTATCTTGTCAATGAAACAATGTTTGTTTTTTTGTCATTTTTTCGTGCCATGGTTTTGTAACTAAACCAGTAGTTTCATAATATTTGTTTAAGCCCTTCAATGCTTTCTGCCCTTTCCCCTGCTTGAAAGTAGTTAAAAAAATAAGACTGCCCCAGAGACACTCCCCCTATAAAAGTTCACAGTGGTAAATCTGCACTGTAATGTTGCGGTTCCCCCATGCTTGATGCATTTACTGCAGTTTACCATGGTTTGTTGTGTTTTACCATACATTGATTCTTTGCCATGATAATTAACATTAGGTAAAACATAATTAACATTAGGTAATACGTTGTGTGGAAGGTGTTGTATAAAATATGTCGTCACGCATAGTTTAGACAAGAGCTGAGCGATTTTGACTGCTCAAACAATAAGAGACACCCAGCGTATTAACTTGTATTCGTTTATAGTTAGCAAATATATCACGTCTCATTTCTTTCATTTACTCTTTCCATGTTTCAAACAGCCAATAATCCATAGTTCAGTGCCTTCAGCTGATAAAATATCACTAAGCCTGAAGCAATTGTCCACCACCTCCTGAGGAATTAAGCCTTGTTAATATTACCATTAAACAAACAATTTTGAAAAGGGCAATTGATTACTGTTGGATTTGTTTTATCTACAGTTTCTAAATTTTCCTTGATGAATCCACTGCTGTCAGTTGACTTGGAAAAATGTATCTATTAAAATATGTCATACAGTATTAATGGTTTAATCGTGGGCCTTGGCTGTGAATTTCGTAGTAGTTTACTTTAAGCAGCTTCAGAATAACCCTGTATAAATACAGATGTAAGTGAAAGGAAGCCCCACCCCTCCCACGTTGGCTTTCACAGTTGCTGGTGTTTGAGTGGCGGCTGGCAGGTGGCAGTGAGACTCTCAGCTGTTTCACTTTGATCAGTCTATGGGGGAGGGGAGGGGGGTGGGGGGGCTTTATACCTTCCTGCTGGTGTAAAAAGCACAGATGTAGCCCCAGCATATTCACTGAGAACATTATTAAGTAGGTACTGGCAAGCATGGAGAGGAGTTGTTGTTGTTGTTGTTGTTTTAAAACAGTTAACCCTTTTAATCCTGGGTTTGCCTATGATCTGAGAGAGAGTGTATTTTCTGACAGACCTGAAACCGTATCCTACACCCTTTAGCTATCACATAAAGTAACTGTTCTTGTAATAAGCCTTGTAATTGGTTGCTTACAAAGAAACATCAACAAAGCAGTCAACGGCAATGTGTTGTTCATGATCAGGCACAAAAGGTTCAGAAGTTACATGAAAATCAAAAGTGTATTTAAAAAAAAAATGACAGTATTTCAACTGACACCATGAAAAGTTCTGTCAGAACAGAATCCATAATGGGTAAGGGAGGTGAAGGAATGGTTAGAGGGACCTACATTGAAAGCATGGGGAATGGAAACAGCATGATTCTATCGTTAAAATGCAGATATATTTTTGCTTTAGATATCCTTCTTCCTTATCTATTGTTCTGTTGCTCTCGCCCTGCTAATCTTTGTTCATGTTGTCTCCTCCCTGCAGCGTCCGGGAATGCCCTCTGGAGCCCGAATGCCCCACCAAGGGGCCCCCATGGGCCCTCCAGGACCACCATATGGGGGGAGTCCCTCTGTTCGCCCCGGGATGCCAAACACAGTCATGGAGCCCACAAGAAAGCGTCCGGCCTCCTCCCAGCAGGTTCAACAACAGCAGGCAGCACAGAACCGAGCCAGAAAGTGAGTAACTATCAGGCACTCAACCTACAAACACAACCTTATATCCATTGATCATGACAAGCACTGAAACGTGCCGTGCTCAGAAGAGCAAAGGACATTAAAATACCAATACCTTCTCGGCTCTCCTTTTTTGACCCCCCTTTGACGTAAAAATAAACGCAGAATCAGTGCATGCTATGTTGCATTACAGACTTGGTAAGATTAGACACAAGTAAAAAAAATAAAGCAAGAAAATAAAATCTCAACCCCTAATTTATAAAGGGACCTTCTTATTATTGAACATGTGACATAAACCATAATTTTTTTATTTAAATTTTTTATTTATTTATTTAATTTAGTCATCACCAATGGTTTTTTCCCCAGTTTTCTTCCCAATTTGGAATGCCCAATTATTATTATTTTTATCCCGATTCACCACTGCAACACTCGGGAAACGGAGGCTGAAACACGCTTCCTCCAAAACACGTTCCTGCCAATCCGTCATTTTTCGCACTGCGGATGCACAGAAAAGTCACCAGACCCATAGTGCCGGAGGACAACACAGATCTGAATGGCTCCACTGCAGACCCGCAGGTGCCCTATCAGCCACAGGGGTCGCTGGTGCGCGGTGGACCTAATCCCTCCCTACCCGGGCGGCACTTGGCCAATTGTGCGCTTCCCCCTAGGAACCCCCTGGATTCGAACCTGCGATCTCCTAGCTATAGGGCGCATCCTGAACTCCACGCGGAGCGCCTTTACTGGATGCGCCACTCGACTTCCTGACCTTTTTATGAAAGAGCAAAGAAGTATCTTCACGACAGGTATGACTTCTCTGAAGACAACAAATTGTGAAAGTTAGCTCTTGCAAAACCCATCAGCTAGGAAGAATGTTCTGAAGCTGTTCGCGCCCACAGCATGAAACGAGTGGACATTGAACTCTGTGAAGAACTTGGCATTGCTGAAAGCCTAGTCTCTTCTCCCGAGTTAAAGGAATGCCTGACTAGTGAGGAGAGGTACCTGAATATTTTCACCAAAGCAGAGGGCAACTTGAAGAAAATCAGCTCTTACATTTCTTCAATACCATACATTTTAAAAAGCATTTGCTGAACTGAATATAAATTGGTTGTGTTGCAGTCTCACACAGACACACACAGTCTCCGCAGTGTGACAGCATGGGTCCTCGACCTCCCGTTCTCCGTTTTTAAAAAATCCAAAAGCTTCTGCTGCCTTCAGTGGAGAGTTACAGTACAAACAGCTGGGGAACAATGTCTGGATGTGCCCCAGTAATTTAGCAGATGGCCTGTGTACTCTGCTATCTGTCACCATAGTAACATTCTCTTTTTTTATTTCTTTTTTTTTTTTTTTCCGTAGCGCCAAGAGGAGGAAAATGGCAGACAAGATTCTCCCTCAGAGGGTGAGCTCCCTGAAAAATAAAATAATTATGGGGTTTTATTTTAAACTGTTAAGGGTAGGGGTCCGTAGGGCTGACTATTTAAAGGATGTTACTGGGAGGAGTATGGTATGGAGTGTGTGTGTGTGTGTGTGTGTGTTTGTGTGTTTGGGGGAGGGGCGAGGCTGCTAAATGTTTTAGTGGTAGATTGCTTACTGGCTTTGAGTCTAAGAGTCTGTCGTTTCAGATTCCAGGGGATCACAGAAGGAACAGGGTGTTTTGCAAGGTATAGAAATGCCTAATTTATCATAGCCGTAGCAAAGTATTATTAATAGGAAATGACTCCGCTTTTAAAAGTTGTGTTGCACTGTAGAGTTTTCCTTCCAGTTTTCTAAAGGTTTTTATTTGTCTGTTTATTGATTGATTTATTTACAACACTATGGGGTTCATGAACATTCACATCTCATTTTTTTTTTTTTAAACACACCCTGGAAATGCAAGGACAAGCACATAATGAGCAGACAGCCTTCCTGATTCTGTCTTATTACTTACTGTCCTTATGTCTGTGTGCGAAACAAGTCATTTCTGTCTCGCTACTGACAGAGTCCTCTGTAAAATGAGTTAGGTTCGGTCTCAGCCCAGTTCACTAAACACCTATATTATACCTTGGTGCTGCCAAGGACTTGGGAAATATCCATCTTCAGCAAAGTATGGTCCTTTTAAAATGGGGCTGACTGATTCAGCTAAACAACAGCTTTCCACATCAAATGCAGTAAAATGTTACAATTTAGGCTTTTAATGCAATAATGTGTCATATGAGGCTACCAAAGTCTTTTACATTGTTTTTAATATGCTTACTGAGCTTTTATGTGTATCATACCCCTATGATCTAACGGTACTCGTATTATTACCAACACAACCCAACAGGAAGAGCAAACACATTTTTCTTGATGGCTTGACACTGATATGCAGTAAAGGCAGAGCCCAGCACGGCATCGTGAGATTGTTCACTGAAAGCAGAATGAAGAATCAGGCAGCTATCAGAGGGCTCGAGTTTATTCTAGTTACAGAAAGACTAGAACAAGCATTGGTATCTAGAAACATTTTCACCGCTGAAGCAACGTGACAGTTTTTGTGTACTGACCATTGTCAGCTCCATGTTTAATACTGGCTGATAACAGACCTCAGATTTTGTGCGACTCAGTTGCCGAGTGAACTATGTAATCTGAAGTCCATTAACACGGATGGGCTGAATCCCTGAATGTTCTGCAAGGTCTGTTTAGAATGATATCCGTAAAAAGTGACCACCTTCAGTCTTGAAAAGTCTTACTAATAGTGTCTACTAACAGCTGTTGTAGTCTTTCCTAATCCATATCAACAATATAAACCTGGAATAAAGCCCTCTGCTCCCTGCTTATTCATGATATCGTTTACCTGAGGCAATGCTGGCATTGCTGCTGTGCTCTTTATTTTGCCTATCCTCAGTTGTGCTGTGATACAACGCCATGCATCAGCTTCTATTTCTTTATTCTGAATGTTGGACCTGCTTGGGCAGAGCATTGAGGCTGTCTGTGATAATGTTTCTGTGCAGATCAGGCTAGTGGGTGACTTTCACAGACATGCACCCCAGTAAGCACTGCAGTTTAGGATATCATGTGACTCCTTAGGAACTGAATTTTGTGATGTGAAAATGGTTTTCAGTGAACAAGATGTTTACAGAGCAAATGCTTTCCCTGCTCATCGTTCAACCTCATTGCCAGGGCAGCGTTTTGGAAATCAGATTGTAGGAGTCGGGATAAATAGCTTAAGAAAAGAACTAAAGAAGGGTGTCCATTATAATGTCTGTCACCTCCCATCCAACCATCCAACAGATCCGTGAGTTGGTTCCAGAGTCCCAGGCCTACATGGACCTCCTGGCTTTCGAGCGAAAACTGGACCAAACTATTATGAGGAAACGGGTGGACATCCAGGAGGCCCTGAAGAGGCCAATGAAGGCGAGTGGCAGGATATTTTGCACCTGTTTCCATGCACCAGGCTGTGTTTTATTTCCTTTATGCAAGGAGCAAACATGTAGAATATTCTGGGAGATATGATCTGAATTCAAAATTGACCTTTTGTTTGTATTACTTTGATACAATGATCAGCCACTGGTTACAATCATTTAAATTTGTGCAGGTTTAATGATATTCTGTGTCCTTCTGTGCACGATACATTATCAGAAAACAGACGTGGTTTGTTTCCTGAACAGATTCCCCTAGCTTTTTCGAGCTTGTTTGTAAGTTATAAATAGGGGTTCTGTTTTGGGGGTTTTATTTTTTTTTGCTGTTAAAGATTTCCTGCCTCAATGTCTCAAAATTCCAGGAGAGTACATCTGGAAAATGCTGTAACTAAAAGAAACTGTCAGTTCACTTTTTAAACAGTATAAAAAAACACAGAAAAGGTGCCCAGTTATTTAAATTGGAAATATCAAAAACACAAGCCAAGTTTCAAGAAACCACTGGGGCAACATTGCCCAGCACCAAGCAAATAGACACAACTGTAAAAGCGGTGGGGGTCAAGGTTGCCCCAATTGTTTCTACTAACTTGGCTTGTGTTTTTAATGCAAGTTCGATCCACTTTTGCCTGAAAAACACAAGCCAAGTTAGTAGAAACAATTGGAGCAACCTTGACCCCCACCGCTTTGACAGTCGTGCATATTTGTTTGTGTGTTACACATAAATAAAATACATTTAATTTTTTTTAAAGTTTGCAATATAAACCCTGTGTGGGAGTCGAACCCAAGACATGCTTCCAATGCAGCTTGCAATGCAGACGCCCTAGCTTTCACACCACAAAGTTTGTCCTTGCATTTTACAACATTTGTCAGTAGTATAGCAGTAAAGTTACAGTTTTTAACAAGTAATGAGAGAAACAAGATTTTGTAAATAATGATGATGTATTATCCCGATTGTATTGAAAGCTTTCATCTGATTTTGCAAACTATCATAATAAGCTTGATCCGTTCATTTAGTATATTGTAACGTTTTCATGTTTAGGAAGTAGACTCAGGGAGACGGTGTTGAATTCTCAAAATGTTTGTTTTATTTGAAACTACAGAGAATTCCTGTCAGGGGCTGGAATTCACGGCACCAAAATAATAAGCCTGTGTTTTAGTCTTGGCACTTTCACTGCATATTCTCTCCAGTCACAGCTCACACGCTCGCTCAGTCGCACCCACAGTTTCTCATTCAAGTTCAGCACTGGACTGTCTCCAAACCCCAGGCTCATGCACCCCCTTATTATATAACCTCCTGTCATTTTCCGCCGCTGTCAGGCTCATCAACCAGTCACATCCAAGAAGCCCTGCAACAAAGCAATTGGCCGTGTCATTACAATATATTTTTTGATTTGAAAGTAAAAATATATGAAAGCATGATGACCTTTATGTACAAGAATCTTCACTAATATACAATTGAACAAGAACTGTTTCATGCAGTATTAAATGGCAGTGTTTATATGATAGTGAAAAATAAATAAATATCAAGATAGATAAAGAAAAAAATAAATGTCTATGTATTGATTTATGTATTCAGTGTTTTACTTTTACCAAATATATAGGCTATCCTTCAGATAGCTAATTCCCAGAAAAATGTACGTTCCTATTTGTCCAGTGGGGACCACAAATAGCATTACTCATCACCCAGTATCGAGAAGAACCATACTTCCTTGCGCCAGTAGGGACCACAATGAGCGTTACACTGACAGGAAACCAGAATCTCAGAATAATGATGATGATGATGATGATGAAAAGTCCAGAGAATTCTCAGCTGGCTGACTTTATCATTCAAATACTGCTTGTCTCAACTAATTGTGTGGCACTGACAGTTAATACAACACGGTTGCAAACTGAAGGTTATAGTTTCATCAAATCCTACGCATGTCAGACCTTTTTTTATATTTATATAAAAAATATATTTTTTGCTGACAAATGTTCCGTTTTAAAACAGAAATAAATCATTTAATATAAATGATGATATAGCCGTCACAATGTGTTCCCTAGTGTATTTCCATGTTGACAAAACAAGTTAATTGTCATTAAACTCGGATGTCCTGTAATTTACATATGCGTGGATAAAAGTGCCTGGGGTCTGCAAAAAATATGTTAGGAGAAAAAGGAGGGGAAGGATATTTTTACCTTACTTTGGCAACTTATTTCTCTTACTGTATGATAGGTGTTGACAATACCCTGAAAACATGTAAACTATCCTTGCTGTATAGAGAGTCTGTGAAATTAAACCGATCAGTCAAGCGCAAAATGCACAGCGGCCGCGATATGTTCCAGAAATAAGAATAACCACCCAGCACATTTATAGACATTAAATAAAATATAATCCCAGCCACTGTCCGACCCTGATATAATAATAAAGCTGCTGGTCACTCGAGCGTCATTCTTGTAGTTCAAAAATACTGTAGAAAAAAATATATTAAAAAATCTCTCTTTATCTGATTGACTAAATAATTACAATGTTGTTTTAATGTTTCAGCAAAAGCGTAAGCTGAGGCTGTACATCTCCAATACTTTTAACCCTGCAAAACCAGACGCTGACGATTCTGATGGCAGCATTGCTTCCTGGGAACTACGAGTGGAGGGGAAACTACTGGATGATGTGAGTTTGTTTATCTATCTATCTATCTGTCTATCTAATCCACCAGTGCATGTACTTGATAAGTCCCACTTTTTTGAAAGTGAGAAAAACCTGTTTGAAAGTTCCAACAAGTTGTGATTGAGTGTTGAATATGGCTCAGAGTGACATATAAAACTTCAGTCCTGTCCCTGCTGTTTACTGTTGCTCACTTACTTACAAGACTTTGAAAACCCCAAAACACTCATATTAGCACTGGTGGCTTCAATTGATCTGTTCCTGGGCTAAACTGAAATACACAACTCTTTTGATAAAGTATTTATCCACTCACCACTCACAATTTAGGCATGAGTGCTTCACAGTGTACAGTGTAGACCACAAACTTTTGTTTCTGTGACAAATGAAATGCCTTCAGTCACATTTGCTGCAACCACAGTACTATTGGCGGCCAAAGTTAGCCAACTGTCAGTTAGTTCAGTAACATTCAGTGCCTGTCACTGAGAGGGTGGCGAATGGGGTTAGAACACTCACCCTTCACCTTTCACCTCTGCAAGGGACATCATGTGATATGAGTTGTCATGTAATATGAGCTTGGCTGGTCTCAGTGTACCCTGGGCGGATATTACCAACAATTATAAATTAGGTAGTTCATCCATAACTAAAACACTCAATGATAAGAAATGCACATATTCATTAAAGACATTAAGTTAAAGGTCTAGTCCAAATGTGTGTCAAAGAAGTTTATTTTTAGTATTATTATTCATAATTACAATTTGGGACAGCAAAAATGAAGCAGTTTTGTATTGTGCACTTGCATTTGGATGCTCTTTCAGTGATCGCTCAAAATTTCTTATGAAATGAAAATTCTAAGTGACACAACACATTGACAAAGTGCAGAATTCAGCTGGAAATCATAGTGCCCAGCTGCCATCATACAGTGTGTTATATGCTGTTAACCATGCTTTGTTTGTGACTGTGACCCTGCAGCCTAGCAAACTGAAGAGGAAGTTCTCCTCATTCTTCAAGAGCCTGGTGATTGAGCTGGACAAGGACTTGTACGGGCCTGACAACCACCTGGTGGAGGTGAGACGAGAACTGGGACACTGTCTGTCTGTCTGTCTGTCTGTCTGTCTGTCTGTCTGTCTGTCTGTCTGTCTGTCTGTCTGTCTGTCTGCCTCTTAACAGGTGGGTAGTTATTATGAATTTTACACTGGATTTGAGTCTATTTTAATAATCTAAAAAGCTGCACATCTTAATACCACCACCCAGAAACTCTTAGCTCTCTGTTGCTCCACGGTGTCTGTGTTGTATTCAGTGATGTTAATGAGAGTGGCTGTACTTACTATTGCATTCTCGATCATTAAAATAGACCTTGCTGTGTTAAGATCTTAGCAATCCTCATCACTTGCATTTTTATTTAGTTCAGGAGCAATTTATGTCATACAAGTTAATACCCAATGGTACACAGATAACTAGCACATAGCACCAAAGAGTAGTCGGCCAGTTATAAAAAGTTTCAGTAACCATTTACATATGGTACAGTAAGAGTCCATAGCTTAAGTACTTTAAATTGTCTGTGTATATTCAGGGAGCAAAACACAGTTAAGCAGCGTGATAGTTTCTAAAGTACTGTATTTAGCAGAACCTGGGTGTTAAATATACCGTCTAAATTACTGAAATCTGTATATTAGTATTTATTTATTTTGAAATCACCCACTGCACCGCAGCTTTAGAAATATCAAACTCCCAAAAAGACTGTTGCTTTATTTTGTTATGCTAGTAGGCAAAATGATTGCTTGTGTATTGGATGCAGATACTCACAAGCATAGGCTATAGCTTGGCACAACATGGGTGTGTTTGATTAAAAAAAGATCCTGAAAGCAAAATAGATTACATTTTCACACTTTATGTCTTATATTATATGGTCCGAGTTTACAAATGAATGAATGAAACATGTTAAGATGATAATATACTGTGTCTTTAACCCTAATTATAATATGCTCTTGCACAGTTAACAACACTGTTGAATGTTTATGAGTTTGGTGGCCTTTTTCTACACACTTCTGGAAACCAGTGCTCATAATACCTAAGCTTAAGGCAGAAGGAAAAAACTAATATTCTATCCTTGCACAGCACAGCTCAGCATCAACTAAGAAAAGACAAAGAAGAATATAAAATCCAACACACAATCCTATTTAAAACTAGAAGGGTGTTTTGCCTATTATGGAAAGTCCTTCTTGTTCCCCCAACAATAGGAAGGCGTATACAAATTAAAATCAAATTAATTCAACCAGCCAATCACAAGTGATAGAGGTGCAATCTTTTATAGAAATAAATAAACATACTATCAGACAAACATCAGTACAAGAAAATATATATCGGCCACTTATTCATCCTGAATTTCTCTCCTTTGTTGCCATGTGTATACACAGTGCATCTGTCTGCTGCGTGTCTGTGTCTGTACATATGCAGTATGTCCTGCTTCATTTTTAGTTACACACTTTCAAACTGGAACTCCCTACCCAGGAACATTCAGGATGCAAAAACTAGACACGTTCATGCTGACTTATTTGTGAAACATACTGCAGATCATTTGGTTGTTTTAAAAAGTGCTTTCCCAGTGAAACCTGAATTATCTAGCAGTTTCTGCTTAAGACACTGATTAAAACAGGCGTCTGCTTATTCACGGTCACTGTCATTCACTTATATTGAAACAAAGAAAAGTTGGGGTTTATAATGGCTGGTAAGAATGGGTGGCCGGTGAGGTCAGATGGCTGCTGTATATACTGCCTTGTGAAACCTGCTCAAAAAGGCACTCTACAAGTCAGCACTGTTGTTGTTGTAAGAAAGGGATCTCTGTGACTCCCAGTGGGCACATTTTATCTGAATCTTGAGCTGAAACAAGACAGTAAATATTGCTTATAAAAGTTTACCACACTATTTTCCCATGCTTTTCCCATGGTTATATTTTGCATTTACCATACTTTACCCAGGTTTGCTGTGTTTATTAATGTGCTTTATCATACCTCGCTATTCTTTACAATGCTTATCTATGCTTTACCCTACTTTCACTGCTTTATTACACTTTGCTATGCTTTTACTGTGGTACACTTTTATAAGGGATTAGCTGGAAGTATCAATCTGGAGATTCTCATCCAGCAGAAACATACTGGTCATCGTTTCCATTGGTAACGGCCTCTGTGTGCATCGTAGTGTGGCACTGAGCTGTTCTTTCTCAAATATGGTACCTGCACGACGCTGTCCGCATCTTCAGTCCCCACTGACATTTCATTATATGCATGTGGAGGTGAAGTACAGTTAGTTTAAAAAAGAAAAGATTTTTACAGGTGGCTCCTGTGTTAAAAAAAAAAATGGATCAAACCATTTTAATCCATTACATTGTATGTCAACAAAAAAAGATTATGCTGACAAAATTATTTTTTGACTTACTGTACTTAAAAGGAAAGCAGGGGTCAGTTGTTTTAGTTCATAATTCATAACTGCAGCCTGTCCTCATAAATACTTTTTTGGTCTTGCATGCTTCTCTTAAAGAGTAAGTAGCTGGGTTATGAAAAATATAGTATTATATGTCCCCAGGAAGAGCGATACAAAAATAAATAAATAAATAACAAGTGCTCTGGCTTTTCTGTTGCGTACCACGTCATGGATCGTTATTGTTGTGTTACCCATTTGACAATGTAGGCAGTAATCTTTACACTAGCAGTGCACTAGAGCGACCATTTTGAACAGAGCTTTGAAACGGACTTTAAAGTTCTAAGTGTAAAAAGTTGTCAGGCTGTTAACAATGAAAAGAAAAATTACAGGTACATTATTTAAACAGTTATAGCAACACGTGGGGACGTTTAACACTATATTTTTTGGAACCCCGCTACTTACTCTTTAATATCTTTAAAACAGGTATTTGTCAAATGTGAATTTTGATTTGGGAAGTTGCTTTATGTCTTCTCAAAAACAAGTTAGGATTGGCGTTGTAGGTCATAGGTACCTTAAATAAAATGCATATTTGACTGGGCATTTTCAGTATATAAAAAGCAGGTAACAGCTAATAATTAGCTAAAAAGATTGCTGTAATAGGATTTTTAAGGATCCACTTTTTACAAGAATGAATTACAAACATATTAGAGTTTAATATCACATTAGAGCCTATTCCTGAACCCAAATACTCATGACTAAAAGATTAGATGGAATATCTAAGGGGTAGTGTTGTGTGAATATATTACCACAATTACTTTGTAACAAAAGTTAAGTTTTTGGTACTTTTATATCCAATGTGGAAATTAAAATGATTCTATACTTAACTGCCTTCAGCTTCTGGTCAGACACAGGACTGTACTGTACCTGTGGGGATCTTTGAACTGTGCAGCTTCAGACTATGAATTAGTAGACAGCATTACCCGCTATCATTGCCTCATTCAACTGTCAGTCAAAGTTAGCAAGTTAATATTAAAAAAGGGTAAAGTTATTCATTCAAAAATGACAAATACTTGAAAGAAGAGGAAATTGTTAAAGTTTATCCGTTGGCTGTTGTTTGGTTTTTGTCGAGAGGGTGTACTTCGTGTCAAGCTGTACTCCACTGCTTTTGAGCGTGTAGTGGACAGCCAATCAAAAGACAAGATTTTTGCAAGCTATGATGGAATTGTTCGAATAGCTAGATCGAATAGTTCATCTGTTGTTATTATTTAGATAATAAACTCAAAATAATAAATGGCTATTTATTTAGTTTTTCCTTTATTGTTTGACCGCCCCTTACCTTTTTAAGATCTTTGCAATCATTTTGCGTGGCTCTTATTGCAAAGACTCCAATACTGTGTTTTTTATTCTTTGTCTGCACTTTCACTATGACCTCCGATCTAGTTGAATGCAATAGACATATGTATTGTAGGTTTGATCAGACAAACTGTCTTTATGTTAGTAAGCGCCAGCACCATCTTCTAGTGCACAGCAGTGGATTACCAGTAAAACAAAAGCACTTGATCCAAAGTGGCAAACCACTTGTCCCCTTTGTCTGTGCTATTTCAGCTAAAGCAATATCAGGAAAACCTGTATAGAAACTTACAATGTTTTAACTACCAGACTAGATTGACCCTAATCACACTTTCCCTTTCTCCCACTCTTGATTGCGTTGACGGTTTATACCGGACTGTTGCTGATTTCCTGCTGGTCATGTTGGATGTTCTTTGTAACAGTATGGCAAGGTTTGTTTTAAATTGTGATTTCCATAACCATCATTGTCACACGTGCCTTGATTGGTTCAATCTCTGGGCCAGAGACCCACTCACAACAGCAAGAAACCGAATTGAAGGATTTTTACATGTATTTTTTAGTTGGGGTTTTTTCTTATTTTTCTGGCCTAAATGCGTAAGTTCTATCCCAACAACTACATTAGTAGAATAAAAAATAAAAAATAAATATGTAAACTAACTGGTGTTCCTTCTGGAAAGTAAAACGTGCAGAAGGTTAAATTAAGGAAGACTATATTATAGTGAACAGAGACAAATGACACTGCCAGTGATCCTACTGCTCGTGCTGATACAGCAGTGTTCCTACTGCTTGTGCGAGATACGGGCAAGAAATTAGATTTTAAAACCCTGGTTAGCACTTGTTTAAAATGAAAAGGACAGCAGGAGCAGTGACTATGTGACTAAAGCTAATGGACATTTAAAATAAGGAAACATTTGAATACTAGAGAAACCAGAAAAAACCATATCTATATATATATATATATATAGTGGAATAGTAATCATTATCATCATCATCATCGGCATCTAACCACTTATTAGTAAATGGATCACGGAATTCCTTTAACCTGATTAAAACACACCACCTGGCGTACACAAGTATACTCTTGAATCTTGAATTCGGCATGGCCATAATGTGGATAGAAAAGAGACACCTCCTGCAATAGAACCATTTTAACCCTTGATTTCTAGGGTAAATTAAGGAACAAAACTACAGCAACCAGCACTGGATTCATTGGGGCATGTTTTCAAAGTGCTAAATCAAGTCTTTAAATAATTCCTGTATTTTTTAAAGAAATACAAATCCCTGGTGATGTAATAAAACAGAGGAGCAAACAACTTGAGACTGCTAAGGAGACCTTGAATTATTGTTTTAAAAGGCATCACAAAACTATGTACATCAAATATTTAGGCACCACAATCGGCCCCTTGATTATCTAGTAATACAAGCTGAAAAAAAAGGGGAGGAAAGAGTTGCGATTCTACTCAGATTTTGGAAATCCTCTGGTTTGGTTCTTTTTCACCCATTGCTTCAGCAAGCACCCTGATTCAAACATGATTGAGAGAAAGTGAATGTTAGCCCCATTGGATTGCAGGGACTCTCATTTATATAACTTTCTTTCGGCTGCCAAAGAACTCTGGCCACAGAACTTTTGCCTCTCAAGCCCCTCACGCACTCTCAATGAATTGTCTGCTGCTTTGAGAGCCCCTGCCACTGCCAAACATTTTTAAAAAAGATTTGCCCTTCATTAAAGCTTATTAAGGACCGAATTTTGTTTTTCATTATTTGTTCAATGTTATATATATATATTTCTCATTAATGTCTTTTTAGTTTGTACCGCACTATAGTTATATCTGTTAACTAGTTACAATAACTAATTTCATAGAAAGGATTTTCTACTGTTGATATTATGAATATTAGATTAGATAGCTGGCTGTATTCACAAAGTTTTGACTTATTATTTAATAGATTTTTTTAAAAGTCTGTTTCAATGGATATAAGAAAGTTTAAAATTCATGAAATATATTTTAAATTACTGTTGGTTCTGTTTGAATACAGTTTCAAAGATGTTTTACTGTCCCCGTTTATGTGGTTTTTGCAGTCATTTTTGAGAAGTTCTTATTAAAATTACTTGCATGTTGTTTGGGGTTTTATTTTTACTTTCTGATTGTTAAGGTGACCTGAATTCAGGAGCTACTCTTCTGTTTTTTTGTTGCCTGCCATTGACATATGTAAGATCAGCCTTTGTATTCTGTAAGAAACTTGATCCTTATAATACCTGTTCACTTGGTGGAGGTGTCTCTTACTTCTGTAAAGACACTGATCTAGCCAAGAAAAGTGATACAGTCAGTCAAAACAAAACGTGCAAAATGAACGTCATGCCCCCTTCTAAAGTGCTGTCATAAATGTCATGCATATCCAAAAGTAACCATAAGGACAAGGGTCTTTAAGTAAGAGGTCACATGCTCTTACCAGCCGTACAAACACCATGAATGAGCTGCCATCGATCGTAAGCAGACACAGATGTTCAGAACCATTACTTTTCATGATAGGGTCTCAAGCACTGTGCTCAACAAGAATGCTTCTGAGAACGGCAACACTGGGCAGTGGAAACATAGTTTATAGTGACCTGCTCATTCAGATTTTATTTTAATTAAAAAAAAAAACAACAACACATAATTCCTTTATTCATGAACCCTTCAGATACCCAATATTGAATTACACAGTTATACTCTATACACTGCATGGCAGTTGTTACATTCTGATATTGTGTATATTTACATGCGTAAAATACATGCCGTCCCACAGTGAACCCAGCTTGAGCCCCTGGCTGAGCCACAGCTCTACCCACAGGCCGACAGGGGAATAGCAGGGTATAAGTTCTAGTGTTTGTGTTTTTTTCCTGCAGTGGCACAGAACCCCAACCACCCAGGAGACTGATGGCTTCCAGGTGAAGCGGCCCGGTGATGTCAGCGTACGCTGCACTCTGCTGCTGATGCTAGACTACCAGGTGGGGGGTGCTGCTGAGGCAGAGAAATGCCAATACCTTGGAAAACATTTGAAAAGCATTTGTTGCAGGTTATTTTGCTGTACTGAAACAGGATTTTTGTACATTCTTTAAGCATTCTAACCAGAAAATAAATTCTACAAATCGTAGTTTAACCTTCATAGTGTTCTATAAGTTCCATAGTGATACGTTCTTAGAATCATGTTTGAGTAAAAAGGATAAATATTGGCAAAATAAAATATAAAAGACAACGTCTAGTTTACACATGCGCTAACCAAAGCAACAGTAATGATAATGTTGTTAATAAAGTACTGCACGTGAATTCAAGGGATCTGGGAACATAGGAAACAGTACAGCAAAGTCCCATGCATCTTACAGGTATTGTTATAACTTGGATGTGATGCTGGCTCTTTAATGAATGTACATTTGCTGTCGCATTGCTTTATGGATGCAAAATAAGGCAACTATAATACAAATTAATCAATTTTTAAAAACAATTGCAAAAATAATCAATTTCAAATCAAATCGTATTTTGTTAAATGCTACTTCTTACAAAATGATCCCTTTGGTTTGAAAATTAAATCACAATAGTTCTTCCTCAATGCATACTGTATTAATTTAGATGTGTCATCTCTTAGCTTGGTTGTAACCAAGTTATGAAAAAATATGGAGAGTGGTTCTTCTTAGTCTACTTAAACTAAGCTCTGCGAGTCTCAATATCCAAGTCTCTCTTTGAAAAAAGTGGTAATGAAATGAACCCTGGCATCATTGGTCCGGTCCTAACTCCTTTGTCCCTGTGTATCATTGCCAGCCCCCCCAGTTCAAGCTTGACCCGAGGCTGGCCCGGTTACTGGGGATCCACACCCAGACACGCTCCACTATCATCCAGGCACTGTGGCAGTATGTCAAAACCAACAAGCTGCAGGACTCCCACGAGAAGGAGTACATCAACTGTGACAAGTACTTCCAGCAGGTATACCCCCTCACCCACTTAACTCCACCACTGCAGTTACTATCTCCTATATAGAGCCTGGCTGTCTGTTGTACACCGCACTTTCTTTTACATATACCTGGAGAACCACATATTCTGATGAAATTCTGATAGGACATTCTTTAGCACAAGTTACTGAGACAGGTGCACCTGTCCACCTGTCTTACATTTGTACATGCGGTGATTGTTGGTCGAGGGAATATGCTGACCTGCTTGTTTATTTATTTATTTGTCCATATGTTTGTCAACCAGTAAAATCAAGGGAAATGCTGAAGAAACACTATCAGAATTATCAGGTGGTCACTTCCTTACCAGAGTTGCTAGAATGAAACACAAAGTTACTGCTGCTGTAATAGAAACAGAGCTGCAGTGAGAGGTTTGAATCATGTTGTCTTTGACATGTATGCTTGTGTTTCCTGTTTCTCCCCCATATAGATCTTTGATTGCCCGAGGCTGAAGTTCTCTGAGATCCCCCAGCGGCTCACTAACCTGCTGCTGCCCCCTGACCCCATCGTCATCAACCATGTCATCAGGTGAGAGAGTGGAGGGGGGAAAAGATCTTCTTTCTAGGGAGACAAGCTGATTTGTTTAGTTCTAAAAAATGATTACTGATTTAATGGTGTTTCTGAAAAAGAATCAGCATTGCTGCTAGTGAGTTGTTCTGTTCCTTTCTCTTCCAGTAGACAACCAATTTCTCCATAAAAAGATGCTGTGGAGGGTGCTGGGTGGGATGGGAGTTAAGTGTCATGTTAGTAAACTGGACATAATAAAATTACTTCAATCCAGGCCCCTTCCTTTTGTGGGAGAGTACAGTGGTATGTCTATTTTAAAAAGCCAACAAGCAAAAAGGAAGCCGATTAAAAAACTGAAGAGTGATAGAGAGAAAGAACTACTAGGGAGAAAGTTGCAATTTATGGGAGTTAAAACATCGTGATCATCTATAATTGACAATTTATCATCCATCCCCAGTCTATGGCCTCATACATTTGCTGCATCCTATTAAGGTAAATATTCAATAACAACATACCCGGCCCTGGAAGAAGTTTATTTTTCTCAAATACAGCAAATTATAAGAAAATAACAATTTTTTACAAACCGGGCAGCGTGGACCCGAACGACCAGAAAAAGACGGCTTGCTATGACATCGATGTGGAGGTGGAGGACCCTCTGAAAGGCCAGATGAGCAGCTTCCTGCTCTCCACAGCCAATCAGCAGGAGATTGCATCACTGGACAACAAGGTAACCAACTGGGGAACCTTCACTCCTGATGTGGCCCCACTAATAATCATTTATTAGCATCAGATTCTATTTTTCATATAGAGTAAGACCTTAGAATGTTAATCCAGACAAGAGATGAATTCCGTGTAAAATATGTTGAAAGAGGGTAATCAAGATAATAGTGATAATAGATCTGAAGAGTTGATATTGTTTATTAGATTACTTGTGATATACTGTACAAACACTACCTTTCAAACTCTCAAATGTCTCTTCTACAGGTGTAAGTGAACATATAATACTGCAATATAATATTTTGTCGGCTAGATGGTATCAGGTTGATACAGAATTTTAAAAAAAAAGAGCAGCTTTGAAACTCATAGGCAAAACACCCCAGACTTATCAGTGTATAAAAAACACAATATTGAAGTGATTGCAATAGAACCACTCAGAATCATAGCAAACATCATAAAAGATAAGAGGACAGTAAAAACAAATATAAAATGATGCTACTTACTAAAATACTTGTGCGTATATTTTTAACATAGTATTTGAGAAATCATAATAAGAAACCCCAGAATGATTGCTTGCAAACATCCAAAAAAGATAAGGGGCAATAAAAAAAAAAATTAAAAAAAAAGGAAAGAAACCCAATGTCATTTGAAACTACTCTTTAATATTACCCTCCCCTGATGCATGTCTGTCAGATTCACGAGACAATCGAGTCCATCAACCAGCTGAAGATTCAGAGAGACTTCATGCTGAGTTTCTCCAAGGACCCCAAAGGGTACATCCAGGACTGGCTCAAATCCCAGAGCCGGGACCTCAAGGTGAGCATGTGCATCCAGTCAAGCCAGGAGCTATTATTACAGGGGACAAGGGGGGACAAACTGCAGCATACACATTGAGCTATACTGTACATTCACCTGTATAGAAAGAGAGACAGTTAGTGTCACAGGGTTAACTCTGTGTTGATCTGTCTGCTGTTCTCTGATTGACGACAGGTGATGACAGACGTAGTGGGGAACCCAGAAGAGGAGAGGAGAGCAGAGTTCTACCAGCAGCCCTGGTCTCAGGAGGCAGTCAACCGATACTTCTACTGCAAGGTGACCCTTCTCCCCTGCATCTCTCCCCTTACACACCACATACAGTCACAGACAAAAATATTGGCACCCTATGCTTATAATACCATAATTCAGGGTAACAGATTAAAGGCAAGACTTTTGTAAAATGTAACGCTTTTTAATAGAACAAAAAAACAAAATACACAATTTCTAGTAATGTAACAAATAATCTTTATCAAAAAACAAACCAACTTATTTCATTTAAAGTATTCGTTCATGACAAAAGTATTGGCACCCCTGCTTTAGTATTTCGTATATGTCCTCCCTTTGCTTTTATTATGGCTTTCAGACGTTTATGACCAGTATGTTACATCTTGTTGGTGAAACCTGGGCCCATTCTGTCTCGCATATTTCCTTCAGCTCAAACAGATTGGATACACAATGCTTGACTACATCTTTTTTCAGATCAGTCCAAAGCAGTGGAGGGGCTGGGCTATTAAAACCAACATTTCTTTTCAGAATTTACTAATATTTTGCTCAGTTAAAAGGTGTGTTGTACATAATAACACCATAAACATATTAAATGAAAGCCTGCCTTATTTGTAGAGGAACAAAGAAGTATTCTATGACCTGATGGTTAAAGTCAGGAATACTGCAGATAAGCTCCTTTTTGATCGACAATACACCAAGTGCGTTAAGTCTGTCTTGGGTCATTGTATGGTGCAGGAAAGGCTTTATACGTTTCAGTGTACTTAAACATCTCTCTGATTCCGCTTTTGTTACTGGGGGAGTAAGGGCGATCTCCATGTTGAAAGGTTTCTGAAATGGCCCTGAAGGTTGTTCTTCTCCAACACTTTAACCAATGTCAACACTCTTTTTACACTTTCGAATTCAGCACTGCTGTACAAAACCGTTAGTTCACTTTGAAGTTTTTCTTTGCATAGCATTGGGTAACACTTCACTGCCATGTCCAGATGTTCATTGGGAAAATCCACATTAAATTGATGGAAGTGTTTTGAATCAATACGATCAAATGACATCAAGTGATTTACTTTGTCGAAGCATTCTTTTGCCGGCAGAATCATAATGTTACATGCTCCCTTCGCTACATCAGCATTGTTTGATCAAATTATTTTCTTTGGTGGTTCAGTTTCGCTTTGGTGTTCGGCTTCCTCTGCGGGAAGGTTTTCTTTCAATGCTGTCACAGATTTAGTGAATTTGTCCAGAGAGTGTTTAATCTTTATCTTTATCTCCCACAAGCATTGCCAGACCATAAGATTTGCTGAACTGGTCAATCATCCCAACTGTCCTTGTTCTGAATTTTCTCAAGCACTGTTGTTAAAGTTCCACCGTGTTGCCCCAGAACTTGGAATCCGACTTTTGCACAAGTCGTCAAGAACAGCTGTTTTCGGAGATGTTGAGAAAAACACTGAAAAGGCTGAAAAATTTGCAAAGAAAACTCTAACTGGTTTGACAACTGAGCAGACTTGTTGCATAATAATATTTAGCTGGTGAGCATAACAAAGTGTGCATATGGATAACTTTCTTTGAGTCTTACTTTTACACCATTTAGTGCACCACTCATTACAGCTACACTGTCATATGTCTGCGCGATAAGTTTCGTTTTTAAATTGTAAGGCTCTGGTTCTTGTTTCAGAAGAGTTGATAATCCTTCAGTGCCGAACTTCCAAAAAAACACGAAACCTCTCAACTACAGAGCTCAGTGACATACCTCAGCACAATCACTAGTTGAGTTGTACATGACACATCTGTCATTCCGTCAGCTTGCACTGACACGAAGCTTGCATTTGAAACTTCAGTTTTCATTGTCTTGTACACTTCCAGCATACAATCTAGAAGTTGGTTCTGTATAGTAGATGTATTTTTAGACACAGTTGCATTTTCAAGGTGATCAGCTAACTGATTGTCTAGTTGAGAAAATGTTTCTACCAAATCTAGAAACACTCCCCAATTTTTAAAGAAGATACTGAGACCTTTCTCTCAGTGGCAACTCATGACTTCCACAGAACCTGATGCAGTAAATTATCCGGGAAAGAACACACCTATTCTTCTGTACAGGCTCATTATGCCTTTGCATGGAAATATGGTAACCTTCATCAATCTGAGTAGCAATATTAACGTTTCCAGTCATTTTCAGTTTAACACAGTTCCCGATATGAGAAGCACTGCACTCGTGTTTTTTAACTTTCTCTGAAAGGTGTTTTAAGTCATGGATTCTGGTTTTGGTCCAAGCTGTATCCCCTCCAAACAAGATGCATGCAAAACAAAACAATGTTTTTTTTTCTTCACTCACCATCAGCCAATCCTTCCTGTCAAACCATGACACACAAAAGCCTTTTTTTGTTTTGTTTCTTGTCATTTTGTGTAATTGTAATGTCACAAGGCTGGTATACACCCAGCCCTTTAACCACCAACTTTTCTTCTATAGACATGACATGCTTCTGAAACAAATTGTCGACATAATTCATTGTACTCTACTAGCCTCCAAAGAACTGAGAAACTGGCGGGATGAAGGGTTACATCGGTAGTTTCCGTAAATACACTTGGGATAAAACCCTTAATTGAAATTTTAATTTGCTTAATTAGACCTTTTTAATGGTACTCAGCTCTTAAACAGTTGCAGAGTTCAAGTTACTTATAAAATGTTATAGCTAACGGTCCTCAGGACTAGAGTGGCCATTTAAAAAATAGCTTTGAAACAGACTTTAAAGTTAGAAGTGTACAAAGTTGTCAGGATAACAATGAAAAGAGATATTACAGGTAGGTTATTTAAACAGTTGTAGCAACATGTGGGGACAAATAAAGCTATATTTTTCAGAACCCTGCTTACTTTCTCTTTAATTACTGTGTAATGGTAGTTTTCAGTCAATTACTATTTATTTTTAATTAGTTCTATTACATTTGTACAGGCTTCTAATGTAAAGGAGCCAATACTTTGCTTAAATGCTTTTGCTTTTTTATAAAGATTGTTTGTTAAACTACCAGAAATTGTGTATTTCGGTTTGTCAGATAAATTAGTGGCTAATGTTCACTAAATGCTTGTATTTAACATGTTTTTTTGAATACTCATACAGTAAGTGTAAGGTGCCAGTACTTTTGTCTGTGACTGTAAGGTAAACCACCTCCCCTTCCCCTTTCACCACCCATACTACTACATGTCGTGCATAGGGGGTCTCTTCTTGTGTAAGAGATGTCGTCTCGTGCAGTTTGGACGAGAGGACTGCAAAGCGAAACTGAGCGGGTCTGGCTGCTCAAACTGCAAAAATGACATATCTCCTACAATAAGAGACATTGTACACATAATGATTGCACTAGCCTTAAAACCAAAAGTATGTTTATTTTTGTAACAAATATCTTTTATCCCCCCTTTCCCTGGATGTGAAATAGACCAGAATCAACAGTCCCTGAATAATATGTGTAGTGTCGTGAGTGAGACTACAGTATTTATTAAAAAATAAAAGTGCTTTTTTATTTGCAGTTTCGTTAATATATTCCTTGGTGAAGCTAGTGTCAAGTTCATAAACATTGTAAGAAAGGTACCAAGTATGTGTGTTTTGTTTTGATTTTTGAACTTTGTAATTAGGTGTGGTGTTCTATGCATGGGATGACTTCTGTACACAGGGTAAGATATACTGGAATTTTGGTAAATACTCAACTGTGATTGGTTGATTTCTGATATGTGATCTGTAATGTAAGTTATGAACAAGAGGCCAAATAGCTCTGATTGATCCAAAACTCCTGGTAGTCTTCTCTTATGAGCATAACGGTATATCCATATCACACTCCCTCCTGCAACAATGCTTGTTTTCCTGCAATAATCCATTCATTTCAATTAGCGCCACAGCATTGTTGCCAGAGGGACTCTGATCTTGGGCATTAGCTGTCTCAGTGCCACAGTCTTCAAAACATTTAAAAATGGGTTTTATAGCATCTTTATACCCCCACCCCCCTCCATTCTCCTCCAGATTCAACAGCGCAGACAGGAGCTGGAACAAGCACTGGCCGTGCGCAACACCTAAACCCTTCCTCGCGGAAACAGCAGAACTCCAGTGCTGCAGCAGCACACCCCCGCTTGCCATCGTCTTCTCACAGTGTTGTGACTTGCCTTGTTTGTCGTCATGGTAACCCTCTGTTCTGTGTCCTCGGAGCGGGCACTGCTGCTCTGGATATCACTGGGATCTTCTTCGGTGTCATTGCTCGACCACACAGTTAGAATGTACTTTCCTTTTTAAAAACAGCTAGTCATATGGACAAAAAGAATACATACTGTATGATACACTCACTGATTCTAACGCATGGAACCATGTGTGCAGGTCTAAGAAAAGGATCCCTTAATACTGGCCCCATTCCCAACTCTTCCTGGAATGCCTGTTGTAACTTCTCAGTAAATAATCCCATGTCCCACAGATACTGACTCAAAACGTCCTATAGCTGACCAAGCCTCTCCATTACCACATGATGGAGCATGTATTTAGTTATTGCAGAAATCAGGCATCATGGATAGCTGTAAATCTCACCAAATTGTTGCTAGTCCATTTTTTTTCGCCTGTCCAGTGTAGCTAGAGCCAACTTGAGGGACCCGTGAACCCTGTGTGGTTAGGTCCTCCTAATACCTCACATTAGCGGAGTGAGTGCGTGGATATATTTGTACTGAATTATATATATACATAACATAGGTATCAGTTTGATCCACGTTGGATTTTTCCACAGTAGAATTTGTTTCCTTGTCTTGTGATTCATGACTTAATTAAAATGATTGCCCCATCTGACAATTTCAGACTCACTGAAGGTCGCTACACACCAGACGCGATGTGATCATTCATGGGGTGACAAGATACTTTTGCAGGAACATGACCATGCAAACCTGAGTGACACAGATGCGATGCCACAGATTGATAGCCTATGTATATATATTTTTTTTTAAATACATATTTTTATATGGGCTCAGTTTCACTCCAAAACAAATATAAAGCTATTAGAAATTGCTATTGACAAGACTATTTCAACATATCTTTCATCTCTGTATCTTAATAATTGCAATGACCTTTGTCATAAAGCTCTGGGTATTTTTCCACAGCAAGTATCATTTATTACTCTGTCATTTTGAATACTGCTTCACCCTGGTAGACACCGTGTATTGAAGCAGTTCTGTGATTGCTCCATTCCCTAGTTGTCGCACAAAGAAATCACAGAAATGAGGGTTCAATCCTATTTATTTCACATCGCTCCAGTGATATCCCCACGTCACCTGTCATGTCGCCTGGGGTGTGAAGGATACTTATCAAAAGTATAGGTAGGTTCTATTCATTTTGTCACATCGCGTCTGGTGTGTAGCGGCCTTTAGACACCCGTATAAAAGTTTACTGAGGAATTCCAAGATACAATAGAAGCAAAGTTATATACACAACCATATACAGGTAATGTGAATTCCAGTAGTTTTGCAGAAATCCTGCTTGGGTAGCACTTCTTGGCCACAGGATGGAGCTACCCACATTCTGGCTTATGAGCCTCCATTTTACATGGAGGACTGTGAAGGTGTGCTGGGGCCTTTTCAAAAAGCATGAGCTCATTGTTTATTAAAGACTGTATGGCCTATTCAATGTATCTTAATGGCAGTGCATCTTAATACCACCACTGGCCAGCTGCATGTTATTCTTTTTAGTTTATTTCTGTCTGTAAAAGTATTTTAAAAAGTCGTGAAGGTGTATATTTTAGGGAATAGGGCCAACGGATGTCCTTGATGAGAGGCTTTGTCTGTTGTCCCAGATACTGTATCTTCAAAGGGCAGATCATCTTACAAGCTGGTGTTTTCCTGAACAGAGTACTTTAATATTCATATTGTGAAGGTCAGAATAAGAGCCCAGGCTAACTAAGCATTAAGAAAGTGACAAGTAAAATGTATGATTATTAAGTGAGTTTTATAGACCAACAGGGACTAAAAAACAAGAGATGAGTGCTAAACAGATTTTTCATAGCAAAATTATTTTGTTCAATTTACCATTGCAAACTTGTATAAGGGTATCAACATGTTACAGCAGTATCTTCCTATCATAAAAACGTCTTAATAAAATCACGTCACAGTATTACAAGTGCAACAAGATAACAGTGCTGTCTCATAGCTAATTCACAAAGCCACAAAGAATCACAACAGACAAAACACTGTTGTGTGGTGGATGGCAGCCAAAGTGAGGGCTCAATGGGCCATTTGAGCATCACAGTTTCTGCTTAATTATTGGTTGTTGGGAAGGGAGGTATATTAGCGTGGCACTGTGCAGTAAAGCCCATAGGTGAAGCATGGTGCACTGAATCCTGTACAATATATATTATTATTATTATTATTATTATTATTATTATTAGATAGTTAGTACGCCTAGATCTGAGCAGAAACCACAGGTAAGAAATTAAATATTAGGAAAATGTAGATGATTTCATAAGGCATGCTTATAACCGCTTTACTCCAGGTGCACCCTCCTGGAGTAAATAACGAAAACTGGATTTACAGCTCTCATTTGAAATGTAATTGAGACACCTTTGATGTTTAGTTAGCGTTACTAAATGACTGTTGATTGTACAAGGGGTTTGGATGCTTGAACTGAGGAGAAAGTAACAGTTATTACATTAGCGCCGATCACTGGCACAGTTAACAGTCACGTTATGTATTGATGATAAAAACAGACAAGTTGAGTCAAAATGAATCAGTTGCCTTTACTTTGCCTTTAACTTTTAAACTCATATAGTGTGAAAGAAAGCATCATGTAGCACTGAAGGGATTAGTGGGCCACTATTGTTTTGCACTGTAAATATATACAACATGAATCTCTGTATATGAAGGACACAGAGCAGTGATGGCAATACCTGGCTAATGTCACTAGATTTCCAAAGTAATTCGACATTTAAAGAAAGTATTAGGTTGTTACTAATATGTTATATGTTGTAAATGTTTTAGGATTTGCTTTTTGTTTAGGTTTTTTTATTTTTTATTTTCTTTTGGGTGGATTATTGTTGCATTATTGTTGTGAGTCACTCGTTTGTGTATTTTTTATGTTATTCCCACTGCCGGGTGATGTAGATGCTGATATTCTGTAAAAGAAAGCTTGATATCAGTTATGCTTCTTGGAAAGGGACAGAGATTTTGTGTTGAGGATTAATGAAAGTTTTTTCCTGAAGCCGTTCGTTCCAGAAAAGTAGGCTTGGTTCACATGTACATCTAAACAAACCAAAAAATAGTAATTCCACTGTAATTTGGTCGAATGTTGTCTTATGAATATGGAGAGGGGCACAGCTGCAGATGCTGAAGTGATAGGCAATGATGGCCCTGTATTGTTGCAGAATTAGCCTGGGTGTACCCTTGGTGATGTGGTTGTGGTTCACATTCTCATATCACTTGGTGATGTGGTCTCCACCCCCTAAAACATTGAAGACATTGAGAGAGACTTTCAGTTGAAATGTTTCTTTTACTATTTCTAAATGTACCACTATTGAGTGTTTTATAGTTATGGATGACAAAGGAAATCAATCCCTCATTTACCGAGGCATTGCTAGTTCCTTTGACTTCCCTTTACCTTCCTTGTTATCTTGTTGATCTTTTTGATCAACAAGATGCTTTAAAGCCCAGTGGTTCATACACATTTAACCAAGATGAAACACCTACTGGGGGCGGGTCTGGAAGGAGGTTTGGTGGCTGAGTTCAGACTGGAATACAGAGTCTCCTGGTTTTCAAGCTGTTGTTCAAACTACAAGACTAACCACACTGCGGTGCTCCAGGAGTCTCAGTCAGTGGTCGGGTGGGTCAGTCATGTATAGCAGCACTCTGCCACGTGAAAAAATCCACTTCTCCATGATGTTCTCCTGATGGGATTTTATCACTTACATGAGAATTCTCCACCCACCTGGAGCCATCACTCATGGGACATGGCAGGCTACTGGAAAGCTTACCGTTTATCAGTATTTGAGCAGGGGCATTATTCAGTGTCAAAATTAAAAAATAAAAATAAAAACTTTTGTTTATTGTATTAAAGTTCTTGTTAAAGAAAGAAAGTTGGGAGTAATTCTAACATAAGAACGGATGAGTGTCAGTATGGCTTTTTTGCCTTATCTATGGAAGAAGACTTCATGTTGTTACGTAATGAATTGACGAGTCAGTGTAGCAAAACTACATATAATTCTGTTATCTCTGAAACTGCTGCCCTTGACTTGGTATGTTACTATTGCTATAGAAAAATAGAAGTGCATTGAACTTACGCTTCCATGTCTTGTTATCAACATGTTTTAAGTATTTGTTAATCTTCAGAAATAAATACACTACACAAATCTTAGATATTACTTTTTTACCAGTTTACCTTGGGCACAGTGCTAAAGAACATAACGTTTGACAAGCGCCTAGTAATTATTTTCTAAGAAGGGCATTTTGTGAACTGTCAGTTGACAAAATTGAAATTCTTCAAGCTGGAAAAGATATTGATCCTCATTCTGTAAAGCACAATAAAGCATGATTCAGCTGAACTAGCCTGTCCCATTTTGATTGATCTCATCAGTGCCTTGCTTCTTTTTCGCTATTGTCCCAATAAAGCAAGCACAGCCTTGACTTCCACTCCTAATTACTAACGTTTTACCTAGATGGTGAAATGGGAAGGCAGTATTAAGAATTCAGTGTTTATCTGAAGTTCAGCCTGAGCATATCTTGAGCAATGCCTCATTTTATTTGCAAGGGAAAGTTAAAAACAATAAGCACTTATAAAACTCATCCTGAAGTATTAAACAACAACAATAAAAAAAAGGTTTTAGAAATATTATTGGGGAAATCATGCCACTGGGCACATCACCTACCACTAAAGCAGCACAATGCTGGAACTAAATTTTTGCCTTTTTTTATTGAGTCTAGCCTTACCGCACTAATGTGTAAGAGGGAGGTGCCTAGATTGCTGCTGGTGCCTGATCTAACTGTAGTCTGTTTCTTGTACACGTGTGTTTACATTGCTTTCATAGAAAAGGTTTACAGTAGAATGTGAAATTGTGTTCGAAACAGAATGTCTATGAAACTAAACTTTTAAAGACACACCCAAAACTGGTAAGGTGAGATTGCACAACCTAAGCCTGACACATGTACATGTTTTTTCAATTTTTCTTTTTTAATTTAATACAATTTGTTTTTTTTTTAAAAGGGAAATATGGCAGCATCAGGCAACACAAGCAGCTCAGAGGAATGGACCAGATTTTATTTTGGGAAATTATGCTTTAACTGCCCTGTACTTAAAGGAGTAGATTCTCAGTTATTTACTCCAAAATGTCATTTGGGCAATTTAAAAAGATTAAAAAATGACAACTTAAAGAAAATGCCTGATGTTTAGGTTGTTTATTTCTGGGTTGGTGACTCATTTTGGGTATGTTTCTTACGATGTGGAGTAAACGACTTTGAGAATCTAGCCCATCGTGTATATGTTAAAAATGTTTAAACACAAGTTAAAAGGTTTAGACTTTACTTTTCTTATCCATCTTATTGCTTTGCAAACCACAAGATGGTAAACAGTACTTAGCAAACTGTTCTGCTGTGTATTAGGGCCTAGATTACAGATGTGTTCAAGGCTGCCTGGACTGCAAGATGGGACTCACTACAAAGAAATGGGGGGTTTCAGTCTAGACGGGCACTGGCCTATTTCTAATCACTTGATGTACTGAGGCTACTTCTGTTCAGTGCCTTGGGTCACTAATCATGAAATCAGTCTAGTTTTGTATTGATCAGCCTCAAGCCACCATGTTCCTCCCAACCAGGACCCCATGAACACTTATAGAAAGACATAATTAAGAGACTGTAATTGTAGCTAATAAAAAAAGAAAGCTTGGGTGAAAAGTGGTATCTGTAGTGCTAGATTCTACCAAAGCATGTAATGGTCCTGGAAGTTGTGATCTTGAGTCCTTTGCATGCAACCTTTCTCCTCTCCGAGGGATGCAGAGGTCCTAGGCCATATAATTTGGAGCTTGGTGGTCCTGATGTTGAGTGCCAGCTCTGCCATGTGCCAATGTCTCCAACATTTATTTTCTATTTCCCATTTGAACAATGCAGCTAAGTGAACCACCTTCTGAGTTTATCACCTTGTGGCACTTGTATCTGAGGCACAAGGTGGTTTAGTCAGCAGGCCAGTGGCTGAATTGGGATCTCAAACTGGAACCTCTAAGCTCCTGGTCCTCTTCTCTAACCTCTAGGCTATTCAGCCCTACAAATGTCCTGTTATTTTGAGGTTCACTATTACTAATAACAAAATAAAAGAAAAAAACTGCTACTACTAAACAGATTTCCTTTGAGGTTCAGAAGAGTTTCCTCTTCTATACGAAATGTATTGGTGGTCCATAACTAATCGTGTCCTGCTGGCTGTAAAAATAAAACATTTCTAGACATACATTTCTCCCTGTGTACTGTGATCGATTGCTTATGGAAATATACACATATATAAATATTTTAATTGTTAATACTCTCTTTCCCATAAAAACTTAAGTCCCTCTCGTTTTTCTGTAAATCATTTAGTTTTACAGATTTTCATTCACTCTTTTTAAAATAAATGTATCCTGCCACAACAATATAGATTCACTTCCTGCCCAGTCGACTACTACTGCAGTTATACGTTCTAATAATATATATTATTCAATTTAATTTTGTTTTTGGATTTAGTTTTACCAACACTTAACAACTTTACATTTCATATATACATTAGATGGTCCGTTACATTCTGTGATATATGCGTTCTTATGTTAAACTACATTTTTCAATTAATTGCAGTATATTTTGTTTCAGTATACAAGTGATTAAATGCCATTGTGTTTCTGAGGCTACTGAACAACAGGACTTATTGGCCTGGTAGATAAACCTCACTCGTGTGTTTGTAATCTCAGACATTAGAAAAACATGCTGAAATGTTTATCGGCAACTAAGGAGCTTCTTTAATTTTAGTTATATTTATAATTGAGTAAATACTGCAGAAACATTTGTGTTTAATATAGGATGACACAGCATAATATACCCATCTGGTTTCTTTGTTTGAAAATCTCCATGGGGTATAATACAATGCCAACACTGACCAAGCTGCTACCTGGACAAACAACAAGGAACACATGAGGATAATAAAGTACTGACGGGCGTATTCAGGACAGCTGTAGCAAACACAAAAAATCCTGCTCTGTAATTTTTTTCTGATTTTTAATATTAGACAAACAATGCTCTTGAGAGATTTCATGCCGTAGTGGGCCATATTTTCAAAGCATTACCTCCAGTCTTTAATGAACTCCTATTTTTTTAAAGGTGAAAAAATCATGTAAATGTTACGAAATAAGAACCAAACACCTGGAGTGCACTGACGAGAACTCAGATTATATTACTTAGTTGTTTGGTTCTAGTTTTGTAAAATTAACAGACATTTGACCTCTTTCAAAAAGTAGGAGTTAATTAAAGACTGGAGTAAACAGTGAGTCAAGAGAGTACTCTGACTAGGCATAAAACTACAGCCTTATTCTTGTTATTCTTCTGCTATGTGGTATGATTTTTCATGCCACCCCCAGCATGCAGACAGAGCATGTCTTAAAAGCAAGTAGGCATGTGAATCAGACAGTGAGTGAGACAGAAAGTTTTGTGATATTCCACAAACATTTGTTTCTGACTCCATGTGGCGGAGTGTCCCGCCCCTATGTATTATTATTTGTATTTTTGTTTGCGGTGCGGATAAAAGCGCAGCGTCTTTTATTACTTATATTTAAAAACCCTGTGAGGATGCATGACTGATCAGCTACTGATTATTTAAGTAGCTGACAGTCATGCATCCTTACCAAACGCGTGCAGACTCTGGCCGAGGGGTAATAAGATAATTAACAACTAGTTAACCCCTCGGCCAGAGTATAAGAAACTGCAGCTGTCCGTTCTGCGGAGGTTGAGTGTAGAGAGTACGGGAGAGCGGAGAGAGAGCGCGTAGAATACAACAAAACAATTGCTATATTTAAAAAAGTATACTTGTTTCTATTTGTTTGGCCATCGCGCCTTTTTGTTTTCTGTTTTGTTGTTGTGTTTAAATCTTTTGTTTTGGTTTATTTATTTATTAAAAACGCTGAGTGCCATAGCATTCAGCTTCACCCGCCCATCCATTGTTTGGTTTCAGTTGCTTCCTGGTCCGTGACGTCACCACACCTCACCACTGCAAGCCATCCTGTCACACTCCACCACACATAACCAGAGGAGACAGAAGCCAACTTATTGCACAACCTACAGTCAAAAATGTAACAGAACTGAACAAAACTTAGAATGTTGCCTGAAAAACATTCCCCCCCCCCCCCCCCCAAAAAAAAAAACAACTTTTTCAACAGAGCTTGTCACACAAAACTCTGTGTGCCTTTTCAGTCCCAGTAAGATACAATGCTGAAGGCAATTCAACTGCAGACTCATCGCATTGGAAACTAGCATTTTATTTTAGACTCTTCTGGGAAATGGGTGGCAAGACTTTCCACTGAGGCTATGGAGAAAGAAACAGGCAAAAAAAAAAAACACACTCACGGTATAAATATGTCTCCCTCAGAATGAGTTCTTTCATCCAGGATAAACGTAGCAATGGCTAGCTGCAATATAACCTCCTACATACCTCACAATGATCCTCAATGGAATCTGTTACATAGGATGTTGACTGTTCAGGCCAGGTGGAGGAAAATAAACATTTATTTCTCAAGGTCCATAAAAAAAGCATATATTTTTACCAAGTCTGTTATTTATGAGTGTGAGATCAAACATATATTAGTTGGGAGTCAAGCCATGTTAGAACATAAGAACATAAGAAAGTTTACAAATGAGAAGAGGCCATTCAGCCCATCTTGCTCGTTTGGTTGTTAGTAGCTTATTGATCCCAGAATCTCATCAAGCAGCTTCTTGAAGGATCCCATGGTGTCAGCTTCAACAACATTACTGGGGAGTTGGTTCCAGACCCTCACAATTCTCTGTGTAAAAAAGTGCCTCCTATTTTCTGTTCTGAATGCCCCTTTATCTAATTTCCATTTGTGACCCCTGGTCCTTGTTTCTTTTTTCAGGTCAAAAAAGTCCCCCGGGTCAACGTTGTCTATACCTTTTTTTGAATGTTTGAATTAGTTCACCGCGTAGTCTTCTTTGTTCAAGACTGAATAGATTCAATTCTTTTAGCCTGTCTGCACACGACATGCCTTTTAAACCCGGGATAATTTTGGTTGCTCTTCTTTGCACTCTTTCTAGAGCAGCAATATCCTTTTTGTAACGAGCTGACCAGAACTGAACACAATATTCTAGGTGAGGTCTTACTAATGCATTGTAAAGTTTTAACATTACTTCCCTTGATTTAAATTAAACTCCTCTTCACACTATGTCTGAGCATCTTGTTGGCCTTTTTTATAGCTTCCCCACATTGTCTAGATGAAGACATTTCTGAGTCAACATAAACTCCTTGGTCTTTTTCATAGTTCCCTTCTTCAATTTCACTATCTCCCATATGATATTTATAATGCACATTTTTATTGCCTGCATGCAATACTTTACACTTTTCTCTATTAAATTTCATTTGCCATGTGTCTGCCCAGTTCTGAATGCTGTCTAGATCATTTTGAATGACTTTTGCTGCTGCAACAGTGTTTACCACTCCTCCTATATTTGTATTGTCTGCAAATTTAACAAGTTTGCTTACTATACCAGAATCTAAATCATTAATGTAGATTAGGAATAGCAGAGGACCTAATACTGATCCCTGTGGTACACCACTGGTTACCTCACTCCATTTTGAGGTTTCTCCTCTAATCACTACTTTCTGTTTTCTACATGTTAACCACTCCCTAATCCATGTGCATGCATTTCCTTGAATCCCTACTGCATTCAGTTTGAGAATTAATCTTTTATGCAGGACTTTGTCAAAAGCTTTCTGGAAATCTAAATAAACCATGTTGTATGCTTTGCAATTATCCATTGTCAATGTTGCATCCTCAAAAAAGTCAAGCAGGTTAGTTAGACACGATCTCCCTTTCCTAAAACCATGCTGACTGTCTCCCAGGATATTGTTACCATATAGGTAAATTTCCATTTTAGATCTTATTATAGTTTCCATAAGTTTACATATAATAGAAGTCAGGCTTATTGGTCTGTAGTTACCTGGTTCGGTTTTGTCTCCCTTTTTGTGGATCGGTATTACGTTTGCTATTTTCCAGTCTGTCGGAACAACCCGTGTCAAGAGACTGTTGCATGATCTTGTTTAGCGGTTTGTAAATAACTTCTTTCATTTCTTTGAGTACTATTGGGAGGATCTCATCCGGATCAGGGGATTTGTTTATTTTAAGAGCTCCTAGTCCCTTTAACACTTCTGCCTCTGTTATGCTAAAGTTATTTAAAATTGGATAGGAACAGGTCGACATGTGGGGCATGTTGTCCGTGTCTTCCTTTGTAAAAACCTGTGAAAAGTAATCATTTAATATATTTGCTATTTTTTTTCCTTCATCTATGATTTTGCCATTTGTGTCTCTTAGACATTTAACCTCCTCTTTGAATGTTCTCTTCCTGTTATATTATTAGAAAAACATTTTGGAATTGGTTTTAGCCCCCTTAGCAATATTGATTTCTATCTCTCTCTTGGCCTTTCTAACTTCCTTTTTGACTTGTGTTTGCAGTTCCAAGTACTCTTTCTGTGTACTTTTTAGAGTAAAGGCTGACATATTACAGTGAAAAATAAGTCTTTGAGGAGTAAAATAAACCCGGTAATCAAATGGCCTATTAAAGAAACACTCTGCTGCACAGTACTACTGTCCTCACTTATGCATTGCTTTCCCTGGCGTGATATATTTTTGTTATAATCATTTAGAAATTGTGTTCTCTGAACAAATTAGAACGTGGTCACTTAGGCCAACAAATACATTTCTAGCCGTGTTTGTTGAAAATGTTGTCTTTGCACTGATCCCAACAGTCCAGGTTTCTGTCCAAACCAACTACCACAGCTGCTGCTGCACCCTCTCCTCCCTCTACTCCATGTTAACTGTAAGCTGGTACTTTACACACAGAGGAATGGCTGTCCCTGCAGATTATTTAAAGTCTCATTAGACATTGTGAGTGCTGCTTCTTAAAACAACTATGGATTACATTATTTTTTCTATAAAGTGGTACTCATGAGGACTAGGGGTTAAGAAGCGTATTTATACCATTCGGGGTCATTTCAGCTAGTATCTGTGCAGGGATATTCCAACACAGAAGTTTTGCCAAGATAATATGGGGGGTGGTATAGGCCTATATCCATTGTTCTGCAGAGACAGAAACATGAAAAAGTGATCAGATATTCACATTGGTTGGTTTATTTTCAGAATTTAATACAAGAGTACTGACAGGCTGTTTTTATTAACTTACACAACTCATGTACATGGATGTATACCTTATTGTACAAAAAAATAAAATACAAATTAAAATGTACACTGAGCATTCCAGGCTTGAGCAATCATTTATATAATTTATTAAAAATAACAAAAGGCAAATATTTCAAAATAGAGAGTCACAAGTAAGAGGCACCGGACTGGACATCTGGCACCTGAAAATAGCTGCGTAACAAGCAAAATGTTTTTTTCATTCCAGTTCTAAACCAAAGACAACAGACTAAACAAAGGAAGATGAAATCAGGGAAAAAAGCTGCAGGAAATTCCTTGTTTGCCAATAGCAATGGGCAATCGGGCAAAGATGTAAAATTAGGAGACTTTGCTAGCATTGAAATGACAATGAAGAGGACTTAATTGATCTAATACAGCTTATTAACAACTGTTAAAGGTTCCTGTAGACATAGTTCAGCTTGCATTCTTAATAAACATTGGGCACCCATGCATAAACAGTGTTATGAAGACAATAACATTGTATTTAATATTGGTTTATAGTAGCCTTTTGATGGAAGCCCACTTAAATCAACAACTCATCCAGATACAAGAAGCATAAGGAAAGTGGAGTGTGTATTCTTCTTTTGCTTTCCAGTTTAGACCAAGGTTGAGCAATAAGACCAGGGTTTCCTGATCTTATTAGTAAAACGTTCACCCAGTTTCAAGTGTTCAGTTATTGAATTTAGTATGCTGGAGTTGCAAATGTGTGGTGTAGTGCCCATACGCAGTCACTTTAAGTGCTGTTGGCCTGCTCCTGTTCAAACAGGGCCATAGCCAAGTGTGATCGGGAGGCCAGCCCCTCCAGGTTGCTCAGCACGCAGCGGTGGTAGATGTCCTCACTGAAGCGAGGATTGCACGTTCTGCGAACGTTCTTCTGCACCAGAGCAGGCTCGACAGCGCGGAAGACATGTAGACTAGAGTAGCGAACGAAGATCTCATAGACATCCATGCTCTCCAACATCTCATCATTGTCCAGGATGTCAGCCGCCATCTTGGTGCGTGCAGCCATGTAGTCTGCATTGTAGAAGCAGGCCTCTTCAAAGACGTGGCGGTCAAAATGGCCATCCTTCAGCGACTCGGCGGCCGAGGAGGAAGCAACAGAGGGCTGTTGGTCACGGTACACGATGGCTGGGCTGTACTCCTGGAAGTGGATAGGGAAAAAGACCTGCCAGTTGCTGATTGCGTTCATCCGGCACCTGTTGAGGAAGTCTGTGTTGACTTCTGTCCAGACGCTGGCCAGAAAGAACAGAGTGTCAACAGGGTGCTTCTTGGAGATGATGTCCATCAGTTTGACCTGAGAGGGTACCTCAGTCTTGACGCTGATCCAGAGGATCTTGACGTCGGCATATCGCTTCTCCACCTCGCCAATCATGGACTTGATCCCAGAAAAGACGTCATTTTGGCTGACCCTCTGTGCATCGAAGGGTTCATAGATGAAGAGGAAGGTCAGGAGCACGTTGTCATGGGTGTCCAGAGCATTCATCACGTACATGTCCAGGAAGTTACCCACGTAGTCTTGCTCGTGGGCCGTGACAGGAAGGATGACCTGCACCCTGGTGGCCTCTGTCACATAGGGCATGGGGATGATCTCGATGGAGCTAAGCGGCCGCAAGAGGCCCACCCGTTTGGCTATCACCTGGCTGTGTCCCTTCTGCGTGAAGGCCTCCAGGGCCAAGTCCAGGGTGTACTCCATGCCCCGTGTGGGGTCGAAGCGCCGATAGCCATTCAGCAGACGCTCCTTGCGAAAGCGCAGGACGGGCTGGTAGCGCTCGTTCAGCCTCTCCACAGCCATCTCCACCACATCACTTACATCTGCCCGGTCTGCCCCCCGCAGTTCGCACTTGGGGGCCCCGTCGATGCAGGAGTAGATGTGCTCCTCTGTGAAGTATTCCCAGTTAATCACCTCAAAGCGGGTTTTGGGCTTGAAGGGAGAGTTAATGCCAATGGGCCAGGTGGCCCCTGCCTTCCCCTCTGGTGTCAATGAGCTGAGGTTACTAATCTGGACCTATAAAACAGTAAAGAAGGAGTCATAACATTAATACAAAAAAACTTGTAAGAAATGTCCTTGTTAACATAAACTGTATGTAAACTGTGTTGAAGTTACAGTATAATCTTAATTCAGGTCCCAGAATTCATGCAATTGCCATGGACTATATTATTCTGTTCTATTTGGTCTATTTCATGGTTTTGATTAACAAAATCTAAATCTAAATGTGTTTAAAATCTAAATGTGTATTAACAAAATCTAAATGTGTATAAAAGGGAATTTAGGATCAGCTAAAGATGTTTAATGTATACAGGTATACAAATGTAATTTGCAATGATTGAAATTATTATTATTTTGTATTTATTATAAAATGAAAATATTCTGTGCAACACTTAATTTCCTACCAACATATGAAATTTTTATTTCACAGGGCTGCCCAGCTCAGTTTTAAAGCCATCTGTGCTAAGCTGACATTTAAACCCCGGATCTGCCTTATAGTTCCCTGATTCCACCACCAACCACACTCCCTCCCATTAAACCAGATCATCATTATTATTATTATTATTATTATTATTATTATTATTATTTGTTTATTTAGCAGATGACTTTATCCATGGCGACTTACAAAGACTAGGGTGTGTGAAGTGTGCAGAGTCACTTACAACAACGTCTGACCCGAAAGACAGAGCACAAGGAGGTTAAGTGACTTGCTCAAGATCACACAGTGAGCCAGTGATTGAGCCGGGATTTGAACCGGGGACCTCATGGTTACAAGCCATTTTCTTTAACCACCGGACCACACAGCCTTCTATATAGACTTAATCTTAATATTAGACTTTGAACAGCAAGTTCCTTTTACACTAACCACTGATTTACTGTAAACTTTGTATATTATTTATTTATTTATATAGACTGAAACATCCAGTGTGCATATGAGAAATACCAAGATGAGAAAAAAAAGCCTTGTGCTCCATTAATTTCTCTAAATCCTATTAAGTCACTCAAGACTCAAAAAATCCACATCTACTGTACTGCCAAAGCCCGATCTCATTTAGCACAGAATAAAATCTCACCATAACCTCAGAAATATGAAGAGTACGGGAGGTAGGAAACGCACATTTATTTTTTTCTTTAAAATTACAGAACATAGTTTTCATATGGCCTAATTGAGGGCTCCCATTGTAAAGCAATGTTTGCATGATTATGGCTTTTCCTGGAAACTAAAAAAAATACACAGCTTGCATCTTTTATACAGACCATTTGCAATTGGAGTCATTGTAATTTGGAAAAGTAAGACATCTCTATATACTTTTCTTTTTATAGCGTAGGTTTATTTTTGACAAGCAAGTGTTTTAATAAAATCACACTGATGGCACTAAATTGTATGTATAATCATACAACTATAACAAGATGTTTCACCTAAAGTTTTTTTTTCTAGACTAATAATTTGAGCGAAGCAGGGAAAGCTTGGGACTTGCCTGTAGTTGCTGGATCTGAAGGTTGGTCCTCTCAAGCTCGATCTGACTGAAGCACTTATGCAGTCGGTACATCAGCGTGGGGTCGGAGACGGGATGGACTGTGAAGGCGTTTTTAAATGCAGCACTGTCCTCGCGTTCAGGGTCAGCGTTCTTCCCAAGCTCAAAATACCGATACTGCATCTCCTGTTGAGGAAAACCAGAGAGCAATTCAACAGCAGAACATGTTGCACATGTCCTGCTCATCCAGCAGGAGTAGTTCTTGCACAGGACTTCTGATCTTCCTCATTTTACTAAAAGCTTGTGTGAGGTGTTTCCTACTTATCAATAAAACTGCACCAACTTTATTTTACTTTTTTTTTATTCTTTGTATAAAATATGCAGTGGCAGGTATTTCTTTTTATGATCCAAGCTTTTTTCAGTGCTAAAAACCGGTTGGAGGATGAGGTTGTATCTGTGGTTTGCATTCATTTACATCTTGTTATAATTAGCCATGGCATTTTTTTTTTTTTTAAATCCAACAGCAGGAGCGCACAACTTCGTTCTTCGAGGGCCATGCCACATCAGGTTTTAGAGGTTATGAAGTAAATAATTAACATATTAATAACTGAACAGAGGTTTAATTGGTTCGATTATGCAATTAAGAGTATGGTTGTAACATATCTGGGCTCCTAGAATGGCCCTTGCTATGTACCATGGTCATAATGGCATGACTATATATTTATCCCCTTCGGTCGTTGCATGTATAAGTTTTCTGTCTATGCATAAATGTTTTGGCAAATTAATTAAAAAAATATATATATTTTAAAAATCAAATTAGGGGATATATTATACACTGTTATATACAGAATATAGTATAGGATACGGTACAAGCTAATATCCACGAGACGTCAAAGCTCTAGCCATTCTGACCTTGAATGGATGAAAATCAGCTGGTATCTTACATAGCACAAATATTTTTTATAATATAGTTATGAATATTTAAACAGTACAGCTAAATTTACTGTGACAATTTCCATATGATACAAACATCCCTCACACCACCCCTTTCACAAAAAACAAAACAATGTTGCACTAAATTTGGTCCTGCCTGCATGTCATCAGCTGTAGTCTCTTTATTGTAGTGTGATGTATCTATTGCTCCTACTCTTAATTTGCTTCAGCACCCTTTGCGCTGCACTTCAAGAATACATGTAGTTCTTCAGTTCTTAAGTGCCTCCAACCCCACCGGGTACAACAGATCCACATTCAGACACATAACAGCGTTATCAGTGTTAAGCACTGTTATTCAAAACAAGCACTGGAATAACGCTACACAACACATTCTGCTTCTCCTCACCTGGTGCACCTCCACGCAGCTCAGCCCCAGGGAGTCGATGATGCAGCGGCCGAGCCACTCGTCGGGCCGCACGCTCAGGATGTCGTTACGGCAGGTGTCCAGGTGCGGCTGCAGGCGGGCCAGTAGGCTGCGGGACAGCAGGTAGCCATAGCCTCCGTGGCAGTAGCGGGCGCGCTCGTCTCCACCAATGAACTCCTCAGCGCGTCCCAGGTACAGGTCCTGCCCGGCGCTCAGGTGGCTCACCAGCTGGCTCAGCCGCTCTGCCTGCGTGTAAGTGTCATCCTGCGCCAGGTAGAACCAGTCATAGTCTCCCCCGAAGTGCTGGTGGAGGTAGCGCACAGTCTCGTACATCAGCCAGACGGGCCGATCATCCCCGTGAGCCACCACCTGCATGCCATGGGGTAGCTTGGGGCTCCGAACCCCTGTAAAAAAGAAGGTCTTGTGGAAGTGGTGTGCCACCGTGCGGTTCACCGACACTGCCAGTGTGGTCAGCGTGGCCCGTGATGTCAGGATGCCCACTAGAAGGCGCTCTCGTATACCCAGCTCTGTGTGGATGTACCGCGTCCTGTGGAAAGGGGACCAAGCAAAAAAGCATTTAGTCCAGTACAAAGCTTGCAGCAGTTTATTGTACACCATTATGTGTGCAAGGTCTGTATATGTGAGATTTTGTTTGGAAGATTACCTTTTTTTTTTTTTTTTTTTTTTTTTGTTAAATGGTGCAAATAATATCCTGGAACCAATTATTACAAAATCTCACCAAAACTTTCTGCAGTGCTTACATTATCACAACTTTCTCCAGTGCTTTATATTTTTTATAAAGAATCATACTCTTTGTTGTTGAAAGTTTAGTGCCCAGTGGCCTCCTGTCTAAATGGTGGACATTAAAAATTCCACTGCACTTTCTGGCCAGGCAAACTGTCATTAAACAAGCCTTTCACACTGCTCCAGTACCTACAATAAATAAATCACACATTGTGAATTGTTTCAATAAAAAAAACACACAATGCTATTTGTGACTCAAATTATATGACACTGTTGAATCAAACTTACAGACATGAGAAAGCACACATTCCTGCATTAACAAAAAGGGAACCTTATTGTGTTAGCATTAGGCAAGACTTAATTGAATACAGACACAGAGCTTCTCACCCAGGGATGGAAATAAGAATCCCACTGCATAGAAGTTTGATCCATTCCTGGTTTTACTATGAGTTTAATAAGACACATCAGAGCTTGTTACATACAGACTCTGGCTAATCAAGCTCGTAGTAAAACCTGGAATGGGTGAAACTGCTATGCAATAGGAGTCTTATTTCCAACCCTGGTCTCAGCCCTCAGGAAAATGTGATGAAGTGGCCCTTGTTTCTGAGTGAAACCCACTCACAGGGATTACAAAATAACTGCTGTAGAGCCCAAACTAACAGAACTAAATGGACTAAGCACTGGTGCAGGGATATAAATAGAGTGACTGTAAGATTCTCCCTCCCCCTCTGGCTAGGGTCACAGTAAAACCTGGAATGGCTCAATCTGCTATTCAATGGGAATCTTATTGCAAGCCTTGTTGGTGGTGTTTACTCACCTAAAGACCTTTTTGTGCAGTTTGTTGGGGTCCCTGTAGTAAGGAACAATGTGTGGCTGGAAATCTTCATTCCCTCCACCTGCCCTGTTGCCACCTTTAGTGTTGTGTCCCTGGTTTCCAGCAAACAGCCCTCCGTTTACCAGTCCATCCCCACAGGGTTCATCAGTGTCCCCCTGTGTCCAGGTCACGGTCAGTAGACTGAGGCTGCACCCCAAGGAAAGCCCCAGGATTAAAGGAAGTGCAGGCCTGAATAAGGCCAGGAGGGAGGACAGACGCATGGCATACACTGTGCTTGCTATGAGAGCAGAATTTCTTAATTATATAAATATATACACAATATATAGTGTACTTTCTTTCCGAAATATATACAGAGAGAGAGAGAGAGAGAGATAGGTATTTATATATGAAATGACTCTTTTTGGACCACTTTTTTTCCCTAAGAATTTTCAAAGTTTTACAAATGTCATTTTATTTAAGGAGATATAGATAGATAGATAGATAGATAGATAGATAGATAGATAGAGAGATTTAATTTGGAAATGACTGGCAATGCAAGGTATTTATTTTTAGACGTGACAGAGGTGTAGTCACTGTAGTCAACTAAATACAACTATATAAAAAAAAAAAAAGCTGGACACTGTTTAGAACCACTTCATTTGAAAATGCCTTTACATATAATTTTTTTTTTGGAGGAATATCTTGACACCAGGTAAAACCGTAACCATAAATAGGATAACCACCTAATAATTAAAAAAAAACACTTAAGGCATATATGTCTGGAATGAAGGCTAGTTTTAAAGCAAGCAAATCTGACTTTCAGTCTTTCAACAGAAATTATTTAGGCATGCCAGTAAACATACTATTTATATTCTTACTGTGAATAAATACATGCTGCAGATGAAAGTGAGCGAATCCCCTACTCTTTGAATACTTGCATTCCTTTTATAATCATCATACTGTGCATAAACAATATTTAGACGTTTGTAACACTCGAGGACTATAAGAAAACAGCTGTTAAAAAGCTTTCTCTTGACCAGTAATTGTAAATGACAGCTTAAAATGTGACACACGTTAGAATGCATACATCTATTTATACTTAACCAGTAGTATAAATCCTGTCACATTGTTTAGGCAACAATGTACAAATAAGAGAAGATACACGTGTAAAAAATATATTCTTTAAATTAAGAAGAGATTTAAAACCACGGGAAATCCAACAATTTTGATACACATTAGCCTATGTAAACAAAAAAACGACTACTCGTTACTCTTAATACTATACCAGTTTCAAATATCAGTTTAAGCAATATAATAAAGCGTTTGTTTCGCGGCGACAAAAAGAAAAGAAAAAAAAAACATTTCAGTCGTCTCCTAACCCAACCATCTTTCTCAATTTACCAGACGAAAAACAGATGCTCTAAACAACACCAACTCCGGTACTGTTGCCAATTTGTCACGTCCTCGTTCAGTATCCAGTGGTGCCCAAAATCTACAGTAGACTTTTAAAACGGCAATTAGAAGCTACATTGTGCTGCGTCTTTTTATGCCAAAATAACGCGTTTATTTATTTACCCAGTTTATTTAACTTGCAGATAAACCGTCAATTCGACTACACGATAAATAAGGAACGTCATCGGTAACTAACGGGAAGCACGGCGATGGCGTTTACAGAGTTGAATAATCACTTTAAATTCTAAGAAAATAACTTTTTTTGTTGTAGTTTCTGCCCTTTTTTTAATGGAAATTCCCACACAACACAGTCAGTCTCTTATCCCTCCATGCCCGGAATCTTTACTCAGTGTAGGTTCATTTATATATCCCAGTCAGATTTGAGTATTTCTTTCTCCAACTGTAGAATCCCCGAGCCAAAGATTTTCTGATAGTTACTCCGTCTGCCAGCTCACACAGACTCGTCTTGCGGCCAGCCTACAGCCAGAACCTGCCTGTATTTTTTTCTCTTTTGCGCCCTCCCTTATTCAACAGATGACAGTAAAAAAGACCCCTTTCTGCTTCCTCTACATGTTCCTGTTGATGTAATGAAACCCCCGGGAGGAAACAAAAGAAGCTAAAACGGTTCCAGGATCTAAATCATTACTTATTCGAAATATGTTACTCTACATTTGGACATTAACTGAATATTTTACTGGAAATTTTAAATAATGTTAAAAACACAACTAAATGACAGTTAACGGCGGTTTAACACCATAGCTGAAGAGGACTTTCTCTTTTTTTTTTACATCGCTAAGCAGGCACGTCTCTTCCTGTGGTAATCATCAGACTTTTTTTTAAGCATCCTGTAAGATGACATTGTTATATTTAAATCTACCTATACTTTTATGTGTAGGTTACAGTTGTAAATCAATGGGGATAACGGGCAGGTGTTACAAGAATATGCGGCAGGCAGCTGAACAGATGGGTAACTTGGATACAATAGGACATTTGAATTTGTATGTGTATTGCAATTTACAAATCAGACCAACACTTACAAGATAAAGTCCTTATTATACTGAGTGTGATCTACTTTAGTCTTTAGGATAAGTGTTTTTCATGCAACAAGCAGATAGTACGGGTAAAACCGAACATGTGGCTGCTTTTACGAAGTCTGGTATATGGTTTCAGATGCCATGCAACATCATCAGAGACATGGGTAGTGACAAAACAGCTTCCGAGTCCCATTGTGCCGCTCAGCCTCTGCCTCAAACCAACCACACTTTAATAGTGTTTATTTGAATTGATAAATATTTAACCAAGCGGTTTTTTTTTTCCTCGCCAGGTACCTAGCACAGAAGCCTTCCAACAACACTGGCAACATAACCGATCTCGAGAACCACTCTCAAAACGATTATATAATTAATCCAGCTCAACGGGCGTCCGCACTGAATTACCGTTTCATGTTTTGTCAGGATTAAAGCGTACACACACCACGGTTACGTACCTAGCAGCGCAATGAATAGTGAAAATTAATACAATAGTATCCCACCATGCACTGTATTTTATTTTAAAATAATCTGTTATGACCCATATTAACAGAGGTCCATATTGCTAAAAAAAAAAAATAAATAAATAAAATAAGTATTTTGGAAAAAGTAAATACGAACACACACAAGTAGGACTTGAAGTTTTCAGGGGTTTTTTTTGTTTTTTTTTTAATCAGGTGACATCCCTTTAAACAAACTGAGCTGATTCTGTTTCAGAATTAAACGCAGAAAAGCGGTTAATTACAAAACAATCTTTGTTTTTACCTTCATATCTTGCCTGAGCCGAATTGTGCTCCCCTTAATTTTTTTATTTCAAACAGAGTTGACAAATTACCTGAACTGCTTATCACGATCCTACTTTTAACTCGCATTTTATTTTTGCAGTGGCCTAATTTAACGTTGTGCTTTTGTTATTTTCCCCACTAGTTTAACACATGTCGCGACAGATTTTTTTTAAAGCATAAATATGAATACCTAGTGCGGTGTACACTGATCGCAAGTCCAGGAGCTTCTTCTGCTTAGCCGAACGTATCCAAAGCATTTTGTGATATTGGAGGATACACAAAAAATGTAGTTTGTTATTACAGCGTCCACACATGTGATAAACCGCACTACCTGATGCGATCTAATTTAGAACCGGACTCGAGAGTCTGAGGTGGTCTCGAATCCGCTTCTCGAGTACGGTATTAAACGCTGCGTAACCGTATTTAACACCTGTCTAAAGGCAACTAACACGGTTTAAAGGCATAACATGTATCTATACATAAATATATTGATACATGTTTTGAAGACAGGGCAAAACACAACGTCATGCATTTCGATTTCAGATAATATGTGTGAAATGTGTGGCGTTATAGACACAATTTAGAAAGACGTCACACTGTTTTTTGTTTGTTTGTGTGTTTGTTTTTCTCGGTTGGAATAGCCAGCATGTGAACTTTGATATGGTCAACAATAATTGCTGATGAAAACTAATCCACCACGCACTCTAGCTGTGGTGAAACTGACACTATTTCAACAAAAACATTTAATGGTTGCTTGTGATGTCATAATTACCGTAAATCGTCACACTGCTACCTAGAACTACATACAATACAGTACATTGCACTGCATTATCAGCAGGTTAGGTAGCCTTCTACCACTTTTTTTGTAAGCTTGCGCAATAGGTTGGGAAGGGGAAGATACGATGTGGGACTTGCCCAATAAACTACAACTCCCAGCCTACTGTGTCAAAGGCGGACCTCCCGCTCTATGCCTTTGTCCAAATAAGGTCTGATGTCTCATTGGTCGGTGAGCCGGTTTTGGTACACGCGAGATTGTATGTTTCTATCACAGCGGCGTGGCGTTAGGGAGTAAAGGTAAGATTAGAAAATGCGCAGTTTATGTATTTGGCAATTAAGGTTACCTTTAAAAAAATAAATAAAGTAGCTTACACAATTAGGGAGGAATTGGAAGAGTTTGAAAATGCGTTTGTATGCTAAGAGCCATTAAGTTATAGACTAATTGTAAATTAATGTTGTAAAATGAGTGTTTTGCGGGTAACGAGGTTGTCTCGGCGTACAATGCAGTGAGATCACAACCAGATGGATTCTTCCTTTTCGCAATGCAGGTTATAAATTTATGAATTAAGTACAGTCATTTTTAGTATGTGAGTATATATATATATATATATATATATATATATCGTCTTTAGTTGGATCCTCAGGAATTACTGCGCACGTCGTTTTCAATTAAATGCCATTTGGGCCTACCGGCATCTAATCTCAGACACTAGAAATAGTAGAGATTGTGGTGTACGCAAAATCCGGTTCCTCTTGAGCAGCATGGCGAGCTTTGGCTATGGTGTCATTTCTTTTTATAAAAACACAAATAACACACACTTTTAGCAGGCGTGTTGCCTGTATCAGTGTTTTTATTTAATAAACAAGGGCACAACATAAGAGTGGGACAACTAAGGAAGGCCTAAAGTTAGTAATGTATGGCAAATGCGATCGGGGAGAAACAGACCGGATAACTACTAACGTCATGCATTGTAATAAAATAACATATTTTCTAATAATAATGAAAGAAAATATATAGCATCTTGATGAAAGAACTGTTTATTCCGTTTTACTCGGTTTGTTCCACTGTGGTAACCTGAAACGTCAACCCCATTCGCGTAGTAGCCACACCAGTGTTAGGCCATCGTCTTTGTGCGGGGGGGGGGGGGGGGGGTGCTGATGATGCAGTACTGAGTCAGAGGCTCATTTACAAACCAAGGCTATTGTGTAAGAGCTCAGTCATTAAAGCAAAGCCTTTACATTTTACACAAGTTATCAGGAAAGATACGTCTTGGTTTATGATTAAGGATTAATCCTGTGAAACATATTTCAGTTACTTTATCATGAAACATATGTACATTATGTGAAATTGCAAGTTCAGTTCAAGTACATGAATGACTGATCACAACTAGGGTGATGACTACTTGTGTCCTTGAGAAATTTGTATAATTCAGCTTTAGTTTATTTTATTTAACTGCAATACCCACTGCCCCCTCCCCCAAGTATGTATCAAAGATAGACTTTGGAGTAAAAGTGCTTGTTTCTGAAAGAAACCTGTTGATGGGTGAGAATATACAATGTGCAGATAGTCTTGCTTGAGCCACCACAATGCAGCTTCATAAGTATTTGTTCATTTTAAAACTGGAGTATTCTGCCCCCAGGTTGCTTTCTTCAATTGGAATATCATCATCTTGATCTGCAAACATGCCCTCTGATCTGGCAAAGAAGAAGGCAGCCAAGAAGAAGGAAGCAGCCAAGGCTCGCCAGCGGCCAAAGAAGGGCGGTGAGGATGAGAATGACGAGGTGGAACAGCAAGAAACCCAGGAGAATGGGGTTAAAGACGACGGTGAGAAACTGAACAATATTAAATAACATGGAGTGGTGTGGTTCTTAAATGTGATTTGCTTGTTTTGCACAGATGCACATGAAGGTCCTTACTGTAGCTTTATTTTTAAATATTTATTTAGGTCTTGAATTTATCAAGACTATTACATAATGTAAGTTTTAACTACAATTTAACAAGCCACTTACCTTAATTTGGGATCTACATAGCTTGTTACTGGTTATGAAACAAACTGTTTGACTTTACTTTCATTATACAATTACAGAAATGGCAAGGCTGACCAAGGAAATAGATGAATTTGAACTTAAGAAGACTGAAGCACGAGCTGTTACTGGCGTTTTGGCCTCGCATCCCAACAGCACTGATGTGCATATCATCAATCTCTCTCTAACTTTTCATGGACAGGAGCTGCTCACCGACACCAGTCTGGAGTTGAACTCTGGCAGACGCTACGGACTCATAGGGCTTAACGGCACAGGTATTGGATTTATATGTGCAGTAAAACCATATCAGAATGAGATGCAGACCAATTTGTGTTTTAGCAAGTATTTGAAATCAAGCTTAAACTTAAACCTGTGTGTAGTCGATACATGCCTATTGCATAATATTAACTTGTCTTACCCCGACAGGTAAATCCATGTTACTGTCTGCCATTGGTCACCGCGAAGTACCAATCCCTGATCACATTGATATCTACCATCTCACTCGTGAGATGTCTCCCAGTGAAAAGACTGCCCTTGAGTGTGTGATGGAGGTGGACCAGGAGAGAATTGTACTGGAGAAAGAAGCGGAAAGGCTTGCACATGAAGATGGTGAGTAAAATAAAACAAGCACAGCTGAAGACTTGGAAGTGCAGGCTTCAGATTCTACATTATTCAATGACTTTGACCCTGGGCAGGTCCTTGTTCTTAACCATAGCTGAGAACTGGTTTGATGCAAGACTGGACTAGCGACTTTGCGAACTAGGGGGTGATTTGTGTGTGAGGCTACACTATAGGCATAATGGAACGGATGTCATACTGCAAAATGGCCTACTATTTAAGGTCTCCCTTCAAGCTTACAAAATAACTGGCTAAACAGTACTGTGAAATTGCTAGACATCAGTACTGGAGATACATAATTAAGGCGAATACTTTTCTGTTCTGTTAATCCATGGCTGCTTTGTAGCGGAGTGTGAAAAGCTGATGGAATTGTATGAGCGTCTGGAGGAGCTGGATGCAGACAAGGCAGAAGTGAGAGCCTCGCGCATCCTTCACGGTCTGGGCTTTACTGCAGCAATGCAGAGAAAGAAAATGAAGGACTTCAGTGGTGGCTGGAGAATGAGAGTTGCCCTTGCCCGGTGAGGAAGGATTTACACAGATGTACACTTAAGATGCACTTGCAATATATTATACATTATAAATCCCTAAGTTGTGTTGCTGACCATTGCCCCTGAAATGTGTAGCTGTATACAGTGTATAGTTTATTTTAATTTTTATGATGCGGTATATACTGAGGCTTAACTTTTGGTGTCACTGTCTATTTAATTTTCATGATGATTTCATGTTGCACGTGCAGAGGCGCAGTAAAATACAGCCCTTGTGTGTTTGGCTTTAGGAGCAAGCAATCCCCCCCCCCCCCATTCCTGATTTTGTATTCAGTGTGGGACAATGCATGGCTGTGACATAATAAAAGCCATGGAGTTCATGAGAGGTTTACTGTGCTAACATTTCTAAAACTGTTCTTTCTAGAGCTCTGTTCATAAAGCCTTTCATGCTGTTGCTAGATGAGCCCACAAACCATCTGGATCTGGATGCCTGTGTGTGGCTAGAAGAGGAGTTGAGTTCGTAAGTGTTACATTGCATGCCTTACCATACCCTTTTTAAATGCGGCCTGGATTGTCCCTGCTAAACCTCCCAGCTAAAGTTAAAAGGTGCTTCTAAAGTAGCAATATGTTGAATGTCAGTGAAGCTTTCTAAACAAAATGTTTGGTTTGCATTCTGCTTGGTATACAGTGCCTTGCATAAGTATTCACCCCCCTTTGACTTTTCCACATTTTGTAGTGTTACAACCTGGAATTAAAATGGATTTAATTAGGATTTTTTGTCACTGATCTACACAAAATAGTCCATAATGTCAAAGTGGGGAAAAAAATCTACATATTTTTCAAAATTATTTACAAATAAAAAACTAAAGTCTTGATTGCATAAGTATTCACCCCCTTTGCTGTGACACCCCTAAATAAGCTCTGGTGCAACCAATTGCCTTCAGAAGTCGCATCATTAATTGAATGGAGTCCACCTGTGTGCAGTTAAAGTGTCACATGATCTCAGATTAAATACACCTGTTTCTGGAAGGCCCCAGAGTTTGTTAGAGAGCATATCTAAACAAACAGCATAATGAAGACCAAGGGAGCTATCAAAACAAGTCCGGGATAAAGTTCTGGAGAAGTACCAATCAGGGTTGGGTTATAAAAAATATCTTAAACTTTGAACATCCCCCGGAGCACCGTTAAATCCATTATTAAAAAATGGAAAGAATATGGCACAACCACGACTCTGCCTAGAGAAGGCCGTCCACCAAAACTCAGTGACCAAGTAAGGAGGGCATTAGTCAGAGAAGCAACCAAGAGGCCAATGGTAACTCTGAAGGAGCTGGAGAGATCCACAGCTGAGATGGGAGAAACCGTCCATGGGGCAACTATAACCCGGACGCTCCACAAAGCTGGGCTTTATGGAAGAGTGGCGAGAAGAAAGCCATTGCTGATATCAAATCCTGTTTGGATTTTGCCAAAAGGCATGTGGGAGACACAGCAAACGTAGAAAAAGGTTCTCTGGTCTGATGAGACCAAACTTGAACTTTTTGGCCTTAGCGCAAAACGCTATGTGTGGCGCAAAGCCAACACTGCTCATCACCCTGAGAACACCATCCCCACGGTGAAGCATGGTGGTGGCAGCATCATGTTATGGGGATGCATTTCATCGGCAGGGACTGAGGGCAAGATGGATGGAGCCAAATACAGGGAAATTCTAGAGGAAAACCTGTTTCAGACTGGAAGAGACCTGGGACTGGGGCAGAGGTTCACCTTCCAGCAGGACAATGACCCTAAACGCACAGCCAAATCTACACTGGAGTGGTTTAAAAACAAGAACCTGAATGTCTTAGAATGGCCCAGTCAAAGCCCAGACCTCAATCCGATTGAGAATCTGTGGCAAGACTTGAAAATTGCTGTTCACCAACGGTCCCCATCCAACTTGACAGAGCTTGAGCAATTTTGCCAAGAAGAATGGGCAAAAATTGCAGGATCCAGATGTGCAAAGCTGGTAGAGACTTGCCCAAAAAGACTCGCAGCTGTAATTGCTGCCAAAGGTGCTTCTACCAAGTATTGGTATATCTAAACTTTTTTTTTTTCTATCTCTCTTCTGTTTAGGTTTAAGAGAATTCTAGTACTGATCTCCCATTCGCAGGACTTCCTTAACGGTGTTTGTACCAACATTATGCATCTGCAGAATAGAAAACTCAAGTATTATACAGTAAGTTAAATTTTTTTTCCAGTTTGGAAACCAACTTTTTATTTGAGCTGATGGGTTTTGTTGAAGTTCAAACCCTTAATGTAGGTTCCTCATTTCTCTCCATAGGCATGAGAGTATGTTGAGTTGTTGACCTGCGTGCTTGGAGAGTGGGAATGGCTATAGGTGCATCAGCAGGGATGGAAATGAGTCGCATTGCATAGCAGTTTGATCTATTCCTGGTTTAATAGAACACACCAGAGCTTGCTACCTACACACTGGGGCTAATCAAGCACATATTTAAAACCTGGAATGGGTGAAACTGCTATGCAATAGGAATCTCTTATTTCTCCCCTTGCATCAGTGTTACAAAATGAATGTTCCATTCCATAAGATGGGGCAGTGCTGTGTTATGATGCAAACAAAAGGCCGAATTGTAGCACTGCTGCTGTGCAGTTTGTTCTCAATGCAGTGGTGCTGTGACAAAAATGGACCGAAGCGTTTTTCTGAACCACTAGCGCTGTCCCCTTATGAGTATTTATTATTTTTTTATTTGTATCTAGCGTGCCAGAATCCTGGTAGTACTACTTTTTCATTATATTAATAACTAATTTACAGCTGTGGTGGATGATTACTACCATTCATATTTAAAAACATGTAATTGAAGAACTCCAATATTCACTCCTATCCCTCCAAGTAACTCCTTTGTTCACAGAAGTGCTGTTACTATTTCAAAGGTATTAACAGATCTCTATTTTTAAACAAGGGTAACTATGATCAGTACATTAAGACCAGGGAGGAACTGGAAGAAAATCAGATGAAACGTTACAACTGGGAGCAGGACCAGATTTCACACATGAAGGTAAACCCTGCGACCTTGTGGATCTTGGCAGAATTACTCTAGGTGCACCTGCACATACACAGGGTAGTTGAACCTACCAGGGAGTAACAATACACTAAGGACATGGTCCTGATAGGATACTTGTATAATTCATAATAAGATGAAATGATCATTTAATGATGGACTATTTTGTTAAAAGACCGTAAGTTGCTAATTGTTCATAATTGCTTATCATAAAGGGGCAAAACAGGACATGAATTTAAAATGAAATAAGTTTACTCAAATAAGCCTAACTCTTTACTGTGTTTAATATAACCACTTTTTTTAGCTGTCTTTCTAAATGTGGAAAGCAATATAGATGCCGATCTTTATAGAAGCGAGTAGCTAGACGATCATTCTGAACCAGATTTTTGACTTGATAGATAATTGTGTTTTTTTTCCCCAGAACTATATTGCACGATTTGGTCATGGCTCTGCTAAGCTAGCCAGACAGGCCCAAAGTAAAGAGAAAACCCTACAGAAAATGGTGGCCTCGGGCCTGACTGAGCGAGTGGTAAATGACAAGGTAAATGCTTTTCATATGTATTGATGTAACCTGTGGGGCCGTCAAATACCACAAGATGGCTCAGTTTTTCATGATGTCATTTGTTTGAATTTCAAACCATTACTCTACATTTTTTCTTCAAGAAAAGTCATTGGTTGTAGTAGTTATATATCCTTATTCCTTGGTTTTGTGTTCAGTATCGGGGAACTGTTGTGATGCGATATAACAAAAGGCTGAATTGTAGCACCGCTGTGCAGTATGTTCAGTACAGTGACAAATGGACTGAAGTGTTTTTCTGATCTTCCTCGCAGTGTCTACCATATAAAAAAGGGCCAGTATCCCCTGACCTGAGGTATTAATTGGGGAATAACTGACTACTACAAATGTTTCATAATAATTTTATATATTCCGGACTAAGCAGAATGAAATTGAGCAAAAAATAATTAACTATGGAAGGGGTATGCAATTAATATCGCCCAACGCCCAGGGCAACAAGATTTGTGTTCAGGATAACAAGTTTTACCGTCGGACAAGTTCTTTTTCCCTTTTTTTTTTAAATTTTTTTTTTTTTCGTTACCAGAAAAACTCCCATAGATTCATAGGGCATCACGCAAGGTCTTAAACTCTAAACTGTAGAAGTCTCGCACATACAAATTAAAATAAAAGCATAACTCTAAACCTCAATATATACAGAGTACATGCATATCCTTTTAATTCACAAACCCTGAGTCACACACAGCAGCAAACATTACTATTACATTGCCTTTCTCTACAGTAGGAGCCCAGTAAAGTTTGACCACCAGCTCTAGAAGAATATTTAACATTATAAAAATTACAAAAACCTTTAAACTATTTATATGTAACGGTTTAGCAATTTATTTATTTAAAAAGCTACTCAATCAGGTGGTTGACAGTAGGTTTGTAAAGCTAGTGATTGACTTCATTATTTTTAATGCAACTTTGTGCTGTGAGACCGACAGCGCAGCACCCACAAAACAAAATAATTTGTTTATCCAATGGCCGTATAGGAAACCAAAACGTATTAAACAAGTGTTGTCGCCGTTCTTCTGGGTAATGTAGAAACCACATTACCCAATCCTTTAACACTTCTGCTCTGAGCATTCTACCTGTTTGAGGTCTGATTGACATAACGTGGCTTTCGGCTTGTGTATCAGGACAAATATCCACCGAAAGTATACCATGTTATACCTTTCTAAACAGTTGCGAATTTGAAGATTTAAGAGAATGTCTCCATAAGTGTAATGTTAGTGATCTACCTAAAAACTGTAAAAGTATCAGTGGAGCCACAACTCTCGGGAAGTAGGATCAGTATATATGCTTTATACTTTGTACGTGTGTTTTTTTTTTTTTTTTAACTGTAGTTCAGTCTTTGCCATGTTAAAACGTTATTTGCTTATTTAGGGGCTCTTTGCGTGGAAAATACTAACCAGGGCTGTCGGTATACATCAGAATGTAATACAAAAAGTGTGCATTTATGTAGATGTGGTTTAAACGCTGACCCCTGCATAGCATTTAAACATTCATAAAAATGTACCAAAAGCACATCCCGAAACTAAACAAATTAAATTGTGCATGATAAATACTACTGATGGAACATTAATTTATTACACATGACTGAAGCCCAATTCGATCATAATTTAGTCCTAAAGGGAACCGGTAAGTGGGTGGTAGGGTTCCTTTCCATCCTGATGTACGTGCCTGCTAATCTGTTGCATCTTTACCTTGCAGACTCTGTCATTTAATTTTCATCCCTGTGGGAAGATTCCTCCTCCAGTTATCATGGTTCAGAATGTCAGCTTTAGATATTCAGATGATGGGGTAAGTTTCCTAAAATATTTTAAACTAACTTTTTTTTTCTTTTTGGTTCAGTTAGTCACAAATCTAAATGTACAATCAACATGTCTTAAAATAAATGCATTAATTCCCTTCCTTCAGTCACATTTCAACACCTGTTGAGGTAGTGTGAAGTCAGCTGACAGGTGCAATTCATTTTGCACCATAAATATTTATGGCAGTCTTTTTATAGTTCCGAAAATCTTGTTTCTGGGGTTTAGATATGTTTTGGGCACTGCTGGAGTATGATGTAACAAAAGGCCGAATGATAGCGCCACCGCCATGCAGTATGTTCTCAGTGCTGTGGTGCAGTGACAAAAATGGACCGAAGCGTTTTTCTGAGCCGCTGGCAGTGTCCCTAAGCATTCCCAAAGATTAGGACTAACTATTGTACAAGCTTTGTCCTGTGATAGACCTGCTGAAAATAGAAGCTGTGTTTTATTGTATGTAATATTTATTTATTTATTTATTTTATTTATTTATTTATTTTTTATTTTTTTTGCAAGCCACTCATCTACCAGAACCTCGAGTTTGGTATTGATTTAGACACAAGGGTGGCTCTGGTTGGTCCTAATGGAGCTGGAAAGTCGACATTGCTCAAGCTGCTTGCAGGAGAGGTAAGGATGTATATCTTTGCAAAAAATATGAAACTTTATAAACAATGAAACACCAGTGCATCCTAAATTATTAAAGTTTTACATCTTTTAATAATTTAGGGGTTCCTGTGCACACCAAACTAAAGCTGTATTTTTTTTATTTTTTATTTCTTTTGCTAGGTGCTTCCATCAGATGGCATGATCAGGAAACATTCTCATGTTAAGATTGGCAGATACCATCAGGTAACTTTTGTTGTAGAAATATTTATTGCAACATGTGCCTTTTACCAATTTACCACCTGCACAGAAAAACAGCTATGTGTAGGATTATATATAAGTTTAACAGCATCCAAATTTGAGTGCACACACAGCCCAAGCTGCTGAACAGTGCTCCAACAGCTGCTTTAGATTTAGGAAGGCTCAGACTCTGGGGATACAGATGCAGGTATGTCACTCCAAAATGCTTTGCGCTTTCTAATGCTGGCCCCACTTGCTATGTGTAGTGATCAACATCTAGTTTTATGTTGTGATCCTATGTGGAATGTAAAACGAGAACCAAAATGGTGTGTTAAATGTACAGCACCCCTTTTTTCCACATTTAAGTGGTTGTATATTTGAGTTTTCACTTACTTCATCTAAAGGCATAAGTAAACCTCAGTAATGCTATTTGTGTCCTTTGCCACTTTGTTTCATGCAAAGAAACCACAATGGTGGGTGTAAAGAAAAAAACGCAATGTCTACATGTACTGTATTAGTAGTGCAAGGCCTTCACAACCCATTCTTCAGGGATATTTTTGTACTGCTATACAGTGTTACATATAATGGATTTGATTTAAATTTCGCAAATTAACAAATATACAAATACTTGTCTGAATTTTGAACGAATATATAAACATAAATACTATTTTTCTCCCAGTACTAATTTATCAAGTACTTGGAACTCTCCCCTAGTCTAACTGTTCTAACAATATTATAATATAGCTGTATGTATTTTGGATGTATGTTTTCATTTAAATGTTTAATTGTTCTTAGCATTTAACAGAGCAATTGGAGTTGGACCTGTCTCCTCTAGACTATATGATGAAATGCTACCCAGACATCAAAGAGAGAGAGGACATGAGGAAAATTGTTGGTCGATATGGACTAACTGGTAAACAGCAGGTATTGGCACCGTTACCTTCAGTTATGCTTCCTCCAGCCATCGGTGTATGTGTCCAGTTCTGAGGTTGTATTAAGCACACTTGGCTTTAGATGAGCCACAGTTTTATTGGCAAACATAGCAAAATGGTTCTACCCCTTTTTTCCTGAACCACAAGGGCTGTAGCTAAAACCTGGTTCAGAAAGTTTGGCTTCAAAGAAATGTAGGACAAAATATTGAGTTATGATAATACACATCAAATAGAATAAGATTTGAAAATGATGTTACCCACGGACATTGAAGTGTAAAGGTCTATGTACAAATAGCACTGCTAAAACTGAGTTGTCATATTTCCTCTCAGGTGAGCCCTATCCGAAACCTGTCTGACGGTCAGAAATGCCGGGTGTGCTTTGCATGGCTGGCCTGGCAGAACCCTCACATGCTGTTCTTGGACGAACCTACAAATCACCTGGATATTGAGACCATTGATGCACTGGCTGATGCCATCAATGAGTTTGAAGGAGGAATGATGCTGGTCAGCCACGACTTCAGGCTTATTCAGCAGGTAAGGGAGACACCGCTGGTAGGGGTGGGTGTTCTGGATTCAAGGCTGACACTGGCTTTGTGCTTTTGGAGGTTCAGGACGAGTATACCTAGGTGTTATTGAGCTTGTGTGAACTAAGACTTCTGCTGTTGCTGTATCCATTTCTCCTAGCACCCTCTACATATTCCTTCTACAGTTGCTGGCACCCATGAGTAAATGCAAACTTTCAAAGTATAATCTCTCTTTTTATACCGTGCCTTGCAAAAGTATTCAGACCCCTGACCAATTCTCTCATATTACTGAATTACAAATGGTACATTGAAATTTTGTTCTGTTTGATATTTTATTTTAAAACACTGAAACTCAAAATCAATTATTGTAAGGTGACATTGGTTTTATGTTGGGAAATATTAAGAAAAATAAAAAACTGAAATATCTAGCTTGCATAAGTATTCAACCCCTGTGCTGTGGAAACTCCCAGTTTACACCGATGAAAGAAATTGCCCTAACGAGGACACAATTACCTTGCCATTGGCCTCCACCTGTGAACCATTAAAGTTGCTGTCACATTTTCTGGATAAAAACCCCACTGTTGAAGGATCATTGGTCAGGCTGTGAATCTGAAGGAAAATGAAGACCAAAGAGCATTCTACAGAAGTTAGAGATAAAGTAATACAAATGCATAGATTAGGGAAAGGGTACAAAATAATATCCAAGTGTTTGGATATCCCAGTGAGCACAGTTGGATCAATAATCAGGAAGTGGAAGCTGCATCACACCACCCAGGCACTGCCAAGAAAAGGCCGTCCCTCAAAACTCAGCGCTCAAACAAGAAGGAGACTTGTGAGAGAAGCCACAGAGGCCAACAATCACTTTGAAGGAGCTACAGAGTTCAGTGGCTGGGAGTGGAGTAATGGTGCACCAGTCAACCATATCAAGAGCTCTGCATAACACTGGCCTGTATGGGAGGGTGGCAAGAAAGAAGCCGTTACTCAAAAAGTACCATCTGAAAGCACGTCTGCCAGAAAGCATGAGAGTGACCCAGCTGCGATGTGGGAAAAGGTTTTGTGGTCAGATGAGACCAAGATAGAGCTTTTTGGCCAAAACTCAAAGCGCTATGTGTGGCGCAAACCTAACACTGCCCATGCCTCAAGACACACCATCCCTGCAGTGAAGTATGGTGGTAGCAGCATCATGCTGTGGGGATGCTTCTCATCAGCAGGGACTGGGCATCTTGTTAAAATTGAAAGAAGAATGGATGGAGCAAAATACAGGGAAATACTGCAAGAGAACCTGCTTCAAAACTGAAGCTTGGGAGGAAATTCACCTTTCAGCAGGACAATGATCCCAAGCACAAGGCCAAAGCAACATTGGAGTGGCTCAAGAACAAAAAGGTGAATGTCTTACAGTGGCCCAGTCAAAGTCCTGATCTCAATCCCATTGAGAATCTGTGGCACTATTTGAAAATTGTGGTCCACAAGCGTCGTCCAACCAACCTGAACAACCTGGAGCAAATCTGCCAAGAAGAATGGGCCAAAATCACTCCGACACTGTGTGCAAAGCTGGTACATACTTGCCCCAAAAGACTTAAAGCTGTTATTGCAGCAAAAGGTGGCTCTACCAAATATTAATGTGTGGGGGTTGAATACTTATGCAAGCAAGATATTTCAGTTTTTTATTTTTCTTAAATATTTCCCAACATAAAACCAATGTCACCTTACAATAATTGATTTTGAGTTTCAGTGTTTTAAAATAAAATATCAAACCGCACGAAATTTCAATGTACCATTTGTAATACAGTAATATGAGAGAATTGGTCAGGGGTCTGAATACTTTTGCAAGGCACTGTGTGTGAATCTTTGTTTTTGTGGCACCTTCTGGTCCAGTTATCTTTACTTTTGAATTTCAGTTATTGTTGCATCCAAGTCATACCCTTTCTCCACTTGAAATGTTACGTAATACTTCAAATCATGCATCCAGACTTGATGCATGGTCAAGCTAAATGTATTTGATTTGACATGTGTGCTTATTTCCATTAGGTGGCTCAGGAGATCTGGGTTTGTGAGAAACAGACCATCACCAAATGGAACAGAGACATCTTGGCATACAAGGAGCACTTGAAATCCAAAATGATACGTGATCCATGAACATCTTCCTGACATGACTGGCCAGATTCATAATTCGTAGTGGAAAAGACATCCCTTTTTTTTTTTTTTTTTTTTTTTTAAAAGCATGCTGAAACAGCCCAACCTCCCCCAACTTCGCACTGCATTCAAAATGGTAGCCTGAAACATCAAAACTGTCATCTATAAAAGAAGTTCGTCCTGTGTACTGTCGGAGTAAACAGCCTTCGAACATTTGGACAGCCTCAAGCTAGTGATATATGTGCACTTAACTTTTTTTTTTTTTTTTTTTTTTTTTTTTAAAAAAGGACTCCTGAACTGTTTGGTCATTTTATTATTTAAGTGTATCTTTAATAAAGGTTTATCTGAAACAAGAATTAAGTACAGAGATACAACTGCTTAACTAGTAATTTGTGGTGGGGATGGGGTGACGATGTCTGGAATCTATTGCATCCCTTTGTACACAAATTGGAATGCAACGTCTGTTGTAAATGGCAGTGATTTAGGGAGGTATTCTGTGATTCAAAGCGTTTTGTACCCATGCACATTACTGTTGTAATGTGAAATTAAATTAAATCTTAACACATTGTGCACTGTTTACATAGTGCAAGTAAGGTGATAATGGCTTATTTCGATTTTTACCTACATCTTTAACTGCTGTCAAATATGCTTATTATTTATTATTATTATTATTATTATTATTATTATTATTATTATTTATTTCTTAGCAGATGCCCTTATCCAGGGCGACTTACAGTCGTAAACAAAAATACATTTCAAGAATCGCAGTACAAGTAATAATACAATTAAGAGTAAGTTAAAATACAATGACTTCGGTTCTAGCAAGTACAAGTATATGACAAAATACGATTCAATAACATTTCACAAACGCATAGTCTTAATGTGTTCATTTTAGTATTTTATCATATACAGCAGCCTGTCACGTTTCCAACTTCTGTGATGCCACAGTAAGGGTGGATATTAAAATATTTTGAGGAACCGGACGAGAACTGTGGTATGTAAATAATTAACACAAGTTCAATGCTACATTATTTGAAATGAAAACATTCAGAATTACTGTGGATGGAGTTACTGATGGCATTAAAGTCCAGGGTGACTCAGAGGTTCTTAGCTGAGGAGGAGGGAGAGAGTGTGGTAGATTCCAGAGGAATGGCGAAAGATCAGAGGAGGGAAAGAAAAGGAGGTCAGATTTAGAGGTTGAGTTTGAGGTGATGCGAGTACATTCAAGAGGAGATAGCAGACAGACAGGTAGAGAAACGGGAGGGGATGGGGGAATCAGAGGTGGGGAAGGAGGAAAATCTGAGCATCAGCATAGAAATTGCTTCATGGACCTTACTTGGCACTAATTGTGTACTACTTTACCCAGATTAACTTTGGGTAGTTTTAAGATTAGTGCTAATCAGGATCTGTGAAACTAACACTCAGTATTTATGGATGTAATTGTACACTGCAAAACAATTAAGCATTCCTGAATGGTTGAGTCTGTGGGCCTACATGCTGCTGCTAATAAATACCTCAAACCATTTAGACGGTCAACTTTGTCAAGGTATTCTCAAGAAAATTCTAACAGCACCTTTTGCCTTGCTGCAACATTGGGATCATGTGACATTTATTTTTATTGTTTCCAAATTGATCATGAATGTTAGAAAAATAAACCCCTTTTCTACTAGAAAAATTAATGCCCCTGTAGCAAAGCCTCATATCTCATAAACAAAACTAGTAGCTTCCTATTGTCAGATTATAAAAACCCTGTATGCTTGTGTGTTGCTGATCATGATACTGACCTGTGATGTAATATGGTGGTCATATTGAGGCCATGTGACATTGTTACAGCTGCAAAGCGACCCAACACTTTGCGTTACTGTCTTGCGTGTTTGGTTTGGTACATACCTGTATTCTTTGGTTTCTTCCTTTTCAGTTCCATTTCCAGTGACATATAAAGAAAAAAGCCCTTTACTGCTGAATTGGTTTAACCTCTGGCCCTGTCAATGGTACAGACACATGCTTAGGATCTTCCTAGTTCGTACAGTTGCATTTTATTATCGGTGTTGAGCAGAAGTTTACCTTTGCACTGCTACATTGTTTTTAACCTCATCAGTGATGCACATTTGTTTCACATTTCCATGTTACTTCCATTGAATGTGATATGCCAAACCCTTTAGGTTATGCTCCCGGGGATCCTTTGTTTTTGCTCACCAATGCTTATTCAAAAGTAATACACATTGTAGTTTGAAAACCCATTGTTGCAGTAAGTTCAGATTGGTTACAAGGATTACATATGTGTTACAGTTTAAATCAGTTTTGTTTTTAAATCTTTAGGAAATGAAATTCTCTAACCACCAAATTCATGAAGACACGTCAGATATTCTAGTGTGAAAATGTACTTTGCAATGAAAAGTACTTTTTTTTTTTTGCACCATAGGTGGCACTATAATATAAAACAAAACACTGTCTCAGTCAGATAACAAGGGTGAAATCATATAAAAGGTTTAGTGTCTAACCACATTCTTTCAGGGTAGATATAGAGGACAAAATAAAGAATGTCCACAAGCATTTACCTCATTACAGCCTTTAGATTTCAGGACAAATCCTGTTCTGAGAACTATAATGACAATGCAATCGAAAAAGCCATGTGTACCAAAACATGCAGTGAACAAAGCAAGTAGAAATAAATACACGTGCAAAACTAAAACTTGGGAGGCTTAAAGTGCGGTTATTTAAAACATGCAACAATTAATATAGTAGAACTAACTATATTAAGTTTTTCATGCCTCATGGATGGACTAAAATGTCCCACATTTTTTCAGAAAGGAAACACTTTGAAATTAGTAAAATTCAGAAGTATTTATGATTCGATACCTTCTGTATGTACAGTTGCAGACAAATATTTGGGCAGAAAAAAAGTGATTTCTAATTGTTCTGTTGAAAGCTATAAATGAAAGTAAAGATTCAGCTTTAAAATAAAACAAATATATTACATAACATATATTAAAATAACATGCACAAACTAATTTCATACTTTGAGAAAAGTATTTGGGCAATGAAAATATTTTGTAGGAAACCCGTTTGTTGCTGATTATTGACAATTATCATGAGTGAAAACCAACACCTGAAAATATTTTGGCAGAAAAAAGTGATTTCTAATTGTTCTGTTGAAAGCTATAAATGAAAGTAAAGATTCAGCTTTAAAATAAAACAAATATATTACATAACATGTATTAAAATAACATGCACAAACTAATTTCATACTTTGAGAAAAATATTTTGTAGGAAACCTGTTTGTTGCTGATTATTGACAATTATCATGAGTGAAAACCAACACCTGAAAATTATAGTAAAAATAAATACATAATCATCAAGTGCTGAAAAATGAACTGGAAATTTGTGATTTAAAAAGGAGAACAGGAACTACTGCAACTAGCTCCAGTTATGGAAGACCAAGAAAGATTTCTGCAAAATATGGAAGAATCATTCAAGCAGCGGGGTAAAATCCTTGGATTACTGCAAAACATTGACACAAGAATTGAGAGAAGATGGTCAAGAAATTTACGAGCGAACAACTCGTGGGCGAAAACCAAGATGCAAACCTTTGTTAAAGCTTTGTTTTTTTGTTTTTTTTACAGTTGTTTATCAGCTCAATTGGCCGAATATGTGCATACTTTCATAATTTTTTCTATTTTTCTATTTGCTTATTTTTTTACTCCGTTGTAGTCACAAGATCTATAGTAATGTACTGCACACACCTGTTTAAGTTTTATGTTTAACTGTACTGTAGGCCTATTGCAATAACTTAGTTTATGCAGGCTGATATATACTGTACATTATTTTACATTTCATATTGTGCGTTGCCAGAGAAGAGTGTTGTTTGCATTGAGCGTATAATGTATTTCAAGTTGGTTTATTTTTCTGAAGTTGTTCAGTATTTTAAGTTACTTGTCATAAAATATATGTGAAAAATAAAGTTATGAATCTGATCAAAACGAGTCATATATACATGTACACTTACATATAGACCTATTGTCATGGTATCCCATTGTATTCCCTCAGTTCTGTTATGTGCATGACCTCACACCGGTCCCTAGCCCATGCAATTATGCAGAGTCAACTGTATTAGTATGTAAGTGTGTGTGTGTGTGTGTATATATATATATATATATATATATATATATATATATATATATATTTTAGCAAAGAGCCAGCTGCCCAACGTTTTGATATGTTGTACATATCTTTCTCAAGGGAGTCTGTGTTTGAATCAAAACATTGGAGGTATTTATAGGTTTTTGACGGCATGACAACTACTTGTTATTGTTTACATTCAAATCCATGATTTATTCTTACATGATGTAATGGTGTTTATATATATATATATATATATATATATATATATATATATATATATATATATATATATATATATATATATAATATACTACCGGTCAAAAGTTTTAGAACACCTCCATTTTCCAGTTTTTATTGAAATTTACGCAGTTTAATGTCTCAATGTACTCTGAAATTAAAGCATAGAACAAATAAACAATTGGAGATAAAAAAGAAATCATGGAATCGTTTTGTTTAACAAAATTGAATCTAAATTTTTGACTCATCAAAGTAGCCACCTTTTGCAGATATAACAGCCGAACACACTCGTGGCATTCTTTCTACAATGGAAATCAAATATTGTTCGGAAAGTTCTTCCCAACACTGTTGCAGAAGTTCCCACAAATGTGTTGCACTTGTAGGTTGCTTTGCTTTCACCCTTCTGTCCAGTTCATCCCAAACCAGCTCGATAGGGTTTAAGTCTGGAGACTGTGCTGGCCATGCCATGATTTGAAGCCTATCGTCTTGTTCTTTTCTTCTAAGGTAGTTCTGACATAGCCTGGAGGTATGTTTTGGGTCATTATCTTGCTGTAGGATGAACCCCTGTCCAACTAGGTGTATACCAGAGGGTATTGCATGGCGCTGCAAAATGCTGTGGTAGCAGTTTTGGTTCAGGGTGCCACTCACTCTGTGCAAGTCACTGACTCTGGATCCAGCAAAAGAGCCCCAGACCATCACGCTTCCTCCTCCATGTTTGACAGTTGGTGTCACACACCGAGGAACCATCCTTTCGCCTACTCGACGGCGTACAAAAACCCTGCGTGATGAATCGAAGATTTCAAATTTTGTTTCATCGGTCCATAAGACCTTCTTCCAGTCTTCAGTAGTCCACTGGCGGTGCTTCATGGCCCAGGCAAGCCTCTTTTTCTTATTTTGCCATCTTAGCAATGGCTTTCTTACTGCCACTCGACCTGTCAAACCTGCAGCTCGAAGTCTTCTCTTCACAGTTGAAACTGAGACTTGCTTACTTCGGCCAGTGTTAAGCTGTGCTTGAAGCTGTTGTCCTGTGAGCCGCCTATCACGCAAGCTGTTGACTCTCAGAAACTTGTCTTCTGATTCTATTGTGGCTTTGGGTCTGCCAGACCTCTTCCTGTCAGAGTTTCCTCCAGTTTCCAAGTGCCTTTTGATGGTGTAGGAAACTGTACTCACTGAAACCTTGGCTTTCTTTACAATTTCTCTAAAGGAAAGACCTACACTTTTAAGGGTTATAATGGTCTGTCTGTCTTCCTTTGTTAATTGCCTTTTTCTCGCCATTATGAGAGCAATATACTACTTCCTGCAGTACAATACTGTCCAAATAATGCTTAAGAGGGTGTAGTAACACAGTCTGTTCCAACACTGCTTTTATACAGACAGAGGGTTTGTAAGTAATCAACAAAAGTTGGGACACCTGTAGGAATTGTTAGCATCAACTTTCAAGGCTTAATTTACTTCCATTGGTGCAGAACAACTGTAAGTTGTTAACCCATTACTTGTTCCCTGAAAAAGGCCTTTTTGTATAACTCTGAAATGTACATTATTTTTCAGTTTTTGGTAACCTAAACTTTTTTTTTTAACCTCTGGCAGTTTACCGCTTATCTTTGTACCATTTCAGGTTATTCACTGGACTTGAACTGCTTAAATTTCAATAAAAACTGGAAAAATGGGGGTGTTCTAAAACTTTTGACTGGTAGTATATATATATATATATATATATATATATATATATATATATATATATATAAATAAATAATTGTGGTTGAGCGACCACTCACTTCCGTTTGTTGCCCCTTTCAAACAGACCCAGCACACAGAGAAATTGAGTTCAAGCACTTACGTGCTATTTTTAATAATACAAAAATAAACACTTAACTCTTTTTCGAGCACTAACTAAACATAAACTGGAACTCTAAACTAATAACCGGACAGCTAGGCTGTTTACCGGCTGAGAACAAAACACTATTCACAAAAAGGCTTCACACAGTACCTTTCAGGACTACAACACACAGCAGCCCCGAAGAGACTGGCTGCTTTCTTTAAATAACCTGCACCTGCCTCTAATTTACAATGATAGCCAGGTGCAGGGGATAAATACTAATAAAACAATTAACAAATATAATTAAACAATAAACAAACAATTAACACACACACACACACATATATATATATATATTTATATATATAGTGGATACAAAAATGGTCACTTAATAGGGTGTTGGGCCACTATGGTATCCCACTCTGTGGAGTTCTCAGCAGACCGTTTTTGATTAAACTGGCTGCTCGCGTCCCAGGTTGAAATTTGCAGTCAATTGATCTGCAGCTGCTCGCCTGTTTTGCCTTGCACTTCGAATTAATGCATGGATATCACGATCCTGGAGTATGCGCTTCCGCCCACTGTTGCCCTTTGCTGATGATGTCTTTCCCTCGGAGTTCCATGCCGACATCTCCTTAGACACCGTTGCTCGTGAAACATCAGCAAGTTGAGCTCTTGGTCACTGAAGCTCCTGCCAAACGCACCCCAACAATCACCCCTCTTTCAAAGTGACTGAGGTCTCCTCTTGCAGCCATGCTAGCCATAATTATAGGAAACCAGGCCTGTCCAGCATTTTTATACATGACCCTAAGCGCTGGGATGTTATTTGCTTAATTAACGCATGAGCCACACCTGTGTGGAAGCCCTTGCTTTCAATATACTTGGTGTCCCTCATTTACCCAGGTGTTTCCATTTATTGGTCCACTACCTATATATATATATATATATATATATATACACACACACATATACATATACAATTTGGTGATGTATAGAACGTGTTTGGCATTATTTTATTGTTATGTACCGAGTATGGTCTACTTAGGTCTCTCTTTGTACCTGTGCTGACCCTGCAGGCACAAAGTGATTAAACTAAACTAATACTATTTTTTTCTGTCACTAGTAATGCTAGCAATTCATGTGTATTTACAAAAGGAAAATGAGTATTTACCAAAAAAGTATGTATACCATGTAAAATAATGCACATAATATTAGTATCAGTATTGGATCCCTCCCCATTATACATTCCTGGTATGACTAGTTAAGGTCAGCCCATCCTCCATTTTAAATAAGTGTTGCTAACATGCATTTCCTTCCAGAACTAACATTAGCACATGATTTCTTTTTTTTCCTGCAATTTTGATGAATATTTTTGTAAACTTAGAAAGCCTTTATTATGAAAAAAAGACATTTCCTAACAGATGCTTGGTATTTATTAACTCTGATATTGCCACATTATTTTCCATCCTTGTTACTATAGTTACTTTTTCCAGGTTTTAAACAACAAGTGCAACACCCTTCTCATCACAAAAATATAGACTATTTATTAAAAAAAACAAAAAAACATTTGAAGCATATATACTTGACCTGAAAATGTCATTGTCATATCATCAACTGGCACGTAAAAAAGGTTAATATCAAGCATTTGAAAATTAAAAAAATTATCAATCAAATAATTAGGAAGTCTAGATGTTATAAATAAGATTGATAAGGAGTTACATTAAAATTTTCCATGGTATGTGGGAGTATCTGGGACCCTTTATTGTGACGCATGTCTTTTGATCTTAGTCAGTATCACCATCCACCTGTTTTTATAAGCCTAACCTACTTCACACCTTAAAAAGGAATCTTAAGAGTAGAAACTGTATTTTTGTTACCTTGCTTGCTCTTAGTTACACCTCCTCTGCTTTTTTTTGTTTCTATTCTGTGACGTTTTTAGGGTCCCCAAGGGGAGCTGCCACTGTTCCAATAAAGGCACACTGGGACCCACAAATGGCTATAGCACTTTAAGAGGCTTTTGTAGCCGCCAAGTGTGATTGGAAGTTTTAATATCACTCCCTTAGTTAGAGACTCAGTAGAACAGACAAAATTGATTAAATAAATTTAATGATTTGCAAACCAGAGAACGCTCTCAGCACACGTGGTGCTAGACAAACATCGAGCAGAGTTCCGACTGCGCAGAACCAGTAAACGTAATATATACCTCGCAACCTACAGTTATTGCGAGCCAATCACAGAAGCTTAACTCAATATACGTCAGCTTGGAAGATCAAGAGGAGACCATATCATATACAACAAAAACAACTTTGTCCTACATGCAAGCAGGCTGTAGTCAGTCAGACTAGACTTGTGGTTTATCTTGTGTCCTGTTTACCAACTTCTTCTATTGGTTACTGGTTTGTTGAGTCAGTTACTATGGGACGTTGGTCCTTACATGGCTGATGCAACATCAGCTGAATATGCAAGCTCCCCCAAGTCTAGTCAGCTGAAACCACAAACACATCTTTACATTTTATTTCTATATAATATTTATAATACTTTTTAAAGTCAAAACACATATTACTTGATAACTCTTTTTCTGCTTATCGTATTGGCACCTCAGACATAAGAGTTTAAACAGAAAGCAAAGAGTAATTTTCCCAAGATAAGCTGCAGTGCAGAGGACAGCTCATTGATACAAGTGTGGTTCACACTAATGAAGGCAACTAAAAAGTTTGTCTTATTTCTTATAAGTTTGGCTTAACTACAGCAGCAGTATTGTCAGAGGAAACCAAGGAACTGACATAGAGTGCTTACCTCAAATAGAATAATTACATGTTATTAACTTTAGAAATAGCAACCCCTGTATTCACAGTAGAGGACACCCTGGAGCAGTGATGGAATTTAAAGCAATTCCATTCTCTGCATATGCAATGTGTACTTGCTGTGTTTCCTGCATATAATTCAACAATCTATGGAAGTAGGCAGAATTGATATGGGTTCTTTGTGCTACATACATTTCTCTTTTATAAATACTTAAGTAACTTTCTGGAATTATATAATCTTCATGTTTGCCAATAGTATCATGCACAATTAATGTACAATAGTACACCAAAATGATAAATATATCTAATCCACTAAGTTTTTTTTGTATCATTTTTACAGGCAGTTGAATATATCAGAATATAAGAATGTTTGAACATTCATATGTGATCTGTATAACGTAAAATAGTTTTTGTTTGTCCTTTCAGAAGCAAACTTTGTATTTAAAATGTGAGTGTTTAGATTGATGCACAAACATTGGCAATTGGCAACAGTATTGTCATTGTTGAAAACAACTATTACTGTAAAACTTAAAATAATTGCCGAGTCTCTGGCTCCAGGTGTTTTTAGACATCATTTTTTGGAGATGTCTTCAGCCAGAGTCAATGGAGCCAAAGCTTCCACTCTGCTGATGTGGAGAGACTCGGCAACTGCAATTAAGAAGTTAATATTGTTGTGATCAATATGCACTGCTCATTTATATCTCGTCAACCCATGTAACAAGGGGGTGGGGGGTTGGAAACTTTCCAATGTCTTTCTGTTCACTTTGTAAATAATAATAATAATAATTGCAGAGTCTCAAATAGTTGCCTTTCTCAAATATGTGCCGGCTCTGCTGGCAAATATTGTAAATAAATGCCAGAGGTGTTTAATTGAAGTTTTACGGTAATTAAAGAGTGTCTTAAGGGGGTTTGACTGTGAGCTCAAGAGCTGCTTTCATAAGGACACTTTCATCTATTATTATTATTATTATTATTATTTATTTCTTAGCAGACGCCCTTATCCAGGGCGACTTACAATCGCAAGCAAATACAAATACATTCAAGTGTTACAATATAAGTCATACAATAAGAACAAGAAATACAATAATTCTCAAGTGTGACAAACCACAATTCAATAATACAGCAGATAATAGTGAAAGTTACATCAGGATATGATTAAGTAGTGATAGTTACATCAGGATATGATTAAGTACAAAATACTACAGATTAAACACTTGGGAGATTACAATATTCTGAGGTACAGGATTAAATGCAGTAAAATAGGGGGCAGATAAGAGCAAAATAAAGCATATTTAAATGAAGGGTGATAGGATACAACAGAGGAGTTCTACAGGTGCTGTTTGAAGAGGTGAGTCTTAAGGAGGCGCCGGAATGTGGTCAGGGACTGGGCAGTCCTGACATCTGTAGGAAGGTCGTTCCACCACTGCGGAGCAAGGGTGGAGAAGGAGCGGGCTCGGGAGGCAGGGGAGCGTAGCGGAGGTAGAGCCAGTCTTCTAGTGCAGGCGGAGCGGAGAGGTCGAGTGGGGGTGTAGGGAGAGATGAGGGTCTGGAGGTAGCTGGGTGCAGTCTGATCAAGGCATCTGTAGGCTAGTACAAGAGTCTTGAACTGGATGCGAGCGGTGATCGGGAGCCAGTGGAGCGAGCGGAGTAGTGGAGTAGCGTGGGCGAAGCGAGGTAGAGAGAACACCAGGCGAGCAGCAGAGTTCTGGATGAGCTGGAGCGGACGGGTGGCAGACGCAGGGAGGCCAGCCAGGAGGGAGTTGCAGTAGTCTAGGCGGGAGAGTACCAGGGCCTGGACCAGGAGCTGGGTAGCATAGTTGGTGAGGAAGGGTCGGATTCTTCGGATGTTGCTCAGGAAACTAGCCTAGGTTATATACAGTATATATATATATATATATATATATATATATATATATATATATATATATGGCTTGCAATTAGAACTAAGATGCAGCTTCTGTGCTCAAGATGAAAACACCTTAGCACATACTTTTCAAAACAAAACAGCACAGAATTAGAATCACTCAGAATAACTGCAATATGAAAAAGGTAAGAGGTATAAACCAAAAGAAATGTGAAGCAATATCCCTCATATACATTTCCCTTGGTAAAAACATACAAAAGTATAATAAAGCATAGGTAAGAAATGTAAAGTGCATAGAGGTATGGTAAACAATGGTATCTGTAGTATAACCACAGGAAAGTTAACTGTGGCAGACTTTTATAATGGGGGAGAAAGCCGTGCACAATAAGAAAAAATATTAAGGCTGGACTGAATGTAGAGGTTCCTTTGAATGTTCACCAGGTTTCAGAAGTTTCTTTCAAATTGCATTTAAGCATCTTGAAAATGTATTTGTATGCTATGGCATTTTAAATATGTAAATCATTTAAATAATTATAATATTGCAATTCAACCATATAGCCTATGGCTAAATATAGCAAGTATAGTGGATCAAGACTCTAACACATGGGGTACCATTTTTTGGTGCAGAAATTGCAGCTCATACATGTCTTTTCTGACTCATAGAAAATCGCTTTGGATAAAAGCATCTGCTAAATGACTAATTAATAATAATTATTAACCATGGAGACAACATGGTTCGAGGTGCTTGAAACGTGGTGCTTTGCTTCCTTACTGTTTTGTCTGCCTTAGCAAACTAAATATTTTAAAGATATAATGAGTCTCCAGCCTATTATCTTGCATACAATGGGCATGTTTAAACCCGACAAGCTTGAAAAGCAGCTTGTATTGGTGTTTTGAGTCTCTAGGTGTAACACTAGGGGCTGCCTACTCTGACTTCCGTTTTCAATCACCAAGTGGAAAGTTCCTGAAAGCTTTACTGTAAATAGCAGACTGCCCTGCATTTACCTCTCTGGGCAATATCACAATCTTAGGGTGCACTGTTGAAACCTCTCCTACGTGCTACAATACACAAGGCGTAATACCTAGAACAACTATGTTAAAAAAACTTAATATGAATCTCCCTAATTTACATAAATGACAGCAAAGAAGGTGACTAGCTGACTGAAAGAATCTCTAGGTAGTTTTCACACACCAGATGAAAAAGCTTGTTGCCAACTGTACAATGACAAAAAATATTAAGATTTAGAGTCTAAGCTTCACTTATGAGCTATCTCTAAAAATATTATTTTAATTCCAATCATAATAATACAATTAATAAAAATAACAAAATTAAAATAATAATATTTCTGAAAAAGCTTGACTAACAACTTTGAAGGCCAGAGTTCAATTTGAGTTGCAGAATGTGTGTCATTAAACATATGCAGTGTGGTCATGTCTGGATTTCAAGGGTGCTCAGAGAGCGGTGGATGCATTAACTGGGGTGCTAAGCCACTGAATGGCATTTTTGTTTACTCGGTAATGCCCCTGGATGATCTACCTGATATGTTGGTTTATTCCAAGTCAAGCAGACAAATGTTTTGTCTTCCTCAGTGGTAACATTTTTTTTTTTCTCAGCTTGATTTAGGGACATATTTCTAAAGTTGTTTTGCTTTTTTTAATCCACGTTGAAGAAACAAACAGCTTGAGAGTGCTTTCAGAAGGTTGTCTTAATTTTTTTTAAAGAATTACCAGTAATGCGTTAGTTAAACTATTATAAAATGACCTTGCTCTTTGAGTGTATGTATGAGATTAGGGAGGAACTCTTTCTACTGCTGTAAGGGAAATAGGTGAGGCTGCAACACTTACAAAAGGTAAATCACCTCCAGATATTTCCATGTGAAGTCACGCAGCAGTACAGTATAAATGCCTTGAGCCCACACAGACAGCCTCCACTTGCTCTTGGTGAAGTAACTCACAGTGCAGGATACCTGACGCATCAAAATGATGCCCCTGATTTGAGCTTCTTTTATTATTTATTTGTAAAGATCAGGATCGTTTCACCTGTGCTTTTCTTAGAACAGCATCACAATGAGTGACTCATCTTCCGATTCACTAGTTTTGTGCACATTGCATAGCGAGGGCCTCATACTCTATTGTAAGGACTGCAGGCTGTGCGTCTGTCCCGTGTGTTTGGTAAATGGAAGACATCGCAGTCACTCACTCATTTCCTTCAAAGATGCATGCAAAGCAGAGAAAGTAAGTTGTTACCTTATTATTATTATTATTATTATTATTATTATTATTATTATTATTATTATTAATGTATTCAGTAATTCAGTTAGCATCGCTTCAGGAGCTTTACCTTTGCTGGTAATGCTGTGGTCTGAAAACGGGTCAGCTGTGGTTTCTTCACGGCACTGGGATTGGAATGCTAATATAGACACTCAGTTATTCAGAGAAAGAAGCGTGACAGGGCAACCAAGAGCGGTCAGAGCTTGACAGTCAGAAAAGAGGGGCAGTACATGAAAGTGATGGAATTTCTGTCTCCATACACAGAGAGTAGAAGGTCATTATGATAAAGTGTTTTTGTATAATAGTGGAACAGTTAATGGAACTCCGCTCTCTGCCTCACATTTATTGACTTCCAAAAAGCATTTGACAGCCTAGACCGAAACAGCCTGTGGAAGCTCATGAGACACTATGGCTTACCAGAGAAATTAATCACCATCATTCAGCAGTTGTACCTACAATCCTCATGCAGAGTGGTGCACAATGGTCATCTTACAGAGCCCTTTACAATCAACACAGGAGTCAAGCAGGGCTGCCTATTATCCCCCCCTACTCTTTTTACTTGCAATAGGCTGGTTAATGCAACAAACCACAGAGGGCCATAGACTGGGGGTACAATGGTTACTCTGGTAACAACTGGATGACTTGGATTATGCAGGTGATATTGCCCTAATATCACACACACACCAAAAAATGCAGCGCAAAGTCACTGAGTTGGCAAGAACAGCAGCCAAAGCAGGTCTTGCCATTAACAAAGACAAAACTAAGGTGATGCATATAAATAATTCAAAAGAAGACTGTATCATTCTGGATGGGGAGAAGCTAGAAGAGGTAAGCTCCTTTACCTACGTGGGAAGTGTCATAGGGAAGGATGGAGGAGCAGACAAAGACATCCAAATGAGAACAGGAAAAGCAAGAGCAGCATTTATCATGCTTAAGCCTATCTGGAACTCAAAAAACACTCAGCTAAAACAAAGCTCTGCATTTTAATACTAATGTAAAATCAGTGCTGTTGTATGGAGCACAAACATGGATGACAACAAACGCATCAAAAAACAAAATGCAAGCTTTCATAAATAAGTGCCTCAGAACCATCTTAGAAATTTATTGGCCAAACACCATCAGGAACAAAGATCTCTGGGAAAGAACACAACAAGAAATCATAGAAACACAAATCAAGAGAAGAAAGTGGTGCTGGATTGGACATACATGCAGAAAACCAACAACAAACATAACCAGACAGTCAATGACTTGGAACCCACAAGGGAAAAGAAAACCGGAAGACCAAGAAACAGCTGGAGGATCAAAGTGGATGACCTATGCTCCCAAAGGATCAAAAAAAGGTTTAACCTTAACTATTTTCGGTAGCTCATTGCTAGCTTCCCAACCTTTAGATATAGGAGTGTTTGAAAAATTAAATATTGGTCATATGGTTTCTGATGTTATGACAACTGTGTTTTTGTGTGTTCAGGGGCTATTGGAGATTAAGACAAAGCAACTGAAGAAGAACCAAGAAAAGCTGCAGAAGAAGTTGCAGCAGCTGTCTGCCAGCGAGAAAGAAGTGGAGGTAGGCTTGTCCTTGTGCACACTTAGGCACCCCCTCAAGTTATTTCAGGATCAACAACATAAAAATCAATAAATCATTTAGCTTTATTATACAGTAATGTACGTTTAAAACAGTAATTCTACATACACAACTTTCCGAAAACAGAAGTTTTAATAATTCTGGTAAATCCTCTTGTCCGCTCCATCTCTCCATATTCCCTTGTTTACTCAAGAATCAGTTTTCCTTTTAGTTTTACCTTTTATGATTTATTTTACTATTGTGTAATAAATATGGTACGTGCCTATTGTAATGAATTGGCATCTCAGCCTATTAGATTAAATGGAAAGACAAGGGCTACAGCTGTGGCCAAAAGTTTTGCATCACCCTATAGAATTAACACATTTTGCTTCATAGTCGAATGAAGATCTTGTTAACAGATTTAAGATTTAGTTAAACATTTAGCTAAATGTTAAATCTTTTTTTAGAGATTTAGCTGGCCAGTTAAGTATTTAGCTAAATGTTAAATCTAGTTAAGAGATTTAAGATTTAGTTAAATCTTATGGGTGACTGCTTTTTTCAACTTTTATTCCTACAAGTTCCTGTGTGGTTATAATAATTCTATAGATGTGGAGACAGTAGCTAAAGTGTATTCTTAAATTCCCCTTACTGTGCAGCACAATCTGTTTTCTTGAATTAAAAAAGGATAGACAAGTGAAACGCAACCTGAAAATGATAATGATCTCTGCTGCCATCCGGACCTTTGCCGGCTTAAGTCCGAGGTGTAAATGTAAACGAGGCTTAGCAGTGTAATTATTATGCAATACAAAAACACGTTAACCTGACTAGTTTTAAACACCTTGCCTCCACCCCCCGCCCCCGCCCGAATTAATTCTGTGGAAGCCCACGTAGGTACGTAAGCAATAAGGCACGATAGGGTGTGTGATAAATATCACCACGCCCCGGGTGCGTTGTAAGTCATGAGTCATAATTCCATATACAGTGACTAAAAAAAAATTAAAAAAAAATTTATAAATTCTGAATTGAACATTGCCATGAAAGTGTAGTTTTTCTGTATTTGATTTGTTATACTTGTAATTCTTGGTTTGTTCATTACTTTTTAAAGTAAAATATTACTGCCCATTTTCATCATGACACAGCACAAATGAGTCTGCCTTTAAATCACGCAGACCCTTTCTCAGACCTGCAACAGTATCAGGCCAACCCTATAAAGGAAGCGAGTCCGAGGGGTTGCAGTGGAGTGTGTACTGACATATCCCCCATCTCTCGTGCAGGTAACAGTTGAAAAGGTGAAGAATTCTGTGAAAGCCATGTACGGAGAGATGCGTGCGCTACTAGAGCAGGATGAGCAAAACACATACCGATTGATCGAGGCTGAGCACCACAACATGCTGCGCCAAATCCACAGCCGGGTGAATGGGGGGTTCAACTTCATCGAGGCTGCCATGAACGTGGTTGAAAACGTGGAGCACATGGACAAATTACAGCTCACTGATTGCGAGAGCATCAACATACTGATGGTGAGGCTGTCTCTCCCTTCTCACTGCTAAACATGAATCACAGACTGACAAATTTACTCTAACCCTATCCCTCTCCCTCTTCACTGCTAATCAGGAAATTACCAATTTACCTAACTGTAGTCAATAAACTAAAAGTAGTATTCAAGGCTTTATTGTTTCAATAGCTTAACATTATTCTCATAATATTCTTTAAGTGCAATTTGCCTGCAGTTGATATGAATTCAACAATATGGATTTTGACTTTGTTAGATCCCACTTCAATAGTGCTCATGTTATCCATTTTGACAAATGATTGGTTAAATGAATGCAGGTGCTTTCCATTGCTGATTTTCTTTTCTCATTTTCTCATACACAGGAGGTCAACTCAATGAAAATCAGGTAAACTTCAGTATTAAACAAACTTGCTTATCACATTAATATATCATATATTCAATTTCAGTGTCACATTTGCCGGTGTAAATATAAATCAAAGCGCTAAAGGAAACACCACTCACGAAAATAAGCGCAAGGTCAATACTGGTATTGATATCCTGATTCAAAATTATTAAAATAACGTAGAGTACACATTGAGTTTAAACTTGATTTATTTAATATCTGTTATGTTAACTTGTTGTTTAGAATGCATATATTTTTCTTATGTTCTTCACTGTCTGCAGTGACTGCTGATGACTTACCTAAGTGCTACACAGATGTTACCAAGTTAAAAACGTGCCTGGTTGCCTGGTCAGGCTTGTTTTAAGTTATTTTTCTACCAGGTCCTGGTTGTAGATGGCTATTATAACAAAGCCTTGAGTTGCTTTGTTAATAAAAGTCTATTTCTAAAGAATCTTCAATTTAGGTGAAGTGTGCTGGATGAGACTGGATAGGTGGGGCTCTTTTAATCTTTTTTTTTTTACAATGGTTTAGTGTTGAAGTGTTCGAGGCCATACATAAATCTTTTGGGAAGGACATCCAAGTTGACAACAAGAGGCTGAAATCACTGGAGAATTGTGTAGATGAAATCCTGAAGAGCACCAAGAAATTCCTGCCGCGGCCTTGGCAATGTGAGTGAGGGGATGGAAACTGGGGGGTAGCCTCACCTCGATTTGACTGAGAACTTGATTGAGAAACCAGTAACACTGTCAGTTGCAGAGCACATGTTCCATAATAAGTACTCAGTAATTGTTAGGAAACAACAGTGTTACAGGATCATTTGAATTAAGTATCCTGTCTAAAAGTAAGAATAGGGTTGTGCCAGATATTATTGCAAATATTATTAATACAATAATCACATTTTTTATTTATATTTCTTGAAGTACACAGCACCATTACTTCCTTTATGGACCAGTAGCATCAATTCACTTCATATTTTAAGTTGGCTTGGTTGCTGGTTTCTTTCAGTGCTGGCACCTTACCTTACCTAAGTTTGTTGCCAAGTTGCTTTTTTAGTCAGCTACAACTGTATTCACATGGCAGCATAGAACATGTGCAGCCAGTATATACCTATTTTCAGGTATATCGCCACTGGATTCAGATTTGGGCCAGACCAGGTGTTGACCAGTGCTCCAGAATATTAAAGCATACATTATATTTCAAAGATAAAGTTGAAGCAATTTGTCAACCAAAGAAGACATTAGTTTGCAGATTTTTCACATTGAATATGGAGAATGGTGGATAGGTTTGAAGTCCATGTTTCCTCTGTTATTATCAATTTTCTAAAAAAAGTGAGCCCCAATTTGCTCCTCAGGACCTGGGCTAGCTTCTACTGAAACTAAGTTGTGTTCATTGTCCTTCCTCCTGCTTTAGACTCAGAGAACATCACGTTCGATGAGAACACCGCTCACAGGAACCTGAGAGTCACAAAGGACCGGCGAGAAATAAGGTTTGTATCACAGGCCCAGAGCGTCCTGGAAAAGCCAGAGAGGTTCACCAAGACCCCTAATGTCATGGCAACCCAGATCTTCTCCAGCGGTCGCCACTACTGGGAGGTGATGATCAAGGGCAAAGAAAACTGGGGCGTTGGGGTGGCCTACCCCACTATGCCACGGACTGGGACCAGGAAAGACATGACGTTAGGTTTCAACAAGGAGTCCTGGGTGTTCCAGTTCTGTGACGGAGAATTTTACGCCATGCACAATGGAGACGCGATCCACCAGATCTGCGAGAAGTTTCACCGTCTTGGGGTCTTCCTGGACTATGAAGATGGGAAGCTATCCTTCTATGCGGTGGACAACTTCTGTCTGTTGTACACCTTCAGAACCAAGTTTCGCAAGCCAGTCACCCCTGCCTTCAAGTCGTATGACAAGTCGAGTACCTGGCCTATGGTATTGTGTCGCATGCTGCCAGAGCCTAAAGAGCCTGTGCCTGATATCGGCGAGCCTAATCTGATAAAGGACGATTCCGTTAGCTATTTCAATGAGAGGCTGTGAGTGAAGTAGCCTGTATGGTGTGCAAAGGCAACCAGTGTTATGGTGCTCCATGTTATGGACAGGGGCTCCATGTTATGTTGTATTACAGATGTAAATAATGTGCACAAAAATAATTGTGTCATCTTTACAGGAAATGTATTACCAATATATATATAGGTGATGCCAGGAGGGTGACTAAACCATCTCTCTTAACATGGGTTGGCCATTTTATGTCTAAATTACCCATTGGTGTATGCTGGGCCAGCTCCTATAGCTGCAGGCTCAGCAGCCACAAGTAGCTGCCCCAGCTGCTCTGAAATAAATAACCTACTATGCAGCCTTATGGTTGATAAATGCTGCTAGTATTACTTGTAATACATGAGAAAAATCTTGTAAAATGTGGTACGTTGTTGATTTACAAACTTAGAGCTCTATTTATGAAGACTAGCATAATTTTGTTTGTTTTAGGGATTGTAGTTCATTATAACATGAACTGATTGGTTAAACAGCATCACATGACCATGTGTATCTATAGCGTATACCATGGCTTGCATACTAATGAGCCGCTTCACAGTGAATAAATCTTTACGCACCACTACATTCTGAATTCTATGACAAACTGCCATTTTATTTGTTATTAGTTACAAAACCACTGCAAAAAATGAGTGACATTCCACTTATTTTCTTTAATATATTTGGGGATGAAACTCCAGATAACTGGTACAACACCAACTTTCTGAGTGAAGACAGCAGTCCACCTGAAAAAAAAAATACAAATACAATAATTGCACCAGTAACTGTCAAGAGTAGACACACAACAGTAGATGAGGAAGAGCTAAATGAAATAGAAGAAAAAAAGATTGAAGAAACACAAAAAAAACTACAGCATGGACTGTTAATGTACTTAAAGACTAGTTTAAAGAAAAGAATATGGGCATTCATTTTAAGGAAATAAGTAAAAAAAAAAAAAAAATGGAGGCACTGTCCCCTGACACCGCGGTCGGATTGGTGCATAAAGTCTGGTTTGATCTTTAACTTAATCTTGCACGCAAGGGTGTCTGACACTAACAAAAACATCTTTTGAGATCCAAAAGGATGAAAATGGACTTGAATATGTGTGCCTCGCATATAACGAGGACACAAACTCCCCTGAAGATACAGCTTTAGCATCGGGGCAGCAGTGTGGAGTAGTGGTTAGGGCTCTGGACTCTTGACCGGAGGGTCATGGGTTCAATCCCCGGTGGGGGACACTGCTATTGTACCTTTGAGCAAGGTACTTTACCTAGATTGCTCCAGTAAAAACCCAACTGTATAAATGGGTAATTGTATGTAAAAATAATGTGATATCTGTATAATGTGAAATAATGTATAATGTGATATTGTGTAACGATTGTAAGTTGCCCTGGATAAGGGTGTCTGCTAAGAAATAAGTAATAATAATAATAATAATCCATGGCAGCTGCTGCCCTTACTTCCTCAGTGTCATTTGAAACTCCCCCCATCATAGCTTCTAGTCTAGTCTAGTGAGATGCCACTTTCGATCCAGAAATTCACAATAAACAGACATGTGCAATTTATTTTTAATACGCGAAAAATAAATAAATTACATTTGGCACTATATTACAGTGGGGATTTATACACAATAAAAGTCTAAGGTTTTTTCTTAATTTAAAATGTTTTTTAATTATTTTAATTATTTTTCTTCCGCCAAATGACAGCTAGTGTTATAAGCGGTACCACTTCGGGCTGTGCGATTCCAATGATATATACCACTTCTGGGGAGGTTAAATGCCCTTGGCTTAGGCCTCGGGCCTTATCACCACCCCAGGCGTGGTATATATCACAGGAACCTCACGGCCGTCGTGGTTTATACCTTACTTAACAAACCAATTGTCTTATAAAAATTGGTAAAGCAAGCCTCCAGCAAACAACAATAATGGTAATAATTAAGTTGTGTTAATTTATTTGTATTTAAGCTAATGAGAAGTCTGTTATGTTTTTCTTAGGTCTATAGATGGCACACACAATATTGTATTCGGTACTTTTTTGTTCTTCTGATGTTTGTTTATTATTTTTGTAAAATACTCTAAATGGCTAATTATTGATTTAGAAGTAATCCAAGTTCTTTGAAGCTTATAAAAAGTAAAATCTTAGAGGACGGTAGGGTGTTTACTGAATAAAGATTCCGTCAATGAAAAGGACAGTTTACCTCCAATTTGACAGGGAATTTCACAGCACAATGCATATGGTGTCGATCTTTGTTCTTTTTTTTTCTTTTTTTTTTATTCGAAGGTTTCATGTGGAAGATATTTTTCTTGTTGACTGATTTATGTTTGTCTTGTATGTATACAATAATCAAACTGGTGTTTCCTGAAGACGCACCTGTAATGTGCAAATTAGAAGATGTTTGATCGAGTTTATTTTATTTAGTCAGTAAAACAAAAATTAAACAGTTGACAGCTTTTGTTTTGTATTGAACTTATAAAATAAAGGCTGTAATACTCCATGTTTCATGATTTTTATATTGTGCTCAAATTAGCTTGAACATATCTAAGGAGGGGATGGTCTCCTTGCATGTTTTAACAACGTGTTTGTTATTTACAGACTGATTAGCACTAATTTTGCACAGCAATCTTATGTTGGGAATGCAAAAGTGTGGTAGTTCATTCTGATATAAAAAAACAATATAATAAAATGATCAACACTATTGTAATCAAAACAATACCTAGTCCTGCTGGTATTCCACACAAAAAAACAAAACAACAACAACAACAACAAAAACATATTTATGATATAATCTGTGAGGATATTGGTGAACTCCTAATAAAGTTAACTCGCCTTATTGTCACACTGTTTGCTCAGTCCTTCAGAAGTGTTATGAAAAGGGTTTGACTGTTGTGAAGAATGGTTACAAAAAACGACATCTCCCAGACTGGGTGCGCTATGCTGTCAGTACAGGTCGTGCGTCAGAAGCGTGAGGTTAGTTTTATTGTGTTGCGGCTGTCATCTTAGCGCTTTGACCACATCCTTACATTGCAGGTAAGACCGTTACATTTAAATACAATATTTATAATTCGCTTGTTTTTCATGTTTGAAATGATCACTTATTTATATCTTTAAACCTTTTTAAAATTAATTATTAGTTTGAAACCTTGAAAGCTCAAGGATGCTGCGTTGTAGCTACATTGTAATTCATCGTTACAATATTGCATTTCAGTATAGCGTTATCTTAAAGAAATGCAGATCATGTTTTCATTGCGTTGTTATGCAACTGACAAATGTTTTATGGCATGTAATTGTAATTTGCTTAAAAAAAAAAAAAAAAACGAAAAACATACCGAAACGATTGAAAACGATCCAGGGAATGGCGCAGGAAGGCTTCCTTTCTCTCGTATTACACGGGATTATTTCGTATTGTTCTTAAATACTACATCTCATCATATCACCACTCGAGAATTCCAGTGCAACAAAAATGTTTGCGAGGAAGAAAAACTCAAATCAAAAGAGGTGAGTCTGGAATCAATTCTGCTCATCAGACACAGTATTGGTTCAGCACAGTACTGCGATGTCGTCTTTATAGAAAGGCACCGACTGTGCATGCAATTGGTACAGTATTAAAATTGTAATTCATATAACCTGCTAGGAGGTTTAATGATGTAACACACACACACACACACACACACACACACACACACACACACAAAGTACCAACATGAAATGCAACCACCGCCTCCAAGGCACACACAACCACACTTGTCTTTAGCTTTATTGAGGCATGTTGTGTCCAAACAGTGTTTGTTACTAGTATTTGCTGCAATAGTTACGAAATATACATTTATTGGCAAGAAGAAAAAAAAATGGGAGCAGTTCCTTGACCATCTATTAATCAAGGGCTATAAAAACTTATATTCATTTTTACAGTCACACAAACACAGAAAGCTCAATTATATTTTTACTAAGATGCCAATGAACATGCCTTACTTTTTTTTTTTAACAAACAGTAGTTACAGTTTAACCCCTTGACTGCCACTTGTTATAACTTTTTTATTTATTGCCGGGGCTGCTTATAGTTTATCAGAACAGTGACGGTCAGTATGGAGAAATATTACTGAACTGTCCGGGTCAATTGCAACAAACTTGTACATTTAGTATGGAGCTGTGTACTAAGCTGCGGACTAGCTAATACTGTACTGTCTCAGGGTCATCCTCAGCTCCGTACAAACTTAGTACTAATTGCAACGAAAAAAGATGCAGAACAAAATTGTGGACCAACTGATCCCCAGCTTTAGCACGGAGCGCAGGATTAAGCTCTTTATTGCAGTGTGCTCCTTTCACACACAAATAAATGCATTCGTTTATAGGACCAAAGGTGTATTGACTATAAAAGGTGTAAATCGAATCAGAAATGCCAATTACATATTTCAGGTATAGCCTATAACAGCTTAATTTCTCAGTACATCCGTACAAAGGCAATCATGGTCAGTAGGCCTTTGCAAAATTATACAATGAAGCAAAAACTTTATTTCATAGAGTGTATGCAAGATTTTATTGAAACCTTGGAGGATGGCCGACAGGATTCCACCGCAATTCTGCAGCGCTCAACTGCATGGAATACACTGTAAGCAGATTTAATGCTGCTTTCTCTGAGAAGTGGACAGGTACAGCAGCAAATTAAAAAAAATCAGTGGAAGAGGATGAAAGTGGAGACACTGGAAAGTTGTACTGGAATTACTTATTATTATTATTTTAATTTTTCTAAAGTAGGCCTACATTTAGTTAAATACGTTGAATAAGGATGAAACTGGTTTTTACACATGTTTTTTTTTTTTTCTTTTTTTCCCCCAGAAGATTTCAAATCATTTTATATAATGATTTTAAAATTTTTGGTTAGGAATAGTTAATTTTCATAAAAGTGGGCAATACATTTTGGGATTTTTCATATTTGTTCTAGTTAATACGATACCAGTCTTTAGTCTACAGAAATTGCTGGAGTAACTTAGTAACGTGTTTTAGTATCCTCCAGAGCAGGGGTCTCCAACCCTGGTCTTGGTTAGCTACTGGGGCTTCTGGATTTCATTTCAACTAATGTCTGAGTTACTTAATTGAACCATTTATTGGCTTAATTAGTCAATATTAACAGGTGTTCCAGATCTTTAGCCATTGATGACACCTTTAAAACTTGCTGGATTGGGGCTCTCCAGGACCAGGGTTGGAGACACCTGCTCTAGAGTCATCAGCAGTTACTTTGGGTTTGTTGTAATTGAGAACTTTTTTAGTACGCAGCTGGGGACCGTCCTCCTTGCTGACCACGGGATCATCCCCAGTTAGTACGCTCCTTTAGTTTGTTGCAATTAACCCCCCATGTCTGGCTTTGTTGTTGTTGAAAGATGATGTGTCTACGCTCCAGTCGAGCTGACAGGCTGTGATTGGCTGACTCAGCACTTGCAGGTACAGGATTGTTTGTTTTCGTTGATGCAAAGTATTGATTGGCTGGTTTTGGTTGATAATAAAATTTATTTGGACCAATTGTGTGTTTGTTTAGTATTTACTGTCCAATAGATGTGAACTATACTGAAAAATGCAACAAGTCAAAAAGAAAAAGTCAGTACCTGCACAGGTGATACAGTGACGTTCCAGCAGGTGATACTGTGTATTAATGCCTGCTATAGCTGGAAGCTGATTTGCTGATGATACTGAATCGTTTTCTAATTTTGATTAGAAAATGGGCTTTTTATTTCCTGGCATCTCATTGGCTGGTACTCTAGGCAGGGGGGTTCATTGACTTTCAATAGATTTTCACCTGGACATATCCTTGATATCCTCTGCACGTGGCGTCGGGCCTTATTATGCCCTTGGGCGGTTCGGTATTGCCCAATACCACCAAGCCTGTCGGGTGTTATTGTTCAATTGACACGTAAAGTGGCTACAGGTGATTCACCCGTGTAGACTGTTTCATGAAGTTAATCACCATCATTATTCCCTGTCAGTTCAAGTCGCTTGCTTCTTTCTGTATGGGCCGGGGTTTCCAATGTGAACAAGCAAGGCTGTGTATATGAGCAGCTATGGATATAAATTATTTCAGAATGCCACCACCATCTTCAGCATTTCTGGCAGTGGTTTTCTGTAAATGTTGCCATTCCAGACTTACACTTTGGTCATTGCAGCCAGTGCATTTTTTTATGTTCTTTAAGAACTCCTTGATCAGCTGTATGGCTCTTTTAACAAATAAGGTTGGACAGCTCAGCTCTGCAACACATGATGCGTCACATGAACATATAAACCAGGGGATTTTTCTGATTTTACTGCTCAGTTTTTTGGTCATTCAGTGCAAGTTCTCATTGTAACATTTATTTTATTTTTTTTTTTTTACATGATTCTCTATCCAGTCAAGACCAATGCTTTGTTCCTTCATTGACTATTTGACTTTACCTCTGAAAATTCAGAATTAAGTGTTAAGTGAAGCCTGTGGACTTACTGGTTTATTGCATGACAGATGTATGCACCTCTAGGTTCTGTAAACTGTACTGCTAGAACAGGGTACAGATAATGCTGTGTGGTTTAGTACTCTGCTGTTGTCCTGTAACTGTAACCATCCCTGGTTAACTCCAGCTCCAGTCCAGGCCTACTTTAATCACACACAAGGAAGATGCGGTTCTGTTGCGAAGATCTCTTTTATTTTCATTGGGTAACAAAGGGTATGTTTCAGTAAATCCAGCAACCATTTCAACTTTTTTTCTGAATATGCCAGTTCTTTCCAAAACTACACCACTTGCACTTTATAATATATGCTTTTGGTGAACAACTGTCCAACATTGGTGATAATACCAGTTAACGTGTTCATGTTGCATATAAGTCTATGTTCTGCTTTCACTGTACGACCAGCTCTGGTTCTAGTTATCCCACGATCTGATAGCACAGCAGTGACTTGGTCAGTGACCACATCACCATCATGAGGTCTCAATTCCAAGATTCTACTGTAAACTGCAGAGTTTTTACAGTAGAAGCGAGCGCTCTTCTTTTTCTGCTTCTTCATCACCTCCTGGACTCTTGAGTCTCCAATTCCTGGTTTGAATTTAACTCAGGATTCCTTGCCATGCTTGAAGTTCCTGCACCTGAAAGAAAATCTACAACTTCACCGCAGTCGGCATCCAATGGCAAAAAGTTTGCTAACATGATGAAGTTCCGATTAACAGTCTTCTCTGCCATCTCAATATTACGGATTCGAAACACAGGGATGTTCATCTTTCTCCAAATAACTTCATAGAAGGATGATTCCCATCTGTCAGCTAACTTCTTTGTACTGTTGTTCTGGTGGTCCTATGCAGTCCAAAAATCAGAACAAACTAATTCCATTGGAGAGGTCCCGTATGGATTCCAAAAGGATCTCTAGCTTATGGCTCAGGTGACTTGCTCACGATGCAGCTTTTGCACTGACCTGAAATCATGTCTTTGGACACTCTATATAGACTTCTCTCACATCTCCTATAGGGATGCCGGGTTCCATTCAATGTAATATATCACCCTGGAAACAATGTCATCAGCTTGTTGTTTGTCCCTAAGATCCTTGTGGGAAAATGCTGGAATAGTCTGTTGACTATGGAGGGTCAAGCGCTGACCATTTGTAGCAAGACTGATTAACTGCTCTTTTACACAGGAGTTGCAATGCACTTGAGTGTCTAGAATAGCTGCTACCTCTTCAGAAGTAACCACCACTGCTACCTGTTCTTCACCTGTAGCAGCAGCCACAGCTTGAGTGTTCACTGTTAAATGGACATCAGTGCCTTGGATTGCCTCTGCCTCTGCCTGATATGGTTCCTGGATCAAGCGCTCAGTGAGCTTACCCTTGACAAAGACAGTTCTGATGAGGTGATCTGGGATAACATTCTTAATTCCTGGCACATATTTCAAATCAAAATTATATGGTGCAAGTCTTGAAGTGCGGGGGTTTGGTTTACAAAAAATGAGTGCACAAGGTCCCCGAACTTCTTCCAGACAAGCACTAATGGAGAGGCCCATTCACAACTTGATTTTCTAATTATTCCCTTCTCTTCCATCTCATCTAGAACCTGTTTCGGCTTGTGGGAAATCTGCTGGTGAAACCCTGCGATATGACAGATGAAACAGGCACTCGTCTTTTAAGTGTATTCACCGCAGTTAAGTTTGTTCCATGGAAAATACATTTTCATATTTAACCACCAGACCTCTAAGCTTAGCCTTCCATTGGTCAGTCACCTCACATGTGTCGATCTAATCCAATAAGCTCTAACTCCCTAGCAATGGAACTATATTGGACACACTGGTAGCTCATTTGGATCTCTACATTCTTTGCATTATTGTTAATAGCATCACTGGAGTCACACTCATCTCTTGGTCTCAAGTCAAAATCTTTAAGCGCAATGCAAGGATAGACTTCTGTAATCTTTGAGTTTCTTCTTAGGATAAGTGGTTCATCTAAGGGGTTAATAAACTTCAGTGGTACCCATCCATCTCCCCATAGAGGTGTGACAACACGACCCACCAATATCCTTCTATTGACAGCTCTGGAAGTTGAAGGCTCCACTACTACAGTGCCCCCTACTGAGATAGAAGCCTTGTCAGGTAGCTTACCCTATAGAAGATGCTCGCTGCGAGGCTGCAGGGTGACCGCTTGATTGGAATGAAAAGCAGAAATCTGATTCACACTAATACAATTAAACAAAAATATTTATTTGCAATCGAGTATCCTCTCCTCTCCTGTTAAATTGAAGCTGCAGTGAACTGGTGCAGCTGTAACAGCTATTAATATATTAATGAATGAACCAATGTGCCCTATTTACACAGTTGGCTAAAACAAACTAATACAGGTGAATTAAATATAAATCAATACTGAATTGTGCATGTTTTAATTTTGTTCCCACCAGTGGTACTTCTGTCAGTGCATATTTGGTATTTTTAGGCACACACACTCTGCAGTTGGCTTGACGACCGTATTTACAAACAGCACACGCTGCAGTTGTTTGTTGTACACACACACACCTTTCATTACTGAAGTGAGCGCCTCCCTGTTTAAACAAACCACTGAACTCGGGCCATCATTACATGCCGATCGTGAGGTTTTGTCTGACAACATGGAGGCTGTGTTTTTGTTTATGCTTTTGGAAGAAAGTACAGTACGTAATCGATCGAGAGCTTGTCGAGCACAGCTCTGCTCTTTTCTGCAAAACCAGCGGAGACGCGTTTTGCTTTTCCTGCACAGCTAAATACAGTGGCGATGATCTGCAGTACCATGACGGTAGATTGAAACATTTGGCCGATCTTCTGACCAGAAGGCTGGTGGGAACGACTTGAGTGGTTTCCAAATGACTGGATTAAAAATGTACGCATGTCTAAGGAGTCGTATATGTGGCGCTGTCATTTACTGAGACTTTTCATGGCGTGCCAAAAACACACAGATGAGACGTTCAGTATCGGTTGAAAAACAAGTAGTGGTCGCACTGTGGCGTTTGGGGACACAAATTGTCCCATATTATTTTATTGCAAAGTTGCAAAGCCAAAAATACATTTTTTTTTTCTTACAACAAAATGGTATACAACTGTGCTTTGATTAAATAAAAAGTATATTATATCTATGCACTACCATTGTTGTGAATTTACTATTCATCAATATTACAAAATCAACTTGGCTCATCAGGCACCTATATATTTTTTTTAGCCATGTTTATCACACAGAAATGTCTGATAAACAATGACATCATTAGATGCACAGAAATCCACTGAGCACCAACTGCGGCTGTGTTAGTGCGGTTGTAATACACACACACAGTTAGTGCGCATTAACTAACTGAACTGAATTAATAACCACACTCGATACTTGCTCTGAAAAGGATTAACTAGTGAGGTTGTCGCAGCCCTTTGTAACCGAACTGTGTATGTACACAAACCGTATTAAGAACAAAAGGTGAACTCTCAACTGCATTTAGCCTGTGTGTGTACGTAGCCTAAGTGATGACTGGAGGCTGAGACTGGAAAAGAAAACGTATTGTTAGAAGTATTGGGAATGTAGATATTTCATTTTCAGGTCTCTGTCCTTATATTTCTCAATTTATAGTCTTTATAAAACACAATTTACCACTCGCCTATGCTTAGGTTCCCCTTTTCCTTCGTAGCCACTCTGTCAAGGCTTTTGATGCTTTGGCTTTCTCCTTGTCTCTCGGGGTGTATGTCCTTCCTGTTGCAGCTGTTTGCTCCACTGATGTCAACACATCCCCCATGTCTATAATAAATTGATCTGGACAGCGTGGGAAACATGCTGCTCCATTCGGGTGCAGGAAGTTAATTTCAGCCTCCCGTTTCTTCTGATCAGCAGACACCAACAGCCCATGCCACCAGTGACTGTTATACTGAACAGTAACATATCCTTTCACTTCGTCAAATGGTAGGACATCCCCTTTGAGCGTGATTGATTCTTCCCTTTGTTTTGTCGACTGGGGGAACTCTCGTACAAGGACTTTTGCTTTGGAAACTGGTTGAAAGAAGTGGAGATGCTGTGTGCCAGACACAGTTCTTACCTTAAGAAATCGTTGCTACAAAAATCCAAGGTTACATGATTTGACCTGGGTGAGGTCAAAGGTCACAGATTCACACAACTTTGTATTCTTGTATTTCACATCAATTTTGATATAATGAATAGGTAGTCCTATTTGAGAGCTTTAAAACAACACTAACACCAGCTTTCTATGTCAAATATGGAGGAAGTTATGACCACGTAAATATAGGATGGGTGTCCAAATCAGGTGAGCTGTATCTCATGGATGGGATGTCACACAGGCCTAAAATTTACACTGTAACCACTTCTCCCAAAGGCAAACATGCATGGACATTTTTATCCAAATCAAAGGAGGTCAAGGTTTTTGGTTGATTTCATATGGAATGACCTTCTCTCTCTTTCTACTTGACTTTAAACCATCTCTGAATTACCTTTACAAAGACTTACAGCGTCCCTCTCTTCAGTGTTGTCACACATACTGTATAAGACGAGTCCCCAAATGTTCTGGGTGTTCCTGAGAGATGAGAGATACATACAAAGAAAAATGCTTGTTTAAGAAAAAAATAAAAGCAACTAAATTTAAAGATACATGGCCATAGTTTAACCTTAATCATGTTGTACATGCATTCTTTAAAATTATGAACAATTTTACATTTACAAGTAGTTCTCTTTCTTTTCCATGTCAGAGAGACCCACTTCTCGATAGGTGTCCTGAGAAATAAGATTCACAAACTCAAGAGTGTGACTGAATCTTTTAATGAATTGTATTGGATCACCCTAATCCTCAATGCAGTTAGGATTTTTATTATCTCCAGCGCAAGGTTTAGCCTGTAAATTTATTAGAAATGAGATGTTGAGCCACTCGATGATCTGTGCAAATTGAACTGACATTTACAGCAGGGAGGATAGATTTACCTTTAGGGACATCTACAGGTTATTCTAGTGTACCAACTGTACTGAATAAAAAGTCACCAGGATGTTATTGAATCCACCTGCCGCTTACTTGAAGAAGTTTTCAGTTTATAATGTTAGTTATTACCGCATTCCTTTGAATTTAAGATGCCCTTGAATTTAAGACACAGCCCAAATTTCCCACCCTCAATTTGAGGAAAGAATAAAACATCAAATACATATGCATTTACAAAGATACATCCTCAATTATGCATATGGAGGCAGTTTGCAGCCGTCTGCTATCACACAGCATTACAGTTATGTGCTGCTTCTCATTTCCAGTCATGATTACTCCCACCTTTTTTCTCCCAATTTGTTAACTGTGGTATTGCTCGGCATGTCGAGAAATACGGGGGTCTGATCAGCATTTCCGATCTATCCAAGCTGGTACTGTTTATTAGAATCTCTGAAATCGTAAAGTCTTCTCTTTGAATTCCTCAGGAAGCTAATGACGCTTCTTTGAAAATGGCTGCCTGTATGTCATGGCTGATTTAAGATCGGGCAGTAGCGCTTTGGTTTGTCATTTCTCGGCAGTAAGGCATGTTGCTGCGTGTGTATTTGGGCAGTGAACTCTTTGTTCGCCTTTTCTTGACAGTCAGTCACGTTGCTATTTGTGTACTCGGAGTCACATCTTTTGTTATCGATTTTAATACACAAATCACTATACTTTACTTGAATTTAAGACACAGGCTATTCTTGAGAAGAAAACATGGTTTAAAAAGTGTATCTTAAATTCGAAGCAATACAGTAATTAGTACGAAAAGAATGCTTATTTCCTTGGTCAATGCCTGACAAAAATAGTGTGAATGTTAAAATACCAGTGTTGAATTCCAATAAAATAGTACATTTCATAAAGTCATTGTATTTATCTTGCTCTTAATTGTATTATTACTTGTACTGTGATACTTGAAATGTATTTGCTTTTGATTGTAAGTCGCCCAGGATAAGGGCGTCTGCTAAGAAATAAATAATAATAATAATATACTTTTGGATAGTAACATTAAAGTAAAAATAAAAGAGGCAGTTAAAATGATAAACTGGGAATTGTGTTGTATTTATAACAATAATGATAACTAGAAACCTCAAACTTTCATACTCCAATCAGAAAGATTCATAGCTGGACACTACCACACAGTAGACCACACAGCACAACAACAAAATGCACTTTTTACCAGTTTCTAATAGCAATAAAACTAGGATTTATGAGACATTACCTTAACTTGTCTTCCCTATTCCGTCAACTACCAGACGGTAATGCACTCTAATTTGGGTTCTCTTGTTTAAAGTAATTGTAGGTACCAAAATATTTTCTTACATTTTCTCTGCCATGAACACCCATTCATTTTATAGGTCTCATTTGTGCAGTTTTGAAAGAAACACAACAACCATGCATTTTAAAACGTGATATCCGGATCTACATTAAGTTAAAAAATGTCCTGTTTTCAAGCCATACTTGTAGACTGTCTTGTACTTCCTTGGTCATTTCACCTGTAGGGTGAAATTGTCCCCTTCACTGGCTTCTTTCCTGTCAACAGTCAATCTGCTGCTTCCCCTTTTTACAGACGTGATTTCAGACAGTAACATGGTTTGACCCAGAAACAATCAAATTGCCAATGGGGGAATACAGTGATATTCTATAAACAAGTGCTCCCTCAATAATTAAGTAATTAGCAAACTCATTAAGGCCACATTGACAGTAAATTGCACATATACTTTACTGCTTAAAGAGTAAGTAGCGGGGTTTCTGAAAAAGATAGCATTATATATCCTCACGCGTTGATACAACACTTTAAGTAATGTACCTGTAAAATGGCTGCCCTAGTGCACTGATAGTGTAAGGTTTATTGCCCATACTGTCAAACAGGCAACACAGCAATAACGATCCATGATGTGGTACGGAACAGAAAGGCCAGAGCACTTGTTATGTGTTTTTTTTTTTTTTTTAATCACTCTTCCTGCAGTGATTTAGAAAACACATCTCAAACCCCAATGCCCTAGAGCGGCCATATTGAGAAGAGCTTTGAAACAGAGTTTTAAAGTTGTCAGGATGTTAACAATAGAACAATACCAGGTACGTTATTTAAACAGTTGTAGCAACACGTGTGGATGTATAACTATATTTTTCCGAACCCTGCTACTTACTCTTCAAGGTACTTGATTCATAATGAAACCTGCACTGTCCTCTCTCTCTCTTGTTTTCCAGCTTCATCCTCCATCCCACGCCTGTCCAGGACTCGAGGGCACCATCATGTCTCGACCAGCTGCCCCCCCAAGCTACGCAGAGGCCACGGCCGGGGACAAGGAACTTGGGTACGGGGCCCCTCCCTATACTGCCCAGCCGGCGCATATCCCACCCCCCTCCGTGCCCATTCACCCCAGCTGGGCCTTCGTCCACCCCAGCCCCAGTGAGTACTCGACAGTCACATTTTAATGAAGCAGAAATATATAATGGAGTGTGGCAAAGTGGTTACTGTGTATGGGTGCAAGAGTGATGCAGTGCGTAATGAGCCAGACAGAGACTTCTATTCCAAGGCAAAAGCTGGGTTGTATTTACACAAGTCCAGGTCTGGTAACCAAAAGAAAGGTCCCTGGCAATACACAACAATGTGTAAAGCACAAGGAAAATAACACAGGTTGCAGTCCCAAATAATAATAACAAGTATCTCTCCCACAATATACAGTCACGGTCACTAGTCCTGGGTTTGCGTTGCTTGGGGTGGGTGATACAGTTTTCTGGTGACAATTTGTGCAGTGTTGTTCTGGGTTTTTGCTGGCCCTCAGCGACAGCTCCGGAACTTGTTTAGGTGTCTACTAACAAATAAACCACAAGAATTAGTAACCAAAAACAAATAAATACTCACGAACAGCAGTCACAGGGGTTTTCCGTCCTTCTGGGTTGTTTACTTTTAACCAAAGCGAAGGAACCAATCACGTAGCTCCGTCCCCTTAATATACCGTCATACATGACCCCTTGGTAAACGATTGCAGCCACTCCTCCAATCCGTGGCTGTCGCATCATTTCCCTTCCGGGTCAATGCATTTGTGTATCGAAGCTCCATCCTCTTCCTAGATGACGACTTCCTTTTAACCTGTGTGTAACAGAGGAGGTCTGTGCTGACTATCTGGCGTATGCGTGGTTCTGCAGGAAGAGGGCAGCAGCTTTGTAAGATCTGCCTGTCAGTCATGGTGATGACAAAGAGAGGTGGGGAAGAGGGTGTGTTGGCTTTCCCTCTCTCTGAGAGGCGGGCCTTGGGGGATTGCTCGGCCCATAAGAACTGCACTTGGTTGTGCATTCGGGGGGCTGGAGAGAGGATACCTGGTGACGCTGGCGGATGACGTCAGTGTAAACAAAGAACAGGCAAGCACAGCTGAGTGAGACAGCCTGCCTTAAAAGAAACTAAAAAGTAAAACAAATAATTACATACCCGAGGGGATGTGTGTAGTTTTACGGGGAACTCCGTCCATCCCAGTGTATAGGGTAACTGAGCGTAGGTCGGAGCCTCGTTCTGACTGGCTTAGTGGCAGTGCGTAAGCAGCACTTTTGTTTTGTAGTGTTATTACTGTATTTTATTTTCCCTTTTTCTTTCGCCTTTTGTTTTCATTATTATTTTTGAGCACTTGTATGTGCACTGGACTGTATACCAGTATTGGTAAACCAGTGATTCTGTTTACTGTTGCCAGTATTCAGGCCACGGACAACAGCACCCTCTGCGGGTAAAAATAAATCAGTGTGCCTGAGAGGCATTACAAATAAAACCTTCTGTCTCCCGTGTGTGTCAGTGATTTGCCCACCACCCTTCCACACCGTGGAATGAATTGTCAGGCCATGTCCACGGTATTCAGTCCTTGCTACTTGGCGCCCTCACAGGTCAGGAGGGAGATTTACCACCAAGAATCACTGTCTTTCTGTCACATGGAGCTACAGTGTATTCAGTGAATACAGTATACTACTGCAGAGATAATACACAACATTTTCTTAAAAGAAGAAAAACACCTGTTATGTTAATGTTATAAACAACTGGAAATAAACAACCAAGCAATACCTAAGAGACCTTGAATTCAATATCTCTTCAAAAAAAGTAGTGCTGTGAAATATTGCTGTACTGTGAATAGCTCTGTGAATTTCTCCCTGTGAGGTTATGTGTTTTAAATAATGTTTCACTGGCATGTAAATGTCAGAAAACAGAAACATTACTTCCATATCTATAGTGACAACCCAGCAGCATTTGGAGAGCATGCAAGGGCTCTGCTTCTCTTTGCAAATGTGTCTGCTAAGAAATAAATAATGTGGCAGCAGGTAAAATGTACTGATGAAGACACCAGCCAAAACCCTTGTCTACTTGAAATAGCTTTAAACATGGGCTTTAGTAAATACCTTCAGAAATACTGTATGAAAAAACTTCTTAAAACATAATGGTAAGCCACACCTTTTTAATCTTGCTCCAGGGTAGTTCATTCTGAAAATATTGTACTATGCTATTTTGGTTCAGTTTAGGAGTTGCCGCAATAACACCCAAGTCAGTTGTCCAACGGCACACTTCAGCCAAGGAAAACACACCCCTACAATCTCACGTGTTTGCCTCTGTTAAAACTATGTAACATACAGACGTGCTCAAATTTGTTGGTACCCCTCCACAAAAAATGAAGAATGCACAATTTTCTCTGAAATAACTTGAAACTGACAAAAGTAATTGGCATCCACCATTGTTTATTCCATATTTAATAGAAATCAGACTTTGCTTTTGATTTTTTATTCAACATAATATTGTAAATAAGAAAACAAATGAAAATGGCATGGACAAAAATGATGGGACCGCTAACCTAATATTTTGTTGCACAACTTTTAGAGGCAATCACTGCAATCAAATGTTTTCTGTAGCTCTCAATGAGACTTCTGCACCTGTTAACAGGTAGTTTGGCCCACTCTTCCTGCGCAAACTGCTCCAGCTGTCTCAGGTTTGATGGGTGCCTTCTCCAGACTGCAAGTTTCAGCTCTTTCCATAGATGTTCGATAGGATTCAGATCAGGACTCATAGAAGGCCACTTCAGAATAGTCCAATGTTTTGTTCTTATCCATTCTTGGGTGCTTTTAGCTGTGTGTTTTGGGTCATTATCCTGTTGGAGGACCCATGACCTGCGACTGAGACAGAGCTTTCTGACACTGGGCAGTACGTTTCGCTCCAGAATGCCTTGATAGTCTTGAGATTTCATTGTGCCCTGCACAGATTCAAGGCACCCTGTGCCAGGCGCAGCAAAGCAGCCCCAAAACATAACCGAGCCTCCTCCATGTTTCACTGTAGGTATGGTGTTCTTTTCTTTGAAAGCTTTATTTTTTCGTCTGTGAACATAGAGCTGATGTGACTTGCCAAAAAGCTCCAGTTTTGACTCATCTGTCCAAAGGACATTCTCCCAGAAGGATTGTGGCTTGTCAATATGCATTTTAGCAAATTCCAGTCTAGCTTTTTTATGTTTTTCTGTCAAAAGTGGAGTCCTCCTGGGTCTTCTTCCATGGAGCCCACTTTCGCTCAAAAAGCGACGGATGGTGCGATCAGAAACTTACGTACCTTCACCTTGGAATTCAGCTTGTATCTCTTTGGCAGTTATCCTTGGTTCTTTTTCTACCATTCGCACTATCCTTCTGTTCAATCTGGGGTCGATTTTCCTCTTGCGGCCGCGCCCAGGGAGGTTGGCTACAGTTCCATGGACCTTAAACTTCTTAATAATATTTGCAACTGTTGTCACAGGAACATCAAGCTGCTTGGAGATGGTCTTGTAGCCTTTACCTTTACCATGCTTGTCTATTATTTTCTTCCTGATCTCCTCAGACAACTCTCTCCTTTGCTTTCTCTGGTCCATGTTCAGTGTGGTGCACACAATGATACCAAACAGCACAGTGACTACTTTTCTCCATTTAAATAGGCTGAATGACTGATTACAAGATTGGAGGCATGTGTGATACTAATTAAAGAAACTAATTAGTTTGAAATATCACTATAATCCAATAATTTATTATCTTTTCTTAGGGGTACCAACAAATGTGTCCAGGCCATTTTAGAATATCTTTGTAGAATAAGCAATAATTCATCTCTTTTCACAGCTTCTTTGCTTTATTCTATGACATACCAAAGGCATGCAAGTATACATGATAAACTAGCTTTTAATTTCATCACTTTTCAGGAGGAATGAAGCATTATTTCAATGAGCTGTAAGGGTACCAACAAATTTGAGCACGTCTGTATGTAACTTGGAAACTTCAAGTTGGAAAAGCTTCTAATGTCACATCTAGTAGTACATTGAACATTCTGTTTGCTCCATAGCTACACTGGATTCATTTTTTCCCTTTATTTTATAATTGTTTTAATTAAAGTTTTAGAAAAGTAAAACACAGCCATAGGTAGTACAGAGGTTCAAAACAGAGATGCAGTGCTCCCCTGGTCTTGGGAGGGACGCAGTATGAGCGTTATAACCGAAGAGCGTTATAAACGGGGGAGGGGGTGGGGGGGCGCCGCGGGACACATAACACAGATCTGACTAAAATACAAAATAAAATAACTCCCTCTCTATAATGCACATATAGTGAAGCAAAAATGTAACTTTCTGTGAATTAACCATGCATAAAGCACCATGTAATCAACACTACTGTATCGCAGAAAAAAAGTAAATACATTAGGAAAGATAACCACGTAATAGGCCTAATATTTATTTAGTTGTAAAACAAATGCTGAATAACATGTCTGTGTTATAAAGTGCCAGTGCAGCTTTTCTTCAGTTCAGATACTATATCAAAAGGGAGAGACAGAAACGAAAGTTAGACTGAGAAGTTGTTTACAGTTTGAACAACACCGGTACTGTATTTACTGTAGAAATGTTGCATGAATCACTAGTTTAGGGAATTGGGGGACTTGCAGTCGGAGTGTTATATCCGAGGCGTGTTAAAATATGCCATGTCGCATATGTGCTCCTAAAACAAGATGCTCGCAACAACAGCTTTTTTTGTTCAATAGGCAACTAAATTGGGTGCACCTTCGAGCCCTGTATTCGTAATCATTGCAGTTACAAATTAGACTTTTAATTTTATTGAGCAAAGGCTCCTATATTTTATTTAATTACCCTATAACATGGCATTATGAGGGGATGCTGGATGCTGTAGGCTGATGCTTTGTGGGACAGATGGCTGGGTCACTGACTTTTGACCCCAAGCTTTTGTTTGTAGTTATTTTAAGATTTGTGGTAACCCTGGTGTGCGTGCTTGCCCTTGATGTAGAGCCTGCAGATGCCTTAGGCGTGGGTGCAGGGCTAAAAATTTGCACGACATTTATTGACACACAAAAAAATGCTTGTAAGCAGGACAGAACACTTTTATTAAAAGAAAAGGCACAAAAAAAAACATGTGATGTTGCCCAAATCCTTGCAGTAAAAAAAAAGTCTATACTGGATTTCACGTTTAAGCAAAACTTGGTTTAGCAACTGAGTAAGATCCATTCCTCTCCTAAACAAAGTCTGATTGCAGCATTTTATATTTGAATAGCTAATTGGTCAATCGGCTAGCCAATCAGCTCAGGGTATCTTATTAAGTAGGGGATCAAGTCGCACAATATCTTCAAATATTAACTACATTGGTACTAAAACACAATATGTTATACTTTACAGTCCTCCAGAGTTGGGGGTTAGCTTTTAAATAGAGATAGGAGTCATTCACCCTTCATAAACCCCACAGCCTCTTCTCCAGGTCTCGCCCCAGTTGTGTGTGTTTAGATTTTGCTCTGTTTTTTGTTTTTTTTTGTAGGTCCCGGCTACACAAATCCCTATGCCTCTGACATGTCCTCACCTTTCTCTGACCCAGGCACCAATGGGAGCTGCGATGGACTCAGCGGAGACGGGTGGGAGGATAAAACCATCCAGCGCATGTTCATCCGGAAGGTGAGCTATCATAAATATTACATATCTGTAGAGATCTGTTCTTCTTTTCATGTAATAATGTGATACATTTTGCACCCACTTTGAAATGCTCACTTTGAGTGTCACCTCACCACTGCAGAACCCTGTGTGGGAGGCTTCCTCTTGCTACTTTTCCATTGTTGTACCCGACCTGTACGTAGGCTGTGTGAGGCCGCCCAAGGATGGGTAGGTTTGGGTTGGGTACATTTCCACTGCAGAGCCAGGGGTGGGGCATTGTTGACTTGCTGACGATAATGCGTAGGCCAGTGGTGCGCAAACTGGGGGGTGTCGTGGAGAGTCACTAAGAGGGGGCGTGACTGTGACTAAAGGGGCAGTTCTGTAAATAAAAAAAGCTAAATACATAAATGTTAACAAACACATTCTTAAAAGTCGGAGTGTAAGCGCAGCTCTGCAACATACAATGTCAACTCAAACGCGTCAATGGGCATGGGCTTGCATATTAAAAGAGCACACCGGACGCGAGCAAGAATAATTAAAACTATTGATTTAAATGGAGTAATGCACAACGCAAGCGAAGCAAGTGGCATGGAAGCTAGCAAATAAAGAAATGCATTTGTTTTATTTGTATTTTGCTACGCGCTGTATGCGTCTCAATGGGCCAATCAGAAATAAGGTCAAAGGTAGTCGCTGTCAGACTGTCAGTGTCTTGCTCATGCAGACATTACCACAGAAATAAAAAAAACATTGACATCAATGAGAATTTAATTATTAAAGTCGAAGAATATAATGTTCTTTATGATGCCAGTGTCTGTGGTTAAAGACAATAAAAAGGACGACGCCACATGTCAAAAAATAGCAGAACAATTGGAAATTGATGGTATGTCTATCTCTCTTTATTTCACCTTGATTTTAGTTAAAGTGACGGGGAGCGCCACACACTGGTTTTGTATTTTCTGTAAAATGATGCTTCTTTGTTTTAATAATGTTGACCAATAATAATAATCACATTAGCTCTTTTACAAGCCGGTGGTATTCCCTAAACCTGTTTCCTTTTTTTAGTGTGTGGTGTTCCCATGCTCTTCTATGTTATTTATTTTATTTAATCTCCAAAAAAGGAGTCAGTCTTTTCTTTTCATGACTAGCTACATTTTTTTTTGTACTCGTGCTGTATTCGTGTCGTTCGCTTCGCTCCCGATGTGCATACTGTATTTTGTGAAAACGTAAGATTTAATTGCGGAACGATAATGTTTTTCAGATGTATCTGTCAGGTAACTGTTGAATCGCCAAGTTTAAACAAAACAAACAAAAAAAGAGTTAATTTAAATGTATTTTTTCACAGATTTATTTGTTAGAAATGTTAGCTAAATGTTGACTTGCCAAGTGTAAACAAAATATTTAAATTCTCTGATTTATTTGTTAGAAGGTTTAACATGTCAAAATGTTCACTCGAAGTGTAAAAAAAACAAAAAAAAAAACCCCAAGGATTTCTAGAATGATTTTAAATGTTGAATTTGTGATACACTTATGTATTTAGCTAAATCTGGACTTTTTTGTGGTTAAGGAAAAATACGCAATTTACATGAAATTGGGGGAAAAAAACCTGTTAACCTGTTATTATGGTCTAATGTTTTAAAATGGGGGGGGGGGGGGGGGGGGGCGCGCGACAAAATGTATGCTAAAAAAGGGGGGCAGCATTTAAAAACTTTGCGCAACACTGGCGTAGACCTAAGTTATGATGTATTTCAAGGTGGCCACTTCAAAAGTCACCAGAAGATGGAAGGAATGCATGATTAATCGAATTCAGGTGGAGCAGCAGATGAGGAAGAAGCTATTGAAAACCTGTCTGATTAGTAAACTCAGTAAACTAACGCTCCTGCCACGTTGGTGTGCAATGGCCATGTGTAGAATGCTGGTACACGGTGCGTAGAAACAAAGGCCAAGACGATAATGTAAAATAATTCTCAGTTTATTTAATCAGAAAGTGAGCGTAGTTGTTAAGTCACAGTTCACAAATCTTGCTCATGAAAAATACACTTCCGGTGTTGTACATAATTCAAAACTCAAGTGAGAGAAAAAGGGTGATGGGAGTTTGCCGTCTCCCTAAAACAAATCAAACAAAATACAAATCACTCTCAAATGCATTTCAAATCACACACAGATCTTAAATAATACATAATATAAAAAAAAACCTAGAAAATCAAAAAATAATATCAGTTCATAAACTTATTGTGCAAAACTACACACAAAAGAAATGCAAAAAGGAATGTCCCACAGCTATTTTCATGAATGTAGCCTTTATATTTATTATTCCTTCTAGTTCAATACCAGTAAAACAGCACACAATACAAAAGTAATAAATAATGAAAACAGTCAATGCAAAAACATTCTCATTCCAAGCCCTGGTTGATTATATGTAATGTGATGACCGTGGTTGGCCCGGGGTCAGACTGGTATCTTGCCGGGCTGTAGTTTCATGGCTTGGTTCAGGGTCGGCTGCACAGAACGCACAGTAGAAATGGCTCTTCACGGGTCGGGTTGCTGAAGCGCACTGAATCAAACTATCCCCTGACAGTTTTCCTCCAAAATCCCCACAGGAAGGTAAAGCCCAAACCCGGACCCTGTGGGTCCCCAGCCACTGGAATTGACTTCGGTAGTTACACTGTAATTTTTCTTCATTCCTTCTACTGTGGAATAAATCTGAGTTTTCCAGTATCAAACCACCTGCCCTTTAAAGGGAATGCTTCATAAGCTTAGCATATCCTATATTATTAGCCTCAGAGCTTGTCTCATCCAGTCAGGTTTTGAGTAAAGTGATCATTTTCCCTTTTTTTTCAAGTAGCCTAAGCAAGGCCCTATTCAAACCTTGCTTCAAACCTCAGCTCAGTCACTGACTGGCTCCTTGTATCTCATTCCTGCCTGGTTGTCAGTGGAACTAAAATGTTTTTAATTCAACTGAAGGGAATGCTTTATAAAATCTGCATTTTCCTTTTAATTTAGTACCTGTTTCACATCCTGTTAAGCCTGCTCTCTATCTTCTGTTGTTGTTTCTGATTAAACCATTACTTACCATGCTTACTAATTATTAACCTTTTTCAACCACTGGTTCTGTTTTTATAAAGTCTCCTAAAAGCTGAATTTCTTGAGTGAATTGGGTAGAAATTATCACTAGGGGTGTGTAACTGTAATTTCTGCCTTTGAGACACAGTGAAAATTGCAACTTTGTTCTGGAACAGTGAGTAAGAATGGTAAGTAACGGTCTAAACTGAAACAACACTAGAGAATCAAAGGGAGCCACAAACCGTTTGATGTTAGCGTTATTATTTCCTCAGGTTTTCACCATCTTGATGATCCAGCTGATGGTGACTTTTGGAATTGTGGCTCTGTTTACATTCTGGTGCGTGCTTTTCTCTTTTCCCGCTCTTCTTGTGTATTGTCATTTTCAGACTATAATACTCAATGTGTGTGATATATGAGGTGCACAGTATACTCAGGTAACTGCAGAGGTTTTGCTGTTTCATGCAATAATATTACATTTACTTTTTGTTTCTGATCAGGGTGGCAGAGACATTTAAGGCGATAAATGGGCCAGCTGGATGTCGATTTATGTATAACACGTTGAATTTATTAAGTTTCTTCTCGTGTTTCTAAACTGAGCTTGTCGAGTGTTACGGATGAACAGATCAGAAAGACACATAAGGAGCCCCCTGGGCCCTTATTGGAAGATTGTGCCAATTAGGAGGAACACTGAAGGAAATTAAAACTGTATTTTATTTGTAATACTGAAGGGTTTTTTTTATATATATTCTCTACATCTGCTATACATATATAATTGCCGAATAACATAACAAAAATATGCAAGGGTTAAATTTGAAAGTAGAAATATGTTTTCCATCCAAATCCATCGCTTTCCTATTGTGAAGAACCTGCGTGCAAAACAAATGCAAATACTTGATTTTTATGAATTTGAAGAACCTTAACTGTACTGTACCAGAGGTGTGCATTATGCATTGGGTGATTAGGTTACATTCTAAATATTACTGTGGGAGTTTACACCTGGGTTGGAATAAGGTCAATCAACTTTGTACAGTACAAAGAGTGGGGTCTGTTCAGTTTATTTAGATCTGCTGTTGGTTTGATTAAATGGAATACTGTAATAAATCAAATATGATACAGTATAAAGTACAGTAACCCGTCGTGTATCCGCCCGTCACATATCCTCCCTAACCGTTTATCCGCCATGATCAAGCTCTTCAGCAACGTTAGTTTATTATTGAACAGAGAAGATTAGTTCAGAGATTGTAGGTCCTACCAAAGTTTTCGTACAGTGTTTTGTATGTGCTCCGTATGCTTCCATTGCTGGTAGTGTCACCTGAGCTGTTCAGTGTGTTGATATATAAATAAATCCTGTTTGCCTGCGGGGCATATCAACTTCAACCTCCATCTCGATCTCCTGCCAGTCACTCAGCAGAGTATGCACACACCCACACGGCAAACGGCTACTCTGTTACAAGCATTAATACCCTGTATCTTTCTAAACAAGGGATTTAGGGGAGCTCCCTAATAAAAGCTGAATCTCAAAACAATAATTGTTACAGCTGTGTATAACAGTATTTAAAACGGATTACTGTACGAGTATTTAATAGCAACATAGCTCTAGAAAACAGGCAAAACGCTTGCCAATTTACTACAGCAGGTACCAACGCAGGTGTTTTTTTTCTTTTTTGAACATAACTCAGGGTTGCTAGTTGTCCATCTAGCCTGGCTGGCAGCTTGTGCACAGAAGTCACATTGCTGAAATACATCACGATGTGACAGATAGTCTTTCACAAACGGAACGTTTTGATGCCCTCTGCAAAAAATATAAAAAAAAACAATGCTGTACATAACAAGAAAATATTTAAATATTTCTCATTACATGTGTAATAAAACTACTTCACAATTCCCCCCACCCCAGTGCAGATACAGTGTTGAATACTAACACTGAACAGTATGTATCTGTTTTTTGTCCTTTTTTAATGTTGCAGTGAGCCGGTCAGGCTGTTTGTGCAGTACAACCGGATCCTGTACCTCGCCTCCTAGTAAGTAAAAAGTGTATTTGATCTCTGTATCCAGAGCAGATTCTGAAAAAAAAAAAAACTGACCAAGAAACAATGGTTAAAGGAGTGCTAAACACGATTACAGATCCACCTTTTACTGAGCTTTTATTAGTAATGTTTAATATTTCAAATACAAGGCTGTAGATAAACTGCTGCATACTGGTTTCTTTGCTGTAGGAGGTCATCAACTAATTAAAACAGCCTTTCAAAAACCAGCCATCTCCATGACACATGTATTCCAATATTCTAATACAAAGAGAAATATTTTAATTGTGTTTAGTAATGTTAATCCTGCAGGAAATAAGCAGAAGGACTGATAAAGAGTTATTATTATTATTATTATTATTATTATTATTATTATTATTATTATTAGTATTACTGCATTTAGATCCGCCACTGTTTAGATCACTAAAATATCTGGTGACCTGTCAAGAAAAGAAAATATGTAAAATGTATAATATGTTTAGTACATCCTAAGCAGGGACTCCCATTCATTGTTTATTAAAACTTGGTTCGGCCTCGTAAGTTTATTTTAGTAATATTACACAATCTACTCTTCACAACCCCAAGCTGATTCATTTCCTTTCATTTCAGCATCACATTCATGGGATCATACCTGGCGTTGGTGTGCAGTACAAGTGCCAGGTAAGGTGTGGCAGAGTTGGAAGCAGCTTTAAATGCTGGGCTAGATATCATCTGTGCATTCTGACCTGTTAGATATTGTGATTGGTTTCCATTTAGAGGGATATGTTATATAATCTACAATTTTCTAATAGAATTTTTGTTTTTTCTTACCTGTTTGATATCCTATTTTGGTGGTTAACATAATTATCAGCTTACTGTAATCAAAAGATAATTCATGATCCCTGTAATAGTCACCTTATATCATAAACTGCTTATTGTGATCAAATTGCCACTCTTTTCGCTTATGTTTCTTTCCTTGAAGTGGACACAGTGTTGTAGAAATGGTGGCAGACGAATGGATTTTGAATTGAACAGGAACCTGAAAAAAGTGTTGCCGTCACGTCTGTGATGGAGATGTTCGTTGCCATGGAAATGATGGTTTCCAATATCAGCTTGTTTATTGTCTTTTCAGACGTCGCTATCCCACCAACCTTATTCTCCTGGGTATTTTCGTAAGTAAATTTAATAATTGTACGGCCTCAAAATGCTTCAGTACTTCAAATGTTAAGGGGTAGTAGCTGAAGCAGTAATGTGCCAGAAAGTTTCACAAGCACAGTCCGGCTATTAAATACTTCCACAACTGCTGCACTAACCAGTGTTGCTTGGTTCCACATCCTGTAATACAGTAAATCATAACAGTGAGGGAGCAATCTATAGCTAGCTTAAATATAATACATCAGTATAATATAACACTATCATAAGTCATCAGAGAAACAGTTCTATTGCAGCCATTTGACCCATTTGGGTTTACAATCAGCAAAGAAGTGTGGCATCAGCTGATGATGCTCTATTTCATTGCCAAAGGAAACGGTGGTGTCAGGGTTTATGGTGCAGACAGTTTGAAAACCACTGCCTTAAATTGTAATGTATCTCTCTGCTTTATTTATTCAGACACTGGCCATGTCATACATGGCAGGAATGCTTGCGAGGTAAGTAATTAGATGTGTTGTACTGTAGTGCTAATATGTTGGGTTCTGAAACAATGAAGCAGATCGTCAGACTAGTAGCGATGTGAACTGGCTTTCTATTTTACAGTTACCACAACACAAAAGTGGTGATGCTGTGCATTGGAATTACTGCCATGGTGTGCCTGGCTGTCACCCTTTTCTGCTTTCAAACCAAGGTAAGCAGATGTGCAAATACACCCACCCCAATGCAATTAGAAACACCTGCAGCTTGTGGCACAGACTTCTGTCCCACACATGATTGATTCATTTGGAATGTAAATTAGGCAGTTTCGTCGCATATCTCCATATCAATTGAAACACCTTGCAGACATTGAATCAGTACTACCCTGGCTGCCCTAGGAGGGCATAAATCCAGTATTTACACAGAGTTACAAGGCTGTGTTTTGTAGATTCAATATAACTTTATTGTCCACTGGGACTATCCATCCAATACTGTAGAGTATTGCCGTTATGCATAAATATACACAATTTACCACCACTGCTGCAGCCACAGGGGCCATGCAAATAAAAATAGAATGGACCTGTATGAGGAATTAACCTTTTAAAAATGCAGTACATTTCTGATGTCACCCCTGGCATAGAACATATGACACAATTCAAACAAGAAATGTTATGTTTAATAGTAGTTCCTGGTGCAATTATAATTTAATAAATCATGTAAAGGGTGTATCTTACTATTTTTAGAATTAGTTAAAGAAACTTATAGATATCAGAACCTGAAGACTTCTAATTTAAATATTTGTCATTGATATGAAGTTTCTTTTAGCGTTTCTAAATTCAGCACGAGTGTTGACTAGTTTGAAAATAATTTTGTAGCCAGCTGATATCTTAAAAAAAGAAAATGTAATGTATGAAATGTTTTTGCTTTTTATAATGTACGAGAAGTCTTTATCAGTGCATTTGCATGTTGCATCCCCTTTGTGCTGCAGTTTGACTTCACTTCCTGCCACGGCCTGATGTTCTCTCTGATGATGGTGCTCCTGCTCACTGGACTACTGCTGGTGTTCACTGCCCCCTTCGGATATGTAAGTAACCATGGCCATAGACACCATCCCTCATGGAGAACACCACAAATGACTGAAATGTTTTTCTTTGGCTTGTACAGCCCCAGGATAGTGAACGTCTGTAAACCTACCGTCTAAGTGTCTTAATTGCATGTATGTTTGTTACTGTTTTCAGATTCCATGGTTACAGACCACCTACGCAGGACTTGGGGCACTTGTCTTTACACTGGTATGATCACAATTACTGAAACTGATTATTTAAAACAGTTTATAGCTAAGAACATGAATCACCTGCCTTACAAAAATCGTATCTCTATCAGCTATAATCTCCGCTTGACAGGCTGTAATGTATATAGCAGTGTATTTACAGTTATACAAGCTGATACAGTAAGTAATTTAAATGGCATGTACCAGTACCTCTATGCAAATCATTAAGTGAACCAGTGAGTAGAGTTTACTGTATTCCTTCAAATTTAAGAGGCGCTTAAAGTCGAGTACAGTATAATGATGTGTGTATTAAAATCACCAACAAAAGACGTGACTACCTTAGTACACAATCAGCAACTTGACTGACTGCCGAGAAAAGACAACAAAGGCGCCTGCCCGAATGCACAAGCAGCAACGTGACTTGCTGCTGAGAAAAGACGAAACAAAATGTTACTGCACGATCTCAAATCATCAAATTGAGGGTGGTAAATTTGGGCTGCGTCTTAAATTTGAGGGCACATTATTTCATTGTTGTTCTAATATCTCATCTGAAACCATTTGAGATGTCAACTTCTTATGCTCTTATATTTAATTTTCAATGTTGTGGAAACCCCGGGGTAATTGGTCATTTCCCAAGAAGCACCCTTTGAGGACAGTTTTATACTGGCCTAATTACAGAAATTCCTCTGCGCTCAGGCTTGCTCAGACTGTCCCAAAGGTAAAAGCCAAATATCCATGAGTGCCAAAACAGTAGTAAAGAATAATATAAGGTGATAATAAGAATATACTTAAAAATGAGTAAGATTTGACAAAGGTGTGATAGAAAAACATTTTTTTTGTGTTTTCAGGAGAGAACTTGATTGAAAAAATGATCGATAATGCAGTCCTTTTCTAAAAAGTGCCAATAATGTTACTGTATGTTACATCTCGATGCGCACTCATATACATAATTGTATACTAAGAATAATAATTGTAATAATCATTGCACTGTAGTTGTATGTGCCTGAAGGCTGCTTGTCTTGTGCCTGCAGTTCCTTGCCTTCGATGTTCAGCTGCTGATGGGGAACCGCCGCTACTCCCTGAGCCCGGAGGAGCATGTGTTTGGAGCTCTCTGTCTTTACATGGACATCGTCTACATCTTCTTTTTCCTGTTGCAGCTTTTCGGGAGTCGAGAGTGAACCCCAAACCTTTCTTCTCTGCATCCCACCAGCACCCATGTGAAAATCAGTCTTGGTTAAACACCAGCCCCCCGTCTCCCATCACTCCTGTGCATAGTCAAACCTGCCGCTCCTAAAGAGGTCTGAAACTCTGGAGCAAAGGGATTCCTTTCATGTCCCGTTTCGTCTTTTATCTTATTTTTTCTTATCATCTACTCGGAGCCTTCCACTATATCCTGTTACTGCAGAGTAAGGCAGTTTGGTCTTCAAGCACTAAGGGTCTCGATTTTAAACCCAACCAAACCACTACTGCCTCACTCATTGGGAGTATCCAGGTAGAATATTAAGTAAACTAAAGGAGGGGGAGGGGAGAGGGGTGGGGGGCACATTTCATAATTTACATTCTGTAATTTTTCAAAACAGGAACCAAACACAATATAATTCAAGGTCTGTCTATTTGTGTCCTCTATGATTCTTCATTGTTGTTTCTGCTTGTATGATTACACTATGTAACACAATTTTTGTTCCTGGGTAGTAAGTATTATTTCCTAATTGCTTATGCCTCAAAAGTACAGAAAATGGCTATTATTCCCCACAAACTTTGCTTTTGTGACCAGGACAGTGATATTTTGAAATTTACCTATTTCCAATGAGAAAACAGGCGAATTTGTGTCTTTTCGTTCACATAAAGTCAGAAAAAAACAACATATGAATCCAAATTAACATGTATTTATACTAAAGTAATACAAAAATGACTACAAAAGATTTAGAAGTGAGTAGTTTTTCGAGATTTACGATTATACTGTAAATCACTTTCACGAATCAGCCCCCAAATGTAGTCTCCCATCATGTTCTCGTTATACTGTCCTTGGTAGCGGCTTTCAAAGTCCAGTATATCCTGGTGGAAGCGCTCGCCTTGCTCCTCCGAGTATGCTCCCATGTTCTCCTTGAATTTATCAAGACGAGCATCAAGGATATGGACTTTGTGCCATAGTTCTTCACCAGAGTCTCAACCAGCTCCACATAGTTTTCGGCCTTGTGATTGCCCAGGAAGCCCCGAACCACTGCGACAAAGCTGTTCCAAGCCGCTTTCTCCTTACTAGTGAGCTTCTTGGGGAATTCATTGCACTCCAGGATCTTCTTTATCTGTGGTCCTACGAAGACACCAGCTTTGACCTTTGCCTCAGACAGCTTAGGGAAGAAGTCTTGAAGGTACTTGAAGGCTGCCGACTCCTTATCTAGAGCTCTGACAAATTGTTTCATAAGGCCCAATTTGATGTGCAGTGGTGGCATCAGCACCTTCCGGGGGTCCACCAGTGGCTCCCACTTGACGTTGTTCCTCCCCACAGAGAACTCTGTCCGCTGTGGCCAGTCCCGCCTGTGGTAGTGCGCCTTGGTGTCCCTGCTGTCCCAAAGGCAAAGATAGCAGGGAAACTTGGTAAAACCGCCTTGGAGACCCATCAGGAATGCCACCATTTTGAAGTCTCCTATGACCTTGATGCCATCTCCGAAAAATGCAGATATGTATCCACTTAGGCAGCTGGAACTAAACTGAACTGGTGGGCTTAAGGCCCCTGTATTTATACTACTATTTATATTACTGGAAAGTTCTAGAAAATAGGTAAATTTCAAAATATCACTGTCCTGGTCACAAAAGCAAAGTTTGTGGGGAATAATAGCCATTTTCTATACTTTTGAGGCATAAGCAATTAGGAAATAACACTTACTACCCAGGACCCAGGGCAGAAATGCCCCTTTACAATCAATTATAAAAGCCGAATTTCTGAAGTGGTGAAGCAGTTTGAAAAATGAGAAATTAAAATTCTTTAGGAAGTGGTTGAAAAAATTAATTTCTGCTGGGATAGTTGGTAAATAATGATCTAAGCAGAAACAGTAAAAGATGATAATGGAACACAAGTTCATTTAATGTTCGTGGTTTCTCATTCTGTAACCTTGATATTGATTTTTCCAGACTTGAGTGAACACTTTAAAATTGACCACAGTATCTCCTGGAAACACAGCTTTTTATATACTGGGGATGTTTCTTCTGAAGGTCCATATATTTATATAAAGCACAGTACGGGTTACAATTCATTTTTATTCACATGTTAAGTCTAAAGCTATCTAAAATCCAAACAAAACAACATTAACTATGAAACTAAACTAAACCGATGAAAGGGTTAAAGTCAGTGTTAATGCAAATAAAAATTGTGACACTGACCATTTCTTCTGCCCTCCAAATGCATTTAATTATTTAAATGATATATTGTATTTATTAGCATCTTTCCAAAATTAAAAGCTGATCAGAACTGAGGTGCAAATTAAAAACCAGAAGTTAAAACCAATTTTATTGACTGCAGTACATTCTCATTAAGTGTGTAATCTTCCTCTACTGCACTAGATGGCACTGCGATGCAGGCTGGAAGATTTTTTAACTAAAAGCCTGTAATGTGCTGGATTATCAAAGCAATAACACCCCCAGGATTGGAGCGTCTATGCATAACCCAAGGGCTCCTCATTTTAATGTGTCAAGAACCAGCCACTAGTTAACTCCTTTGTGCCGGCAAGGTGTGCCTGTATACAGTTAGTTGTACCCTTTATTTAATCACTGTGGTACATTTTCTCTACATGGAGGGGACCCACAATGGGAAACCAGTTACTGCATACAGTGGTGTTGGCACTTCTGTATCGTCTTTTGAATGAACAGAGGTACTGTCTGCTCTGTTGGCATTAAAGATGCCATTCAAATCCCTGGTGGTGTCACTGATATGTCCCATGACGTTTCAAACCAATTTAAGCTTTTCATCAGCTTTTATAGACCAGGATCTTTGTGTCATCAGTATTCAAACCAGTGCGCGCACATACAAAGCGTCCTTGTGAATGCACAGTACTTGAAAGGTTAAAAACATTCGTAAAAAATGGAGCGTTTCGTCGTATTATCGCCAAATGCAATCTGAAATGTCTATAGGAGGCTATGAGATAAAACCAAAACAGTGACTGTGTTCACCATGTAGAGTGTAACAGACACACAGACACGATTGTCGCATAAGCAACCTCTTTCAGAATCAGCTGCGGACGCTGTTTTTAAAAGCTGGCCACTACCACCAGCCCAAAACAGTTTCCATCGTAGCTCATAAGCAGCAAAGAGATAAAATGATGGACAGTACCAGGTGCATTGTTCAACAGGAGAGAACACTTAGCATTGGGTCTTGGAGGTTAAAGGAGAGAACACTTAGCATTGGGTCTCAGAGGTTAGAGGAGAGACCACTTAGCATTGGGTCTCAGAGGTTAAAGGAGAGAACACTTAGCATTGGGTCTCAGAGGTTAGAGGAGAGAACACTTAGCATTGGGTCTCAGAGGTTAGAGGAGAGAACACTTAGCATTGGGTCTCAGAGGTTAGAGGAGAGAACACTTAGCATTGGGTCTCAGAGGTTAGAGGAGAGAACACTTAGCATTGGGTCTCAGAGGTTAGAGGAGAGAACACTTAGCATTGGGTCTCAGAGGTTAGAGGAGAGAACACTTAGCATTGGGTCTCAGAGGTTAGAGGAGAGAACACTTAGCATTGGGTCTCAGAGGTTAGAGGAGAGAACACTTAGCATTGGGTCTCAGAGGTTAGAGGAGAGAACACTTAGCATTGGGTCTCAGAGGTTAGAGGAGAGAACACTTAGCATTGGGTCTCAGAGGTTAGAGGAGAGAACACTTAGCATTGAGTCTCAGAGGTTAGAGGAGAGAACACTTAGCAAAGAACAAGGAATTTCCAATTGCCATTTTACTTTCTATTATGTTGTGTTGTTCCGTTTGTATTTATATAAAATATAAATACAGAAATACAAATAACTTTTTTTTTTTTTACTTTTAAGAATAATAAATAAGTGAATATTGCTAATGCTGTATGTACCCTGCAGTGACGGTGAATGCATGATCCGGTCTGGTAGCTTCCCCACCTCCCTGGTCTGTTTAATGTGCTGTGGATAATGTGGTTTCCCAGTGGCATAGAGGCTAAAGCTCCACCTATTCTGTGTGTATTACGTGAAGTTCCGGAATTAGAAGACAGCTGCAACTGCAGTTGTTTCCAAATAACATTTTGGAGTCGGACACAGTAACTTTGTGCTGCTGTATACTGTATGTATTATTGGTATTTAGCTGTGCCAGTGCAAGGTTATAGTGTCCCAAATGCTGCAGTATTGGTACACTGTAGCCCTTTTTTTGTTTGAGTGATATAACAAGTGTACCCTAATATATTGAATGAAAATTAATCTCTTCAATAAAAATATGTGGTGTATATTTTATTGTATTAGTTGTCTGCTTTTAATGTTTTTTTTCCAAGTGATCTGTTTTTAAATTGCAAATTAAAAGAAAAAAAAAACCCAGACTGAGGCTGATTTAAAAATGTAATTAACAGAAAAGGTACCCACAAAAGCTGCAGTAGTATTTATAATGTATATACAGTGAATGTGACATTTTAGTACACTTAAGTGAATAATGAACTTGCTTATATACATAGGTAGGAAATGTCTATGTATAAAACTAAACTAAAATATATTTCAGTATGTAAAATATATATATACAGTATCAGACTATTTGGGCAGTTAACAAAAAATGAGAAAAAAAAGTGATCTCTATAATTTTGAATTGTTCAACTGAAAGATAAATTAATTGTTCAATTAAAGTAGAGATTCAGCTTTATAATAAAACAAATTATTACGTAACATACATAAAATAACATGCAAAAACAAATGAACTAGGATTAGGGTTAGGGTTAGAGTTTGTATAACAGTTCGAGTTAGGGTTAGGGTTGATGTTAGCATTTGTGTTAGATTTACACCTGATGCCTTTGCCCCCTTCTTCTGCTCCAGAGGACATTCAGAAGCTATTCTCCAGACCATCTTCTTCTTCCCCCTCCTCACCTGAACACATCCCGCCTTCTCAGGCACTGCTCTTGCCTGGTTTTCCTCCTATCTTTCTAACTGTTCCTTCCAGGTTTCCTGGCGTGGCTCTCTCTCTCTTCTCCTCGCCCCCTCTCTACAGGTGTACCTCAAGGATCTGTCTTGGAACTTCTCAGGCCTGCTCCGTCTCTCACTGCCTTCTGTGGCCTCAAGACCCCTCCTAATATGCACTGGACTTGCTTGATCTATGCACCATGTTACTGGCTCCTCAGCTGATGCACTATTCTTGCACTATTGCACTACTAATATGTCATTGTAGATATGATGACTTGTAATCCTAACTTGTTGCATCCTATTTCATGTTGTATTTTAGTAGTATTATTTGCACTTACTGTAAACTATACTGTATTTAAATATTAATTTTGCATTGTATCCATGTATTGCCCTGTGACACCAGTAAGTCACCTTGGATAAATAAATAAATAATAATGTCAATAATAATGAGTTACGAATTAGCGTACAGGAAAAATATATAACATTGATGACAACACCATTCTCTAGTACCAGGAAGAAATTAAAGGGGACTTACAGGAAAGTCATAGGGAGGCTGCGCCACAGCTCAAGGCGACTGCACCGTCATGCTACACAGAGGGGCGTTTTGTTTACATCAAGGAGAAGAGCGTCCGCTCTGCAGGATAACTACTACAGAACCCTTCAACTGCAACACTGTGCCTGTGAAGGCTATGCCCAGCCAGGACCGTCGCAACAACCTGCAGTCACTGGGAGGCCGGGACTCTGGGAGCAACAGCAGTCGGTTAGTTTAGGAGATGTTGATCCCAAACAGTACAGAGAGGCTTTGCGTAGTGTAGTTGGTTCCTGGAGCAGGACGTCTCTTTTAATGAGGCTAGCGCTCACCTTGTGTGGGAGACTTTTATTTGTAGCTTTGTTTTGTTTTCTGGGAACAAGATGAATAAAGTTACTTGTAATTTGTGGAAACTGTTAATAATCACCACTGGCCAATTAAAGTAAAGGTCACTGCAGACCCTACCTACATTGCGTGGACACAGCAGTTTTTTTTTCACACTCAATTTCCCAGTAAAAATCTTTAAAGACAACAGTTTTCTTTAAAGATCCTGATACTCATTCCCTTGTATACAAAACTAGTTTTCATCCAAAGCACATTTTCAAAGGCATTATTACAGCTCAATCATCCAGGTTTCACAGAATTTCTACAGATTTCTCAGACTTTAATGAAGCCACACAAACATTATTCCAAGCTGCATTGTAACCAGAGCTGACATGCTACCAAGGTCACACTTAGGTTTCAAGCTGCAGTTGGCAGTGTTTATATGACTGCTTGGTATTTACTATTCAGTCTCTAAATCTATGTTACATGGCCAACCAACAGAGAAAATTAATCTTTTGTACTTTACCAGAATTTTTACATGAGCATCAGCACTGATGATACAAAAAAACAACCGAGGACACGACCTCGGTGTCCTCATAGCTAGTGACGGCAATTTGTAATTCCTTTTGTAAGTAAATTATCCACCTTAAGCCAAAAGACAAATACTGTTCAAGAACAATTTCCAAAATGTACAGACTAAGATACCAGCTTTCAATCAGTTCAAAATTATTTCTGATTACAGTAGGAATACACATCTGAAAGACATATAGATACACCCTAAACTCGCTACTGACAAACCACTACAACAGACAGACATTAATTGGCACTTCAAAATACAATCCCAAACTACAAGTGACACAACTCACTTTCAAAATAGAACAAAACATCCCACTAACATGCTACTGTATCTATGCAATTCCATGTACACAATGTTAGAAATCATAAAAACAAAACTTCAACATCCATTTAGTTCAACACTGTATGAATCATGTCTTGAACCATATGTTTTCGAATTCAAACCAGTATTCATTAGACGGTAAATCAAAGAAAAATGGATTGCTAAACTTTAACAGTGGTTTGAATGAAAATAAAGATATCAATTATTGAAAACATATAGGATATATACAGGTATGCTTCAAATAGATTTAGGGGTGATAGCCACGTTTTCCATAAAAAGATAAATTAAGGACATTAAAACAGATATGCTTTTATTTATTTGCTTATTTGTTTACTTATTTACTTATTTATGTATTATATGTAATGCACATTCACATCTTAATTGATTTAACACAGTTATATATGTTCTGTGTGATTAAATTTATATTTTTAGTTCAAACATTTGTAGCTGACATTTATTTAATGAAGATTTAAAATACATATGCATGAATAATTTATTTGTTTATCTATTATTTAACCTTTTAACTATTTTTTTAGCCACACAATCCACACATTTGACATGGACTCTCCCAGTTGGTGTATTAGTACATTACTGTATGTTGCCCCTTCAGTCTATAATAACAAAACAATGTGTTCAGTACCTTGGACAGTTAACCTTGTGACTAATCTGCATGGCTGTTATTGATACTATGGGGCTGATGTAAGGATACGTGCAAAGTGATTTGCGGCTGCACGCGCAAACCATGTGTAGTGGCCGTGAAGTGGGACTTTAGCGGCCACTAAAAATGCAACGTATGTAAAGAATGATTTTCACCTGCCGTTCTGCACCTGCTATCAAATTACCACTTTGCCGTCATTAATCAATTTAAATTATATTGAAATGTATTCAAATGAAGAAAATAGCATGGAATTGGGCAGGGATCTGGAATACTAAGCTGGTGCAAACATTATAATGAGATGTAAGGATTTTGCCTTGCACTTGGGCAATTGCTGACCCTCCAAACACTTTGCACCTCCTCTTACAAGAGTGCAAACCATTGCAGACGCAAGTAATTAAGAGCTGTATAAAATCAAACACCTTCAGAGTGCGCGTGCTAAATAGCCCGATGGACAGGCGACCCTCATTATCATGATTGCGGCTTATTATTTGTGCATGTTGAGTAATTTGCATTGCTCTCAAGCGTAGATAGGCCACAGTGCAAAATAATTGCCTGCCCACCATTAAAATTGGATTTGGCAGCCGCAATTGTTTGCACTGAGCCTATCTTTACATCAGCCCCTATATTAGAACAAAGCTTTTCCAATTTTTTCAGATAGATTTTTCATAAAAATCATTCTTTGCTTTACTTATTTTTAGAGGAATTTACGATAAAACTATGCAATGGCACTATTTCATGTAATTCTACACTGGAAGCAAGCAAATTTTGTATCTACATTCAAAAGCGAATATTTTAGTAGAAACTGACATGTTACCCTGTCCTTATCCCTCCTGCCGTTCTCCCACTCAATCCCACACAAGACAGAGGTGGCCCATTCACAACACCACTCACGCAGCACACAGACTACAGAACAAACAAGCAAAGCCAGCACACACCAAAGAGAGAGATCTAAGTCTCTACACACCCAGGAGAGAGAGATATGGCAGGCGAAGTCGCTACACACCCAGGAGAGAGGGAGGTCCTGCTGACAGGGGGAAAAGGTAAAACACACACAATCACACTCGCAGTAGTAGAACACAATACACATGCCGCACCCACAAAACAGTACACAAACAACTATTTACATCATTTCCCCTTCTCACCCACCCTCTCCCACAGTCCCAACAGTCCATATTGAATTAAAGCTGTTGCAGGTGTGGCTTATCCTGGAACTGAAGTGATATGTTCCTTGTTATGGTTAAATGCTAAACCGGAAGGAGACCTGTATTGTAATTGTGAGTGTTTTGCTTGTTTGTCGTGTCTAAAAATTGTTTGTTTGTTGTTATTAGATGGCTAACACGATCCAAAGCTGCCGCTAAAGGTCAGCACCAAACTCGGACAACACTGCACCTTGTTCACGAATAACTGTATTTACACCTCGAGCACTATAGCACTCACTGTGGACTTGTGTTTGTGTTTTGTGCTACGTGTGGGTGTTTAGGGTGTTATTATTTCGGGACCAACCCGTGGATTAAAACAGAGCAATACACGCAGCTGTACACAGAAGCTTGCTTTCAGTTTATTTTTTTCTTTTCAGTTCATTTTCTGCATTCCTTTTTGATTACAGCATACCTGGTCTCTGAGTCTCTCACGCAAGCAGCTTCCTGCTAATGTACAATACCTAATGCCCCACGGCCTCTACCTCCTGGGAGAGAGCCATCCCTAGTCAATTTACATATTAATTTATTTCAGTTTTAGGGCCAATTTTTAAAACCTGTCTCAAATGTGCACAGAATGCCTCTTTAAATTTTAGAAACTTCCCTTTTTAATTAAGGGGTTGGAATTTTAGAAACAAAGGCAGGTAAAGGTAAACATGTACAATGCAGGAGGCTGAAGGAAATTCCAATGTGGATGCGTGCAGCCAGCAAGAACAGTTTAAGTCCATAGTGTTTGTTTCTCTATCTATTATAGCATAGCAGTGGTGCGTAAACTTTTTCTAGGCTACCGCCTTTTCTTGTGACGCTGTCCCCCGTCCCCCTCCCCATTAACAAACTCATTCTTACAAGTTTTGAATTTGTACTTTCAGATATAGTTTATAAATGTTGAAAACACGTATCACAAATTCAACATTTAAAATCAGTCTATAAGTCTTTTTTTTTTTTTTTTTTTTACACTTGGCGAGTCAACATTTAGCTGGTACGTTAAATATGGGTTTCTAACAAATAAATACATGAATTACATTTTTTTTTTACACTTATGAGTTAACATTTACCTAACAGATACATCTGAAAAAACAGTATCGTTCAGCAATTAAAACTGAAAAAATAAATCTATGTTTTTGCAAAATAAATATTTATTTTGCCAGCTAAATCTGTAGCTAACATACAAATGAGCCCCCGCCCATTCAAGCGTTTGATTTGGCATGTATGCTGCAGAACATACATGCCAAATCTGGGGGACAAAAACACTGTTAAAATATTAGGGTTTTTTTTTTTTTACACTTGGTGTTCCATACATGGAAGCTGCAATTTCGGCTCTGTTCACTGCAGATTCACTCACACTCGCCACTTCAAACATCATTTCTCCGGTTCTACAAGTCCTAGAGTGATCGACAACGGCTCATTTGAAAGGTAAGAAAGTGGACTAATTAGCTGTCATTTATGTATTTATTTAACATTTTATATCCTTAAAAAAAAAAAAAAAAACGTTTTACTATTTTACAGAACTGCCCCTTTAGTCACGCCCCACTGCTTTATAGCTACAAAAAAAAGAAGTGAAGGACAGAAAAGTTATTCTCTTTTTTGTTAAACTAGATTGTTTTGTTCTATTGAATGCAATGGTACTATTGGTCCGTAGAATAAATCTACGAACAAGGAAAAAAAAAATTGTTTTGTTTTGCTATATTTATAATTCTGCTGCTATTGTATATGTAATAGCTGCAGGACTTTCTAGTAAACTAACAACACCACTGACCCATTAACCCCAGTGGATGTCATATTGTGCGCTTGCTAATGCTTTTGTACTTTACTGCCTGGGAATAAAGCTTTTTTTTATGTTTGTGATCCATATTGCATCATGTTGTGTTCTATGATCCCACAGATGTTTAAATGTAAATTAAAATTATCATTAAACTGTGAGATTTAATTATCACTCGCATGTGATTTCTGTCGTTTGGTACAAGGCAATAAAGGTATAAATAGTTTAACAAGCCTCATACATTGAGTACCCTGGTCGTTGTAGAAGAGTGAGTATGTAGGTGGCCCCCAAAATATGGGTCAGCGCAGGGCACCCACGTCCATTAATCCGGCTGGTCACTGGTTTAAATCTTATCTTTCTAACAGGTTACAATACATCAAAATCAAGGACGATTCCTCTGCTTTATCCGAAGTTACATGTGGTGTCCCACAAGGTTCTGTTAATTGGACCCATTCTGTTTGCCTAATATATGCTGCCTCTGGGTGCTGTTATCTGTACAGGTCAACTTTCATTGCTGTGCTGATGATACTCAACTCTGTTTATCTTTGAAGCCAGGTGATACCTCAACTGTAAATGTCCTGAATGCCTATCTTGCAGACATTCAGCAGTGGATGTCTGAACATTTCTTAATGTTAAACCTGGAAAAAACAGAGGTAATGTTCTTGGGATCAAAAAATGTAGATCCATCTGTTATTACAGTGGACAGCTTCCCTTTTGAGCCGAAGACTGCAATGAGAAATCTGGGTCTAATTCTTGACCTGGGTCTAATTCACAACATGATGCTGAGAGACTGATTCATGCTTTTGTATGATCCAGAACTGATTACTGCAATGCCCTGTTTACTGGTGTTTCAAGTTATGTCTTATCCCGATTGACGCGCTTGTGCATAATGCAGCTGATAGGGTCTTAACAAAAAGAAAAAAATATGACCATATCACGCCTATCTTAGCATCCCTGCACTGGCTTCCAGTTCGGTTAAGGATTGATTTTAAGGTCTTGCTAATAACCTACAAAACCATAAATACATCAGTCCCATCTTATTTTTATGACTTGTTGATCCCATATGTTCCCAGATGACCACTCCGATCACAGGACGCTGGATTGCTAACTATCCCAAAGATGATTGGAAAGAATACAGGCGGTAGAGCTTTCAGCTATAGGGCTCCTAAACTTTGGAATGATCTATCTTGTTCCATAAGGGAAGCACCAACCATTGCTGTTTTTAAAATAAGATTGAAGACGCATTTTTATAGTCTAGCCCAGGGGTCTCCTATCTTGGTCCTGGAGGGCTGATGTCCCTCCTGGTTTTTGTTCCAACTGTACCCAAAATTACTTAATTGGACTAATTAAGAGCTTATTAGAAGCTTAATTTGTCCAATTAATTAATTTAATTAACTTTGTATTCCTGTTTTCCTGCTGGATTCTTATCTAAATTGACAAAGTACTGTGTGTTGTTTTGTTTTTTATCACCCTGTAAGGTGCTCTGTGACAATTCTATTGTGAAGGGCGCTATAATAAATAAAGGTTGATTGATTCATTGATGTGTCCAAATTGCATCTGAGCAATGAAACTGCCCTGACATTTTTGAAGTGTTGTTTTCTTTTGCTAAAGTATCATTTTTGATAAATGGATTTCATTTGTCTGTTTCTTCCTCTTAGACCAAATGAAAGATGTCCACTGGACCTGTGGATAGTACCTAATTAGCTTTTTTATGGTGCATATAGTTTACGTTTCGTTAACAGTTGGTTCATATTATATATACTTAGAATTAAACTAATAAAACGGTTCAGTAAAATAAAACCTCGTCTCATTATTTTAAATTATGTAAACATTACGACATTAACATATTTAAAATGCCCTTTAAACAACTGCAACTCCATATGATGTTGGCTGCGGAGTTGACAACACAACACCCAAGTAGGGATCAGATTTTTGCTCTACAGTTTTAACTATTACTTGTAACTGTATATTAAATAAACGTTATAAAAATAAAAAAATAAACACGCATTTTAATATGGGACTACTCCAGCTGTTAACAGTTAATACTTACGCCTGAATACATAATGAAATACACTTTTGGAGAAACAAAGATTAACAAAAAAAAATATTGACAGTTTTAGTACACCGAGAATGGCGAGTAAGGATACGTTGATCTAATAAGCTAGAGCCTGTGTAAGGCACGTTTCAATCATCGGTCATAACAAATATGTTACCAATACTGAAGCAACAATGTAAGAGATGACTCGCAGCAGGCCACAGCTCAGGTAAAGTAAGCATAATGATACACCGTAAGGTGCGGGCAATATAATACGTTTCCATTGACACAGATAGACAGGTAGTCTATCTGCAGTCCAACACGCCTTTTTGGGAAATCACCATTGTGTGTTACACGTTTGATCAGCTTTGTCTTTCTTTTCTGGTTTCTCTATCAGGATACTTTCGAATGTTCACATGTTTTATTACCTTGACAGACTTTAATGTTTATATTGTTTCATGTTTATAAATTAATAAAATACTAAATAAATCATTAAGTATCGAAGGCGTCATAAGCTGTGGATACAGCGAGTGTGGTTGGAACGCTGGGGAGCTGGGTTTTTTTTTTAAGGAAACCTTATAGAAACTCCTCCCTCCGCCAGCCTGTGATGCTCTTTATTGTGGAGTTCTGTTATATCCCAGGAATCTGGACTGCTACACCATGCACAAGACAAAGAACATAGACCAACAAAACGGGATCCCAGCATTGGTGAATGACGGGACTGCATTCTAAATTCTGGAAATTGCACGGATAGAGGAATAAAGAGCGACAGAAGCGTAGGAGCAGCAGCGAGGAAGCAGGCTGAACACATCAACCCGACCGCTCCCTGGAGAGCCTTGTGGTGTGTCTGTCTGTGTGACTAAATAAGGGATGCGTGCATGAGCCTGGTTCACATTCTGGACCATTGTAAAATATACATTTTCCTTTTTAACCTGAGAGACGGAGTACCCGCAAAAGAAACGTATTTAGCATACAACGTGCTCTTCGCGGAGAAAGGGCTTTACATATTGAAAGACGACCTGGTAATAAACCATAAATATAGTTTCCGAGGGGAAAAAATGATGGCTGAATTGACACTTTAATTGACTCCGGAAAGCAGGAACAAAAGCTATGCGTCTGAAGAAGCGCGAGGGCTGATGTAAACAGACATACGCCACCTTCCCCTGGGACTGGGAAACTCTGCAACTGGGCGCCGTGACTTTCAAAAAACCTTTTCCACGCTGCTTTGAAAAAGGGCACATTGCACAATATGGGCATAGATGTAAACCAGTGCAATATGCTGACGTCTGTGAGAAGATGGAAAAAAATTAAGTAAACAAACAATAAAACAAACACGTTTGTCAAAACGGCTCTTATCGATGTAAATTGATTTTTATTTTAAATTTGGTAACTGCTAGTGGTTTCTGGAGGACCTGGATTTTTGACAAGGGTGATAAATAAAATAGTAAGCCGTTTTTGCTAAGAAAAACAAAGTACTGGGACTGACCTTGCAAATTAAATAACTTTGTATTTTTAATTAGACGCTTAGTCATGTACACAGATGAAGTAATAATAACACTCTGATGGTTACAATGCACAAGCCATTTGATATGAAATTGTGCAGCAATAACTGGTAACGCTAATCGCACCTGTGACATTTACTTGCAGGTGAATGGTAAAGCGGTAAGTGAAACGACTGACACCAAGACACTGAGATAATCCGTGTATAGCGGAGAGGATTGGCGACAACAACCTGATCATTAGTTCTCAAACAAGCCAGTGTGTTGCGAGGCTGATCCTGTAGAGCTGATTCTGGGCGTGTGACGAGGGAGAATGCGAACACCGCGATCACAGCTCAAGCCCGTGCCTCTGCTTAAGCAAGTGTATTCTTCTATTCCAGAGTCTTTCACGTGTGGCTGAAAAAAAGAGGCGCCTGTGACACCTGCGCTCAATTCTAGAATATCAAAAATAGGAAATAAATATGTATCTCTGTCAACACTAGAATCTGACAACACGCATGGTGTTTCTCATTGATTTTATAGTGCTTTCTCACTAAAACACACCTGGTTCTTTGTTTTAACAATTTTAATTGTTGAAGTTTTACCTAAAATATGGACATCCTACCCAGGTGTTCGCCAATAGAAATGGATTAACCCTTTCACCCCAGGATCCTCCTGGCACGTGTAAGTGGCAGTACCCTGGAAGAGGAAGTTTAAAGCAGCGAGCAGAGGATCGGAGAGGCTGTGGCGTGACACTTGAGCAGGCAACATCACCTTCATAAATCATAGCCGGGATTAAGGCTACAGGATGCCGGTCAGGAGAGGCCATGTGGCGCCCCAGAACACATTCCTGGATACCATCATCAGAAAATTTGACGGGCAAAGTATTATTATTGTTATTATTATTATTTTTGAACCGACTTTTTTTTTCCATTGTAGGAACTTTCAGGAACAGAGTAGTCTATGGGCTATGATGATTATGGGTCTCTAACACCAGCATCTCTGCTAGGAACTGCAGCCTGAAGGCTATAGTGTAGACAGAAAGAGACATTTTAACAAATGTATTATATAGTGAGACGTTATACATTGTAAACTATTTATAAATCCTCTAAAAAAATAAATACATAAATAAATTCTAACTGCTATGAAAACATGAATATTTTTGGCCAATGTTAGGATTTTAGGATTTTTTTCCAGTTGTCAATTCTCCCCTTAACGTATTCAGTGAATTATTCTGTGGCGATATGCGGCAATGCAATTGACAGTTTTGTGAAATGTGTGACTCTGGCTCTTGTGGTGCTATAAGAAAACATGTTGTGTTACAATGCATGGCATCTAGAGTTATCCGAGTCTTGGAACAGAAGGTATCGAACTGTGTTTTACAATGTTCTGTCTATCCGACTAGGAAATTACTTTATGAGCATCAAAAGAAACTTATAACTTATATTTGAGCATCAAAAGAAACTTAGCACTTATTTGGATACAATTCACTAGCTGTAATGAAAAAAATGACAAACTCTGTTTTAGAGCAGGTGCAGTGACTTTTTATTGTGATGATTAACAATTGACATCACGAAGATGCGGCAAAATGATCTGTCGATCTTGGGCAGGGGTTGTGACTCTTGGTCTCCCAGTTTGTGGCCTGTCATTGACAGTGGTTATACACAGTCTCGCCAGGTTTGAAATTGCTGGCTGTGAGCACCCAAGACGGCGAGTCACAATATGCTGCCCGAGTCCAGCCTCCAACATACCGATTGCACGAAGTCGCTGCTCTCTTGACAGACGTGTCATATTGTTTTTTTTTCTGTGATTTTTCTTTATTGCTTTAATTCAAGCTTGCAATTCAACAATTGAAATCACTCCATATACAGTGTCCAATCAATTGTCTCACTAATTAGGTGATTAAGTGCAGATGCTGCAGTCACTCAAGCATGTCATGGTCAAGGATGAATGATCGAGTGATTAAAAAGAAACCAAAAACATTTTGTCAGTGTCCATTTATATACCTTATTTTTTTCGAAAATAAATGTGTTATAATAGTGATAAGTTTATTTTGATGCTCGGTATATAAAACGACTAGCTTATTCACCCCTAGATTGGCTTTTTATTATTATTATTATTATTATTATTATTATTATTATTATTATTATTATTATTATTATTATTATCGTCAGACATGTTTGAGTTCCAGCACCTGCTCAGCTTGATGAATACATGTTTTAATAAGTTCCACTGGCCAAGTCCTTACTGAAGCTGTAAAGCATCTAGTCACCACCCGCCACTGCACCTGCAGATGTTCTTTATTTTATGTATGAAATTGTGAATATTTACAACAGGAATTCCTGGCATGTAAACAAGATGTTCCAAATCCAGTGTGCGTTTTTTTTAAATTTTTTTTTTTAAACAAGTATGTGGAAGTGGAATATGCTTATTCATTTACTACTTTTTAAAATAGTATGGGCCGTTCCAGCTAAACTGGATTGCATTCAGGTATTTCCAGATACACGAGCCACATGTGATGGTGAAAAGGGTTCCATGCAGAAGAGCTGTGTAACTCATACAGCCCCACATGGGGAGAACTTGTCTGAAGTTTACAAAAAATACCAATTTGATGGCATTTGACCTAATTTACCTCAGTGTTGGGAATGACCAAGGCTCACACTCCCTCTCTTCTGTAAAATCAGCATTAGTTTTGAAGGTTGTTTCAGTGGCTTTACAACTGAAAATTAAGATGTTGAACAATCCCCTCTTGTTCCACTTGCACTAAACTTATTGAGATACTGGCTACCTCTTTCTGAGGTACTTGTTCATGTTTCAGTGTTCCACCTTTATTATGCCTACAGAATAGAACATTCCCTTGTGAGAAGTAGACGTATTAACTGTGTGCAGCTGAATGTTTTGGGATGCAAAATGGAAGAGTACAATTCTACAGTTCTGGTTAGACAGCAGCTGCTGGGGCTGATTTTATATAGGATGGGAGTGAGTGAAATACTGACAAAAAACTTTCTGGACCTCTCTCTCTCTCTCTCTCCCCCTCCCTCATGCTCCCAGAATGAAGTATTAGTGAGGGTTCTTCCCTATTGAGTTTGAAAAGTAGTATAAACACTCTTATTTGACAGTTTCACAAGATAACTTAAGTGCTGCTCTTGCATTTTGATAGTGGTTTTACTCAATAACATCTTTATATGTGCCTAAATGTAAATATCCCCTTTGCTTTCTCACTTTCCTTAGGTCGTAAATTCATCATCGCCAATGCACGAGTTGAGAACTGTGCCATAATCTTCTGCAACGATGGCTTCTGTGGCATGTGTGGCTACACACGGGCAGAGATCATGCAGAAACCGTGCACCTGTGACTTCCTGTACGGGCCACAGACTAAGAAGAGATCCATTGCACAGATTGCACAGGCCCTGCTGGGTTCCGAGGATAGAAAGGTGGAGATTATCTTCTACAAGAAAGACGGTAGGGTCAGCATGTATACTTGCATTGTTGTGCTGGGAGTAAGGCATACTGATCTCTTCTTAGGGGCTAGGCGGGAGCTAGCAGATTAATAAAGATCTGTTCCTTTGGGGAGGTTGTCTTTTTAGAGAGACAACACTGTTGTCAATTTATATTTAATACTATGAGTTTAAAAGGAAGAAAGATGTTTTCTGAATGTCTTTCAGAAAGGGAGATCTCAGATTTTAGACCGTATATGTTTTTAGACTGCTGATTTTTCAAGCACTATCAATAATGTATGTAACTGAGGAGAGATTAACACAATTGTCAAAGCTCTATACTGCAAGTCATTAGAACAACCCTAACTAAGGCACTTCATTTAGGGGCTTGTATTTGCTTCAGCATCCCATGAGGAGTGCTTGTAAGAAGATGCCATTCTATAGCTTCTTAAAACTCTAACCACTTCTATTTCCAACTGCATATTTTCAGGGTTTTATAAACCTTGCAAACAGTGGTAACGTAAGGGGGAGGCGAGGTGTGGCGGGCACCTCCACTAAAATTTCCACCAAAAACTACATCTCCCAGAATACCATATCTTCAGTTACTAGGTAACCATATGAGGAAAATCCTCCACAGCAAAGTCACTGGTTAGCCTGTGACCGAGTGCTGTTGTTGCAGTGACGTGTGGGTAGTGATGTCACGAACCAGGAAGTAACCAAAAGCAAGAAATGGCGGATGTGAAACTGAACGCAACGGTGCTCAGCGTTTTATTAAATAATAAAATAAACAAAATATTTAATCAACCAACAAAACAAAAAGGTGCGTTGGCCAAACAAACAAACCTAACAAGTATCGTGCTGGTTTTTAGCCAGCATGTATATAGCAATTGTTAATTCTCTTTCTGCCACAGACTTACGCCTCTCCTCCGACACTCTCTTCCTTGCGCAGACAGCGGGAGGCTTTTATATTCTGGCCAAGGGGTTAACTAGCTGTTAATTGAAATGTTTTTGCTTACGATTGTAAGTCGCCCTGGATAAGGGCGTCTGCTAAGAAATAAATAATAATAATAATAATAATAATTATCTTATTACCCCTCGGCCACAGTCTGCACGAGTTTAGTAAGGATGCGTGACTGTCAGCTAGTTAAATAATCAGTAGCTGATCAGTCACGCATCCTCACGAGGTTTTTAAAATGCAAAAACAAAAACAAAAACAAATAAGTGGCGCTTCGCTGTAATATAAACATAAATCATAATATAAATTAAATAATAAACAAAGGGGCGGGACACTCCGCCACATAGCCCTATTACCTTTACTGCCAATCAGAGTAAGACAATTTCAAAGCTACTCTAGTCATTGGGTGATTATTTACAGGTGAAGTGGCGATGCATGTTTGGGAGAAAAGCTCGAGAGGATCAGGTTTGTGGCCGAAAATAACGGTCACAGAAAGGGATAGGGTAAATCTCATTTACTCGTGAGCATGATGGAAACCGCATTTCATGTGAAAATGTTAACAAGCTCTTAAAACTGCCGGTTTTCAGCCGTGGAGAGCTGCAGTAGCTGGGTTAGACAGTTTCATTATGTACCTCAGGATTAATTGTTTTCTTTTTTCTTTAATAAGTTGTGTGATAAATTAATTGAAATGTTATTCACTACTAACAATATGCCACCCCACCAATGGACATTTGAAAAACAGTTTGGACTTGAGCAGTAAAACACATTATTAAACAACCAGGCACAAGGCATGTACAAATCACAGCTTTATTACATGAGCTTAACACTATGCTTTATGTCACCTGACAAATATGGATTTCCAGGTGAGATTCTCTCTTGTACCTGTTCTCTGTGCATGGAAACCACATTTTCCAGAACTATGCATGCCTAATTTGCATATCGACCTTCTCCTTTCCCCTTCATTTGCATGACATCAGGTAAAAAGAGTAAAATAAACTAAGCTAATGGAAACCCGAAATGTACAGGTCCATTTTTCACTTGGCTCGAGCACAATGTCTCAAGTAAAATGAGAACACACATGGAAACGCCCCCATTGTATGTAGTGATGGTCATTTGATTGAGAACAAAACTGGACCAGTATGGGAGGACATTATTTAGTACACGTTTCAAATATTTACTACAGATATTGATTTGGATGAATCAGAATTCATAAAATAGTATGTGTTCTAAATAAATGTAAATAACCTACTTATTTTTTAGTTTATAGTAATACCTAGTCATGCCAACGCAGTCGCTTGTAATGACTTCACATTCAAAGCGTAATTACAAAAGTAGCCAGTCACCTTTGGGATAACATCTATTCAGACATGAAACACACCTAAAACAAAATCGAGAATAAGACAAAAATGCAAATATTGTGGCAACGGCAAGAGATTTTCTTTTATGATGCAAATATAGATTTGCTGAGTGCTATTGATTTTAAGTGTTACCAGCCCTGATTTCTTATTTTTTTATTTATTTATTTTCTCGGTTTAGCTATTGTATGAATTTTATGTACTGTACAAAACTATAGCAGTGAATTGCACCCAATGTTTAACTTTTATATGATGATTAGGTTATGATTTTATAGTTATTTGAACTGCTTCAGAGTTGTTACGGAGTCAATGAATTGAAGACAAAAACATGTTCCAGTTTTTCACTCTGGAAATCTGGTAACCCTATGCCGACTTGTACTAAATGTGTTTTTGACCTGATGGGCCTTCCATAGACCCGTGACTTAACTTGTTTTGCCTTCAGCAGAACAGTCCGCTGCCTCGTTTTTGCAATGTGCTTTTTAACCAGCGCTCCATTTACCGGTAGTCATTTTATGCTGTGTTGTCTCTTTTTAAAGTTTATAAGTAAAAGCAACTCCCAAAGTCACTGTTTGCAAAATAGCAGGGTCTTAAATATATTTTTTTTCAATACTGTTTACTGTCCTCTTGCTGCAATAGACTGTCTTGCCGACTTCTACAAACACATATCATGTGCATGTGCTTAAATTAGGCGTCCTTGCATTCTTAGAATATCTCTGCAGGATCTTTTCTGTACTGAAAGTACAGAATATGTGGGAGCAACTTGGAAAATGCATTGAAATTCAAGCCCTGCCACGTTGTTTTTATTTGCAAATTATGTTTGCAAACAGTTTGATCTGTTATGACATTAACGTGTTAAAGAATATTAAGAAATGCATTGTTACCTTTGCTGTGTCCCTCGTTGTCTGTATGGCTGTGTTATATTTTTAAACCTATTGATGACTCTTTTAAACATTTGAATCAGTCTTCATAAGTCACAAATGACACGTACAATACATTTCTCAGCATTTAAGGCCGCTACACATCAGACACATGATACTTTCACAGCAACATGACCATACACACCTGAAGCGACACTAACGTGATGCGACAGATTTTGAAACTATTAAAAAAATGCTGTTGACAAAACGATGATCAAGACTGTTACATATTTGACATATTTGTGGAAATTTGAGTGTTCTCTGATTAGTATTTCAACATATGGTAATAAATCACACATACCAGGCTTATCCAGTTGTTTCGAAATGGACTCCCATATATTGTCTTTCATCTCAATTATTGAAGCTGTTCGTCTAATTCCCTACAAAATCGCAAAAATAGGATTCAATCCTATTTATTTTGCGTCCCCTGTCGTGTCGACTGTGGTGTGAATGATACCTGTCAAGTATAGGTTCTGTTAATTTTGTCGCATCGCTGCACATTTTGTCTCAGAGCACCAGCATTAACTGAATACACTGGTTTGTTTGTAAGAAAAAAATAATTCTCTTGGTGAATGTTACTGTGTAAAATGTTGAAAAAAAACAATTTCCTAGTTTATATACCCATCTTACCTGTGAATAAAAAAATAAATAAACTATCAGGAATATGGTATGGACAACATGGGATGCAGGAAAGGTAAAGTAATGTGTTTCTTCTAAACACTGCAGGGAGTTCTGTGACACTTAAAGCAAGGAAATCCAGCTCACGGCAGACTATTTCAGGTAATGTCACTGTTCTGTTAGGTGTTGTCTTATGACAAGCGTGTAAGTTCCAAATGTCAGATGCTTTCAAAGAATGAGACTTTTGCTGGAGGGTGAATGTGAAAGCTGCTGATATAACAAAACCAGGAGAAACATTTTGCAGAACAGTCAACTGCCTCCTGAATATAGTATTTAAAAAAAAAAAACAATTTACCCTTTTTAATGTAGTTTGGAAGAATAGTTGAAGGCTGCTATTGTTATTATTGTTTTATTATGTAGCATTAATAACACCACAAATAATTCTAATAATCCAAAGTGAAAATGCCCTTTGATGAATAAAACAATCTATTTTGTCTGTGTGGATCACATTACATATAGTAACTCTTCATCTATCGATGAGTTAGTTGATATATATACTGAATATATATAACTGCCATTTAGCAACTACTCTTGAGACTGTGGCCCCAGTATTGCCCCTTGGATTAACAAGACCATCTGTCAAATGAGGTTGTCGCAAGGCAGAAAGTAAATGGAGAGCTACAAAATTACAAATCCATTGTGATATTTTTAAACAACTTTTATTGAAGTACAGCAAAGCTTTAAGGTCAGCAAGATGCACTTATTTTTCTAATCTTAGTGAGGTAAATAAGAATAACTCAAGTCCTTTTCTCAACAATCGATAGGCTAGTTAATCCCAGTTATACAGGTTGAATCAGTGATGGACTTGTTTTCTTTAATCAACTTACAAGAGATAAATACGATAATAATGCAGATGAAATCTGCTGCTTGCTCTTTTTAATAGTTATCTGTCAACAGGGATATTTCCAGCTGCTTCTAAACCCCTACTTAAAAAATCTAATTTAGATAGGTCTATAATTACTCAGAATTGAACTATTTCAAACCTTCCTTTTTTAGCCAAGGTTCTTGAAAAGGTGGTATTTAAACAAATTAATAGTTTCCTTGATAGTAATACTATTTTGGAGAAGTTTCAGTTAGGGTTTCGATCAAATCATAGCACAGAGATGGTTCTGGTTAGGGTTGCAAATTACCTACTTATGTTTGCAGATTCAAATGCTATATCTATTTTAGTCCTTTTAGACCTGACTTCTGCATTCGATACTGTGGGTCATGCAATTTTAATTAATCATCTTAAAGAATGGATGGGCCTTTCTGGAACTGTTCTGAACTGGTTTAGATCATATCTAATCGACAGACGGTACTTTGTTTCCTTGGGGGAGTCTGTGTCAGGACTGGCTAATATTATATATGGTGTCCCTCAGGGCTCCATTCTTGGTCCTGTTATTTTCCTTATATATGTTACCACAAGGTGAGATTATTCGTAAACATGGGGTGACCTTTCACTGTAATGGTGATGACACACAACTCTACATCTCTGTTAAACCTGGTGATATCAGTGCTACTACAGTGTTATTTGAGTGTCTTGCTGATATTAAAAGTTGAATGTCTCAAAATATTCTGTAACTAAACCGAGATAAGACAGAAGTCTTATTAATGGGTTCTCGGAAACAGATAGAGTTGACAAAAATAGATTTGTATATCCTGTCTTCAAATTTGAAATCCAAGGTGAGAAACCTGGCTGTTATATTTGATTCTGAGCTGAGCTTTGAATCTCATATTAAACAAATCATCCTGAGAAACATTGCTAAAATTAGATCATTTCTTTCCTTGTCTGATGCCGATAAAGTAGTTCATGCCTTTATTTAATATAGATTGGACTACTGCAGTGCTCTGTTTTCTGGTCTTACAAGTCATGCTGTGTCACGTCTTCAGCTTGTGCAGAATGTAGCTGCTAGAGTTCTAACTAAAACAAAGAAAAGGGCACATATTACTGCTGTGTCGGCCTCACTGCAATGGCTTCGTTCATTATAGGACTGATTTTAAAATTCCATTACTAACATTTAAAGCACTTAATGGCCAGGCACCGTACTATTTAATTGAGATGTTAACTCCATATCAGCCTGCACATACATTGAGGTCAGCTGACAGTGACATGCTTTCTGTTCCGAGGGTAAAGTGCAAAAGAAACGGAGAGGTTGCTTTTTGTTCTAACGCTCCCAGACTGTGGAACTCGCTGCCATTCTCTGTCAGAGATGCACCCTCAATGGCAATTTTTAAAACAAGACTTAAGACAAATTTGTACAACATAGCTTTTTTAAATTGAATGTACTTTTAATGTGTGTTTTGTTTCTGCTGCCTCTAATGGTTCAAATGAATGTTTTCTTCTGGCTTGTATTAGCATGAAAGGTGCTATCTAAATAGTTTATTATTATTATTATAATTATTATTATTATAGTATTATGGGGAAGTCAATCTTTGTGCCTTTTTTACATGTAGAAATTCTTCATTTTAAATGGGTCTGCAATGTTCTTGTTGGTCCTGTAACATAGGAAACACAGGTTTCGTGTTGGTGGCATATAGATATTAATTGCTAAACCTGCATGAATTTTGAAAAAAATAGACAAAAAACTTAATCAGTTGAAGTGATATAAAGTGAATACAGTGTGTGTGTGTGTGTGTGTGTGTGTGTGTGTGTGTATGTGTGTATATATATATATATATACTGATGCACAAAAGAAACGCAACCCTCGGGTCTCAAATATTTTAAACATAGATGCGAACAAAAATATGAAATGTGACACACTGTCAAAATTAAAACATTACAAAGTTAGTATCGGGTATGACCTCCCTGAGTATTAACACAATCCTGGCAGCGTTGACGCATAGACCCGATCAGCCTCTGGATAGACTGCTGTGGGATGTTCCGCCACTCTTCCTGTGCAGCCGCAGCCAGCTGGCGAAGGTTGGCACTGGCGATTTGGTCCCTATTGATCAGGAGAGAAATCTGGCCACAGCAAGACCTCAACATTGTTTTCTTGAAGTCGTGCAATTGAAACCCTAGCACTGTGTGGTCTTGCATGGTCCTGCTGGAAAATCGACACTTCCGGATTGGTTTTCAGGAACGGAAAAACTGTTGACTCAAGGACTTTGTCAATGGATCGCTGAGCAGTAAGGTTGTCCTCAATCTGCACCAAAGGTGTTCTTGTGTTAAAGGAGATTCCTCCCCACATCATCACACTTCCACCGGTTGGCTTGAACAACGCAACAGTCAGCATAACACTCACCACGACGTCTCCACACACATTGTCTTCCGTCAGGTCTGTCAAAGGCAAAACACTCTCTCTGCCACCGCCTCAGATGTTCTCCGGCCCACAGAAGATGCTGATTTCGTCTCTCAGCTGTCAACATTTTACCCCTGAATGGCCTCCAAACATGCCAATAATTTTCATGCAGACGACGAGCTACAGTCATTCTGCTGATGCGCAGGTTATTTCTTCCTGGAATCTCTTGTACTGTAGCCACTGCAGTCCGAAAACACTTACGCAGATGGATCAGTTGGATGTGATGGTCCCGGGCCAGTGTGGTGACCCTCAGCCTACCAGGATGTGGCCTGTCCCTCACAGAGCTGCAACCAGGCGATCTTCATTACTCAAGCAGTGCACGGTCATATGTTTTCTCTGTTCTTCCATTAATTAAAATAATGTTTTTTCGAATGGCTATTTATACAGATTTTTAAAAGACTAATTTTGCTAATTTTAACTCAACTCAAATACCAAACACTGAGCACCTGCCGTTTTTATGAAATCACATGACTTGAGCTCAGTATTTTGTTATCCCAAGGAACAATACTACTCAAACAATCAACAAACCTATCTGCTCACTATTTAAAATGTAAATAACATTATGTATGTGCCCAATGAGCTATAGATGTAAAACCTGGACTGTTGTGTTTTCATTGTGCATCAGTGTGTGTGTGTGTGTATATATATATATATATATATATATATATATATATATATATATATATATATTATACACATATGGCACGGGGTAGGATAATTGATGGTCGCTATGTATCTTCACCTTTCCTGTCATCTGTTATTCAGCACTAACGAGCTCAACAAGAGACAGGTGCCACGGATCAACGCACCTGTATAAAATATGCTCTGACCGGCAAACTGTGACAAACAAAGTGTAGTAGTGGAGAAAAGGACTTGGAGGACGGCAGTCGTACAGCGAGTGAGCGAGAGAAAGAAGGACAAAGAAACCAATAAACAAAAAAAAGATTTCTTGGCTACAACTTTGGAACGGAATTGGACCTCAAGTAGTGGATTGGACTATTGGACTGAATGAGTACCCGAACCCGGTAAAACAACCCTTTTCTGAAACTGAACCACGAGACTGCCAATGATTTGTTTGTTTTTGGTTACTTATACGAGTTAAAGATTATTTTCATTTTGTTTTATTTTCTTTTCATTTAAAAAATAAATGTAATCTGCTGCCTTACTGGAAGGCTATATAACTGTGGCAAATAATTAAATATACAGACACTGTGCTGTTGAAATCGTATTACAATCTCTCTGTGTGTGGTGTTTTGCATCTTACCACCTGTCTATCACAATCTATAATTACCCCAACCCTGCGCAATATTACAATATATATGTATAATGTATGTTAAGCAGTTAAGCTACAGTGAAAATATATTATATCAGCAGTAGGAGAATAGTGTATGTTAGGTTGCAGGTTGAGTTCACTATAGCAGCTATTAAAGGTAATATGTATTTCCAATGATGTCAAATTGCAGTTACACAGGGGACAGAAGTGGTGTTGCGCTGCATTACCAAGGGAATGTTTACACATGGACACACAGTAAACATGAGCCCCGCAGAGGCAGCTGTTTGATTTGTAAATTTATTGTTTATGCAGATCTGCACTGCTGCCCATAATGCCCTTTAAACAATTTTCTATTAGATCTTTTATTAAATGTTTTACTGAGGTAAAGCAATAACAATAGTGGTATTGCGCGTGTGTGCATAAGTATATGTGCATATATAGAATATATATGTGGCACTTTTGTTAGTGCTGCACTATTGCGAAGCAAGGGTGTTGGCTTTAGCAGCAGCAATGTATATTCATAGACTGAAGACTTTTAAAGACGGCACAGCTTGCAAAACCATAATGCACAGCTGCACTGCTGATTAAAGTCTGGTACGGTGCAATGATGCATGTGTGTAAAACCAAAAGAAGACGTTAATGAATCCCTATTTCTAATCGTATTGCTGCTCCTTTTGTCTTCTGTCTCTGTAATCACTAAAAAGCGTTTCCTTTATTTGAGAGCATGCACCTTTCGGTCTCCCCTTTTTGAGGGTTTAAAAATATTGAGTATCTGTGCATCATTTAAATCACAATTATAGGCACTGATGACGGAATTCACCAAACTGTTGGTTTGTTGTACTTGAATCCAGCTGGTTCATGTGTTTCCAGTTTCACAGAGTGGTATAAACTCGTCCACACACCATTCCATGGTGTCGCTATTGTTGTAGTTGGGCATTAAAATAAGTGGCCCACAGCTCCACTTGAGGACAAAAATGGAAATTGCAGACTTAACGTGAGTGCAAAGTTGGACCACAAACTTTAACTAAAATGCAAAATCAGAGACTATTTTAGTTTTAACTATTTCAGTAGTGATTTATTTTTTTGCTCCCAAAACAAGCAAGCATGACATCCCATAACTGAACAAACTACCCGTGTACATTCCATGATCTCCTAATAACCTCTACATGGTGAATGTATTTCGCATAAGGATGACTTCACAGCTGCAATTACAACACATAGCAGAGTTTAAATTAAACATGTTTGTCATTTTAATTATATGCTCACTCTTGCCATATGCTACTGTTTTAAAGAGTAAGTAGCGGGGTTCAGAAAAATATAGCGTTATACATTATCTGTTTCAAAGCTCTTTTCAAAATGTCTGCTCTAGTGCACTAGAGATCTGTTTGAGATCTGTCCTCTAAATCACTGAAGGAAGAGCAATTACAAAAATTACCAACAAATGCTCGGGCTTTTCTGTTCCATACCACATCATGGATCGTTATTGCTGTGTTACCTTTTTGACAATGTGGGCAATAATCCTTACACTATCAGTGCACTAGAGCAGACATTTTAAAAAGAGCTTTGAAACCGACATTAAAGTTAGAAGTGTAAAAAGCTGTCAGGATATTAACAATGACAAGAAAAATTGCATGTACATTATTTAAACAGGTGTAGCAACATGTGGGGATGTGTAACACTATATTTTCCAGAACCCGGCTACTACTGTCTTGCCAAAGAATTATATAGACACATTAGCGCTGCATCACTTCAGGAAGTACGGTACTTTGTATTAAATACCCTTATGGGATTGGCTGTACCTTTCATTGGCACAATGTTTTGGTTTATGTATTGCAGCAAAACTCTTGCCAGCAGCTTGTTTCTTTAAGCACTGTTGGGTGTATGCCATCCGGACCAGAAGATTTGTGAGGCTTGTGAGGCTTGTGAGCCCTCAGTCTTCTTCGTACTTGGGTTTGATTTGCACTAAGTGTGTCTAGGATTGTTTTGAGGATTAACTGGTTCAGAGGGCATGTTCTTGACACCCTCGGTGGTGAAAACTTGTACAAAGAGGTCATTAATATGTTTGTTATTGCTCTGCCATCCTCCTCTACATTCCCCATGTTATCTCTCATGCTATTGTCTTCTTCCTTGACTGTTCTTTTACTGTTGTGGTATTTGAAGAAATGATTGTGGTTATGTTTAATGTCCAGAGCAATGTGGAGTTCTATAGTTTTTTTTTGTTTTTTTTACCTGCGCAAGCACTTCCTTATATATATTTTATTTTCTTCTGTGGTTTTATTTATTTATTTTATTTTTTTTGTACGCTTGGGTGAACTCCATCTTCTTTTTGATGCTTTGTTTATGGAGCGAATAAACCATTTTGGTGACTGTTAAGTTTGCACTTAAGTTTTTCTAGCGTGATGTCTCTGAACTTTGTCCATCTACCTTCCACTGTATTCTGTTTACCATTCCCCCGTGGTGTGTTCTATGATGTCCTAGTGAAATAAGGTGCTTACATTGCTGCGAAATTTTCATCCCTGCTCAAAATGTATTTAAGTATCTTGGATAACTTTCCAAATGATCCTCCTTGGCATATTAAAAGGCTCCCCGAGTAGTTTCCCCAAGAGTTCTCCCTGTCAATATTGTTAATAATGCTAAGAAAGCAGTGGAGCTTCAACATCAAGGCAAGGTCAACATATTCAGTGGGAGCGGAAGGAGTGAGAGGTAACATGACATAATGGTTACTTTTGCTTTTTGAAGACTCCTGTCCAAAAATTTAAAGACATGAAGGATTTAGTGAAAGCATTATAAATTGATAGTGACTTTGAGTAATCCACACAAACCTCAGCCCCCAGTCTGTTTTTGCAGTGGAGAGAATCTGGCAGGAGTGCAACAGTTTGATTCCTGTGTAGTCTGTAGCCATATCTCTCTGTTTATTGCAGGACCTGACAGGTGGACACTGAGCATGGAAAACACACTCTGGAGTTGGAGGACCTACATACACAAAGACTTCTTATTGGATATTCAGCACACTATTTTAGGAAGTTAAGACTTTTATTACTCCGGAAATAACACGTGTTGAATAGTTAGTCAGGTTTGAGTAGCTGAGTTGCAAGAATATAAATTGCATTTATTCCATTTGCCATTAGTGGAAGCAACTTTTCATTAATCCACACATTTCCTGATGGCTTTACCATGTCTCTTGATGGTAAAAATGCCAGAGTTTATCTAATGCTTTACTTATGAATTTAACAATTTACTGAGGACCAGTTGTCCTTATAGGGAAATAAGAGAGCTTGGCTGGGACAGCTTTATAATTTCACTCCAGTTTTAAACCTTTCCCAGGCTTTCTGTATCCAGTGTCTGATAGCTTTTTCTAGTCCACAGGGACTCTGTTATCTCAACTCCATTTGACCTAACACTGTAAAAGACACAAATTAAATGAAATTAAAATATGAATTCAGTGAAAAGCAGCAAGCAACAGCACACAAATCACAGAGTGCTTTACCAGGTATTGTAGCCTAGCATGAATAATAAATAAGCCCTTTCTCTATGGAATGTATTGTTTAGATTCTGCTGCAGTTACTGCATTATATATTAGATCTGTGTTGCAGCACTGTATTGTAACTACACCCTCATAGTTGTCGCAGTTGATGTACGGTACAGCTCAGGAGAATCCTGCATTTTTGCACCAGTGTTTCTGTCTATACTTGCAATGGGTTTTTTCTCGCCCTGACTTATCAGCATGTTGTCTGGAAGGTCTTTGATAAGGGTGCGCCTACAAACCAAGTCTTTTTGCCTTGTATCGACTGAAACTGACAGGGACAGGGAGATGCAGCTTTACTATATTACACAATCCTGATTTATGTTTTGCTGTGAAATGAAATCTTCACTCCTTAATAAACCATTTCAGATTGGTCTCGGGGCTGCAGGCCACATGAAGTTACAGCATCAGTACACATTTAATTGCAGAGTTACAAAGTAGGGATGGGGGACCACAGTCTGAGTCAATGCGGTGTCGGCCAGTGTAACCCAGTAAAGCAGTGTCCTCCCACTGTGCCTGGCGCATTGAGGTCTTGTGTTACTCCTAATCGCTTTTCCCTGCTGCACCAATCTTAGTGTTACGGCATCTTGGAAGCCCCATTCATTTTTAATCCCAATCAGTTTGTATATCTCATACTATCATTGATACGATAGCTGTAAACCCATGATATCTGTAAACCTCATTCTGAATGGATTCTCTAGATTGAAGAGAAGGAGAGAACCCTGTAGCTGTTTTCTTTCTTCCATTGCCTGTGTTTATAGTGAGTCTTCCATAATCCTGTTTTCTGAAAAGACAGAGTGGAGCAGAGATACTGAAAACGACACCCTCAGCTTTGAGTATCACTGAAAAATCTGTTTGCCGGACAAATAAATCAGACGGCTCAGTGTCCTAGAGGAGGTGGTGGAAGTTATATAACAGGCCTGCATTTAAAACAAGATACCAGGTAGACTGAAGCACTGATCCTTCATGAAACGCATCCCAGTCAAGACAGCATGCATTCTTACAAATACATAATCCCAACTGCGCTTGAAATTCCTAGCAGAAACAAACTATTGGGTTTCAGCTGTTTGCTATGTCACAGCTTGGCTGACTTTTTATTTGTATTGGCGCGGGTAGGATGATACCCTCATTATGAGCTTACAAGTAGCATTTGATCTGCTAGTTGGGTAGCTGATCTTTGGTGGGGTAACCTGATCAATTTGAATTCTATAATATATAATGATGCTGACTGGTTTATGCCTTTACATCTCTAAAGGAATTTGATTTGCAGAAATCAAAGACTGCTAAATGTGAGCACTTCCATTTTTTAATGTACTGTAATGTATGTTAACCAGGTTTTTAATTTTCAGCTTTAGTTGAAACAAGTGTTTGTTTAATGTTGCAATGCCCTTTCCTTTAATCTTCCTTCAAGTGGTGTGCTAAATTCATTCATACCAGAGTCGGTGACTTGCTTTTACATTGAAAAGGATGAAATGCCCCTGTTATTTGGTAGTGCTATTAAGTGTGCATGTGCTCTCAGTATAGCTTAGTTGTGTTGTAAAGGAAGCATTCAGTTTTATATTTTAACTGCAGCAGCAATGTGTTGACTGTGTTCTGTCCGGTGTTCCTTTTCTATTTTGTATTCCTTATTGATCACTCTTAAATTATAATTATACCTGCTAGGTATTAAGAGGTTCCAGTTTGTATATTATGTTGTCTGCATCTGGGTGAAGAGCATTTATTGTTATGTCTTTAGTCCAAAGAGATCATCTGCTGTCTTCAGACATGAGCTATAATTCAGTGCTGAGTGTTTTATTTAAGAAATGATGGGAGATCTGTTACTCCGCCTTTCAGAAACACTATATCCATCAATATGGTGACTGATTTTGTTACAGCTTTTCTGATAGTATAGCAACTTAATTTAAAAAGTCTATTTTCTGTTGAATGTATGGTCAGAACAGACTTCCATGTTGCTCAGTGTTATTGTAAATGCGATTGTTCCTGTAAGAAATTAAATTAATCCATGACAGTCTCCTGAGCCTGCTAGCACAGCAATTAAATTGTCATGTTGGAATGGAAAATGCCTTATTCAGTAATACTGACCTGGCTAAGAAAAATTCATGTCTTTGAGAGAGAGAGAGAGAGAAGAGAGAGAGAGAGAGAGAGAAGAGAGAGAGAGAGAGAGAGAGAGAGAGAGAGAGAGAGAGAGAGAGAGAGAGAAAGAGGACAGCTTTTAATTTTATTAAGCTCCTTTCCCCTAGATATGAGTTAGTCAAATTCTTTTTTTTTTCATTTCTACTAGATCTCGTGTCTGTTGATAGCATTATTTTAATAATTGTATGGTAATGTACAGCCCTTTTTGGGTTCCTTTCAACTTTATTGATAAAATGTTTCCAAACCATTTGAGTCAAACAATTTAACTCCAAATGAAGGAGTGTTGGAAGGTTAATTACATTTCAGGTTATTTCTACAGTTTTGAATGTGATGCAACCACCTCACACCTCGCCTGTTGTCTGCAGACATGTTGACACAAAAGCACAAACAGAAAATGACAATTATTCATATTGTAGCACAAACCGATGCCAAAATGACACCTAATGGTGTAAACTGACCTTGTGCTTTGCAAGCCCCTCAGGTGTTCACAGCCCCAAGGAACACCCAAACACAAACCCACTGTTCCAGTTAGAGAAAACCCTAATGTCTGTCTCCAGGTGGTTGAGCCGGTTCCATGACTGTACACCCCCAGGGCAATATGTACTATGTGTAGCCTTGGAGTTTATCTATTAGGATTTTACTAGCTTACATATCTGCGTAATTGTGATACAATGGCATAGTGGCACTGTCACTTAGCAGTGTTTAGTACTTGCTATTTAGGAGCATGAGCTTGCAAAATATATCTGTGGTCTAAATCACTGGAAGTGAGACGTTTTATTTTTCTCCCGGGTGTATGTACTGTCACTGACGTGTGCTCTTCACATTTCACCCCTTGACTGTAGTTTTCATGTCTTCACCACCAGCTGCCAGGAAAAGGAATTGGTTCAAATCAATAGGGTTGGTAAAAGAATGACAGAGGTATGCGCTGGTATTGGGTTGTGCACAGGGCATGCTGGGAAAGCAGAATGTAATTAAAAGCATCCTTACACTGGGGTGCAGTCAGACTGGAGAGTCCAGGTACTGCAGGAAACATCCAGCTGAGCAGGGGAAGAGGGTCCGCCACCCCCTTCAGTTTTATGGGGCACTTGGGAAGTATTGTGTATATATTGCTTTAAGGGATGCATTGTAGAGAAGAAAAACAGGAAGATTACCTGCAATATGCAGCTCATACATTAGTGTATTGGGCTGAACTAATATATGTTTTATAATTACTGTACTCTTTGAAGCATCTGTCCTGGTGGGTGTTCACGTACCAGTGATAAGGTTATAAAGTCACTTTGCTATACTGTTTATATAACCTGTCTAATCGTCCAACAAGATTGGACTGTATATTTGGTCAACTGAGCCAATAAAAGGAGAGAGGGAAGAGATCAGCTACCTTGTACATCTCATTAATTACAGCTGTATCTGGGTACCCTCTATTCATTTTTGATGATAGGTTTCCATTAACAAGGCATGCTAAAAGTTACAGGGAATTGCGGTCATTAATCTGAACTGTCTCGTTGGCCAGCTAAACAAGTCAGAGATCCTTGAAAACAACGAGCTTCCTTTTTCCAGACCCGTATTTATTAAAGTATAAATGTAACTGTCAGCTGACTTGCCTAGTCATATAAAGTGGTTGAAGAGTCAAGCAGAGACCGGCCAAGAGGGTACAGGGTCCTGAATGTCCACAGGACCGTAAACCTTAGAGATTTTGAATGCTTGACTGGAAGTCACGCAGATCAGCAACCACATAAACGTGTAAGTGACTGGTGTAAAACGACACATGGGTGTTTTTATCAAGAAAAACTGTTTCTCCAGGGACATAATAAAAGGGGAATGTCATTCTGATAGGTCAGTAGCAACACCTATCCCAGGTACTGTTTTGATTTTAAATCAAATCGCAATGCAATCACAGATTGCAAATTAATACTTCATTATCTAATTTAGGACCAATTTGCGACCCTTTGATATACACCTGAATCATTATCCAAGCAGACTTTAGATTCCTTGCATTGTGTGCTGTGCCTGACTAGAATGGGTTTGTCAGGTAAAGTTGAGCAAAATTTAAACGTTAGTAGATGGTCAGCCTTTGGGGTTTATCATCTCTTTGCTCTGAAGAACGGCTGCACGGTTTTAAACATGAAATGCCCCAGAAGTTAGTGTATTAAAAGATTCAGGACAGGTTGAGAAACTGACAGCATAATTAAGTTTGGAAGCAATCTTCTGGTTAATGGCCTTTGTGCAGGAGCTGCATGTTTCAGAAGCAGGTTTACTGTCTATTTGGCATATTATTCAGAAGCAAGTATACGGTACCTGCTGTTTCAACACCTGCTGATGTGCAGCCTTTCCAAAGGATTCAAATATCAGTGTTAACATTCGGTAAATAAACTCCTTTTAAAAAGAGATCATTCCAAGTAGGAAACATTGCTATTGAATCCCAGTGACTGGGACTGCACAAGGACTTCATATCCTGTCTTGTGGTTCAACAGCCATGACTGCTATTGAGCAGGGTCATTCGATAGCTTGTTATTGTACCATGTAGTCCAGACAATGGAAACCAAACCTGTAATCTCATCCCCGTAAATAAGATTGCTGTTGTGCATTTGAATTACAAAGTGCCTTTTAATTAGCCAGCTAGAGGCATTTTAGATTTGAATGCACATCAGCTGGGGGGCAACGTACATCTCTTTTCATTCTGTGTTGTGGCAGAGCAGGAAACAACAGCATGAATAATGAAAGCCTTCCCCTCAATAACTCACCTCGGCTTCCCCACATGTAGCCTGATGTATAAAGCTGTGAATTTACTGAAGTTGTTGTTGTTGTTTGTTTATATACAATATTCACTCCTTTTTTAATATAAAGAATGCGATAGGGGTAGCACTGAATAGTCGACTGATCACATGTCACATAATTGGGAAGCGTGCGGTTTCAGGTGTATGGAAGTGCAGTCCATTAACGTATATAATTGACAAGTACATATATATATATATATATATATATATATATATATTAGCTCAAAGAGCCAGCTGCCCAACGTTTCGATATGTTGTACATATCTTTCTCAAGGGAGCCTGTGTTTGAATCAAAACATTGGAGGTATTTATAGGTTTTTGACAGCATGACAACTACTTGTTATTGCTTACATTCAAATCCATGATTTATTCTTACATGATGTAATGGTGTTCTATATATTGTGACATCATTTTTACTTCTATCTTTGAATCTGTATTAATTCTAATTAACACTACTTTATATAAACTTATATTTTTATTATATCATGCTATGCTGGCTCTGAGGATCAGTCTAGATTTGGCCTCCCCAGCGCGTCAGCATGCACAACTTTTGAATGAATTTTGTTTATTTATTTAAATGTTATATATTTATTGAAGTTAATTAGTTCATTCTTTTCTGTTGAGTCCCGCTGGCATATCCATTTACTTTCTTTTATTCTTCTATATGTCGCATTGTCTAATTTGAGCTGTTCTAATACTACAAACTTTACATCATTTATGTCATGTCCCTGACTGGTGAAGTGCTGTACTATTGGTTCATTCATTTTTTTATTTCTAATTAATGAAAGGTGGTTCTGAATTCTTTTATATAAAGTAGTTCCAGTCTCTCCAACATATTTGATTTCATCACATTTTTCACAGGCTATTCCATAAACAACATTGCTATTTTTACAGTAGGTATTAGTTTTTAGTGGATATGTGGTGTTCTTATGTTTAATTATATTTTTACTTTTGTCTATGTATTTACACACTTTACATCTACCAGTGCACATGTTCGTAGAACCTATTTTGTCAATTATTCTTTTATGTTTACTGTGAACTAAAATATCACCTAAATTACCTTCTCTTTTGAATGCTACAACTGGGGCCTTAAGAATTTTAATTTTTCAGAATTATGTAGAATCCGCAAGTGTTTCCAAACTATTTTAGAAATATTGGGCAAAAGTTTAGAGTAAGTCATTATTAATGGGACTCTTTTTATCTCTATTTTTATAATCTAGTAGATCATCTCTTTTTAGTTTATCCACTTTTCTTAACTCCATCTCTATAATTCTTTTTCTGTATCCTCTTTTTTTAAGATTTGTTTTTAATACATTTCTTTGTTTTACATTAACTTTCTTTTGAACATATTCTTTGTATTCTTATTCCTAGACCCTTTGGGATTGCCCTTTTAGTGTGTATTGGATGTGCAGAGGACATGTGTAAATACTGGTGCATGTCAGTAGGTTTACAGAAGAGGTCAGTCTCAATTGAACCTTCTTCAAGTTTTACTATGGTATCTAAAAATTATATTTCTTTCCTTGTCCATCGAAGGTCCACCTTAATATTACTGTGTATTTAATTTGCCATTTTATGAAACTGGAAAAGAGATTCTTCTCCATGTGTCCAAACCCCAAAAATATCATCTACAAACCGAATGTATTCTAAAGGTTCTCTTTCCGATTTTCTAAGTAATTGTTCTTCCCATTTCCCCATGTATGTACTGGCAAAATGCATTCCTAATTTAGATCCTATTGCTGTACCATCGTTTTGTTTGTAATTCTTATCAACAAATGTAAAATAACTGTTTTCTAAAACTATGTTGATCATGTTCAGTACCTCTGCTGTAGGTATTGATTTATCTAGTCATATATATATATTTTTTTTTTTTTTTAAGAATATATATATATATTTTTTATATATATATTTTTTTTAAGAAGCAGTTTTAAAAGAAAGTGCACCAAAAGCAAAATGTTATGAAACAGTAATTTCTCAAAATACAGCACCAAAAAATCTTTAATACAAAGACCTATTTGACTTTTTACTGTGCCTCATTACTCTGTAGACTTGGGACAGAGGGAAGGAGACCCTTAACACAGGGAGTGGTGAGGGTATGGAATGGGCTACCTAGTCATGTTGTTGAGGCACTTGGATCCTTTGAGGCCCAACTTGACAAAGTTCTGAGATCAATCAGCTATTAGGAACCGGGTGAGCATAGATGGGCCAAATGGCCTCCTCACATTCGTAAATGTTCTCCTGTTCTTAACTATTCAACTCAAATTAGTAGTCGTTCCACCACTAGAATGCAATGCCTGTGTTTGGGCTCCTTTGCTGTTAGGGCTCTGATGCTCTTAAAGAGCCAGGCTCTAGAGCAGTTGGACATGCCTTTTATATCAGGTGACCAGGAACCAGTGCATGTAATATGATTGTAATGTTTGACTTTTATGCAGGAAAGCATTCAAATGACAGAGGCCCTCGAAAAACTGTTTAAAGAAGACATATTTTTTAATGTTTTGATTTTACAAGACATATTTTTTAATGTTTTGATATTCTCTATGGGCGTTTACAAAGCATTTACTGTACACAAAACATGATTACCGACTGCAGTTCTGTCCACGTCCTATTTACTATTCCCATTTCCGTGTGGAAAACAAGGATTTAGCAGATTCAGAATGAAAGGGGCAGAATAGCGCTGCCGCGATAGTGAGCTGCCATACATTCATGAGATACTCACGAAGGTCTGACAAGGATTTCCGCCGCCTGAATGCTGCCGCAAAGCGGAGCGCATAGGCGCCAGAAGCTGTGTACTGATTTGAAATGGCAGATATTTAAGGTCCTGTAAAGCCAGAACATGGTAATGCGACACTATGATTTATTTTGTGCTAATTGTAAGTAAACTAAGTTAAAAAGAAAATATGCTGGGCTCCCGAGTGGTGCATCCAGTAAAGGTGCTCCACGTGGAGTGCAGGATGCGCTCTCTAGTCTGGACGTCGCAAGTTCGAGTCCAGGCTATTCCTTTGCCGACCGAGGACGGGAGTTTCCAGGGGGCGGTGCTCAATTGGCCGAGCGCCGCCCGGGGGGAAGGGAGGGTTAGGTCAGCCAGGGTGTCCTCGGCTCACCGCGCACCAGCGACCCCTGTAGTCTGGCCGGGCGCCTGCGGGCTTGCCTGTAAGCTGCCCGAGAGCTGCATTGTCCTCCGACGCTGTAGCTCTTGGGTGGCTGCATGGTGAGTCTGCAGTGTGAAAAAAAGCGGTCGGCTGACGGCACACGCTTCGGAGGACAGCGTGTGTTCGTCTTCGCCCTCCCGAGTCAGCACAGGGGTGGTAGCGGTGAGCTGAGCCTAAAAATAATTGGCCATTTTCAAATTGGGGTGAAAATAATAAAAATAATTGGCAATGACTAAATTTATATAAAAAAAAAATATGTTGAAATAATTTAATTTCAATTTAATGTAATATTTTATTATCTGCGCGTCCTACAACAGTGTGAAGCCTACAACACATCAGCGTGTCCCTGCCACCACCAGTAAGTAAGCTCCTTCACCTGTTAATAAAGTAAATACAGTGCGCAACTTCAGACCTGTTGCCATCCCACAATTTGTACGCTAATTAGAATTTTTCAGACCGGTATTTTTGCTTCTAATTACAGTACATCCTCGCTATAACGCCCTTCATTATAACCTTCGGCTATAACAAACCTGGTCCCTGAACCCCAAATAAAAAAATAAACAAAAAAAAGATCATATAAACACACACTGTCAACGTCCCAGTTTGTACGCACGGGATGCCACCTCCACAGTGAAGTCAGCATCATATAAACACACACTGTCAACATCGCGGTCTGGACTCACGGGATGCCACCTCCACAGTGAAGTCAGCATCATATAAACACACACTGTCAACATCGCGGTCTGGACTCACGAGACGCCACCTCCGCAGTGAAGTCAGCATCATATAAACACACACTGTCAACATCGCGGTCTGCACGATGGGATGCCACCTCCACAGTGAAGTCAGCATCATAGAAACACACACTGTCAACGTCCCGTCTGTACGCACGAGACGCCACCTCCGCAGTGAAGTCAGCATCATATAAACACACACTGTCAACATCGCGGTCTGCACGATGGGATGCCACCTCCACAGTGAAGTCAGCATCATAGAAACACACACTGTCAACGTCCCGTCTGTACGCACGAGACGCCACCTCCGCAGTGAAGTCAGCATCATATAAACACACACTGTCAACGTCCCGGTCTGTACGCACGGGACGCCACCTCCGCAGTGAAGTCAGCACCATATAAACACACACTGTCAACATCGCGGTCTGCACGATGGGATGCCACCTCCGCAGTGAAGTCAGCATCATATAAACACATACTGTCAACATCGCGGTCTGCACGATGGGATGCCACCTCCGCAGTGAAGTCAGCATCATAGATACACACACTGTCAACATCCCGGTCTGCACGCACGGGACGCCACCTCCGCAGTGAAGTCAGCATCATATAAACACACACTGTCAAGTCCCGGTCTGTACGCACGGGACGCCACCTCCGCAGTGAAGTCAGCATCATATAAACACACACTGTCAACATCGCGGTCTGCACGATGGGATGCCACCTCCGCAGTGAAGTCAGCATCATAGAAACACACACTGTCAACATCCCGGTCTGCACGCACGGGACGCCACCTCCGCAGTGAAGTCAGCATCATAGAAACACACTGTCAACGTCCCGGTCTGTACGCACGGGACGCCACCTCCGCAGTGAAGTCAGCATCATAGAAACACACACTGTCAACGTCCCAGTTTGTACGCACGGGGCGCCACCTCCACAGTGAAGTCAGTATCATATAAACACACACTGTCAACGTCCCGGTCTGTACGCACGGGACGCCACCTCCGCAGTGAAGTCAGCATCATATACACACACACTGTCAACGTCCCGGTCTGTATGCACGGGACGCCACCTCCGCAGTGAAGTCAGCATCATATAAACACACACTGTCAACATCCCGGTCTGCACGCACGGGATGCCACCTCCGCAGTGAAGTCAGCATCATATAAACACACACTGTCAACATCCCGGTCTGCACGCACGGGATGCCACCTCCGCAGTGAAGTCAGCAAAGACGAGCACAAGCGTGTGCCGTCAGCCGACCGCTTTTTTTCACGCTGCAGGCCCATCATGCAGCCAACCCAGAGATACAGCATCGGAGGACAACGCATCTCTGGGCAGCTTACAGGCAAGCCCGCAGGCGCCTGGCCAGTCTACAGGGGTCGCTGGTGCGCGTTGAGTCGAGGACACCCTGGCCGTCCTAAGCCCCCCTGGGCGGCGCTCTTCCAATTGTGTGCCGCCCCCTGGGAACTCATGTCCACGGTTGGCAGTGGAATAGCCTGGACTCGAACCGGCGACCTCAATGCTATAGGGCGCTTCCTGCACTCCATGCGGAGCACCTTGTGCTTTTTTTTCTTCTTTTTTTTTTTACTGCGTTTTAATTATTTAACAAACAGGATAAAGCAAAGGCAGGATACTGCATACATGAGACGAACAGTTACATGTAATTCTACTTGTATTTACAATCTCATCTCATTAACTTACTCCAGCAGTTTATGATTCATTTTGATTGTCCTTTTGCTATAACGAACCCCTCGATATAACGAACAAAAGGCTTGGACCCCAACAGGTTCGTTATAGCGAGTATGTACTGTAGGTATTAAATCGGGCGTGACACTTTGGGAGCGCAGTCATATCAATTTTCCTTCCGCAATTATGGCTAAATTACTGCCACTTAGTAAATGAGGCCCCATGTGTATAATTATATTTTACCCTAAAGTATATTTTTTATTGAACGAATTTAAGCAAATGTCTGATAACAGAACTGTTATTTTTATACAGGGGCTTGAAAAAAAAAAAAAAGTTAACTCGTTCAATAAATTCCAAGATTAATAATATCGAGGCGCTCTCATTATATTTCTTTAATGTACAGCACTATATGATGGCAATGCCATGGAAGGATCTTTATAAAACTGTTGTTGTTGCTTTGCAGTCTTGTCTCCATAGTGCATAATGCTGTGTTTTAATCATTTGACATACAGATTCAGTTAACAGCTTAATTACCTATTCAGCCTGCCTGGTCCCATAGATCTGCCAGACAGCTTTGCACAGAACTGCAGCTTCAGTGTACCGCGCCTCATCACTCTGTGCTGTCTGCTCTGACTCTGCCGTCCCTGCTTCATAGAGGGAACTGAACATGCTAAAAATAGTGTGAAGTGGTGCAGAGCTGACGTCTCCCTGCTTATCTGTTTATTGCTACCCTGTGGTGATTTGTGTGATGTGTGTGGGGGTGTATGCCTTTGATTTTACCATTCCAAAAACAGATTGGGCCAGAATATCCAGATTTACTTTACTGACATTTTTAATCCCTCCTAAAGAATGTACAAAAATGTTTTCTCAGATCCACCAAGGTTGAGATGAAACGACATGTTGTTCAAATCTTCAGCGTTCATGTATTGCAGCCAGATACGACAGGGTTATAATGTCATCTGGGAAAACTGTTTCCCATTGTCTAAGGCTTTTAGCATCTTTTTGCAGCAGCTGAGTTTGTTATAACTTTTATACCTCATCGCATTAAAAACCCATTTCCTTTTAGACACAAATTTGCTGAAATTTAACCAACAAACAACATGAAAGTTAATGAAGTTACAGTTGGGATGTAAAAGCTTCTGGATTTAAAGTTATCGTTAATAATAAATCTGTCATCACAATTCTTCCAATATCACTAGTGGGGTGGGGTGGATTGCTCGAGTTCTTGATCAGCAACAGTATACTCTTTCAAAGTTTTCATTTCTGAAATATGGTATAAAAAATATAATTTTTTTTTTTTTTTTTTAAATTTAGTCGTCGCCAATTATTTTTACCCCGGTTTTCACCCCAATTTAGCATGCCCAATTATTATCTGTATCCCCGGCTCACCGCTCGCAACCCCCCTGCCGACTCAGGAAACGGAGGCTGAAACACGCGTCCTCCGAAACGTGCTCCTTCCAAGCCGTCATTTTTCGCACTGCAGATCCACAGCAATGCTACCAGACCTATAGTGCCGGAGGACAACACAGATCTGGCGGCTCCGCTGCAGAGCCACAGGCGCCCTATCGGCCACAGGGGTCGCTGATGCGCGGTGAGCCGTGGATTCCCCTGCCGACCTAAGCCCTCCCTACCCGGGCAGCGCTCAGCCAATTGTGCGCCGCCCCCTAGGAACTCTCGGTCACGGTCAGCTGTGACATAGCCTGGATTCGAACCAGCGATCTCCAGGCTATAGGGCACAGCCTGCGAGGAGCGCCTTTACTGGATGCGCCACTCGGGAGCCCATAAAAAATATAATTAATACAGCAATTATTAAAACATTATACAGTGCCAGGTAATCTGACATATTGAACCTGCTTTGCATACTGCTATCATACTTGGAGTAAAGTGCATATCATTTTTTTGTCACATTTCTTGTGTGAATTTGGGAGATTTTACAAAGTTTTGATTGTCTTATCCATGATGCCATATTTTTCATGGTGTTAGTGGGTGAAGACCTGTGGCAAGGACGGCTTTGAGGGGCGTGGGTGGTGACGTCAGCGTCCAGGAAGCAGTACGCTACAGACAGAGGTACGGGGCTAAAACGGCTGCAGCTGTATATTTATTAAGTAATAAAACAAACATATTTACAAAACACAAAGAAAAGGGCACAGTGGCCAAAGCAAAACAAACACAAACAATACCTACTAAAACGAGTACCATTCAACCTTGTAGTCGTGGTAGCATTCGCTCTCTCTTTCTCTATATTTACTTCTTTCTCCTAAGCTCTCCATTTAATGAGCACGGAGTGGGTCCTTTTATATTCTGTGGCTGGAGCCTTAATTACCTATTAATCAAATAATTACCTTGTTAGGGCTCCAGCCACATTCCCACGAGATTTATAGGGATGGGGTTTTAGCCTCATCCACCCAACTACACATTATACTGCCGGCTTTTCGCCGGTCTCAAATAATAAATAATATGACGGACAGTTCCCGCCCGCCCGCATACAAACATCTATAATGATAATACAAATGAAAATAATATTGATACATAAAAGGGGACGGGCACCTCGTCACAAGACCCCAACATCTAATGAAAATCAGTTATTATGTTTCACAATTGTTGATCTCCAGAACTGTTTTTCTGCATGGCTGTCAGTGGGACTTGGAAAAGTATATGTCTGTTCATGAACTGTTGTCCTCTACTGTGTTTAGGATGCAGATGAGCCCTTGCAACAATTAAGAAAGAGAGAGGCAGTTGAGAGGAGGCCTACAGATCACAGTTTCTTAGAAAGTGACAACTTTAAGTATATTCATCAATGTGTATAATCTCTGGCATTTACTGAAACTATCCAAAAGGGATGATGAGCTGAGGACTTAATGTTGGTTTTCTGTAATACAGTTATGTGTCTTCCATTGTACTCCAGCAGTATAAAATATCAGCCATGTAGCAATCAGTGGATTCAATGCAAGAGGTTCATAGTTGTTTTTCAGTGGTATGCTTTGGGTTGAGGCGATGCAGCTTGTGGGAACACTGTCCCAGTGTGGTGTAATCGTGGGAGGCAGGAATCCCACGTGGCTGGCACCCCTGGCTGGAGTGTGTCTGAGTCCCCAGAATGACCTGGGAGGGTGCAGCTGGCCAGCTGGCTTGAGGAGAGAGAGAGAGAGAGAGTAGGAAAGGAAGAATGAAGCTATCGGCAGTAACATTTTCAAGCAGAAAGTAACGGAAGAAGAGTCGTACAGCATTTGTATTTGTACAAGTATGTGCTTATCTGAAGTGAAGGACAATAACTCTCATGTGACGTACATCTATGTGCTATCCCAAGATTTGTATAGTACTTGAAAAAATACTTAAATTATTGCTACAGCTACAGTAGTGGCTGTAATCATTTACAGATCAAAGTGCATCTGGATGCTTTGAACAGGGCTATACAAATACATACACATTTTCAGCAACATCTATCCCAAAGAAGTGCTCAAAAACGTGCCCTTAATAAGAAATGTTGGGACTGAAACACTGATGACTAGCGCCACATATAATGAATCACTCACACAACAGTCTCACGCCACCTTGGCATGATTTAAAGCAACACAGCACAGTGTTTGTTGAGTGTAACTGAGCACTGCGTACAGAGTCTCGTTCTGAGTCTGACGTGAATGGAGTTTAGAACTGGACTCCATACACATAATCCCATATACTGCTAATGGGCTATTGTACAGGCTTCAAGGGGAACGGGAGAATACCCCACAGTATACACTGATTTATCAGTGTGAGCTGAACCAATCTCTTTACCGCAGATGACCCCCGTGACAATGGTGACCATGGTGACCATGGAACTGTTTGTGCATCAGCTGGCCTAGTCTTTTGCACATAATAGCCATATCAGTCATGTACACAGGATTACATGCCCAACAGTCAACAAACACAATACAGGAGCTCAGAATCCATCTGCAAACATGTTTGAATCTTCTGCACTCCATTACCAGCACAAAGTACCTCAGCATTGTTAATGTGCACATTATAATTGTATTGGACTTTGACTGTGAGAATAGTCAGTCCCAAGGTGCAACTCTGTCGCTCTTCCTGCCAGCAGACTGAGTAACTAGGAAGTGAATCCCTTGTTCAGAACGGCTGGAGGCTGGATACACTTTCTTGGGGTTTAGGAGTATGTGCTTGGCCTGATAATGCAGGTTTAATTTCAGCCCAGGGGTCATAGCCTTAAGCAAGATAATGCAGTCCTTATTGTTTCTGTGAAAACGTTATCTCCAAATATGGAAATTGTTACTCTGGTTTGCGGTGAATGCTGGTAGCTTTTGGGTTGTCTGCTGATGCTCTGGTACTGTGTGTTCTATTTTGAGGTCGGCAGCTCATTCCAGTTCCCAGAATCCTTGGTGTGATGTATTCTAATGTCCACTCCGTTTAATATTGCAAGGCATTGTTCTTGTGGGGCTTTCCAGGAATACCAACACTATCAGCGATTCCCAAAACAGCTGTATCCCCATGCAAAGGCTGATGCCGAACCTCTCAGATACAAGTGGCAAATTTATTTTTGCAACATAAAATCCAAAACTTTTCGCCTTTTAAAGCTTGATTTGCTATTTTAGATTGCAGGTCTTTTGGTTTTTGGTAATATATTTTCACTTAAATATGATTTCATTTATCAGTTATGATGGAGCAATACTTGCTGTAGGACTGCTTCTTAAAATAAAGATACTTCAATAGTTGTAACCTTATAAAAGTTAATTATATCAATGTGTAATAAAGCATAGGTAAGCATTGTAAAGAATAGCAAAGGATGGTAAAGTATATTCCTAAATATGGTAAATGCATAATATAACCATGGGAAAAACATGGGAAAACTGTACTAATACAGTGGTAAACTTTTATAAGGTGTGGCGGAGTGTCCCGCCCCTATTTATTATTATTTGTATTTTTGTTTGCGGCGCGGATAAAAGCTACTGATTATTTAACTAGCTGACAGTCATGCATCCTTACCAAACGCGTGCAGACTCTGGCCGAGGGATAATAAGATAATTAACTACTAGTTAATCCCTCGGCCAGAGTATATAAACCTGCAGCTCTCTGCACTCGTGGTTGAGTGTAGAGGAGAGTACGGGAGAGTGGAGAGAGAAAGAGCGCGAGGAGAATAAGACAAAATTGCTAAAACGTGCTGGAGTATCCAGCACGACACTTACTTGTTTGTTTGTTTATTCGTTTGGCCCTCGTGCCCTTTTGTTTTGTGTTTCGTTAAAATCATTTGTTTGTTTATTAAATACGCTGAGTGCAATAGCGTTCAGCTTCACCCGCCCATCCACTGTTTTGGTGTCAGTTACTTCCTGGTCCGTGACGTCATCCACCTCACCACTGAGAGCCAGACTGCCACATAAGGGTATTCAAATTATTATTATTATTATTTTGCAGTGTTAGCATTTCATAATTGCACAGCTATGAAAGTCATTATTTTGTAATTTTTAAAGTCATTATGAGGATAGCACTAGAGCGGACATTTTGGAAAGAGATTTGAATCTATCTTTAAAGTTATATGTATAAAAAGTTGTCAGGATGTTAACAATGAAAAGTTAAATCACAGGTATGTTATTTAAACAGTTGTAGCAGCACATGAGGATGTATAATGCTATATTTTTCAGAACCCCACTACTTACTATTTAAAGCATTGCATTACATCCTCCTTTGCACTTCAATCAGAAAGGCCCTTAGAGACCTTTCATTATCAGTATTAGGGGTGATTATCCTTGGTTAATTACACACTTGTGCAGAGATGAGATTACATTAAAGATGAATAGTTACTGGCCATTATTAGTGGGACCCCAACACTAATGCTGTTCTGGAGTGCTGTAATTTAATAGAAATTAAATTAACAAAAAAAAGGGAAGGTGATAAGACAAAAAAAAACAAAAAAATGCTTTGCATCCAGAACTTTGCCGGTGAGCCAACATTCTAATCGGAGAATGCATAAAAAAATATATACTGTAGACCAGAAACTGAACCAGCCAGGAGTGTTTGTTTTTGTAAGTTAGCATCAATGAAAATAAATGGATGGGTAAGGCAATTGATGGAGGAAGTTAACCTCAATGAAAAGGAATGGATGGCTAAGGTAAGTAAACTGGGCCTGGTCAGTTGGGGGATGGACGGGACTGGTGCTGGAACACCAGCATCACTGTCGAGTCTTCCTGAGGTGTTTGGGCTAGTCATCGAAACAAGACGTGCCCACCTGATGACCCCTGCGTAGTGCCCCACCCAGCCCATTCCAGACGGTTGCCATGCAGATGCGCGAGGGAGGCTGCCCTTTGGTTGATTCCTGGAGCCAGCATCGCTGCCGACCAATAGGAAATCCACATTACCTGGCTTATATTACAGGGAAGCTACGTCTTGGTTGGTCCCCACCACTACCATCTCATTTTATCTCTGTGAAAGCCGAGTCCACTATTAGAATGAATTCTATAACAGCTACTCTGATGTGATACAAATCTGTGGATATTAATAACAGCTACAATAACTAGACATGGGAAGTTTTTCCTTGTTCATGGCAAATCTGTGGGACAAATCTTCTCTTCCACAGGGCTTAGCGAGCTTAGCAAGCTCCTACAGATTCTGATTCAGTGGGTGGGGGGGGTGGGGGGGGGTGGGAGGGGGGGGGAGAAAGTGGACGACTGCTGCCTGTCCTTTATTAACCAGCAGCTGTGTGTCTGAGCTCCTGGCTGTGTGTTTGTATCTGTGTGAAAGAAATATTTAAATATTTAGTCTATTGAGCTTAGATTTAATAATCAAACGATTTATTTATTTAATATTTTCTCAGAACATGGTCAGTTACAATTCAAAGTATTTTACTTACCCATATTAATAAAGCAATGTTATGTTTGTAATTGCATTTACTGGTGCGTTCATATTTTCTGAATTGGAACAATGCCCAGCCAAAGTTACAGACGTGCTCAAATTTGTTGGTACCCCTCCACAAAAAACGAAGAATGCACAATTTTCTCTGAAATAACTTGAAACTGACAAAAGTAATTGGCATCCACCATTGTTTATTCCATATTTAATAGAAATCAGACTTTGCTTTTGATTTTTTATTCAACATAATATTGTAAATAATAAAACAAATGAAAATGGCATGGACAAAAATGATGGGACCGCTAACCTAATATTTTGTTGCACAACCTTTAGAGGCAATCACTGCAATCAAACGTTTTCTGTAGCTCTCAATGAGACTTCTGCACCTTCTGTTAACAGGTAGTTTGGCCCACTCTTCCTGAGCAAACTGCTCTAGCTTTCTCAGGTTTGATGGGTGCCTTCTCCAGACTACAAGTTTCAGCTCTTTCCATAGATGTTCGATAGGATTCAGATCAGGACTCATAGAAGGCCACTTCAGAATAGTCCAATGTTTTGTTCTTATCCATTCTTGGGTGCTTTTAGCTGTGTGTTTTGGGTCATTATCCTGTTCTAGGACCCATGACCTGTGACTGAGACAGAGTTTTCTGACACTGGGCAGTACGTTTCACTCCAGAATGCCTTGATAGTCTTGAGATTTCATTGTGCCCTGCACAGATTCAAGGCACCCTGTGCCAGGCGCAGCAAAGCAGCCCCAAAACATAACCGAGCTTCCTCCATGTTTCACTGTAGGTATGGTGTTCTTTTCTTTGAAAGCTTCATTTTTTCGTCTGTGAACATAGAGCTGATGTGACTTGCCAAAAAGGCTTGTCAGTATGCATTTTAGCAAATTCCAGTCTGGCTTTTTTATGTTTTTCTTTCAAAAGTGGAGTCCTCCTGGGTCTTCTTCCATGGAGCCCACTTTTGCTCAAAAAGCGACGGATGGTGCGATCAGAAACTGACGTACCTTCACCTTGGAGTTCAGCTTGTATCTCTTTGGCAGTTATCCTTGGTTCTTTTTCTACCATTCGCACTATCCTTCTGTTCAATCTGGGGTCGATTTTCCTCTTGCGGCCGCGCCCAGGGAGGTTGGCTATAGTTCCATGGACCTTAAACTTCTTAATAATATCTGCAACTGTTGTCACAGGAACATCAAGCTGCTTGGAGATGGTCTTGTAGCCTTTACCTTTACCATGCTTGTCTATTATTTTCTTTCTGATCTCCTCAGACAACTCTCTTTTTGCTTTCTCTGGTCCATGTTCAGTGTGGTGCACACAATGATACCAAACAGCACAGTGACTACTTTTCTCCATTTAAATAGGCTGATTACAAGATTGGAGACATGTGTGATACTAATTAAAGAAACTAATTAGTTTGAAATATCACTATAATCCAATTATTTATTATCTTTTCTAAGGGGTACCAACAAATGTGTCCAGGCCATTTTAGAATATCTTTGTAGAATAAGCAATAATTCATCTCTTTTCACAGCTTCTTTGCTTTATTCTATGACATACCAAAGGCATGCAAGTATACATGATAAACTAGCTTTTAATTTCATCACTTTTCAGGAGGAATGAAGCATTATTTCAATGAGCTGTAAGGGTACCAACAAATTTGAGCACGTCTGTATATGGACAGCTGCATTGAAACAGAATGACTGTGAGGGAGGCTTTTATTGCCCCTTTCACCTCACCTCTGACACCTTTACCTATATTGTGGTTTTTTTCTTTAAAGTAATTGTAGGTAACAAAATGAAACCTAATAATGTTTTCCATGCCACACACATTCATTCACTGTATATGTGGGCAGCAGTGTGGAGTAGTGGTTTGGGCTCTGGACTCTTGACCGGAGGGTCGTGGGTTCAATCCCAGGTGGGGGACACTGCTGCTGTACCCTTGAGCAAGGTACTTTACCTAGATTGCTCCAGTAAAAACCCAACTGTATAAATGGGTAATTATATGTAAAAAATAATGTAATTGTATGTAAAAATAATGTGATCTCTTGTAACAATTGTAAGTCGCCCTGGATAGGGATGTCTGCTAAGAAATAATAATAATATGTCTCAGATGTGTATTAAACATGCATTTTCATTTGTAACATATCTGGCAAAAAGCCCAACCCTCCTGTTTCCCAATACTTTTGGCAGTGCAGTGAATAGACATACAGAAAGCATCACTGACTAATGGGGAACTGTACCTTCTGGAGGGTTGTAAATGGAGTCGGCCAATGAGGAGAGAAATGTATCATTAACACAGTGCTTTTTTTTAACACAGACAGGTAGACAGGCAGGAGGCAGGCAGAGTGATTTGAAGGGGATCTGATATGGGCCCGGTCTAATGGCAAATTCCCCACTGTGTAGAGCAGATGGCAGCCTCGTATCTGCCCCAGAGGGCCCCCGATAAGAGGGCTGGTGCACTCTTTTTAATTATTTAGGAGGAAAGACAGTTGAGGGAGCTCACAGTGCATGTTGCCTGATTACCAATTGTTGTAATTAGGTTCCACCTTAACCCTTTACACGCCAGTGGATTCTTAGTACATTCACTAACTACTAGTTAGTAACTGCATATTTTGGCCCCTGTAGACGCATGCATTCTAGAGAGAGCCCATTTAGGGACAGCAGTGTGGAGTAGTGGTTAGGGCTCTGGACTGTTGCCCGGAGGGTCTTGGGTAACCTTGAGCAAAGTACTTTACCTAGATTGCTCAAGTAAAAACCCAACTGTATAAATGGGTAATTGTATGTAAAAAAAAATGTGATATTTGTATAATGTGATATCTTGTAACAATTGTAAATCGCCCTGAATAAGGGCGTCTGCTAAGAAATAAAATAATAATAATAATAATAGTTATTTTTCCTATACATTTGTTAAACCATCTAGAGAGCATTATGTTCAACTGATAAATCAACAACTGTAAATTCACTTTTGAAATAATCATAAAACCATCAATACTTGTACAAAATTAGAACCTACAACTAGAACTAAAAAAAAAAAAATACAGGTCTAGACGCATTCAAGAGTTGGCTTCTGGCCTTATGCTGTGCTTTTACCATGTGCTTTTGTATTACACAAATATCGAGGCATAACATGGAAAAGAGAAAATTACTCTTCAGTGTCAAATATGACACACTCAGCCAGCATCTCAATGACACTTGCTCACTCAAACTATTCAGCCTGTATGTGTGTGTGGAATAAAAACAAGTATCTGTGCAATTAGTTCATCATCTGACCTACACAGATTAATTGACAATTAGAAACTGTTTGAACTATTCTTTTATTTACCGGCAATCTGTCCATATCCTAGATCCAGTTATCCTCCAGTATTGATTAGAATAAAAGACATCCATGCATGTTTTCACAGCCCATATATTGTTGGATTTTTTATCACAAACAGCTTGCTGTAGCCCAGTCCTGCACTGGTGTTCAATGTCTGATAAAGCTCTCCATTTGAGTACCAGATAATAATAGACATGTAACATGGAACTACTGGAGGATTATGCTTCTAGAACGAGTTGAAGAAAGTAGAAATGATTTGAGAACTAGAACATGTTTAGCACCTTAATACAGCATAGAACTTAATCTGCAAAACTACATAGCCTTTGCACTTGAGTCCAGTATTTATTAATTTGCACATTTATGTCAGCAATTACCACAGAGAATAATGCTTTCTTGCGGCTGCACTTAAATTAACAATTTAATATGCATTTACATATAAAAACAAGTTGTAAAACTTGTTTTGCAAATGGTCTATTCCATTATTAGTCCATACTGTAATACATTGTCAATTACATTCCTGTCTGATTTTGTAAAATGGGCAAGAGCTTGTTTTCTTTTGCATGTATATCTACTTATTTTACAGAATAGCTGTTTTCACCTTTGCAAATTAGTTATTGAACTAGCCTGTTATGTGGAATATGTAATTTATCAAATTAGGCGTAACAGTATATGCAGCTGCATTAAATCCTCATTGGTGACTCAACAGGGAATGTAACCTATAATATTGAATAGTCTCCATGATTCACTGTTTTGGAAATGTCTGTCTTAATACTGCTTCGCGCACTGCCTGGCCCCATTGGCTCTATAATGCTGTTCTGAAAAATAACAAAAAGATAAAAAAAAATTTCCCCCACTTTGCATGTCCCTTACACAATGACCTGTGCAATTACACATGCTTGCACACAACCCTTCTATGGATTTAAAAAAAAAAGATATTTACAAAACTTTTTTTTTTTTTAAGTAATAAATAAATGACATTTCTTGCGGTCGTTGATGGGCAGCGTGACAGTGCTGCAGAGCGGAGATGAGGGCCTTAGTCCTCCTCTATTTAAACACACTTATTATTTTGGAAAGCAGTGATGCGTGTCTTATCTCTGTCCTAGAATCAGGAGGGCTGTCTCAGCACTTTCTTCTCTCTTGGGGATGCCAGCTCAGCTGGGGCACTCCCACACATCTGCCCTGCGCTAGCAGATCAATGAATCCATCTCAAAACCTGACCTTTCCTAGACGGTATTTGTGGCACAGGGTGAAAAATATCTGGTTTACTGCAGCAGTAGTCTGTTTTGGAAGCCGTTCATAGCAAGCAGAAACTTTTTAAACTGTTTGGTAAATCCAGCTTGGTAGAGAGCTTCATCATTCCTGACCTGCCCCCCTGCCAGTCTGTCCTGGGCCTCCCTCTTGTGTTGTGTACTATTGGAGGCTAATTTGAGACCACCGAACTGCGTTTTGATTCAAACCTAGATAAGTAAAGCACAAGATGTTAATGTCTGCTTTTCCACCTCCTGTATCCCCCTATCTGGATGAGAGATGTTTAAAGACATAAAACAAGATGATGTACATGAGCAGTGTTTGAGCTATAAACATCCCTGCTCACTGGTGTCTATCAGTGTCTCCCACTGACCGTGCTTTTAACGTGACTGCATGTCTGTGTGTGCATTAAGAATACACACATGTAAGGGATTTGCTCACCAATTTTGTAACAATATGTAAGATGTATTTTGAGTGCCTTGGGATCACTTTTGATAATTAAATACTATTAATGATAATGTAGTGTACAAACCATTGCATTTTAACTGCAGCATTAACTTGACTTGTTTCTAGATTATGCTATCAGCATAGCAGGTCATTTCCTCTATGCATTTGTGCTAAGGAGCAAAGGTTGCTTTGTTTATGTTTAAAACCTGTTAAATAACTCTCCCTCTGCAGGAGCTCTCTACAGCTGTGTAACATTGTCGCTTTGTTTTTCCTTTGCGCTCCAGTGTAAGCCCATGTTTGACTCTGGCCCAATGATGCTTGTAATTTGTTTTATTAACCTCAGAGAGCGACTCATGGTTGAATGCATTGGCTTTTTTTTGTATAGTTATAAGTTGTTCTGGTGCATTTTTTATCAGTGTCGGGCGACAGTCTGGGAGAAAAAACCCAAACATAACACAGCACTCTTCTCATAGATTCAGCTTTACAAATTCAGTGTTAGAACATCACATGGATTAATTGAATAAAATGAATGCGCAATTGCAGTGTCAAGAATAAGTTAATGGAAAATATGCTAATCAAGTTCTACTTTGGTGCCTAAAAAGGAAATCTCAATTTGTAGGGGGGGACAAAAATGGTAACCAATGAGCACTGTCACATGCACCTAACTTTGTTGTAAAGGGAGATAGGTGGGGGGAGAATCAGCAAATCAAAGTACTAAATGCCAAGCAGTTTTTTGTTGTTGTTGTTTTTATAATGAATAAGAAGCCCTGAGGCACCAAGCTGTCGTGTTATTGTTTTAGTAATTGTAAACCCACACAATTGAACAGGTGTTTCAGCATAACATGTTCAAATATATACTTACTGAGCATATTTGAATTACACATTCCTGCAATTAACACAAAATGGCAAACCAGTACCAAAGGACATCTCTGAGCAATGCTATACCTACAGTTTCCACGTGTATCTTATTAAATGGAAGTGTTAAACAAACACAAAGAACACCAAGTACTGTTCTTAAAGGTAAGTATTCTCTAAGAAAAGTCAGCATAAAAAGCCGTTCAAAATACTTGCCATGTCAGAAGCATTGTTTTTTTATACAAAACTTAATTTTGAAGCAAGTGCAAAGGTAATGATAAATATATATTTTTAACAATATACATTTAACAGTATACACGTAGTTGCAGGAAAGAAGTTAACAATTGTTTCTTGTTTTATACCATTAAAATCGTTTTATTCCTCTGAGAAACTGTGTCTATGCCTTTTGTACTTGCTTCTTAATAGGGTCTGTTGCCCATAATAAAACAACTTTACTCAAAAGAATAATGTAACTATTGATTCTGCAACCAAGTCATTTTCTTGCTAGTCTTAAAATAATTATTTTTTCTTTGTTTTTAATTAAAAGATGTGTGTGTGTGTGTGTGTGTGTGTGTGTGTGTGTGTGTGTATACATACAGTGCCATGAAAAAGTATTTGCCTCGTCTGATTTTCTGCATTTTTACACATTTTTCACATTGTATTTGGTCAGATTTTTTTGTGGGTTGTAGTAGTGTATAGAGGGAGTCTGAGAGAAAAAATGACACCAAAGTTTGGTGCTTCTTTCATTTGTTTGGTGTGCAAGGTAATCAAACATGCAATCTTTAGGTGTGAAAGTTATTGCCCGCCCTAGTTAACTCAACCCAATTAAAGGGATAATTAGGGTCAGCTGTTTGAGTACTTTGGTTAACAATCAGGCCTGATCTGGGCCAGCCCTGCCCAATATAAATCTGACTAACTTTGGCCCTTACCATCAGAGTGAAGTTGTCAGCACACAGGTTCTAGAGGCACATCATGCCCCGAACAAAAGAAATTCCTGAAGACCTCCGGAAAAAAAGTTGTTGATGCCTATCAGTCTGGAAAGGGTTACAAAGCCATTTCTAAGGCTCTGGGGCTCCACCGAACCACAGTCAGAGCCATATTGTCCAAATGGAGAAAGTTTGGGACAGTAGTGAATCTTCTCAGGAGTGGCCGTCCTGCCAAAATCTCTCCAAGAGCAAGGCGTAAAATCGTCCAGGAAGTCACAAAGAACCCTAGAACAACATCCAGGGATCTGCAGGCCTCTCTCGCCTCGGCTAAGGTCAGTGTTCATGACTTCACCATCAGAAAGACACTGGGCAAAAATGGGATTTATGGCAGAGTAGCAAGGCGGAAATCATTGCTCACTAAGAAGAACATGAATGCTCGTCTCAAGTTTGCCAAAAAGCACCTGGATGATCCTCAAGAGTTGTGGAACAATGTTCTATGGACAGATGAGTCAAAAGTGGAACTTTTTGGCCGACATGGGCCCTGTTAGGTCTGGCGAAAACCAAACACAGCATTCCACAGTAAGAACCTCATACCAACGATCAAGCATGGTGGTGGTAGTGTCATGGTTTGGGGATGTTTTGCTGTATCAGAACCTGGACGCCTTGCCATCATTGAAGGAACCATGAATTCTGCTCTGTATCAGAGAATTCTACAGGTGAATGTCAGGCCATCACTCCGTGAACTGAAGCTGAAGCGCAGCTGGGTCATGCAGCAAGACAATGATCCGAAACACACAAGCAAGTCTACATCAGAATGGTTGAAGAACAATAAATTTAAAGTTTTGGAATGGCCTAGTCAAAGTCCAGACCTAAACCCCATTGAGATGTTGTGGCAGGACCTGAAACGAGCAGTTCATGGTCGAAAACCCACAAATGTCACTGAGTTGAAGCAGTTCTGCATGGAGGAGTGGGCCAAAATTCCTCCACGGCGCTGTGAGAGACTAATCAATAACTACAGGAAGCGTTTGGTTGCAGTTATTGCTGCTAAAGGTGGCGTAACCAGTTATTGAGTCTAAGGGGGCGATTACTTTTTCACACGGGGGCATTGGGTGTTGCATAACTTTCTTTAATAAATAAATGAAATATGTATCACATTTTGTGTTATTTGTTCACTCAGGGTCCCTTTGATCTAATATTAGGTTTTGGTTGAAGAGCTGATAACATTCAGTGTCAAAAATATGCAAAAATGCAGAAAATCAGACGGGGCAGATACTTTTTCACGGCACTATATATATATATATATATATATATATATATATATATATATATATATATATATAGTAATTGTGAAATATCCATTGTTTAGATTATTACTACTGCTTAATAACATTTAAAAAATAAAAATATTATGGATGGTGTTTACTTTAAACCTGTTCATGGTCCAACAAGAATATTAACTTGTTAACTTATATTTACAAAAATCAACGATCTGATTCTCTTATGTTTTTTCAATTAATATAATTTAATTAATAGAGAATAAAAACAAACTAAACTAACTTCTTCTATATTTAACTAATCTTTTTTGTAATCCCTGCTTAACTGGCCGGCAGCTTCTTTCAGTCGCTCCATTCTAAACATTAGCGGTTGTAATACAATGCGAACCATGGGTCAAACCAATGTTTATGTAGGGTGCGCTTTTTCTTGTGGTTTTCTATCAATGTGGCATCCTCTGAATGTCTTTCTATTTTAAGCCAAAACCAAATCAAAACAATAGAATTAAAATGTGTAAATACTGAGTGGAAAAAAGTGGGGGCCCAAATATACAGCCCCCCCCCCCCCCCCCCCCCCCCCAGTAATCAAAGTATATCAAAGAGTAATAAAGCATGGTAAACCATAGGTAAGCATTGTAAAGCTCAAAGGGGTATGGTAAGGAATATTAAAAAACATAGCACACTATGGTAAATGCATGGTATAACCATGGAAAACCTGCAAAATTACTGTGTAATTTTATCGTGGTAAAGTTTGATAGGGTAAAAACCAACAGCCCAGTCATCCAGTATCATTTACTGTAGTCTTAGATACCAGTGCCAGCAAGTTAGCAGACTTACTGGTTTCTCTATGTTGTTTGCCAGTACAGGGTTACCAAAACCCTTGATTACTGGTCCTTGGTTACGAGTCTCATGGTTACAGTGTCCTTGACAACATGCTCCTGAGCCCCTGGGTGATGCTGCCGCCTATCAGAGGCCCCGGCCGTGTGTTCATGAAACTCCCAAAGTGATTACGGTAACCCAGAGACTGAGCAGAAAAACAGAAACACTGGAATGTCCAATTAATCACTGTCTTCAGCCCAGGCTCTCAGTGCTAATGTTAACAAAGCAGCCAGATGCAAGCCAGGCAGGGTCAGGGCTGGAGCGGGAAAGCGATAAGTCCTGTTCTCTGCAGAGCCGAGAACATGCAACCTGGAGAAACTATTGGCCGTTTTGGAACACAGCAGCACAGGCAGTCTCCATCCCAGAGACACTACATGAAATTTGGGGATACAGCTACTCAGCTAGGTCTCTCCAACAGACACTACAGGGCATTAGGGGACTCGGCTACACAGCCAGCCTCCATCTAAGTGACACTACAGGGTAGCCAGCATTCAAAGTAGCCAGCATTGTCCATAAGAGACCTGGTGGTCAGAGGGAGATACAGGGGCTGATTCCACACTTCAGCCCTTGGACACTAAGGTCCAGAGACATGGACACAAGTCCCCGCTCTGCTACACAGCTAGCATTCAACAAGGAGACATTGGGTTGGGCCCCAAACTGTTACAATAAGGAGACTGTGAGCACCACAGACTGATACCCAGACCTGTTCCACTCTGCATAGTAAAAAGCATGCACCCACACAAACTGACTTGCCTGCAGTTCAGTGCTATAGCCTCCAGATTTCCATGTAACCAAACAAGGACTCCACATAAAATGATCAAAAGAATAATTAAGTTATTAACACATTAACTATTGTCTGCTGATATTCAAAAAAAACAATTGGATTTAAATATCAAAGTTTACTTAAGAGTGTAGGGGCCAGCCCTGCATCACACTCTGGGTTAACACAATCACTTTAGGAGTGTCTGTGAACTCACGTTACATGTAGCAGGGCGTTCTCCTGAAAACAGCAAACCACTGATTGTAGTGTTCATATCAGCGCATGTAAGATGCCTGCATGTGGTGCCGAGTCTCAATTTCTTGACCAGCCCCAGGTAACCAGCTCACCAGCTCAGTGTCAGTACGGCTCCTGCAGAGCTTGGAGTGATATGCGACAGGCTGCTTTCGGCAACGGGTGGGGACAGGTTGAGATGTTTGTGTGTGAGAATGAAGATGAGCCTGCTTACCGAGGGAGGGAGGGAGAGAGAAAGAGAGAGAGAGATTTTGTAATGAGTATGGGTACATTTCCATTTATCCTTGAATGCTTTACACCTTTGCTACTACCTTTTGCTGTGCATGAAACATTTTTAAATATATTCACACATCACGAGGAGCATTTGCCATGAGGAAGAGCGTTTCTCCTGTCACCGATGCTCTGATTGGAAAGAGCTCTTATGGGAATCATAATCAGGTATAATTGTATTATTTAGCTGGCTCTCTGAGAACACCTAGTTGCAATAACAAAAAATAAATAATTAAATAAATACATTTAGTCACCGTCACCCTGAACATTGATAGCGAATGCTAAAACACTCCATTCTCCTTCTACAATTAATAATACCTCCGTCTCTCTGGCACGATTGTCTTGATGAATCTTGAAGATTATTGGTGAGCATTAAATTAATCATTCTCAGCACTCGATCTCTGTCACCCTGTACTAAATGTTTGTAAGTACTGGACCACTCCACCTATTGCTGTCACCCTGTATTAATGAGAAAGGAAACCGAGCACCAAGTGCAGGCAGGCAGAAAGCCTAAATAGCGCTGCATCCAGATAGCTGCAATCGCCCTACACATCAGTGAGGGTCTCTTAGCTCAGGCTGTTCGGACATGAGTAGTCTGTCTTATTGTCTCACTGATACTTCCATTCAGGTCAGCACTGGCTCCCCATCCCGAAGGACCTGCCTCCCCTGCTTCCCTGCGCTGGCAAGAGAAAAGTGTCAATGCAGCTCCATTGTTGGAGAAATGTCATCCATTCATCAAAATGACAAAGACTGCCTTTTAAAGATCATTACCATCTCATAAATCTATTTTTGTCTGCTGACAGTGAAACACTGGAAGCTATGAATTACACAGCAAAAAGGTTGTAGGTGATGCAAAACATTTAGCCATAGTACATAATAATGCTGATAATCCTGATGCAACGTAGACATTTCCATTTGAGTTTCAAAGGAATTGCTTGTGAGGGGTCAGCTTGCAGACATGCTTTCCAGGAATGACATTGATGACACTTCTCCAATTGATTGGTTTACATTTGGAGGCAGAGTTATTTTTGACTTTTGACTGTTGAAAGAAGCCACTGATTTGGAGGGAGTTGTTCATTAACTTACAAACTTCGATTTAGAAAGCTTTGTAAGAGAAAATGAGGGGTATTCTGTGCTCATTTGGTTAAACTTGCAAGGTTTTACTTGCTATTTTAACAAAACATGCATGCAAACTTTTACAGTATTAATTAATTAATCTTATTTGTAAGCTTTATTTTTTAACATCTCCGTTTTCAGAGCTTTTCCTTTATTTAATAACGCATTTATTTAAGCTTCCTCATATAAATTAAGCAACATTTTCCAACATGCAGTCCCAGTTGTATTAATAAGGAAGGGGTTGTTTTAATGTTTTAATGACATTTTAAATTACTCTACCTCTGAACTTCTTGTGAACACATCTATAAGTGAAAAATAATGCACAAATACTTAACAATAACAATATCTACCAATAGTAAAATATAATAAATAGAAAATGTATTTCATTCACATCTTCACCCAAGGCAGATTCTCACACTGATAATGAAGCATCTTCCCCCAAGGCAGATTCTCACACTGATAATGAAGCATCTTCCCCCAGGGCAGATTCTCACACTGACAATGAAGCATCTTCCCCCAGGGCAGATTCTCACACTGACAACGAAGCATCTTCCCCCAGGGCAGATTCTCACACTGATAATGAAGCATCATCCCCCAGGGCAGATTCTCACACTGATAATGAAGCATCTTCCCCCAGGGCAGATTCTCACACCGACACACACATCTTTGCACAGATGCTCTGATGCTCCTATGCTACAACAGTAGAACTGCATTAGGCTTACAATATAGTTGAAGTAAAGCAATGTGCAGTGAGCATTGCCTTGGTACTAGTTGTTTGTCTTGTATGTTGGACACCAGTCGTCTCCTACAGCTTAGGCTCTTGCGGTACCTTTATGACATGGTTCACTGCTAGAGAGTAGCCCCCTACTAGGGCTGTAGACAGACTTGATGAAGCTTCTACCCGAAGACAAACAATAGCTGCTAGATTTTCCTCTAAACATTTTTTGCTAAAGACACTTCCCTTCAATTAGGCAGATAGTCTGCTGGGTTCAGCTCTCTTATCTCCCTTGTTTACTCATTTTAATATTCCTTAGCGTAACTTCTTTTTTTTTATGCTGTCTTCTGCTGCTGTGTGTGTGTCCCCAGCTAGACACTCTGAAATGGTTTTCTTGCCAGGTTAAGGAGAAATGAATAAACACGTAATGGGAAAGCTCTCTGATTTACTGAAACATTTCAGAGTTAATTAGAAAAAAAGAAAAACGGCTGTTGTGCATGCGCTTGTGATCGTTTTGATGGGTGACTGTGACAGAGATCGAATGAGTCTTAGTGTTAGATCTCCCTTTCGACCTGTGAGAGCACGGTGTACGAGGAACAGAGTACCCTTAATGAAATGGCACGACAATTTATTCCGTAGGGTAGATGGAAGTCGGTCAGTTCGGAAGGGGGCGGAGCTATGGCACCCGAGCTCAGTGACCCAGACGGTAAGCGGCGTGGCATCCGAGGACTGGAGGAGCGGATGCGCTCGTTAACCTCGGGGTCATGGGCAAGGGTATAAATAGGGGGCATGGCTTGAGTGATCTGTTCCTTTGCATATGGTTAAATTATATGACCAAGAAGGAGCCCGTTTGTGAGATCGACCGTGAGTGTTTTGTGTCTGTGTTCTAACACTGTGTGTCTTGTGTGTTGTTGTCTCACTAAAGATTACTGAGCACGATCCGGAGCTGCAGCCGCAGGCCAGCGACAAACCCGGACTTCACCACTCACCTTTTCACTACTGGAACTGTCTTTTGTTTTGCACCTTTTAGCACTTAAATCACGCACTGTCTTTGTGTTTGTGTTTAGTGTGGGTGTCGGAACGGGACTTTGGGGTTGCGGGTCAAACCCGTAGGATTATAACGAGAAGTGATACACGCCGCTGTATCACTTCCAGCATTATTATTAGTTACAGGTTTTGCCTTGAGGCTCTGGACATTTATTAATTTAAATAAACACCCTTGCACCTGTACCAACGTTTGTCTGTGTGATTCTTCTGCACTGCACTCACCTGCACGTCATTACCACTTTGCCACAGTGACACAGAATTGTGAAGCAGTTGCTGCTATCAATAAAAAGGTAACATTTTGAATTAATTTTTAATAATTGATCTCTGTAGCTAAACATATTATGTTACTCTACATTTGTGCATTACCTGAATATATTAATGAAAAGTTTAAATACAAATCATTTCTTATTGCATTTTCATCCAGACTAGCATCCAGACCTCTTTTTAAGAAGTTTTTTTTAAAATTTAAATTGTGATCTTTTTTCAGGACACAGTATAGAATTGTATGTATTTGATATAAACTGTCTCCGGTTACCCAAGTTACTGTAATTCATAGAGCGGCATGGTTAAGTGTGACTTTGTCCTATTTCAGTTCTTAACATTGATCTCATCCTGGAGGCTTGCGGCCTTGTCACCAACCTCAGTCCAGAGTATCGAAACCTCTGCCTTGTAGGTCCCAGCCTTGAACCCATTAAATGAATCTCTTTGTGCCTGAGTGCAGCAGTAATGAAACACTGCTCGCCCAACATTGATTGGCAAGAATAATATATCACCTTAAACCTTTAAAGAAAACAGGTCATAGCCTTGTTTGCAAAGGCCTTGAATCAGATTTGTAATCGGATCCCATTTGTCTCTTTGCTGTCACAAACAACATGTTTGTCTCCCAGCGAAACAACCTGTATAAGTAATAAACACAAATATAAATAATTAATTCCTAACTTCACAATTTGACAGAACATCTGGAGTTTCTACTTTCTCTGCTCAAAGCAGACCATTTCTCTCTCTCTCTCTCTCTCTCTCTCTCTCTCTCTCTCTCTCTCTCTCTCTCTGTGACGTTCTGACTTATATCAAACTCCTTGTATTCCTGAACTCTGCCCTGTGTAATCGACAGATTATACTGAACAGCACCCACGTATGAAGATTAGGTTTTCTTTCCAACAGCAGCAGATTCAATGAGATCAAGACAAGTCTAATAGGATCTGAAATGACCCAGATACCCTCTGCCCTCTGATTCTAGAACTCTTCAGGAATAGAAATATGTCTGTCTGTCAAACTACCTGAAGTGCAACATATCCTTAGCCAGGGTAAAAAACAACAACACATTAAAAGTAGGTATACATCAATTTTAAAACTGTTAACCATCATTGCATCTTGCATCATTTATATGGGATGTAGTGTGATCTTAAGGTTTTTAACAGAATCTGTTTTGAGGAGATTTTCAACACGGTTAGCCACAGATCTCAGAGACAGTAGAGCTGGAGTGACAGTGACTGAGGCCACCGTGATGGAGGATAAACCATCAGGCAGGAGGACTGGAGTCAGTGAAAATACAAGGAAGACTAAATAGCAGCCACAGGAGATTCTTAAACTGTCTCTCAGCTGCCTTTAAGGGGTCAATGCTAGTCATAGAGGAGTTGCTGAGGACAGTCGACAGAGGGGTGGTAAGACAGGCATGGATTCTAGTGGAGTCTGTCCAATTGATCTAAACAGTGAAGGATCGAAATACGACCACAGTTTAGATATTACGAGGGGTGATGTGTTTACCAAGGTTATACCAAGGTCTCTTCCTTCAGTGCATTGCTGTCTCTGAATGCGCATTTGCACCACTCCAGTCGTGTCAGCCCCAATATCAAAACATCTCTATCCCTGTGGTGCTTCTAGAATAGCCCACCTTTAACTAAAACAATATTAGCAGGTTTACTTGTTTTATGTTTCCTTAACATGAATTTGTTTATATGAATTGTCATTTGGTGACACCTCAGTCCAGCCTCAAAATGGAATTACATTTTTTTTTTTTTTAAATATCATATTCCCTACCCAGAATGCCCATGAATCTACCCTCTGCACCATTCAAAGGTTTACAGCAACAACAGGAACATCAATTTAAAGCTATGTTTCCCCACCTTGGTGCTGGAAAGATGTTACCGCATCATTTTTCACTGCACTTTTCAATTATTTGTCCCAGGTGCCACAGTACTGTATACTGAGTTTACTACCACAAATACAGGGGATGACAATTTAAAAGAATAATACACATTCTGTTGAGTTGCACATGCATATGGCTAGTAGTTTACAGGTGCAAGGTTATGAGTCGTATGCAAGGGAAGCGTTGTACCAGCTCTTTTGTGATGCTCATTACCACATGTACCACTGGCTGTGTCACAGTGTAGCCATGCAGACTGATTAGGGTGAGAATTCTGTGGCTGACCCTGTTGCTCCACTGCCCGGGACGGTGTAATTAATTCACCTGCTTAGGGTTTGATTAATTGACTTCGACTTGCATCTCAGTTTCCCAGCATCTCGCTTTAGGGATACCTAACTCTTCTTAGCCACTTTCCTAAAACAAGTGCTGCTCTATACAATACAGTACAACACAACATCATTTTGATATAGAACCTTTCAGAACATCAATTTTTCAAGGACATCGTAATGAACCTCCTATTTGAAACAAATGAGTTTTATGCAATGACCTTACTTCTAAGACCAGTATACATGGTCAGTGTCCCATTAATAATAAAATAGTGTGACCAGGTCAGGCCTACCAGGAGATCTCTCGTAGAGACTATAAAAAAAATGATAAGATAGAACAATAAATCAGAGATGCCTTATTATCTCACAGGTTGCTTGTGAGTCACAGAATGCCCAGGACAACCTCATTGTCTCACAATAACCTTGAAATGTCTTGCACACTGCATATGTGTGTAGGTACTCCCTCATTGCCTTATTTCTAGAGCTGTTAGCTATCGGTTTATGTTTTTATTTATCTATTTATTTATATGCTTGCTGCTCGCTTCTTGTTTGTTTTGTCACTTACTGAAGTGAATCCGTCTCATTAGCAGAGGGTCTAGCAGAAAGATTTCTGGCACACTGTAATGCAGAGCAATGACAAACTGATACCAGACATCTGTACAGCATCAATAATAACATCAACACACACACACAACCACACAGCCGAGTCTCAGATAACACCACAGCAGTTTAAAACAGACCCGAGGCATGTGGGTGTGGGGGCCTGAAGTTGTTAGGTAATATTGGTAATGCATTTCCTGTCGAGGAACCCCCTGTGGCTAGCGATAGTGGACTGAGGTAACTGTAAGGACTTGATGACAGGGAGAATGTTGTGTATAATCAAATGATGTGAGAGTGAGCATAGCACAAGTGAAGGGGTGCTTGGTTTTGTGAATATTTAAAAGTCAGAGTTAAGGGTCGCTGAAGTCCAGACAGAAAACAACCAGAGTACATGTTCATCTTGACGTGTTTCTGGCTCGGGATCCAGTCTGCTGTCTGCCCTGCCTTGGTGTCCGTGCTTTGTAACCTTCTTGTAGCTCTTGCTGTACAGCACCTTAAGATGCAGTGATGACTGTAGGTGCCTCTGAAATCTGGTTGGCATGAAAACCAGGCCAAATATTTAAACTAATTGATGATTTGAGGATCTAAAAATGACATTTAGAATGTCAGTAGGCCTATGAATGCTTCTGTACAGATAGCCAGGTAGGTCTTCTGTAGAATTCATGCGAAATAAGTGCCACCGCTTTAGTATTTCTGTGTTGCTGGGGGCCTTAAAATTGAAAAATTGTCCAATTGTCAAATTCCTGAGTGATTTTTAAGTGCATGTTCCTTCTAAAGTAGAGGAGAAACACCTGGGTAAATGAGGGACACCAAGTATATTGAAAGCAAGGGCTTCCACACAGATGTGGCTCATGCGTTAATTAAGCAAATAACATCCCAGCATGCTTAGGGTCATGTATAAAAATGCTGGACAGGCCTGGTTGCCTATAATTATGGCTAGCATGGCTGCAAGAGGAGACCTCAGTGACTTTGAAAGAGGGGTGATTGTTGGGGCACGTTTGGCAGGAGCTTCAGTGACCAAGACAGCTCAACTTGTTGATGTTTCACGAGCAACGGTGTCTAAGGTGATGTTGGCATGGAACTCCGTGGGAAAGACATCATCAGCAAAGGGCAACAGTGGGAGGAAGCGCATACTCCAGGATCGTGATATCCGTGCATTAATTTGAAGTGCAAGGCAAAACAGGCGAGCAGCTGCAGATCAATTGACTGCAAATTTCAACCTGGGGCGCGAGCAGCCAGTTTCATCAAACAGTCCGCCAAGAACTCCACAGAGCGGGATACCGTAGTGGCCCAACGCCCTATTAAGTGACTTTACTTTGGTGTTTCCATTTTTGTGTCCACTACCTGTATCACTTTCAGTTGCTTAGGTGTGCTCATAATTTAACTGACTTTAACTGTACTTTCTGTATGCTACTGTATGCTACTGTCTACCTACTTTACTGTCTGATTTAATGACCCCACAAAAAGGCTTCAGGATGAAAGTATCGAAAATGGACCCATCTTTGAAGGGCTGAAACCCCTTATGGGACATAAGTTAACAAACTGATCTTTGGTGGGCTTATAGATGAGGATTTGAAGGACTTGTGGTGAAATAATTGACTTGGTAATCTGTCTCCTTCACAGTTTAATAATTCTCTGTCCAGGTGGGGCACCACAACTATATAAAGACTGTCAACAGCAAGTCACAATCCATCACAAGACTCATTAAAAAACATGTCATAAAACCGATATCTGTTCTGCACATATAATTTTAAGTCAGAGTTCAAGAACATTGTGTCACGTGCAGTTGTACCTGTAAAATTGCATGAAATACCTTTTTCTATACCATTGGAAAAAACAATGGAGACTGCTTACCAAGTCAATTATTTCACCACAAGTCCTTCAAACGCTCATCTATAACCCATGAATGCTTGTTTCAGAACTTTGAAAAATCAATTTGTAAAGATGGCAACAAAGAAGAAATAATAGGTCAACAGTACCTCTGTAGCCCCGTGACAAACTACCTGCATATAAAGATTATACACATTTTGTGGTTTTAGTTTTATGGATTTATTTATTTATACACATTTTTATGGTTTCTCTTGGTTTAAACTCAAACTATTTGTTAAATCATTAAATCAGACAGTAAAGTAGGTATACAGTAGCATACAGTAGCATACAGAAAGTACAGTTAAAGTCAGTTAAATTATGAGCACACCTAAGCAACTGAAAGTGATACAGGTAGTGGACACAAAAATGGAAACACCAAAGTAAAGTCACTTAATAGGGCGTTGGGCCACTACGGTATCCCGCTCTGTGGAGTTCTTGGCGGACTGTTTGATGAAACTGGCTGCTCGCGCCCCAGGTTGAAATTTGCAGTCAGTTGATCTGCAGTTTTGCCTTGCACTTCAAATTAATGCACGGATATCACGATCCTGGAGTATGCGCTTCCATCGATTGTTGCCCTTATCTGATGATGTCTTTCCCTCGGAGTTCCATGCCGACATCACCTTAGACACCGTTGCTCGTGAAACATCAACAAGTTGAGCTGTCTTGGTAGACAGTAGCAGAGCTGCATACAGAAAGTCAGTTAAATTATGAGCACACCTAAGCAACTGAAAGTGATATCTCTTCTACTTTAGAAGGGACATGCACTTAAAAATCGTGCAGGAATTTGACAATTGGACAATTTTTCAATTTTCAATTTTAAGTCCCCCAGCAATTCTACTATCCTCTCTCGCTGACCTGGGAATCTCTGGCACTGCTCTGGCCTGGTTCTCCTCCTACCTCTCCAACCGCACTTACCAGGTAACCTGGCGTGAAGTAACCTCCACACCTCGCCCTCTCTCAACAGGAGTCCCCCAAGGGTCAGTCTTGGGTCCGCTCCTGTTCTCTCTCTACACCTGCTCCCTGGGCCCCCTCATCGCATCCTATGGTTTCTCATACCATTTCTATGCTGATGATGCTCAGATTTTCCTCTCCTTCCCCACCTCTGACTCCACCATCCCCTCCCGTATCTCTACCTGTCTGTCTGCTATCTCCTCCTGGATGCACTCGCATCACCTCAAACGCATCCTCTCTAAATCTGACCTCCTTTTCTTTCCCTCCTCCTCCTCCCCCTCCTCTGATCTCTCTGTCTCTGTTCCTCTGGAATCTACCATACTCTCTCCCTCCTCCTCAGCTAAGAACCTCGGAGTCACCCTGGACCCCTGCCTCTCTTATTCCCAGCACATCTCCACTCTGGCACGCACTTGCAGATTCTTCCTGAGCAACATCCGAAGAATCCGACCCTTCCTCACCAACTACGCCACCCAGCTCCTGGTCCAGGCCCTGGTACTCTCCCGCCTAGACTACTGCAACTCCCTCCTGGCTGGCCTCCCTGCGTCCGCCACCCGTCCGCTCCAGCTCATCCAGAACTCCGCTGCTCACCTGGTGTTCTCTCTGCCTCACTTCTCCCATGCAACTCCACTGCTCCGCTCACTCCACTTGCTCCCGATCACCACTCGCATCCAGTTCAAGACTCTTGTACTAGCCTACAGATGCCTTGACCAGACTGCACCCAGCTACCTCCAGACCCTCATCTCTCCCTACACCCCCACTCGACCTCTCCACTCCGCCTGCACTAGAAGACTGGCTGTACCTCCTCTACGCTCCCCTGCCTCTAGAGCCCGCTCCTTCTCCACCCTCGCCCCGCAGTGGTGGAATGACCTTCCTACAGATGTCAGGACTGCCCAGTCCCTGACCACCTTCCGGCGCCTCCTCAAGACTCACCTCTTCAGACAGCACCTGTAGAACTAACTCCTCTTTTTTTTTCCCCCTGGACACTTATCACTCTTCCTTAAATGCGCTTTACTTGATCTTATCTGCCCCCTATTTTACTGCATTTAATCCTGTACTTTAGAGTACTGTAATCTGTCACAAGTGTTATTTAATCTGTAGTATTTTGTATTTAATTATATCCTGATGTAACTATCACTGACACTGTTTTCTGCTCCGTTATTGAATCGTATTTTGTCATACTTGTACTTGCTAACCAAAGTCATTGTATTTATCTTGCTCTTAATTGTATTATTACTTGTACTGTGATTCTTGAATGTATTTTTGTTTACGACTGTAAGTCACCCTGGGTAAGGGTGTCTGCTAAGAAATAAATAATAATAATAATAATAATAATAATAATAATAATGCAGTGGTACTTATTTTGCATGAATTCTACAGAAGACATACCTAGCTATCTGTACAGAAGCATTCATAGGGCTACGGACATTCTAAATAGGGGGTGTATCTCAGCAAATCTTCATCATTGAGCTTAAATATTTGGTCTGGTTTTCATACCTGACCTGTATCTTCCACTACACAAAATATAAGCAAAATCAAAATCTTGAGGTAGGGAGTTCTGGTTGAGTTGACACGGAATGACCCATATTGATTGCATGTACTTATCACAAAATACATTATATGCGGGTCACCAGTGATACTCAAAAGAAGCTAGTGGACAGCTACTACCTACCAGCTGAGAACATTAGCCTCTTCCTAAACGAAGTGGTAGATCTTCCTTCCCAATCCCCCCACCCACCACCAGCCAATCATCTTTCATGACTTTACCCTCTATGATTAGAACAGGTGAATCTGCACTAGAATGACACATCATGTAAGAGAGTGGGCATGTGCTTCCCCCTAGTGGAGGTAAAACACAATAACATTTATGTGGTGCTTTTTCACACAATGCAGCTTTTTGACATGCTTTAGAGCCAGGTCCTCATTTTTAGGGGTTGTTTATAGGGGTAATCTTGTGAGGTATAAATTAGCCCTTAGTACTGCCCTGATCCTATAACTGATCTGCCGTGAGAGAACCCCGACCCCTGAGAAATGCAACAGCATCTAATCAACTATTCTTTCAGGATTAATTAGCTGCTGTGTCAGTCACTGTTTGATCATTCTGTGACAAATCACCCTGTTGACTCAAATTTACACAAAATAAGATGCACTGTTAGTTTGGTCTTGCCTGTTGAAAAGTGCAAAATTAGCACGGGAGTTGAGTTGATAACAGACACTGCACTTAAGAAATGAAACATTTCATGTGTGTACATGTGTCAGTCCTAAATTTAATTATTTATTTATTTATTTATTTATTATTATTTTTTTCTGTGGAGAAAACTCAAAAAGACTATCACCCTCCAGTGGTCACAAACAAACACCTGCAGTTTCATAGATTGTGAATATCCAGCCACAGACTGGGTGCTTCCTGAGTAATACCACTGTGGGTGTATGAAATAGGCATGATGTATTGAATTAGGCAGACTGTGAAAGCAGCACTGGCTCCAACTGCAGTGTAAGTGGAGTCTGGAATGCAGCTCTGAAATGAGATGATGCACCACAGTGAGCCTGTGCTGTTATAATAGTTTGATGGGTTTGACTGGGAGGGCAGGCTGGACAGTAACAGGGAATGTTGGGTTTCAGCCTCGATGTTCTGAAGCTTTGGATGCTCTGTCGTGCCACTTGAAACCTGTCCTGTGTATTGATTTATCATTGACCACTGTACCTAGGAAATGCAAAGGTAATGGAGCACTAAGAAGCAACTCTGCATCCTCTCTCGATGAGGTCTGGTGTTATTACAGTCCATCAGCATGGCTTTTATTGTTTGTGAAATTGTTCAAGTAGTCGTTGGAGTATGTTTGAAACCAAAAATCTGATCGATGGTATAATACACAGTACAGAGGGTTGCCTCGTTCCACTAGAGCAGTGGTGGCCAATACGTGGATCTAAAGCCACTAGTGGATCTCAAGAGATTTTTGGTGGATCGAGGCAAATCTGAAGAAGCATCAACACATAAGCATAGTATAGTTTTAACAGCGTTGATTACGCATTTAACTCTTTACACTCAGCCCTGTTTCTGCCTGTTTTTCACTGTTTTCATTTATGTATGTTTAACTACTGGATAGTTTGTACTGCATGCATGTAACATATCAAATGAAAGGCCACAACATTTCTTTTCATATTATGTAAGTTGCAGTAGAATCAGGTATACTATATGCGGTAGAGATGAGAATATATGTAAAAAAAAAACAAAAAAAAAACAAAACCCTTTTCCAAAAAAATCATGTTTGGTCTCGACCATGAACTTCAATATGAACTTAACATGGGGGGAAAAAATGAAGCAAATTGGATGAAAAACAACTGTTTTAACACTTTTAACAACTGAGCATAATCACAACTTTCATTTGAACAAAACAGAATATGGAACACTGAAGAGAACTATTTACAATTTTACATGCTCAGACCATGTCCCATTACTTTCTGTGCCACTCTGTAAAGCAGTTCCTGTCTGGAACAAGCACAATGGATAAAACTCTTTCTCTCTCGCTCTCACGCTGTCTGTCTCCAAGTCTGCAGCTTCTCTAGTGCCCTGTCTCTCACTGAACTGCGTAAGGAAGCAATCGACTCAAAACGAAACCTAAGCTGTGAACTCTGTCACATGATGAGAGGCTTGCCTTAATGGAAGGCCATCTGGGTCAAAAAGCGTTGTATAGTGTACACGGTTCAAATATTCGCTACACGTACTCATTTGGACCACTCAGAGCACAGAAAAATGCTACGAGTATGTGGCGGAGTGTCCCGCCCCTATATATTTATTTATTATTATTTATATTTTTTGCGCCGCGTATTTCTTATTGTTTTTATATTTTAAAAACCCTGTGAGGATGCGTGACTGATCAGCTACTGATTATTTAACTAGCTGACAGTCACGCATCCTTACTAAACTCGTGCAGACTGTGGCCGAGGGGTAATAAGATAATTAACAGCTAGTTAACCCCTCGGCCAGAGTATAAGAACCTGCAGCTGTCCATGCTGGGAGGAGAGTGTACAGAGGAGAATACGAGGTGCGGAGAGAGCGAGGAGAATAAAACAAACAACAAACAACAAAACACAAAACAAAAAGGCGCGTTGGCCAAACAAATAGAAACAAATAAGTGTGCTGGTTTTAACCCAGACAAGAAGACATCAATTTAACGTAAGGAATATTGCAAATAGGTGGCAAGTATACATTTGCTGAGTGCAACCTCAAATTGAGATTTGACGTTTGTTATTTTACGAGGTGTGGTCCTGGCCCGGACAGGGACCTTGTTTATTATCAAGTATAATACTTCTGTTAATAATTGTTATCTCTCAGACTCATGCTTTACTGTCAAAAATAGTAAGAGTCATCACAATCTATTATTATTATTATTATTATTATTATTATTATTATTATTATTATTATTATTATTCTTAAATGTATTTTGTATAGCGCCGGGGGCGTTTCCTTACAATATTTACCAAAAGCCCCGCCAACTATTGAGACCCAACGTTTATTACATCACTAACATCTTCAAATACTTCAGATGCAATCATGGAGAACCCCTGTACCATACAACCTTATAGCATTAACATAACTACATTGCAGCATTCCAGCAACGTCATTAAAAGGTTGTGTCAGTGGGTATTAAGGAACAGTTTTATTTTATAACACAATGCCACTGTATTGTACACTCCCAAAGTATACAAGGATATGCAAAACGTTAGAAAATGAACACGCAGAAGAATGAATCTGCACAAAACTGAATTGCATCTACCACTGTATAATAGTAAAAACAATAAAATCCACTAAAAAGACCACATCCAGTGTATGACGCACATTGTATTATTCATAACTTGCCATTTAAAAAAGACCTGGCAATTATTGGAAGTTCTACGATGACAGAAAAAAAACAAAAAAAAAACAATACAGGAAAAGTAAAGGCACATAAAAAAAACACTGTACTAACAGATGTTAATAAAATTGGAAAGGCAATATTCAAAGGCTCAGATTCCCTGCACACTTTTGGAAGAGCATGGAAAATGTGAGGCGACTTTTTATTGGATCATTTAGTACACTGACAACTTTCTTTAAATTAATTTCCTCTTATGTCATTTCTAAAGAACTGATTGGCCGAAATTTGTACATGTAGTGCTTGCAAAGGTACCATGAAATGTTCCTGTCAGGACACTGCACTCTGATTGGCTATCATATTATTGTTAATAAAACAATGAATAATCCTCTCCCTACACCGAAACCCTAAACCTTAAGGTCAGTATCCTATAACACAGCCAATACACATCTAAAGTGGTTCATGTTTGGCAGTGAATAGGCGTTTTTGTTACTTTAAAAAAAAGTGAGGTGGCTTTTACGGAGCCTGAGTAATATGTGCGTAACCTTGGGAGCGCCGGCGCACAGAGATGAATGGGGCTGAGTTTAAATTAAAAAATATAATTCCTATTTTTTCATTGCTTTTTTCATTGCTACCTTAACGTATTGGTCACCACTAGCTTCAAGCCAGATCATCCCAATTGATCAAAAGGGTTTTACTTTATTGTAGTCTTGTTCACTTTATTGTTGTTGGATCGCAGAGCCCATTGAGATCCACCAAAATGGATCTCAATACTTGGTGTATTGGCCACCACTGCACTAGAGCCTAAATGATAAAGTAAGCCAAAAGGTTTTCTGCAGGTGAATGCTGCCGTGTCACTTTCAGAGAAAACTATTTACTGGAAGTCACTGCTGTGGATCTCAGCCTGAGAGCAGATCAGACAGCAGCTTGTTCCTATCTGACTGTGCAGCTGCGCTCTTCAGCCTCTGTTACAGATAGTGCAAACATGGTAATTGCAAAGTGCTACCCAGCAGAGTCGAGAGTATGAGACCCCTGCAATTAACCAGTCTGAAGTCCGGGGGGGCAAGGGGCTGCCTGCCGGCTGTACAGCTGCAGCTTGTACAGTATCTCTTCTACAGAAACAATTAGCACAGCACTGTCAATATGTAGGGATTTGCAAGCGTTGCTGTGTGGGGGAGGCTCTTTCCATGCTGCTCCCTGATGCGATGTGAGAACACAGTGTAGCACTTCTCCCTGTCCGCTAGTCATTCCCATATTTAGATATGAATACCAGAGGTGGTCGCAGCCTGTGCTTAACCCCAACGCAGCCAGGCTGGTCCTCGTTAGAGTAACTGCCTGGGGCTGGGGCTCATTACAGGTTCTGCGTTGAAGGATAATTCAGCAAGGTGGCACTGCTGGAGGTTAGAATGGAGTGTCAGAGATGTTCAGGTTGCAGAGTTGGTGAACTCAGAATGGAAAGTTAGAGATGATTGTTCAGGTAACAGTGCTCGTGAACTCAGGTGCTGGGTGACATTGACAGATCATTAACAGTTTCTTAAAACCAGCCACATGCCATTTAAAAAGTCAAGCTGCAAATTTAAACTCTATGGTAAATTGATCTTTTATAAAAAATAGTTGTAAGCATAATCAAACCAGTAGTCAGTCAGGTCTGTTTTTAGTTATACATTACACAGCATTAAATTACACTTCCACTCCACATATCTGTATAAATGATGTAAATCTAAGATCTAGATTTGCACTTAATGATTTGGGCTGAAGTAATACACAGGGCTAACACTCCAGCCACTACATGGAGTAATACACAGGCATGCCGGTATTGTTTGAGTGACATTGTTAAAATCCACATCGTACTATGTGCATTTGAAATGTTACAGGGCTTTGTGAAACAGTGATGTAATTAACAGCAGCTAATCTTCACGTGGCTTGCGTTGTCCTGTTTCTCCAGGGGGGTATATCATGCATGTCTGTCCATTGAAACCTTTCTGGAGTGATCGAAACATTTCAGATTGTGCAAAGTATGGTATAGCCATTAATATAAACACCAGATTGGTACTTACGTTCTCAACGCCATCTGTTGCAGTTACTGGTTAGGTTTTTTTTTCATTTTAAGCCTCAATGCTGTAGCATTTCATCGCCTCAATTTCTATGCCCATAAATATTATTTAGCAATAAGTTAATATGTTATTTTTATTACAGAAAAAAACAGAGGTGCCAAAAGAATTTACACAATTCTCTCAACTCACAGGAAGGGCCTCGTTCAGTCACTGATCTGATTCAGTGATGTAATGTTGTTGAAACTGACACCCTGGGATCCTTCAAGAAGCTGCTTGATGAGATTCTGGGATCAATAAGCTACTAACAATCAAACGAGCAAGATGGGCTGAACGGCCTCCTCTCGTTTGTAAACTTTCTTATGTTCTTATGTTCTTATGTACAGAGAGGGACTGCACAGTGTGGATCAGTGGGGATTCTGTCACACTTTTATTTCAAACTCGTTGGTCACTGAAAGCTGTGAGACTTTTAACCACAACAAGGTGTACTTTCTGTTTAATTGGATGGCACCCCTGCTGCCTGAGTGGGAGAGAGAAAAGCGGGCTCTGCTTTATCTGGCTTTCTGCTCTGTTTGTAATTACTCAGGGGCTCAGAACTATAATCCTTCTTCTGCCTTCTCCAGTAAAATAAACACAAAAAAACATTTCGTTTCCTCAGTGGGAGGCTGTGCAGGCAGGACGGATCGCAGTTTAGTTTATGTACAGAACCTTCCCTATCTCATTTTCAACACAGTCAGGAGTGAACCGGAGAGTCACACACTAAAGCAGTGGCAGGTGAGGAGTTGAGAGGTGGAGGGACTGCATGAACATGTGAGGAGGTGAGGGGTTGAGGTGGAGGGAGTGCATGAACATGTGAGGAGGTGAGGGGTTGAGGTGGAGGGACTGCATGAACATGTGAGGAGGTGAGGGGTGGAGGTGGAGGGACTGCATGAACATGTGAGGAGGTGAGGGGTTGAGGTGGAGGGAGTGTATGAACATGTGAGGAGGTGAGGGGTTGAGGTGGAGGGAGTGCATGAACATGTGAGGAGGTGAGGGGTTGAGGTGGAGGGAGTGCATGAACATGTGAGGAGGTGAGGGGTTGAGGTGGAGGGAGTGTATGAACATGTGAGGAGGTGAGGGGTTGAGGTGGAGGGAGTGCATGAACATGTGAGGAGGTGAGGGGTTGAGGTGGAGGGAGTGCATGAACATGTGAGGAGGTGAGGGGTTGAGGTGGAGGGAGTGTATGAACATGTGAGGAGGTGAGGGGTTGAGGTGGAGGGAGTGCATGAACATGTGAGGAGGTGAGGGGTTGAGGTGGAGGGAGTGCATGAACATGTGAGGAGGTGAGGGGTTGAGGTGGAGGGAGTGTATGAACATGTGAGGAGGTGAGGGGTTGAGGTGGAGGGAGTGCATGAACATGTGAGGAGGTGAGGGGTTGAGGTGGAGGGAGTGCATGAACATGTGAGGAGGTGGGGGGTTGAGGTGGAGGGAGTGTATGAACATGTGAGGAGGTGAGGGGTTGAGGTGGAGGGAGTGCATGAACATGTGAGGAGGTGAGGGGTTGAGGTGGAGGGAGTGCATGAACATGTGAGGAGGTGAGGGGTTGAGGTGGAGGGAGTGTATGAACATGTGAGGAGGTGAGGGGTTGAGGTGGAGGGAGTGCATGAACATGTGAGGAGGTGAGGGGTTGAGGTGGAGGGAGTGTATGAACATGTGAGGAGGTGAGGGGTTGAGGTGGAGGGAGTGTATGAACATGTGAGGAGGTGAGGGGTTGAGGTGGAGGGAGTGTATGAACATGTGAGGAGGTGAGGGGTTGAGGTGGAGGGAGTGTATGAACATGTGAGGAGGTGAGGGGTTGAGGTGGAGGGAGTGCATGAACATGTGAGGAGGTGAGGGGTTGAGGTGGAGGGAGTGTATGAACATGTGAGGAGGTGAGGGGTTGAGGTGGAGGGAGTGCATGAACATGTGAGGAGGTGAGGGGTTGAGGTGGAGGGAGTGCATGAACATGTGAGGAGGTGAGGGGTTGAGGTGGAGGGAGTGTATGAACATGTGAGGAGGTGAGGGGTTGAGGTGGAGGGAGTGCATGAACATGTGAGGAGGTGAGGGGTTGATGGAATGACCCGTATCGAAGTTTACCACGGTATTTTTGCACGGTATTTTTGGCAGTTTTACCTTGGTTTTCCCATGGTTATACTATGCATTTACTGTAGTTTACTCTGGTTTGCCATGTTTATTAATATGCTTTACCATAGCTTACCTATGATTTATTACACTATGCTATGCTTTTACTATATGTAAACTTTTCTAAGGAAAAGGTTGAGCGTTGTCTTTGGCAAAGTAACACGCTGAATCTATTTGGCTTAAATAATAGAGGTGGGGCTAAGGGGGACTTGATTGAAGTATTTAAAATCTTAAAAGGAGATGACAAAGTTAACGCAGCTGGAAACTAAGTGGAGTGTTTTTTAAACAGAATGTGGTGAGAACATGGAATTGGTTACCTAGCTATGTTCTTGATGCTGAGTCATTTGGATTCTTTAAAACACAAGGATTGGGCCAAATTAACTCCTCTCGTTTGTGAATTATCTTAAATTCTTCTATTCTTATGAATGCAGTGTTGGCCAGTATTAGCAGTGCTGGAAGCTGGTTTTCAGCAAAGTAGGGTGTAATGGATCTCCTGCTAGTGGCTGATGGGTTAGTAATACTGGCATCAGCATAAAGACACAGACTTCCCTCTTGACTATAGAGTTTGCTCTTTAGTTGAATGGTAAGAAGTTCATCTTGAATTGTGAGGTTAGTGGTTCGTGTCCTTCCCTTGCCTTTCCTTTCAATTCAGTGGGCTGAGATGCCAATTTATTACAATGGGTTGTGCTTGTGTGATGAAATGGATGTGTTTGTGTGGTGGCAGCTGCAGGAAGCTGCTGTTTCTGTTTGCAGGAAATTCTCTTTGGGACAAAGCCAGGGATCCCTGCAGAGGGGAACCCCAAGAGAAACATTCCCACACAGTGAGATGCAATCTGTATGCTTCATACTTTACCATGTTTGGATAAGTTTTAGCATTCTTCACAAAGCTTTAGCATGCTTAGATACGTTTTACCATGCTTTAGCATTCTTCAAAGCTTTACCACGTTATACCATGCTTGGCATTTGTATCGATATTATCATGACCTAAGATAAAACCTCATGCTGAGATTTCATTTTAAACTTGCAAGAGATGTTAAACAGGTTCCACTGTCATTTCACTGTACCAGGGAACTGTAACCAAGCAAACAAATTATTTCTAATACAAATACATACTTTTTAGATTCCTTTAATAAGCTTTATTTACATTCTCCAAATTATAAAATACCAGTGAAACAGTAAACATGAGTGATACCCTACCGTATTTTCTGTTTCCCAATTGGATTCTCAGTGTGCTATGTAAATGAACAGTATGTTGTATTGCATGCTATGACAGTGGAATCTGAGATTGAGTGCTATAGAAATGCATGGGGTATAAGATCCTAGTGCAGTAGAATATCATAGTGGGCGGTATATGGATGTATGGGGTATGGCATGCTATGGGAGTAGAATCTGAGATCTGGATGGTAGTGAGAGTTCAGAAGACATGGTGCTGGACACTCTTTTCTTCAGGGATTGTGATTATCTCATTCACACAAATCCAATCTTTCCGTTTTGGGAAGTGGCATTTTGTTTCCTGCAATTGATTGATTTATACTCCTGAGAAAGAAAATGGTGCAAGGCTAGGGTGACCAGATTTTCAAAGCTCAAAACCGGGACACATTGTTAAATAATTGATAAGCCTGATTAAACCATTTAAATATAGGCTATTTTAATGGTTATTTAAATAGCCATTCACTTAGTATTATCTTTTTTTTTTCTTTTTTAAGCAGCTATAATTTCAGTACTACTTTTTTATTGCTACTTTTTATTGATAAAAAATAAATAATAATAATAATAATAATAATAATAATAATAATAATAATAATAATACATACAATTACTTCTGTAGATCGTGGTTAAAAATACATTTACGTTTAGGCATTTTTCTTGGGCTAAATCCCACCAGAACTGAACAGCTACAAAATTACCATATTACACATAATTGCAGATTCATATTGAATATAAACTAAATGAAAACACCTGGTGCACCAAGGAATAAGCACTATGTTTGTGTTAATCACTTTACAAAAATAATGTTCTTGATTACCCAAGTGGCTTTTTTATTTTATTTTGTTTTCACAGCAGGTGCCATAAATAAGTGATATAGGAAGCGGTTATTTACGGTATTTTGACAAAAGGTATTTCGAGTGTGTCGCATTACAGGAAGTGGCTGAGAACGGGGACTTTTTTAAGTTTTTGAGAAAAATGTTGGGATACTGGGACATCTGATGGAAAACTGAGGCTGTGCCACCTAAACCGGGACGTCTGGTCACCCTATGCAAGGCGTCAGTTCTGCTGACAGCAGGCCTGCAATGTGTATAAATAACACACTGTTAAAAATTGGTGGGGAAAAAGGGTGACTGTTGATGAATACTGAAGAAGTCACTTGATTGTCTTAAATGTTCTGCGGTTAATGGCAGGTAATAGCTTGCACAGAAACAAACATACAGTAGCTGGTGTTAATACATTGATTAAGACACGGTAAACAGGATTGTGGCACTAAAACAATATGACTTACACTACCATAGAGTAACAGGGTGGAGGCTGGACACGAATCCACCGACCCCGCGATCCACAAGTGAGCCTCTAAACCACAATGCAAAAGAACCAGGCTCCTTTGCAGTCATGGTTTTAGAGCTTCTAACCTCACCTCATCTCATCTCTCTGACAGGAGACTGGTCAGAATCCGTAACGGCAGTGTATCACATAACACTGCCCATTACAATAGCAACAAAAGACAAATCTGTCTTCACGGCAACACAGATATGTTGGAATTAGGTCTCTGCAGTGTGATGTCATTTTCAATCCCTTGCCATGCTCTACTGTACAATCACAATCTGTCCCCGATGCTTTCTATTATTTTTTTTTATGTAAATGATATTGCTAGTTTATAAAATTTCCCCTGAAAGAAAGCATTTACATTTGAAGTCATTTAGTGTGTGCCGCAGGGAAACCAGAAATGTTATAAATAGAAATTCTGACAAAGCATTGCTTTCTGTGCTGTGACCGAATCACAACATACTTGTGTACAAAGAAGCAGTTCTGTACTGCTTTAAATAAACATCAGCAAACAAAGTAGAAAGTTGAGGACAGATTGGTTGTCATTCAATATGATCTGGTCATTTGGAACGCTCATTTTCTGTTCCATTCCCAACTGTCCCATCTGCTCTTTCCCATGAACCAGGGGACTGATCTGTTCTAGCATACAACCACACAAGAGGATGTCTGGCTTTTAGACTCTACACTCTTTTGACTGAAAGAAAAGTGACGGCAGGGCTTTCTGATTCTTTTTTTTTTTAAACTGTAGAAAAGTGCAGCAATGAATACAAAACATACAATTTGCATACAGATGTACAATGCATTGGTACAGACACAGACTTGATTTTCTAAACTACTTTTTTGTTATTTGGTCTTTTTTTATTTTTTTATTGAAAGGACCATAATGAACATATACAACATTATGCATATAAACTACCGCCATTCATATAATAAAAGAAAGATGTTAAGCAAGAAAGAGCTCAACAATTGTGCTACCATCGTCGGTATCTATTGATTACGGATGTCGCTGGTTACCAAACACAACAGTCAGAGCGGCAGGCTACAGTTTGCCAGGATTATAGGACAGTGCAGAGGAAGAAGGCCGGAGGCTCTTGTGATCCTCGGTTCCTGCTGCTGTCTGACATGCTGTAACGTGGTGCCCTTGCTGTTATTTTGTTCTCTGATGGTGTTGTCGTTCTCGCCCCTCAGGTGTGTGGTTCCTGTGTCAGGTAGACGTGGCCCCGGTGAAGAATGAAGATGGCACAGTGATAATGTTCATCCTGAACTTTGAAGCCATGACAGAGAACGAGCTGCTGCACTCTCCTGAGAGGGATGTCAACCACAAGGTCTCCTCTAACTGGTTCCCAGCAGGTAACATTATTATTGTAGTTTCTCCAGTGGGCAGGGTACAGTACAAAAGCTACCAGATACAGTATACTGGTCTATATACGTAATCTCTTAACACCAAAATTGCTATATTGAGAAACCTAAGACAGCAGATCTGAGTAGCCTAAATGTTTGACATATTAATGAAACAGCTATATTGAATTGTATTAAAGGATTAGATTTACATTAGCTGCAACAACTAATTTGGTTTTAACATAAATCCGTGATTTACATGCATCTAACCAATGCATTGGTATTTTTTAATCAACAAAATGTGTTTATAAACTAGCTAAACTTAAGTTTCACGGTAAAATAAAGAGGCTTGTGAACACGAAACATTATTTTACAATGTATTGTTACCTGTTAAGTCTACTATTGCCCACATACCTTTTTGACTTGCTGAACAAACATTTCATTGATAACTGTGTAAACGTGCGCTGTGACATGTTTGCTACCACTTTCCCACACGACACTAACCTTCTCTCCTGTGTATGTGGAGGAGTGTGGGTGGGTCATGTGAGTAGTCCAGACCCAGTGAGCAGTTGTTTTTTTTAAAGTGCATACTGATATTTATTTCATTCATATTATTTAAAGGTTGATTTAACAGTACACGGTCATCCGTGTTGCACTGAGCCAGTACAAGCATTGTAGAGCTTATGTAAAGAGCTTGCTTTCCTGACAGAGTGATTTCACTAAGATTATCTGTAAAAAGAGAAGCATTACATTGGTACTGTGTATTATAGCCAAAATGCAGCACTTTTCTTTTTAAGCATCAGACTCAAGCTGAGCATGTCTTCCCCTGTCTCCTGTGTCCAGGCAGGGCACGAGGCTTCAAGCTGCGTTTTCCGATGCTGCGCTCCCTGACAGCCAGTAAGCAGTCCTTGCCGCAGGAGGGCCCAGACGCGGTGGTGGTGGACTTGTCCAAACCCAGCAGCGAGTCTTTGGCCCTAGGAGAGCTGCTGTCCACTCCGGAGAGCAACTGCCTGGTGAGCTCCGAGCTGCAGCAGCTGGAAGACCAGCAAGCGCACACTGACAGAGTGCTGGAGTCCATGAACCACCCCTCCCCCAAGCCAGACCGCCTCAACCCTGACATGTCCTTCTCCAACTGCAGCCTGACCTGCAGCCGCTCCCGCGAGAGCTTCTACAGCGTGCGCCGAGCCTCCTCCGTCGACGACATTGAGGCGATGAAGACCGACTTTGACAAGAAATTCTGCAACCGCCATGCCAGCACAGGTATAGAGGGTAGGGGGCAGGGGATAACGGGGTGGGGGGGGGGGAGGGGGGGGTGTCTGTAGATGGTGGGACTTAAGGGTGGGGGGCGCTTTAAAAGGTGTTGACAAAGTTAACTCAAACCAATACTTTAAGAGAAGCATAGAAACTAAGACCAGAGAACATTAAGTGGAGATAAACTTTGGACAGAGATGGTAGAAGAGACTTCTTTACATAGAGAGTGGTGAGGGTATGGAATGGGTTACCTAGCCATGTTGTTGGTGCTGAATCACTGAGATCCTTTGACAAAGTCTTGAGATCAATCTGCTACTAGGAACCAGATGAACACTGATGGTCTGAATGGCCTCCTCTCATTCATAAAGTTCTTCTGTTCTTATGTGGTCAGGTGTGAGGGATTTAAGAGATCTGCTTCTCCACAGGTGGAATGAATCACATCAAAACCACCCTTCTGAACTCCACCTCGGACTCTGACCTGATGCGTTACCGCACCATCAGCAGGATACCGCAGGTCACCCTGAACTTCGTGGATTTCAAGGGGGACCCCTTCATAGCCTCCACGTCCACGGACAAGGAGATCATCGCACCGTGCAAGCTGAAGGACCGCACACACAACGTCACTGAGAAGGTCACACAGGTACAGGCCTCATGGGCAGCTCTGTTAAATTGCTTACTGCTGGGACTGGTTGTTGTTGGTATGAGGTATAACATAAAACAGGAGGCTGGTTGAGGCTGACAGTGCGTTTATCACCTAATGTACACAGCAGTGACACTGGGGTTCTGTCATGAAATAATTGGTCCTACTGTTGCAGCAGCAGTAGACAGACCTTCAGCGATAACTATGTTGAGCCAAATCAATGTTGTCAATGCCTGAAAACTTTCAGGCATGATGAGGTTACTGCTGTTATAAAAGTTTGTTCCCCCTTGTTCATAAAAAAGTGAAACCAAGAAGAGAAATGTTTTTGCACCTAGTTAGGTTTCACATCGAGGGGGGTGTGTAGCTTCTAGGAGTTCTGCTTCAGTGGATCTGTGAATACACAGGAGGTACGTCACAAAGCTTGCGCTTGAGGGTGGCTGAATAGATTCTTTCTGCTGTGCTGATCAGGTTTAAGGAGGATTGGATGAAAATGGCTCGCTGGTAGTTTTTTTAATTTATTTTTACAACAAACTTATTGTTTTTTACAATAAAGTCCTGTAAATCAAATTGCTGCCAAAGGTTTTAATATGTTTTCAAATTGTAGTAAAAAAAGATTTTGGATGGACATAAAACAACAACCCTGAAGCTGCATCAAAGCCGCCTTAAAAGTGCTTAGTGTAAATGGGTAGACTCTCTACGCACGTACAGTACTGTGCAAAAGTTTTAGGCAGGTGTGAAAAAATGCTGTAAAGTAAGAATGCTTTCAACAATAGACATGTTAATAGATTATATTTATCAATTAACTAAATGCAAAGTGAGTGAACAGAAGAAAAATCCAAATCAAATCCATATTTGGTGTGACCACCCTTTGCCTTCAAAACAGCATCAATTCTTCTAGGTACACTTGCACAAAGTCAGGGATTTTGTAGGCATATAGTCAGGACAAAGAAACGGGCAACGTTGAGGACCGTAGACGCAGTGGTCGGCCAAGGAAACTTACTGCAGCAGATGAAAGACACATCATGCTTACTTCCCTTCGCAAGCAGAAGATATCCAGCAGTGCCATCAGCTCAGAATTGGCAGAAAACAGTGGGACCCTAGTACACCCATCTACTGTCCGGAGAAGTCTGGTCAGAAGTGGCCTTCATGGAAGACTTGCGGCCAAAAAGCCATACCTCCGACGTGGAAACAAGGCCAAGCAACTCAACTATGCACGAAAACACAGGAACTGGGGTGCAGAAAAATGGCAGCAGGTGCTCTGGACTGATGAGTCAAAATTTGAAATATTTGGCTGTAACGAAGGCAGTTTGTTCGCCGCCGAAGGGCTGGAGAGCGGTACACCAATGAGTGTCTGCAGGCAACAGTGAAGCATGGTGGAGGTTCCTTGCAAGTATGGGGCTGCATTTCTGCAAATGGAGTTGGGGATTTGGTCAGAATTAATGGTCTCCTCAATGCTGAGAAGTACATGCAGATACTTATCCATCATGCAATACGCTGCCTAAATCCACAGAAGAACTGTGGTTAGTTCTCCAAGATGTTTGGGCCAACCTACCTGCCGAGTTCCTTCAAAAACTGTGTGCAAGTGTACCTAGAAGAATTGATGCTGTTTTGAAGGCAAAGGGTGGTCACACCAAATATTGATTTGATGTAGATTTTTCTTCTGTTCACTCACTTTGCATGTTGTTAATTGATAAATATAAACTATTAACATGTCTATTTTTGAAAGCATTCTTACTTTACAGCATTTTTTCACACCTGCCTAAAACTTTTGCACAGTACTGTACTAAACAGTATGTTTAGATTGCTAGTGTCTCCATTAGACTACTCTGTCTTCAGAGGGTGAATGCTTTGCTTTTGTTCTCAGGTTTTTATTGTTTTCATCTTTTTATTCTGGGTTGCCACACTGAATTACTGGGTATTCATTCAGAATAGATTTAGCAGTCATGTGGAAAGATAAGTTAGGTATTGTATTAAAAATAGCATAGGCATACAATCTGTTATATAAAATATTATCAACGGAACAATAGAACACAGATAGCAGTGCTTCCATTAGAAGAATTACAAGAGCTTTGGAAAAGGTTCCGAGGTAAGTTTCATGCATACAGGGAGTTATAAGACCATCAGCAAGGACCATCTTGTGATGAAAACAGCAGCTTTTAATCTCCTCTGTCCGTAGGATGCCCTTTATGAAGGTGTAGGAAAGCTTAGTGAAAGCATGGTAAAAAGAAAATACATGGCAAACAGGGCAACTGTACGAATTGTGGAAAAAACAAACATCATGGTAAATGTTATCATTACTGGGCAATTTTACCACAGTATGCGGTGATAAGGTTGCTGCACACAGTTGCAGTATTTATTTGGGGTTTAAAGTACATCATCTTTATTATCATAAAGGAGACTTTACCCACTCATCTTTTTACTGCAACTGATGCGAGATATTGTCATTCAAGTATTCTTAAACATAAAAGGCTGAAAAAATGTGCAGCCTACAAAAAAATCATTTCACAATATAGGTCTGTAATGTGAAGTTTTGAAAGAAATGCACATTACAGCAAACATGCATTTTCATGCAAGACATGACGGGTCATTTCACCTCAATATGGGAAGCAGCTGGTTTATTAGGGGCAGGAAACAATTTCACTCTCCAGGTGAAATGGCAAAGAAAGTGCAAGACAACCTGAAAGCAAGACTTGCAAACAGAGACTTCTTTGCTAAACATGTTACTTTCAAAACTAAACATTTTACACCTATACAGTAAATGGATCTGCATGGTGGGATCATTATTGTGTTAGCGTTAATCACTTTAAGAAAATACCTAAAACACACATTAGAAAGCTTATTTCTGTGTAAGCGATCAGAATTTTCTGAAACGTATTGAAACACACACAGTCTCCAGTTGCTGCAGATTTCCAGCTGAATGTTACTGCACCGGAATGTTTTCTGTTAGATTATAATATCAGTTTGGTGTTGTGTGTTTGTTAAAGGCTTGATCAAAGATCTTAATGGAACAATGTAAAGTGCTGTTTTTACCGTGGTACAAACAGGAACACAGACATCCTATTTGCAAAGGAGTACATTTTGTTGGTGTCATAGATATTTGAACATAGAAGCTTATTTTTATATGGCCACTGTGTGTTTTCTACCATAACAAGCACTGTCGAGCCACTAGACATCCACTAATTTTGGTGATACAGTGGCTCCCTAAACTGGTTACGGCTTATGACCTGGGCAAAATGTTTAGCATTTTACAATTTCCTTGCAAACAAAATCATATAATCCAAAACCAATCTTTTGGCTTTGCTGGCAGAGTAAGGGTTAATTATTATAAAGAAATAATCTGGTTTCCAGGGTCACAACAACAAGAATAAACAGAGAATGCTGAAAAATACATAGAACATGAAGCCTAAACTGATGCTCAGCCATGCAAAGATCTATTAGTAACATTTGTGTAAATATGCTGTGGTTACTAAGTCACTGGCCATTCAGTATAAATCATTACAGTGTTTAGAGAAGCAAACCTCTCAAAGTGCGCTTTGAGAATAGCACAGACCTGCATTGCTCTGGGACAGTGCCTCACAGGAGTCAGGTCTTTAATTGTCTCATTCTGCCTCCTTGTTCTATATTAGTTTCAATGCTACTAATTTCTTTCTTGTTATGCTGCATTTTGTAATGGCTTGGCATCTCAGCCCATTACACTGAATTGAGAGGCAAGGGCTGGATGCAAACCACTAAGTTCTCGGTTCAAAAGCAAACATCTCACTATTCAACTAAAGAGCAAACTCTGTAATCAGGAGCCTCTAATTACCTGTCTTATGCTCTCCATTTACAATGTCCTTTTTCTAGGAAGAAACAGGCAATATATTATTTTGGTTCTTAATTCTACAAAACCTCTGTTCTACAAAAATTCACAGAGCAGTTAAGCATTTCTCTTTTTACACTACGGGCCCCGTTTTCACTGTGGACAAATTGCTCATGCTATATATTTACTATGCAAAGTACATTTTCCTATGATTTGTCCATAGGGGAATGTGTAGGACAAATGGCTGGTTTCACTGATGCCAATTACTACTAATGTTACTTTAGGTAAGGAATCCAATATAAATGCTTTGTACAGCAAAACTTTTGTTGTACAGGAACAATGTTTTGAGCAGATAGCACTACATTTGTGGTGTTTTGTTATTTTGTATGTTTAAGTGTTTTATAACTTTGGGAACCCACTCTTCTTGAACAATACACCCCCAAAGCCCATGAAAGTATTTAAAGGTCTTTGCACTCCTAGTGGCAATGGGGGACAATTAGCATTAATAACCTCAGAGGAACCAGAATTCAAACCAATTGCAGAAGTTTTGTTCACCCATTATCTTGGCTGAAGTCACCACTGATCAGTGGCAGCTGGTGGCCAAAAAAAGAGGGAGGCAGAAAAAAAGGCAGAGGGCTTATTATTATTATTATTATTATTATTATTATTATTATTATTATTATTATTATTAATATTAATATTTATTTTATTTATTTGACAGCCCCGGTTTGTCACATGCAGGACCGACTTCACTTGTTTTTTTAGTAAAAGCAACAGCACTCCACAAGCCCAGGTAGGTTTTAAACAGGGCAGGCCTGTACATTTATTTATTTATACAAAACAAAAATAAAAAAACCCAAAACCTAACTCCCTCCAGTTTCAAGTTTGAAGTTTTAACTATCACCGGACAGCTAAACTGTTTACCCATACCCAAACACATACTTATTTGAGTACTATAATACCTTTCAGGTTGTCAGGTCTGTCCCCCACAGGCTTCCTTCAGGCCTTAGCCTTAATGCAGACCCAGACCAACCATTTTGCCCTGCTTTAATACACCTGCCTCTATTACTAGCAGGTGTCGCTAATTAAATTAATAAAACAATTAACCAATTATATTGTGGCTGTGCAAAGGAGACACAAAACCCACATTCACATGTATTTGGCAGGGACAGGAATTAACCCCATCGCTGCCAACCACCACCAAAACACCACATTATGTAGAGGCAGTGCTCTTGCTCTGCCACTAATTATTTATATACAAAAAGCCATACCTCCGACGTGGAAACAAGGCCAAGCGACTCAACTATGCACGAAAACACAGGAACTGGGGTGCAGAAAAATGGCAGCAGGTGCTCTGGACTGATGAGTCAAAATTTTAAATATTTGGCTGTAGCAGAAGGCAGTTTGTTCGCTGAAGGGCTGGAGAGCGGTACACCAATGAGTGTCTGCAGGCAACAGTGAAGCATGGTGGAGGTTCCTTGCAAGTATGGGGCTGCATTTCTGCAAATGGAGTTGGGGATTTGGTCAGAATTAATGGTCTCCTCAATGCTGAGAAGTACAGGCAGATACTTATCCATCATGCAATACCATCAGGGAGGCATCTGATTGGCCCCAAATTTATTCTGCAGCATGACAACGACCCCAAACATACAGCGAAAGTCATTAAGAACTATCTTCAGCGTAAAGAACAACAAGGAGTCCTGGAAGTGATGGTATGGCCCCCACATAGCCCTGATCTCAACATCATTGAGTCTGTCTGGGATTACATGAAGAGAGAGAAGCAACTGAGGCTGCCTAAATCCACAGAAGAACTGTGGTTAGTTCTCCAAGATGTTTGGGCCAACCTACCTGCCAAGTTCCTTCAAAAACTGTGTGCAAGTGTACCTAGAAGAATTGATGCTGTTTTGAAGGCAAAGGGTGGTCACACCAAATATTGATTTGATGTAGATTTTTCTTCTGTTCACTCACTTTGCATTTTGTTAATTGATAAATATAAACTATTAACATGTCTATTTTTGAAAGCATTCTTACTTTACAGCATTTTTTCACACCTGCCTAAAACTTTTGCACAGTACTGTATATATATATATATATATATATATATATATATATATATATATATATATATATATATATATAATGTGCTACTCATTAAAATATAACACCATTTAAACGTAACTAAACAAAACACACACACATACAAACGTGAATCTCACTACGTGAATAAAACCATATTAAGGATACTAAGTAAATTAAAGTAATACAAATAATGAATCGTAATTTAATTAACGTAACAAAAAGGTTAAGTCACACTAAGGACAAATATCCTCTTGTCTTTCTGATTGCTAAAATCTCAAAAAAAACTTTCACAGTCCTGGGGGTGAGAATTGGCCTGACAGGGTGAGGATTAGCCTAGAACAGAACTCACCCGGGGTGAGAATTAGCCTGTAACGCCAGCAAAGATATCACTGCTCCCGTATAGTTCTCACTGTGATCTCTCCATCTGCAACTGCCTGCCCAGCACATGTCGCTCGGCTGGAGGAGATAATTGCTGGCTACACATTGGAGGCTGTGTGGTCCAGTGGTTAAAGAAAAGGGCTTGTAACCAGGAGGTCCCCGGTTCAAATCCTACCTCAGCCACTGACTCATTGTGTGACCCTGAGCAAGTCACTTAACCTCCTTGTGCTCCGTCTTTCGGATGAGACGTGATTGTAAGTGACTCTGCAGCTGATGCATAGTTCACACACCCTAGTCTCTGTAAGTCGCCTTGGATAAAGGCGTCTGCTAAATAAACAAATAATAATAATAACATAGGCTACAGGTGCTGGCCAATTTAGGCAATCAGCTAAAGTAATGTTTTTCCGTTAACTAATCTTACCTATCAGTACCTATAACCTATTTCTCAATGATCTCTCCCCCTGCTCATGGCAGGCTGTTTCCAGAGTTGCCAGCAGTTTCCCCAGTGTTAAGAACAGGTCTTGCCTGCCAGGTTTCAGCCCACCATGAGCGCGCCCTGTCAGCAGTTCTGTGAGCTGGCTCACAGTATATATTATATTATTTACATCTATTTTTTTCACTTAGAAATTTTGAGGAGGCATGGCCTCCCTTGCCCCATCTAAGGAGAATCACCTTCCACTGATGCTATATCTAAATATACTTTTAATTGTCATTTTCCTCTAAATTTCTGGCCCCCTGCCCTCAAGACTAGGGAGTTTCCAGCACCACTCCATCTTGAGTCCTGCTGAAATTCTGAGCTGCAGGAGAACAGCAATACAATTCAAAGTTTGCCCTGCAGGTGGCAGTAGCGTTCTACTCATTTTACAGCAGTGCTCAAAGGTTTTAAAATCTGTTTGTATTTCAATACAATACAATTTGGTTTCATATGGTTCCTTTCATGATTGATCCCAAAACAGTAAAAGAGATCACAGAAGCAGCATCATTATCCTTTTTTGTGTTGCAGCTCGTTTGTTTCTTTGTTTTTTTTAAATACTCTTTTCTATGATATACAGAGTCATTAAGTATATGTCCTAGTTGTTAGCAGAGCATTGGAGTGAAAATGTCTTACCATCCAGAAAGGGGTTTGCAGTAACTTAAATATATATAGCATTGCATTTGAAATATCTACATATGTCAAACTGATGTATAAAATACAAGAAATCCTGTCTGTGACAGAAGAAAAGGTGGGACCAGTGAGTTGTTGTGCTGAATCGGACGGTGATTATGCTCTGTCAGGTTATGTTTTCCCCTTATCCAAAACAAAGGGAAACTTACAGAACAAGTGTCTGCTGAACCTTATGGTACCAATATCAAAGTCTTGTAATTGTTTTAGGGTTGAGTCCACTTGCTTGGTACTAAATCCCAGGTTTAATACCTTTTTACTGGACTAACTTTGTGTATCCTTCAGGGGCACCCAGTGTTATCTGTGCTAGACTTACTTTAAAAAGAATTATATTAAAAACACTGAATGCTGATGCTTTTAAAGAGAACACCACACAGACAGGTGTTTCTGTGATATCATGGAATCATGTCGCAGCTACAGAGAATGTCATATTAAAGTCTTTAGCAAAAAGCAACAGTTTTCCCCCCCACTAGCAAAATTGGGAAAATAAGCTACCCCTTAGCATAGCTGTTCTGGGTCACTTCCTTATAGTAAATAACATCTTAATGTAACACCCTCTCAGACAGGGGGTTTACAAAAATGGATTAAACAATTTAAGACACAAAGGAGTTATTTTTAATATGTAGCCAGACTACGCCAGTTCAGTGCGATGAGGCGATACATACGAAACTGCTAACCAAGATCATACACAGTCTCTTGAGACAGGGGTTTTACACCGACAGACTGGAGAATTGCAAACCAAATACTGATCCAAAAAAAGGGGGACAAAACTGAACCAGGTAACTACAGGCTAATAAGCCTGACTTCTATTATGTGTAAACTTATGGAAATTATAATAAGATCCAAAATGGAAAATTACCTATATGGTAACAGTATCCTGGGAGACAGTCAGCATGGTTTTAGGAAAGGGAGATCGTGTCTAAATAACCTGCTTGTTTTTCTTGAGGATGCAACATCGACAATGGATAATTGCAAAGCATATGACATGGTTTATTTAGATTTCCAGAAAGCTTTTGACAAAGTCCTGTATAAAAGATTAATTCTCAAATTGAACGCAGTAGGGATTCAAGGAAATGCATGCACATGGATTAGGGAGTGGTTAACATGTAGAAAACAGAAAGTACTGATTAGAGGAGAGGTAACCAGTGGAGTACCACAGGGATCAGTATTAGGTCCTCTGCTCTTCCTAATCTACATTAATGATTCTGGTATAGTAAGCAAACTTGTTAAATTTGCAGACGACACAAAAATAGGAGGAGTGGCAAACACTGTTGCAGCAGCAAAGGTCATTCAAAATGATCTAGACAGCATTCAGAACTGGGCAGACACATGGCAAATGACATTTAATATAGAAAAGTGTAAAGTAATGCATGCAGGCAATAACAATGTGCATTATAAATACCATAGGGGAGATATTGAAATTGAAGGCGGAATCTATGAAAAATATCTTCATCTAGACAATGTGGGGAAGCTATATAAAAGGCCAACAAAATGCTCAGATATATAGTGAAAAGTGTTTAATTTAAATCAAGGGAAGTAATGTTAAAACTTTACAATGCATTAGTAAGACCTCATCTACAGCATTGTGTTCAGTCGGGTCACCTCGCTACAAAAAGGATATTGCTGCTCTAGAAAGAGTACAAAGAAGAGCAACCAGAATTATTCCGGGTTTAAAAGGCATGTCATATGCAGACAGGCTAAAATAATTGAATCTATTCAGTTTTGAACAAAGACAATCTGATTCAAGCATTCAAAATTCTAAAAGGTATTGACAGTGTCGACCCAGGGGACTTTTTTGACCTGAAAAAAGAAACAAGGACCAGGGGTCACAAATGGAGATTAGATAAAGGAGCATTCAGAACAGAAAATAGGAGGCACTTTTTTACACAGAGAATTGTGTGACTCTGGAACCAACTCCCAGTAATGTTGTTGAAGCTGACACCCTGGGATCCTTCAAGAAGCTGCTTGATGAGATTCTGGGATCAATAAGCTATTAACAACCAAACGAGCAAGATGGGCCAAATGGCCTCCTCTCATTTGTAAACTTTCTTATGTTCTTATGAAATCAATGGAAATGTATTTATTGAGCAGCACGTTTAAAAGCAGCAGCAGCACATTGTTCAAGATCCTTACAGAAGATCACAACTATTGAATTCACCAGCAAATAGTCAGTACAGATTTGCCATTGACAGGTAATATGATTAAAATTAGTTGAAGTAATTATTTTAATCAACAAAGTGCAAACTGCAGTACTTCACATAACAAAGTAACGGTAGAGAGTTCCTTCTCATAATCAAAACATAAAAGAGAATAATAATAAAACAAACACTGACCGGTTTTAAGAGCAAACACACACACACACACACACACACACACACACACACACACACACACACACACACACACACACACACACAATGTCTGTGCAGGGGAGGGAACATCAGAGAGAAAAATCAGAATCACAATACCTTACTTTAATTTCAGTGGCATAAATTCCGTTCAGCTACCGACAGGCCAAGCTTAATTCGCTCACGTTTATTATTCAAACCGGCATACAGTCAGCCAAATACTTAGTCAAGAAAGTCCATTTACAGGCTTGTTTCACTTTCCTCTGTTACTCTCCATTCCAAACACCAACACTGTATTCCCTCTGCTGCACAAACAAACCCCCAAGACAAAGGACAGAGAGACACAAACCCCCAGGATGGCCACCCTTTTTGTAAGAGATGTGGGCTATTTATATTCAGGTGCATAAAACTATCAATAATTCAATTAGTCGGTACCCAATAAGGCATATCAAGGGGACTGAACGAAGAAGCTTCTAGGAAGTGGTACAAATCAATTATAAAGTGTCAGCCAATAATATATAAAGTGTGCACTAATCAAATCAGTGTGTCAAATTATAATAATAAAACAGACAAGTGACCAATAAACATGTGAAAGGTAACGGCATTGTTGACCGTTATATTAAGATTAAGTAAAGGCATTTCAGATGCTAATAAAACCCACAGCGGATAAGCTCCAGACTGTAATAATGAAATATGTGGCAATCTGTATTGTAATGCTGCTGTCCCAAACCAGGCCTGCTTCATTATCCTGGTGGACAGGTGGTTCAGGGTCAGGCCTTGAGGTGGCCTTTTATATAAACATGTAAACATGGGACTCCGCAATTAAAGTAAACACATTTATACACTCACAAACGTGCGCATTCACATACACACTCCCACACGCACACAAACCATGACACGTAACTCACTCATGCACACTTAACCCCTCACACACTGTAACACAATTGCACTCGCACACGCTAACGCACAATCGGACGCACACCAATCGACACAAAAGTCTGTATGTATCGCAGTCACACACGCAATGGATCAGCTGACCCCACCCCTCCTCAGTTGAACGAGGCAGGGCAGAGAGCAAGCAGGAGTGTATCAATCTGCAGTATCTCCAGGGCATGTTGAATGAACAGACTCATCTGAGAACAGTGAACTCAATGAAGGTGCTTCATCATCAGATATTAGCAGCGCCATCCCTCCCCCGGTGTCTGCTTTCTCTCATGTCCCTTCACATGAGTTTCTAAAGGTGACTTTTACTTTGTACCTCTAACTGGCTCATTATATTAGTTATTATTAAGAGCTGATTGTGGAGCATTAAAATGCTCTACTGGCAAAAGTCCATTCTGAGAATAGATACCAGTGAGCAGTAAATGTGCATTGTTTCCCAGTCGACTCTGCTTTTACATGCTCATGCAATGCATTCATCATGTTTTTTAATGCTTTGTCATCATTTTCAGTGATTCATCATGCTTCCATGTGCTTTACCATGTTTTCACTGTGCTGTATGTTTATAAGTATTTGGTGGCTACCTCTAATCATGTTGTGTGTATTTCTCACACTAAGTTTTGTCAAGCTCGAGTCATAAAAAAAGGCACAGGGGAAATGAACTCTCAACATGATTAGAGGTAGCCACCGAACACTTACTACCGAATATACTTACTGTACTGTTGGTCACTAAATCCAAATAGAAAACCAATTAAAAAGCCGATGTACAATAAAAATCATGATTTTTTTTATAGAATGTCTTGTGGTTTCAACTTTTAGAATGTTTGGTCACTGACATTCTGAGTGTGAGACCTACAACTGTAGCTAATATGTTCTAATAGGGACATGGCTTAATTTACCAGAAAGAAAGTTTTAGTACCAACATTGATGTAATAACAAGCCTGTGAAATGGCAGCTGAGAAGTCAGGCGGGCAATGAGCACGAACAACAAGAAATGCTGTAGAAGCATCAAAGCACACGTTTATTGACAAGATAAAACAAAATGGCCTTAGCCCTGGCCAGGAAAGAAGCCTCTACCTCTTCTGGGTTTTAAGTAAATCACTGGTTTCTTTGATCAGCAAATGCCTGCATCTCCTGTGCACGCTTCAGCCTCCACCCCTCCCTGTAACAAAGGTGCTTGCTGCCTTTTATACACCTGCTTTCCAGGTGGATTAGTTTAATTAACTAATTGGACAATTGGCTATCTAATCAGCTCAGGCAGCTTATCAAGCTGGGGAATCAAGAGCTCCAGCAGAAGTGATGGGAAAAGTGAAGCCTTGTGGATCACTGAGCCCTTTGAACTATTGGCTTGCAAAAAGGTTCACTGATGCGAATCACATGAAGCATTTCTTGCTCTTTAGTGCCATCTAGTGGTAGATCTGCACAACCCAGCGTCTTTAAAGTCAAGGCATGACGGAACTATCAATAATAAGGTGACATTATGGACATCTACACTATTAGTGTACAGAGAAAGCAATGACCCTTTTAATATATTGGAATCACTCAAAGTGTCAATTAAACACAGAACCATCTGAATTGCCTGAAGGCTTCTGGATCTCTGAACTAGTTGATTCACAAGCATTTCATGAGCCATTGCATCTTCTGTAATGTTAGTTCACTAAATGGTAAGGCATTCTGAACTCTTTGGAATGCTTATTAATAAATGTATAGTAATTTAAAAATGTATAAATAATATACAACAAATACCGCCTTGCTGGATTTGAACCAACATGAGGACCAAGCTTTGCACAGATATGCAACGTGTTACCACTCAGCCATTCAAGCAGTCATGCTTCTTCAAGCGTCCCAATACCTTACCTGTATGGGTTTTCTTTCTTCTTGCATTAGCACAGCCAACTCGACGCGGTGAAAATGGTGGCATTTCCATGTTTTTCCGAGTTACCTGAGTTATCACTTGAGTTGGACAGGAAACACTACCGATTTTCCCCAGAAATACTTGCGAGAAAGGTCAATTTATCTTACTGTCTTTGTAATTTAATTTCTACACAAGTATAGTTATTACATTACACAGTAGCAGTTCAATAATATCAAATTTTATTGCTGACTGCTGCTGCAAATCTAGTCCCTTTTCTGCCTAAGAAACTGCATCTTCTCTCTTTGATTTCCACTTTCCATCTGGCTCTATCTCTATGCTATCCTACAGTGTCCAATCTGCAAACCAGACCCTTCCTGTATGAAAACATTACATATCTCAATATTTATATTTATTAAATGGTTACTTCACAGAATCTATATTAAATTTCTTACCATTTAATATGACGTGGTATTTGTTCTGCATATTTTTTTCTATTGCAATTTCTGCTTGGATCATTAGTGTGCCATGATTAATAGATACGAAGGCTCATTTCTGTGCTGATCTTGGTTGGAGTTTATTTTTTTGAGTCAACAATATAGGCTGAAACATGGATCAAGCTGTAATAAGATTACATCGTATTCCTTTTCTGATCAAATGAAATGTTGTCACTTGTTTACTGCCTAAAAGAATACAGTACTAGTTAATCTTCCTTAATATAAGCATATAGCCTGTGTAAAATGTGCAGAGAAGCTTTCAGATTGTCAGGAGATGCTTTCTCATTATCATTGATTGGCACTGAAAAACTGCAGAGACAAGGCAGGAAATGTCATCATACAATTAACACGTTTTTTTAAAGGATTCTTTCTGGTTTAAGTGATACCTGTCGGCTTAAAACATGTTAAAAAGGACATTTGGAAAAACTTAAAGGGATCGACCCCACCCCCAGCCCCCCCAGTAATTTGAGCCCCTTTTGCTGAAGGAAAAACACATGTTTTTATCAATGTGTTGTTTTTCTTCTATTAAACTAATAGCTGTGATAAAGGAAAATACTTATCAAATACCTTATATAGCTTATATAGCTATCACACGTATGCTACAGATAGCATTAATCTTAAATATGAGTATTCTATTATCTCTATTTTTTTCTTAAACTTTGCAGGATAAAATATACTTCTTCTATCGTATATTTAATACAGCAATAAAAATAAGGGGTCACCAAATTAAAAATAGATTTATCCTGCCTCTAAGGCAGCTTATTTAGATTTTTTTAAAGAAGAAAGGTAAAATGAAATGAGGACGTGATTCTTTTTTTGTAATTGTTTTAAACTCAACTACCAATGTAAATAATTTTTTTAAAGAAATTAAACAGGCACCTGGAGATCTGAAACTTAAAATACTTAAAGAAATAAAATATTAAACTTTTAAAATATTTTTACAACATGAATTTCACAAATGTGAAAATAACTAGTTAATTAATTATTTTGTAGTATTCACTAACATATGTTTCTTAGAGGGTACCTGTGGTGAACTGAAAGTGAATATTGACTTATTTCTTGTCATATTTTACAGCCCCTCCTATTGTTGTGATAGGCTATTTTGATGCACAAAGTGTTCAAACCATGACTAGCTTTAGTGCACTGCGTTGTAAGCAATGTGATGTGACATGACAGCTTTGATTTTCCACTATTGTCACCTATAGCTGCACACGAAACATAGTCGTTTGCAAGCAGATATACAATATGAATGAAGAGAATAATTCCAACACAATACAGTGGTATCTATGTGAGCCGTCAGTGTTAGACTACAGTAGTCTAACCTCTTCAGGCAGCGAGAGTGATGATTCAGACGAGGATAGCCACCAGTTCATTTTAGGAACAGTCAGTGGATAAACCCGCCCACAATTCTCTGACTGGTTGCAAATATTATGAACGTTGACTGTTCAGTAATTCTCCAGATTTGCACAGTGCTGTACAGCTGCTTTTTAATGCTACTGGTCGTTCAACCTTCCCTTTAGTCACATCAAGTGTCATTGTACTGTAATAAGTTGGATATGGTAGCAACACAGCAGCCTGCATGAAAATACAATATTCTGTTACCGGTGCGTCGACGCTCTGAGGAAAAATATTAGCATCTCAACCGAGGTTCTGGGGACAAAGTGGGACTGTCCCATCTAAAACAGGATTTTCTGGTCACCTTATTAATTTTGATTGTGTGGGGACATCATTTTAGGCTTACTTTATAATTTTGTGTATAAAAATATTGCAAAAACTATTCTTTTCGGCTTGCCTGAAAGCACATCTTGAACACTGCTAGAAATTGGACACTGTTGGTAAAATCATTACGTTTCATTAACGTCAATGTCTGAAACATCAAAGGATTCCTTAAAGGAACACTCACAGGTCACGCGTAATGGTTCAACGGGACCCAATTAACCTTTGCTTCATGTTTGCCTCATTTGGTTCATGTACAGTTATGGCCAAAAGTTTTGCATCACCCTATAGAATTAACACATTTTGCCTGAAACCTGCTGAATTATGTTATGTTACATATTGATTTACACACCGCTTTGTAGTTTTCCATATATTTAACGAAAAACTGACAAAAATGGAAAAATGTGACATTTCAAGATCTAACATGAAATACTGTACTAATATTTTAGCTTCCAGGAGACTTTTGTGATACCATTTTTATATTTCTTTGATTACATGATGTTCAATAAAAGATCAAAATTATGTTCATGTATTTTTTTTTATTTTTTTTATTGTGTCTCAATCCTAAAATTCTAGTGATACAAAACATTTGGCCATAGCTGTAGGTTCGTACCAGCTTAAGCTTCATTCCCTCCACTACCCAACAGAAATGGGCACAGAGAAGCCAGGCAGGCAGACGTTACTCTGTGAGGCTGCCTGTGCTCTCAGTCTCCCTATATAAAGGCATTCCCTGCCAGAAGGAGCTCTGCAGCCATGATGCTGGAGCACATACTCAGGGAATAATTTGGGAAGCTGCCATATAAACAGGCATTCATTACCGCAGGGAGAGACTCATCTCTGTGTATAAATATCAATATCACTGCCTGGTGCTTTATAATTGGAAAAAACAGTTCCAGTAGCAGTGCATGTAATGCGTTTGCTCCATTCAATTTCCAGCAAACTGGGCTCTTTATTCTATGGTTTATGCATATAGGTTAATAAATTAATAAAGCATGACCACATTGGGTCTCAGTACCTGTTGTTGCTTTTTTAAAAATTTGTTGGCAGGAGCAATGCCCACCCTTGCCCGGTGTTTGTTCAATGATATCTTTTCACTGAAATGTGTGGATTACAGAGGTACGGTGCTACAGATCCAGCAATGTGTTTAGATTAATAATGTAAAATGTATTTGGCTCAGTGGTGAAACTGGTCACAGGTGCTATCAGTGTGTGGTTCATTCACAATGAGAGCTGCACCACAAGTGCTTATGTGGTTCTGTTGGGTGTGAGATGTTATGTAGGTCAGGACATGTACAGACACATACAGACCACTTCAAAGTCGCTCTTTTGCATTTTACTCATGGGTGTTTCTCTCTTTTTTTGGTTATTTTTCTAGGTCTCCCAATGCCAACCATGACACAATCTGTGATGTGAAATAGTTTTTTAACCCTTTGCGGCCCATTTATTCAGCGCCTCTCAGGCACGTCAGGTCCAGTTTATTTTCACACGCACTGTTTATTTTACATGCACTGTTCAAAAGTAATTTTATTCATAGTAAAACAGGTTTAAAATGCACTGCATATCATCAGGACACTCAGTACTGCATCTCCAGCCCTGCCCCACCCCTTGTTCTTTGTATTTATCACATATCTCTTCATAGTAGTGCATACTGATAAATCATCTCCTGATCAATCGTTTTGTCTGTGGTGAAAGGACTATGTGTATTGCTCAGATCCGTCGCCTTTTTTTTCGGCTTCTATCAGCCTCACTCGGCCATTGAAAGCTTTTCTCGGCTTTTTCTGGAGAAAAAACGACTAGAGACCTGTGCTTGATGTCTTGGACCGGAAAGGAAAAATTGTAATGTTGATGTCTTGGACCGGAAAGGAAAAATTGTAATGTCGGACCTGGTCCAACATAGGACCGCAAAGAGAAATGTGATTTGTTGTTGCCTGGGGTCTGGTATAACTGTCAATAACATATTTGCAGTGTGGTGTGACAGATAAATAACCATCCCCTCCCATTCCCTACAGCTCAGATCCTTCTGATACTAAATAGCTTCTGATCACAGAGAGATAGATACAGGCAGGATCTAATTTAACTGTCTGATTCCATAAAACTATGACTCAGGTAGTCTGTGTCTCTGTTCATTAGGCCGTCCGTCCTACTAATCTCTCCAGTAGCATCAGTGTTGACTTTAAATAACATTGCCATAGTGGACTTCCTGTTACTACCTTGATAATGTCATCTGTTGGTATGTACTGTACATTTTGTGGTTCTGTAGTAATACAGTATATCTACTGTTGGAGTAGTATGTTGACACAAAAAATACATCTAAGCACGTCCTTGTACTATAAACGCAATGAGGAAATTTGGCATCCTTCTACAGTAGCTTTAATAACAACAACAACAAAAATAATTTAGGTGACACTGCTTCAATTAAACATACAGACAATTTTATGTATGTATGTAAATATATATATATATACAGTATATATATATATATATATATATATATATATATATATATATATATATATATATATATATATAATGTGTGTGTGTGTGTGTATGTACGTACATACGTATGTATGTATTTATGTATTGTAATCATATTTGTGTGAATGAACTATATGTATGCCTTCCAGTATTTTGTACTTTATCCACATTGTGTTGGGAGGCAGACAGCAGCACTTCAGGCTGGCTCTAGTTATAGTGTAATAATGACGCACAATAAGATTATAAAGGGGGAAAAAAAATATAAGATAAAGACCCTCAAAGGATGGATGTAACTTGCTTTAGCTCTATCATTTGATTTCCACACTCATTACCCCATCTGTGTACTGTGAGGTATGGTATGTTCCTTTGGGCTATTGAGGATCTATTCTGGGATATCAAGGTATGTAGAGTACAAGGGGTCTGTGTGGGTTAGCACTGCTCTTGGGAGATGGCTTGAGTACTGTCTGCTGAATGTCACTGTATCCTCCTCCTCCTCACTTCACTGAGGAGATACTCTCTGTGCAATCAAGCAAACCCAATAGAAAGCTCGGGTTTACAAAGGGTTTGCATCACCTACAATATTAGGATTGTGACATCATTAAAATATATATATATATATATATATATATATATATATATATATATATATATATATATATATATGATTTCCATTACACAAGAGTAGATGTTAAAACTTCATGCTGATTTGAACTTGGCTCTCGCCAAGATAAGCACCAACTAAGACGTAGCTTTACAGTAAACTAATGTGATCCATATGTGTCTCCATCCATTTACGTTTCCTTCCATATGATGATGTAGATATCCTTCTGTCTGGTGTTAATGGCTGAAGTGTAATGCTGGCTCCAGGGATCAGCTTATTTTGCCTCCCTGGCGCATCAGCACACACAACGGCTGCGATGCTGGCTCCGGGGATCAACCAAAGTGCGGCCTCCCCAGCGCATCAGCATGACAACCGTCTGGATTGAGCTAAGTAGGGTACATCTCTGGGGTTTTCAAGTGGGCATCTTCCATCCTCAGTGTTTCGTCGACTAGCCCACGACACCTCAAGAGGGCTCGACGGTGATTCTGGCGTCCCAGCATCACCCCCCTCCGTCCCCCACTCAACTCAGCCCAGCTTACTTACCTGTACATCAGCGTTTCTTTCTTTCTATTGTGCTTGAGATCCCCAGCCAGAATCTTTCCGTCTCAACCACAGCCAGTTGCTGCTCCTCTCTGCTGCTTCAGATAAGTTCTTCACTGTGCGACGCAACTCTTGGCCACTGAATCCGACGTCTCTGAGAAACCGGGTTGTAGAGTGTGCCACAAATCCTCGACAACCCACTTCCACTGGGTAAACCCGAACTCTCCATCCTCGCTGTTCCGCTTCAGTGGCTAGTTGAGCATACCGCAGTCTCTTCCTCTCATACGCCTCATCTACAGCATCCTCCCATGGCACTGTTAACTCTACCAGGTGAACAAGGCGTGCTAATCCAGACCACAAGACAATATCTGGTCGAAGGTTAGTGGTGGCAATCTCAGGTGGAAAAATAAGCCGTTGACCAACATCTGCCAGCATTTTCCAGTCTCTAGCAGCTTCCAGTTGTCCTGGGCGAGGATTGGTTTTAACACCTTTTCTTGGTGGTTGCTCTCCTGGGCGGAGGAATGTTGTCTTTTGTGTGTAATGTTTTGATGGAACTGGTGGCAAATTATTGGTCATGTTACGCTTGTCTTCCAATGCTAAGGCCAAACATCGCAGCACCTGGTCATGGCGCCAAGTAAACCGTCCTTGGCTAAGAGCCACCTTACATCCTGTCAAAATGTGCCTTAATGTTGCAGGTGATGAACACAAAGGACATGAGGGATCCTCTCCTACCCAGAGGTTTAGGTTCTGTGGTGATGGGAGAACATCATATGTTGACCTGATGAGGAAACTGATCCTGCTCTGTTCCATTGACCATAGGTCTTGCCAGCCAATCTTGCGTTGTTCCACACTCTCCCATCTCATCCATTCTCCCTGTTTGGCCTGAGAAATGGCCTTTATACACCTCATCCTCTCCTCCTGCTTTTGCACCTCGTTGACTACCAGCTTCCTCCTTTGAGCTGGGGCTGCCTTGTGCCATGTAGGAGGAGCTGAACTGAAACCAAGACCCCCTCTTCCATGCTGAACTTGCCCCATGATATCACCAATTCGAAGGGCAGCCTTTGCATCTTCCACAGCTTTCTTTGCCGCCCACTTTCTTCCAGTTTTCAACACAGGTGCTGCCTCCCTTACGCATTTATCGCATGACTCTACTAATGTCATTTCCAGTCTGACCTTGGCGCACTTAAACTCCTCGGTTAGAGCAGAGACTGGTAGCTGCAGTATTCCTTTACCATAAAGTCCCACTCTGCTGAGGCAGCGTGGAACTCCCAACCATTTCCTGATGTATGAACTGATTAAAGCTTCCAGCTTCTCTACTGTTGTCAAAGAAACCTCGTACACAGTCAGTGGCCACAGCAACCTCGGCAGTAGACCAAACTGAAAGCACCAGAGTTTTAGTTTACCTGGTAGAGCGCAGCTGTCTATGCTCTTCAACCCTTCCACTGCTTGTTGTCTAACTTCTCCCACACGAACTGTGTCCTTTAGATCCCCGTCGTACCATCTCCCAAGACTCTTCACTGGCTTCTCAGACACTGTTGGTATTGCCTCACCATTAATGAAGAATGTTTTATCTACTACTTTGCCTTTAATTATAGAGATGCTCCTTGATTTAGTGGGCTTGAATTGCATTCGTGCCCATTCAATGTTATTGGTTAATTTGCCCAATAATCGATTAGTGCAGGCTACTGTTGTAGTCATGGTTGTCATGTCATCCATGTATGCTCGAATTGGTGGTAGTCGCATTCCAGAAGCCAAGCGCTCTCCTCCTACTACCCATTTTGATGCCCTAATGATTACTTCCATTGCCATGGTAAAAGCCAGTGGAGAAATGGTGCATCCTGCCATTATTCCAACCTCTAGGCATTGCCATGTAGTGCTGAATTCTGAAGTTGAAAAACTGAATTGCAAATCTCCAAAATAGGCTTTCACTAAATTTGTTATTGTCATCGGTACACTGAAAAAATCAAATGCTGCCCAAAGTAGTTCATGTGGCACTGAACCATATGCATTAGCCAAATCCAGGAATGTCACATGGAGCTCCTTCCTCTCCTTTTTAGCTGATTGAATTTGTTGCCAGATCACATTGATGTGTTCTAAGCAACCTGGGAAACCTGGAATGCCCGCTTTTTGTATTGAAGTGTCAATGAAGCAGTTCTTTAATAGGTAAGCTGACAATCTCTGAGCAATAATGCTGAAGAAAATCTTGCCTTCTACGTTTAATAGGGAAATGGGACGAAACTGACTGATGCTTGTAGAATCTTTTTCTTTAGGTATAAAGACTCCACCTGCTCGGCGCCATGCTCTTGGTACAACCTGTTTTTCCCATGCCACTTTCATCAATTTCCACAGAATTCGTAGAACTCCTGAAGCACTCTTGTACACTCTGTACGGAACTCCATTAGGCCCTGGAGATGATGAAGCCCTTGCTTTTTTCACAGCTTGCTCTATTTCTTTCCACTTAGGTGCACAGTCCTCCATTTGGTATTCTGGTGGATTGATAGGTGGGATGTCTGACGGAATTGACATAGGCTCCTGCCTTTTTGAATCTGTATGTGTTTCCTCCAAATATCTCTCCAGCTCAACCTTAGAAGCTTTTAGTGTGCCATTCTTCTCACTGGTGAATAACTTCTTTACAAATTTGAATGGGTCTTTATAAAAGTTAGCTCTCGCACGCTCCTTCTTTTTGTAGCGTTTCCGTAGGCGCTCAGCTCTGCGCAATGTTGCAAGCTTATCTTTTATGACCCTTTGTAAGAGATTGAGTCCCTCCTTCTGACTTTGTTCTGCTCTTCTCCATTGGTTCCTCAGCTGTCTCCTTTCTCTAACTAAGCGTTCAATCTCCTGCTGCCGTCTAGACTTTCCAGGAATAGTTTGTACTTTTTCCTTCCTTTTTTCAACTCCAAACCTCTCACCTCCATATGCATAGATGATGTCCCCAAATTTATCCAGCTTCTTTTCAACTGTTCCACTTAATCTTTCCAATGCAACGCAGAGATCTGTGTTTACTGTGTCCCATGCAGTTTTCTCACAAGCTCTTGGCCATTTAACTCCAGGCTTGTGCCCGTTGAGGTTCTTTTCTCTCTTATGCTGGTTTGTCTGACCGGGTTCACAAGGATCATTAGGTTCATCACTAACTGTGTCCATGCAAGTCCTCCTCACATCTATGACAGGGGTGCTGATATCCTGCGAACTGTGGTTTGCTTCCTGTCGCTGGACACACATATATATATATATGTGTGTGTGTATACACACTACCAGTCAAAAGGTTTAGAACACCTCCATTTTTCCAGTTTTTATTGAAATTTACGCAGTTTAATGTCTCAATGTACTCTGAAATTAAAGCATAGAACAAATAAACAATTGGAGATAAAAAAGAAATCATGGAATCGTTTTGTTTAACAAAATTTAATCTAAATTTTTGACTCATCAAAGTAGCCACCTTTTGCAGATATAACAGCCGAACACACTCGTGGCATTCTTTCTACAATGGAAATCAAATATTGTTCGGAAAGTTCTTCCCAACACTGTTGCAGAAGTTCCCACAAATGTGTTGCACTTGTAGGTTGCTTTGCTTTCACCCTTCTGTCCAGTTCATCCCAAACCAGCTCGATAGGGTTTAAGTCTGGAGACTGTGCTGGCCATGCCATGATTTGAAGCCTATCGTCTTGTTCTTTTCTTCTAAGGTAGTTCTGACATAGCCTGGAGGTATGTTTTGGGTCATTATCTTGCTGTAGGATGAACCCCTGTCCAACTAGGTGTATACCAGAGGGTATTGCATGGCGCTGCAAAATGCTGTGGTAGCAGTTTTGGTTCAGGGTGCCACTCACTCTGTGCAAGTCGCCGACTCTGGATCCAGCAAAAGAGCCCCAGACCATCACGCTTCCTCCTCCATGTTTGACAGTTGGTGTCACACACCGAGGAACCATCCTTTCGCCTACTCGACGGCGTACAAAAACCCTGCGTGATGAACCGAAGATTTCAAATTTTGATTCATCGGTCCATAAGACCTTCTTCCAGTCTTCAGTAGTCCACTGGCAGTGCTTCATGGCCCAGGCAAGCCTCTTTTTCTTATTTTACCATCTTAGCAATGGCTTTCTTACTGCCACTCGACCTGTCAAACCTGCAGCTCGAAGTCTTCTCTTCACAGTTGAAACTGAGACTTGCTTACTTCGACCAGTGTTAAGCTGTGCTTGAAGCTGTTGTCCTGTGAGCCGTCTATCACACAAGCTGTTGACTCTCAGAAACTTGTCTTCTGATTCTGTTGTGGCTTTTGGTCTGCCAGACCTCTTCCTGTCAGAGTTTCCTCCAGTTTCCAAGTGCCTTTTGATTGTGTCGGAAACTGTATCTATTGACACCTTGGCTTTCTTTGCAATTTCTCTAAAGGAAAGACCTACACTTTTAAGGGTTATGATGGTCTGTCTGTCTTCCTTTGTTAATTGCCTTTTTCTCGCCATTATGAGAGCAATATACTACTTCCTGCAGTACAATACTGTCCAAATAATGCTTAAGAGGGTGTAGTAACACAGTCTGTTTCAACACTGCTTTTATACAGACAGAGGGTTTGTAAGTATTCAACAAAAGTTGGGACACCTGTAGGAATTGTTAGCATCAACTTTCAAGGCTTAATTTACTTCCATTGCTGCAGAACAGCTGTAAGTTGTTAACCCATTACTTGTTCCCTGAAAAAGGTATTTTTGTATTTCCCTCAGTACTGCCCATGCTGGAAGTGAGGCCAGAGTATTATGACTATTATCAACCCATGAAATAATCAGCCAAGACAGGCTTGTGTTTCCATACAGATGTTTCTTAAATAGATATATACAAACCAATTGACGTAAGACTGGGCTGATAGAGTGTTACAGTTCAGGAACCACATAACATATTCTCTCTCTCTCTCTCTCTCTCTCTCTCTCTCTCTCTCTCTCTCTCTCTCTCTCTCTCTCCCTCTCTCTCTCTCTCTCTCTCTCCCTCTCTCTCATTGTTATTTGACTTAATCCAATAATTCGATCATTTTGAGCAAATCTAATGAATTGTTTAGGCAAGAAATGCATGACAGTGTAATATGTTTCCAGCTGTTTATTGCTTCCTCTTCAGTGTAATTGAATTTCCTTTGTGAATGGAGTGAGAGTGAATGGGGTTCATGAGAGAGCAGAAGAAGTAAGTAAACTAACCTCTTTGTTGTTCTAGGCTGAGCAGTGGCATGGTAGACACTAAGGTTGTACTGGGAGGCACAGTTGAATCTGTGAATATCAGTTAGAGTGGTCATGCAGAATTGTGGGTTAAAGGTTAATCAAAAGGGATTCTGCCCATCATTAAATGCACCAAATCGCTTTATATAATACATTGGAATATGCCTTGGCAAAGCCACGATTTTCTTATCACAGGAGAGTAGCAGTAAATAAACACTTTAAATGAGAAGTGGGTAAACTCTATATTCCCCAAATGAGAAGTGGGTAAACTCGGTGGGACCCGGATTCAGGAGCTGCTTCTTCAGCACATCAAGAGAGGCTTCCTGTCATTAACCCTGCATCAGGTTCAGTCTGTGCCAGCCGCGTCTCTGTCTATCACAAGTGACATGGATTACATTTCATCAATTAATTTAACAAGTAGATTTCATTACAAATAGGACACAGCAGTACAGTTCTAAGATGGTCTGCATTATAAATGTCTTTTTCAAATAAAAAGACGAAAAACTGGTTGTCCAGAAAAATATGAATACAATATATACCAGTATACGATCAGAGTAATGAAAACTGGATAGTCTTTCTGTGTATGTAATCCTGTGAGAGAATTACAGTATAATATTGGTAAAATTCAGGCATGCATCTTTAGAAACGTTTCTGCAACTTGTTTCCAAGCATTTATCACACCCCTTGCTCTTTGTGGTTTGTCTACATCCCTGTCACCAGGATTATCCCCTACACAATGAGCATGAGCACGTACTTTCAGTGCAGCTCTAATTAACATTAAAATGAACATTGTGTGAATGTGGAATTCTAATACTGTTTTATAAACCTGCAGTTTCTAAGCGGAGGCGCTGCTTGTGACGGCTCTCACTGCTCTTCGTGTTACTCTTTACGCAGGGCATTTTAATGACTCTGTTTCACAACACCAGACTGACACAGCCGTCCAATGAGGTGCCATAACTTTCAATCTAGTCATGTGAAGAAAAAAAATAATACGCTCTGATGAAACAGGTGCTGAAGAAAACCTTCAGGAGCAAGTGTGCCCTGAGAAGAAAGTGTGATGTCAATACATCTAAAGCTAGCTATGATCAGCAGTGTCTCACATACTGCTTAAAATAAAGAGCCAGGCCCTTTACTGACAGCATACCCCTAATATAAGTTTACCATAGTGAAAGCATAGCAGTGTAATAAAGCATGGTGAAAGCATGCTTTATATATATTATAACATGGGAAAACTGCAAAAATACTTTGGTAAACTTTTATAAGGGACCTTCAGTAGTAACACTGAGCACTTTTAAGATGTTACAAAGGAATAGGTGAGGATATGAGATATTCCCTGAAAATATTTGTTTATTCTGCAGACAGTTTTCCACAAAGCACAGTGGTTATGATGGTATGAGATGCATTGCAACAACTACAGCTCCCCTAGGAACTCCGCAGTGCAGGGTAAACAGGCACCTGGGAAAAAAGTGCTGTTGGAAATTAAAGTTGAGTTATTTATTGTTTTCTTACATGAAAACCGTAGCTATAAATCAGTAAATGCCACAACAATTCCAATAGTTGGAGTTACTTTATTCTATATATATATATATATATTCACATTTTTATATTTGCCATTATTTATGTTCTTTTCTTCACAAAAAACACCACTCTGAAGTATTTGAAAGGAAAATGGTTACTTCAAGCAAAGTTAAATAAAAAAAAAAATAGTACATTTTAACAAATAGTACACAGAAGAAAGACAATTGTTTTAAGCTTTGCACCGAATCTTCCTCTGGCTGATCTCGTTATTCTTACTTTCTTGCGTAAATCGATTTGCTCACATTACTACTGTGGCGTAAGCGCAATTTCACTTATCCCTAGAGGGATTATAGTTTGTGTCACACAAAGCATCCAGGCTTACTTTGGGAAGAAAAAAATGTCCTTCCTGTCTATCTGAGCTCTGCTCCAGATTCTGAATGATGCTCCAGCTAGACACTCCCCTACAATGTTCAATAACTGCACTTCAAACACAGTGAAGAAGCTTTTCAGACCATCATTGCTTGTTCTTCGGCTGGATTGCTAGTGAACCAGTAAACCGGCACCTATTGAGATTTGTTTATACAGATTACTGCCTCAGCTACTTGTACTGAAGAGCAGCTGGTGTGTGGAATTAGGTTGTATACATAACTTTGGAAACTAATAAATTACATCATACATGCATCAGTCTGGAAGGGGTTGATTACATTAACCTCTTGGTTACATTTTATGGGACTAACATTGAATCAAAACCCAGCATGTGGATGAGTGGCAGCAGAATAAGGGGTGTCTGATACAGATTAACCCCCCCCCCCGGGTTACATGATGGGACCTCAACTGTAGGTGAAGCAGCCTGCTGTCTATAAATGCTGGCTGGTGCTAGGTTACTTTACTGATATGAAAGCAGCACCAGCTTACTATACACTAGCCATTCCTGGGGGACTTTAAGAGCATACGAGCACAATCGCAGCATTGCATCTATTGCCTCATCATAACCTCTTCATAAGGGCATATCAAAAACAGTAGCATCACATGGTACAGAACATAAGACATTTCACATAACAAGAGGAGGTCATTGAGCTAAACGGGGGATTCGTTGCTTAAACCTTGAATTGACTTTTCACCTTCTTTTCCGAATGCTCTCGGACCACAAGTTGATCTTCATGTGCAATGTGTGAATTTGGTATGTAAGCTTTTTTGTGGATCTTTATAGGGACATCCCAGCCAAATGCACAGTGTGAAAAAACAGCTTAAAACTCTGCGCTAAGTAACTGAATAGGAGTCAATAGGGGCTGATGGATGGCTGGATGGGTAGTGAGAGAGAGAAAGAAAGTAGAATGGAGGTGTTGCAAGACTGACTGTATGAAAAATGTCTGGGTTATTGTCATTGCACTAGTAATTTAGAGAACACATTTGAAATATTGATTTAAACTAGTCATTCTGTTTGATGAGCATTTGCTCCTCCGTCCTATCTATTACAGTTCTGGAGGGCGGTCCCCAGGGGCTCGTTGCTGTGTGGTTTGGGCTCCTCAGCCGAATCGCTCTAATCACTGTCAAACAGAGAGTGTCCTTTCCTCTTAAAGGACAACACAGATTCTTTGGGCTGTTTTACATAAAGCAGTCTTATTAGTCAGGGAGCATGTGAAGTCCCATGGGAATTCTGTGATGAAAGCGAGCCACCCATTTGGATGTCTTAAGGGGACCCCAAATAACAATAAAAAAAAACTTGTTGGCAGTCTGGGAATGTGCTCTGGTGCCAGCTGTGAGTTATTGAGAAATAAATCCAAAATATCGGTCTGAAGCCATTTCGGTCAAAGAGATAAACACAGTTGTAAGTTTATAAAGGGGACCATTTATACCTTAAATATGTCAATATGTATGCAAAATGAAAATACAGCAATCGGAGTGACCACAGGCATTGGCTATGCCTTCATAACATGAGTTTATGAAAAACAATATTGTCACTTTCATGTAAAACAATGATCGAGTTCTTACGACTTATCAAATGTGTTAACAGTATGGAACAGTCTGGCAAAAAATTATTCTAAGTACTTCGATAACTCATCATATAAACTTTGTGTATTGATTGCTTTAAATTCTGACATTTATAGACCGATCTACACCTAAGTCTTTGTTGATAGATGTTACAGTGTTATAGGGAAACATTTACGGTGAGCTTAATATTTAAGAGTGTACTGCTACCACACAAGCAATGTCCACATTTGCAAGTACACCAGATAGTTCACAGGAACATGTCATCCTCTTCTCCCTCCTCCTCCTCCTCCTCCTCCTCCTCCTCCTCATGCACTGGGTTTGCTTGTTCCATGTTGTCACACTCCTCCCCAATGTTGGAACAGCCACAGATGTCAGTGCAGCTGAACCCTGCTTTCCGACAGGTGCACATTGCTGTTTGGCATCTTGTCTTGGCCAGCCACACCAAGTGGAGTACAGACTCTGGTGCTGAAAGTTGCATGGTCATGACTGGAACCCACTCTTCAACATCAAATTTCCAGCCATATTCTTGTGGTGATGGGATCTCAGGGTTTGCCGTGGTGTCATTGTTCCAGATAATGGCCTGGTAGTGAGCCCATAGAATTGCTTGATGTAGTGCATCTTGTGTAAGTGGTAGCCTTTCTGATTGTGCCTGCTTCTTTGTGAACAGCCACCACCTCAACTTCTCCACTTTTGAGATCTGAGTTTGAGATAGATACACCTTACAGATAAACTGCTCGATAGCAGCCAAGGTGTCATCAGTAGGCACTGAGGTTGTGCCCAGGCTTGCAAGTGCAGTTATGCTGTCAGGATTGCCGCGTGAGCACTGAAGTTGAGTGCATGGTGGTGCATTAGCGTAGCTGACAATATGCCAGCCATCTGTTGAGCTTCTCCAGCAAGCCTCGCTAGTTCTGGCGAGATGAGGAAGAACTTGGTGCGAGCATTTGTATTCAGAGTGATACCTACGAGTCCACCAGCTACTTTTCATTGAGAGGTTGATATGCTCAAAGGCATGATCAGCTCCAATGGCACATGTGGATTCTTGTTCACAACCCAGTTGCCATGCAGAAACTCCTGGTAGATGTCAGTGTCCGACTCCTTCAGTGATTCCATGTCTGCTACGTACAGTGGGATCATCCATACATAGACAAGCTTGTCATGGGCAAAGAAGTGCTTGGTGAATGACTCATGCGCCATCAAATGTAGTTTCCAGTCATCCGTTCTGACATTTGTTGAAGAGTATCATCACCATAACCATCTGCATATATTGATGCATCATGACTGGCAGTGGCTTGCTCCCGTTCTCAGAGTCGAATCGAGTCATCTCTTCCATTACTTTTCAGGACTCGATGACCTTCACCATTTCTGAGTGTGCTTGTTGTATTTCTTCACAGCTACCATCTGCACATGACCGATCAAGATTTTCAGCTGCAGCTGCAAGCCTTCCTAGCAGATCCAGATGTTCCTGGAAGAAGGCTTCCTGGTATAGCATGAACAGGGCCTGCAGGGTGACCATGTGTGCCTCTACTCCTCTCTTCACATGCTTCCCCTCAGTGATCTGCTTGACTGTCATGGGTCCATACAGGTCTGCCTCAGTCCAGCAGAAATCAATTCTGCTGTTCTCGATGTAAGCTCCAATGCCGTGTAGCTCTGCCATCACTATATGAAGCTCACCAGGGCGGAGTATCATGTGATCCATGTCTCACCTGTCTCTGTTTGGCAGGTGATGCAGAGTGAGTAGTTGGTGTTATACTTTGCCACTTTTGCAGCTGGCACTTGAACTTCAGCCGCTGTATTCATAATGGTAGAAGATAAATGCCATTGCGGCAGAATGTTCGTGCAAACATAATGTTAGTTTTAGCACGAAAACCCAATACCACACAAGCATCTAGTCTATGGGGATCAAGGATCTAGACTATACTATTCAGCTTGATTTCTGTACTGCTCATGCTGTTTATGTTGGATGATGCATGTCCTCCCACCACATACGTAGAGTGTATATATTCCTGTTGGAATCCCTTGAACAGAGCAGAGCTGACACTGGATGAAATCTTAAACACATATAGAGCAAACGGATGAATTTATCCGGTTAAGTTGGTATAAAATACTAGGCGAACATGCACAAATCAAGTGTTTCCTGCACTGACTCATCACCATGACCAGAGCAGATTCCCAGACTGCCAACAAGTTTGTTATTGTTCTTTGCGGTCCCTTTAAGACATCTAGGCTAGTGGCTTGCTTTCATCACAAAATCCCCACGGGACTTTATTTCATGGAACATGCTCCCTGACTATATAACTAAGGCCCTGTGAAAATCGTGGAAATTTTCTTTAAAATTCATGGCAGTGTCACGGGTAAAGCATCGTATTTTGCGGAATGTGCACGGGACTATTTCATATATCGTGTACAGATTATTACTTTATTATTTTTTAAACACCAAATATAGATAAATGCACTGACATCATCAAAATCAATGTCAAAGTTATTCAAGCACTTTACAATAGCTTGTGAAACAGTGTTGTAATTAACAGCCAGTAGATAAAGTGTATCTGCAAGTACAGCTTTCAGTTCTAGTATGTCAGATGCATTTTCTCCATTTATGCCTTGCAAAACAAATACAATGTGTAAATAAAATGTGTAACGCATACTGATCCAGTCGACTCATCAGTAACCACTGACAAGCAACCAGACTGTATTACCAATTCCAATGAATGTGATTTTTTGTATGCAATACAAATAATTAATTTTAATTTCTTAAGAATATTGTAAAAATTGTGGTATTGTGCTAATTAAACGATTTCCATGCAGCCTGTGAAATAGCAATTTACACAGGGCCTTATATGTAACATATTCCTTACAACATGTTTATCAGGCTTTCATGCATCAAAGGTGCATATTTCTCAAGCCTAAATCATGCAAAACATCCACACTGTAAACAGAGCACAGTGATATTTAGGACTACAATATTTAAGTCAAATATAATGTTAGGTCTTTTGTTTCTGCAGTATAGATAGCATTCCCAGTTAGAAAGCCCTGCTTGAGGGTGCCTAAACAAGGATATAAATAAGACTCCTGTTTCATATCAGTTTCACCCATTTCAGGTTTTACTCTGAGCTGTGATTAGATAACAAGCTCAAGTGTGTCTTGCTAAACTCCTAGTAAAACCAGAATTGGCCAGGGGTTTTCTGAAGCAGTCAGCCTGCCTCTCTGGTCTGTGTATTACGAGACTTGGCAGCAAGGCGTGCCGTACTCTCTGATGAGAAGGGAGTTGAATTTATCAGGGTATAAGGCAGCAAAGACACCATTCCTTCACTTTGAGTGAGATTAAAGCTACTCTATTCTGTGACTTTTATTAAAATTAAATAGCAGCATCACTCCGCTTCCTCAGTTGCCAACGCAAAGAGAACAGGCTGTTCGTGGGAGATAATTGAAATAATACATGATATGCTCGGCATCCATTATCCATTTATTATGAGGTATCTGTAACTATTAAAATGAAAAATGACAACAAAGTATTACAAATAAAACAAAAAAACTATGTATTGTGCAATGAAATGCTTCTAAAATTTGTAAAAGGCTGCACGTAATATATTATGTACTTTATGCTCAGAAGAAGAATTTTACAAAACAACAATGTGGGGGCTTTCTAGAGAAGAAACTAAATGCTATCTAATTGTAAGCCAAACAAATACATTATTGTTTGAATTATTATGTGAGCAGGGTGTTGCTGTTTGCATGCCTTTTCTTGTTTGGTTGTTTCTGTGACCTTTATAACTTGCTGGATTCATTTGGAATGTTGTCTATGGGTTCATAATGGTGGGAGAACCAAACAGGTACAGTTACAGATTTTTATAGCAAAGCGTTCCCCAAAACAACCCCAAAACATAACCCCTTGATACTTATAGATCTATGATCTATCTACGGTGTGGCTTTTGGGAGGAATCCTCAGGTCTGCTGCTGTGCCTGAGATGGGTGGTTGGAGCTGTGCCTGAGATGGGTGGTCTGCACAAGTTCCCATCATGTTTACACTTCTGTGTGATTCCTAATGTTAGCAGTGGTGTGTGGTTGGTTCTGTTTAGTGTTGTGTCTACTATGTAGGTTTCTGCAGTGTTCTTTTCAAGGTTTCTGTGTTGAATACAAGATTGTGTAGCTGCATTATCACTTGTACTTGTGCACAGTCTCATAGGAATATAACCAACTGTGATTGTACTAAAGAAACCATTCCTAATGTTAAACCCTCAATCATGAATATGCCAAGCAGACTCTTGCCTTAATTAATTTTAACTGTTTAGTTGGGTACGGTATAGGGAATAAAAGTAGGAAAATCACTGTACATCTATGGCCACCCTATAGAATTAACAAATTTAGCTTCATAAAGTCGAATGAAACCTGCTGAATAATGTTACGTTAACATATTGAATTACATACCGCTTTGTAGTTTTAGTTATACTTGATGAAAAACTGACAAAAATTGAAAAATATGACATTTAGAAATCTAACATGAAATGCTGTACTACTGTTATGGCTTCTGTAGACTTTTGATATATTTTTGTAGTTATTTGATTACATGATGTTAAATAAAAGATCTAATGATGTTATTATAGTTTATTTTTTTTTATTTTTTTATTATTATGTCTCAATCCTAAAATTTTAGGTGATGCTAAACTTTTGGCCATAGCTGTATAAAATAAAAGTTGAAAAGTCTGCAATGTCACTTGCATTTTTGGTTTTAGCTTTTACTGAAAAAAGATGTATTACTGTACTGTATGCATGATAAAAAAAAAAAAAATCCCATGCAAGCCATTAAACATGAAACTATTGGTATCGGACATCTCAGGGCAGTCTGAATGAGCAAGACTCTGTTGTTGAGGCGCAGTGTTGCTGTACTGAGGACCCCGGCTGTGGAGAGACAACACTGAGGTGAATTAGGGAGCTTGTTTAACCCTCATACTGATCCAGCTCAAAAGGACCCCAGTTTCGTTGTTTCTGAAACATCGCATCTGAGGAGTTGAGAATGAATAGCACATATCTGAATGCAGGTTTTTCCATGTGTCCGCTGCGCAGTTTAGGATTTAGTTTTTTATCATTTAGTCCTGATTATTAATTGATATGGATGTAGGCATCGTGCTGAAGTCATGCCGAAAGCTTGGTGATCGAGACGAATACCTCAAAACTCTGTGTCAGGCTTTTGTACATGTGTGCATGTGAGTGAATATATGTTTATGTGAGTGTATTTGTGTTTGTCGGTGAGATTAATCAAGTCCTGCAGCCAGGAGGGGATGAGAAGTGGATCAGACAGCAATTACAGGAATTTACAGCTGATCCATTCAGTCAAAATTGACAGGGAGAGGAGGGGGTGGAGGTAGGGCTGCTGTTTTTCCACGTGAGGGTTTACCCGCAGCTTCACTTTGTAACTGTTAGGAAGAGGGGAGGAATGAGAGAGAGAGAGAGAGAGAGAGAGAGAGCAAGCAAGCCAGAGAGAGGAAGAGAGAGGGAGGGAGGGAGATAGAGAGGGGGAGCACATTGCTAGGGAGGAAATAGTGATACTGTGCAGTGTCTGAGCTATCCTGACACAAGTCCTCCCGGGTGAGTGAAAGAGAGCGAGACAGCAAGGAGAGGGGTGTACTGGCTTCCCACAGAAGAGTCAACGTGTGTAAGAAAAACAGACAGAAAAAGGGAGGGGGAGAGAAAGAGAGGTTGCAGTGCTGCTCAATGCATGACTTTCTCAGAGAGCAAGTGAGAGAGGGGGGGAGCGAAAGAAACAGAAGGAAGCAGATTTGCCCAGACTCGTCTCTCACTACTTCTCGTGCCTGTGGTTCCTGCACTTTCCTAAGAGAGACAGAGAGCAAGCAACGAGACATTGTAGAGTGAACCACTGCATATGCATATATCAGTCCCTCAGCCCTGGTGATGAAGTGCTGGTTTTGGAGGGAATGAGAGCTGCTGGGGTGTAGAGGTGTGGAGCGCTGTGGAGGGGGAAGGGGAGGGTGTCGGAGTGATGTCGCAAGGCAGGAAGGACAGTCTGCCGCAGGAAGGAGCCAGCGAGCGGAGGAACACCAGGGTGAAGCGCGCCGTGCGCATCTCCAGCATTGTTGCACAGGAGGTAGGTCCACCAGCTAACCTGCCAATGGCTTTTTTTTCTGTTTTGGACTAGTTACGGTGTGAAAATGGTGTTTTGGAGCTCATTTTTAATATACAAGTTGACAGTGCTGTAGAGCTGAGAACAGAGAGTTCTCGTTATTAGGGTACAGGGTGGCAGAGCTACAAAGCTGAACATGGAGTGTTTAGAACTCATTATTGACAGTGCTGGAGAGATGGGAATGGTGTGTGTAGAGATCACTGTTAAGCTGCAGGGTAAGGACAGTGCTGAAGAGATTAAAATGTGAAATACTTTTCTTCTTGGATTCCTGCTGTGTGTTTTAGAATCCCGTGTTTGTTATGGGGAGTGTGGGCTGCAGTTTTATTGTAAAAGGTAAGCTGTTGTCCAGAGAGAGTAGCCATGGCAAGTGCTGCTCTTGTGATTTCATCTCCTCTTGCCCTCAGCAGTTTGGTGAGCGCAAGTCTCTCTGTTCACATAGCTTTAACTGCCCCTCAGCTGCAACATGTAAAACCAGCCTATTTTGAGAGGTGTCATGTCAGTCTCTTAAAGATAGTGCTTAAGGTTGTGAGACATGTTGCCACAGTGTCTGTAGACTCCCCCAGCCTGGTAGTACACTGTACAGTCTTAGCATTTTCTGATGCACCGGCATAACAAAAACAGATACATGCAGTTTCTTAGTGTTATTTTTGTTTGTTTGTATGAAAAAAAAAGTATTGCTCCGTTCCGGACAGTGTTTTTAACTGTGTCTTGCAGAATTCTTAGTGGTTGTTTTAACCACTTTTATAACTGTTTTGTCCTCTTCTTGTGTTTTGCTGTGCTGTCTGGATGCCATTGAGAACAAGGTACTAACCTATATAGAGAAATAATTTATAAGCACATAAATCCAAACTATCAATTCAATATCAAAACAGAACTACAGCTGGGTTCAGTCCAGCTCTTTTGAGGATGAGATTATCCTTTCTGGTGTCTTGATTTGTGAAAAGAAGGGAGAAGGGTGACAAGTACCAATATTGGTAAATATTGGTAAGGATATGTGTGTAGGGTGTATGTGACAGTGTCTATTAAAATAACAGCGTCTGTCTGTTGCTCTCTTTGTCGGTGTCTCGGTATGTTTGGTTTGGGCTTTGTTGTAGCCCTGATCATGTGCATATGAGACAGAAAGAGACAGCCCTATTTGGCTCTGTTCTGTTATTGTTGAGATTCAAGCCCCTAGAACATTTTTCTGCTTTGTTGGAAAACAGGGAGTGGGCACGGACGTGTGTGCCTTAGTTTTCTTGAACAGCAATTTAAACCAGCCTCTTTGGACGCCACAGTTATTGGTGAGCGCATAGGCAGTGGTGTTTTCTTCAAAAGGAAACTCTCTCTTTGCTCTAAGCCAGAGCCACCTGCTCGCTACCATGCAGAGCAGCGCTGTGGTTTTTCAACATGTGAAAATGTTTATCAGAGCCTGTTTTAGCTGAGCAGTAATTAGCCTCCAGAGCTCGTCAATACGGCTCCCAGAACACAGGGATTATTGCAACTCCTACAGTGCTGGAGAGATTGAGATTGAGAGAAAGAGAGATGATCAGACTGGCCTTGTCAATACTTACACAACTGTCAGAAATAATGATACATGCTTGCTGTGGTGCTGCTAGTGTAGGCTAGTCACATGAAGAGATTTTTATCAGTATATCGTTATCTGGAAAATTGTTTTATACATTCTTTAGCAATGCTAATCAACAACAAACAGCTGTTTTACTATAGTTACTTATTTTGATATTGTCAGTTACTTTCTTTGCATTTGCAATCTGCTTAGTAGAGACTGGCAAGGAATGATGTCTGTTAACAAGCCCCAGACTGAACTTCAGTAGCAAGTGCTGCTGACCACTGCGTTTAATTTTAGAATTTAAAAATGTGCGTAAAACGCAAGACAAAGGGCATAAGGAAGCAGTGATCATTTCAAACTTCAATTTCCAATCTTGTTGGAAGGTGTTCTGTGCTTGGCTGACAAAAGATGAATACACATTGTGATGCAGTGGTAATACAGAAAAAAAGGTGTTTAAAATTAAATTTGTCAAGCCACATTATTGTATAAAGAATTAATAGCACAGTAATTTCAAACAGCATTTTACCTTTTTTTGTTTTGTTGAGTTTTTAAGGATACATTCCTACAACACTGTATATCAACAATGAAATAAACTAATTAAGCATCTCTCTCCCTCGATCAAAGCCAATGGCACTTGAGGAAACAAGGTTTAGCACATCACACTGGAACCACGAGGTTGTTAATGCTTAGTAAATAACATGTAGGTTGAACAGATTTTAAGTTCCTAGTATTAGAAGAAAATAGTTAGAATTTATTCAGAAATTGAATTGCTTTCATTGCTTTTTCTGTCTCCAGAATCATTATTAAGGCATTAATAATTTAAGTTATACAGTCGCTTTTCTTTTGTATTCTCTTTAAATAAAATTGTCTTTTTTTAATAATAAAAAAGTAAAATCTCTTATGTTAACTTTTGTGGTGTGTGGTACTGTACATTTCTACAGCATTTTTGTGTCTAGACTTAGGAATTGAAACCAGGAAAGGCCGCGGCACACACAGTAACCTTTTTAATACCAAGTTTTACATAGTCCTTTTTAAAAAGCATTTTGCAAACACGTAACACTTAATCACAGTGTTTCATTATGGTTTTAAAAAGTATCATTGACCTAATGCTGAAATGATTGCACCATACCATTACCAGTGGAATCAATCACAGACCATATGCTTTCTGACAGCAGCAACACCCTAAATAATCCCACAGCCACCATCTGGAAAGTGCATAAATGTAGATTCAAATTTGTAGTTCTAAATACTATACAGCATGGAACTAAGTATATGTTTTAGTTATATTTAGAGGGCAGCTTGTAGCAGTGTGACGCCACAATAGCAGGTTCGTCAAGCTTTGAATTCATGGCAAATTTAATCTGTTAAAAAAATAAATAGTTAAGGAAATCCATCATCATAAGTACTGGTTAATTACACGTGGTATACACGGAAAACATGATGGTTCTTCGTGGATAGCTCAAACAATCATTTTGTATCGTCCCTCTATGTGTATGTCATCCCTCACTTATTGATTATTAGGACATTGGTTGACATCATAATCTAGGGTCATACTGTATGTAGGCATCTAGCTGGCCGTATGTCAAACTTACATTTGCGCATTTGGTGGAACATATTGCATTGTTACTGCAATCCTGCAATGGGGTGTTATTCAATAGGGTCAATAAGGCGCCCTCCCCCACTGCAACGTCTTGTTCCCCCTGGGCAGAGGCATCAGGTTGAAGAATGAAGGAGGCTGTAATCATATTTCATAGTTCCACCCAGAGCTTCTTACCTGGGCACTTTCATTAGCAAGCAGCAAGGACAACCACTAGGCCTAGTTTCCTCTACTTTCCCATCACACACGCAGCTTGCTCTTATCTGAGATAGGTTGAATGCAGAGAATCTTTGTGAATGGATTGTTTTTATTAACTAGATTCCTTGCTGGTGTTGGTTTCAGTATGCACATGCTTAAAATGTCAGTTAGGTCTACCCTGTAGGTCTACCCTGGGATTATCACAGGGCTCCTAAAATAAAATGATAATCCAGTTCAATTTGGAAGAAGACAAATGATGTAATAAATTATGTAATGCTAATTGTTATATGGATATACAGTATGAATATAATTGTTACTGCTGCTGTGTTTTAAAACCATGAAAGAAAATAAAAAAAAACAGTTTCCTGGAATTAATAGCCTAAATTGCATATTTACAAATTTGTTACAGTAATAAGTTCATTTTTCTTGTAGATAATTAGGACAAGAGTAAGAGGTAGTTCATTTTCAATTATGCTGTTATTCCAAAAGGAAATACCATGACATGGGCAAGGGGGCTGAATTCTCAGGGCAGGTGAGTCTGAGTTGAAAACAGAGAATGGGTCGGAGAGATAATGTGGCCTCAAAAAGAAGGAAGCGTTTTGCATATATCTAGAGAACTGCTTTTGTTATCTTATAATTGGGGGTTATAAGCAGTGGTGGATGAACCTTTTGTGGGCCTGGCACCAAACAGATTTGTGGGCCCCCAATTTGTTCATTAGAGCCCCATGTGGTAGTTCAAATATACATATTCTCTATGGAAATGTATTGCAATGTGTATACCAAAAAAAATTATTTAGGTTGTTATGGGCCCCTTCCTAGTGTGGGCCGAGCTCCAGGGCGCCATTGGAGCCATTGTTATCCCGGCCTTAGTTATAGGTGCATCAGTCAACTGTATTCTGTATTTATGTCCAACTTACATTTTTACATCGGATGTTTTTCAGCGGATGCAGTTCATGGTGTTCTACTTTCACTAGTTACAGAGAGCTCTACTTCTGTGTTTACAGCTTTGGCGGGGAATGTATGTCCCTGTTACAAGACAGACAGCTCCAGTGGTCGATTTATAAGCTATGAACTGATTCAGCATGCACCTGATAGCTTATCGTACTGGTAACTCACCCCCAGCCCTGTTCAAGAAAAGTATTGCATGGAACCCATGGCAGGGTGCTAAACATTCCAAGTTTCTTTTAGATCTTTATCCAGAGTGCAGCATAGCTAAAAGCAAGATCATGGTTAGATCATAGTTATAGGCCAATGCACCAAGACACACTAAACCCTGGTATTTGTCATGCATTTGGAATCCTCATAGCACTCATTCTTTAAAAACAAATTACACCAGAATAAAGTCTAGAGGCCAAATAGTGTTTCAATAACTGGCCTCTGAAGTGTAGCACAAAAGTCATCATGCCTAACTTTTGACCCATGTATCCGATCAAGCTGAAACTTGAAAAAAGTTTGATTTGGCCAATAAAGGTTTTATATCTCTGAGACAGTGCTGTGTAACTCTAAGTGGCTTGACAAGGAATGACCCTGTAAGTGTTATACAGGATGGCAGGCAAATGTGTTGTTAGTGGGGCGACTTTGTCACTATTTTGGGGATTTTTTCTCAGTTTTATAAATAAGTTGTGCATACAGCAGTTAGGACTACCTTTTCCCGTATGATCTCTGCTGCAATGGATATACACTGCGCTGTATTCCTGAGCCAATGCACCTCCCTGCTACAACCTTTCCCCATATTTTACCATATGTTTGAAAGTTAAACAGTATGAATGCAGTTGCTGAATTGCTGGCATTAAGTGTTCAACTCGTCACCTAATTGCTGACATACGGATCACGCTGGTTGCAATCTGTGTGGCTGTGGAGCTTTGCGAGAGTGGAAAAGATCGTTAATCAACAGCAGAACAAAAATACCAGGCAGCGAGTAGACAGTGTGATATATTCAATGTGTCTTTAATCTGGAATCTTTCATTTATTAATTTCAAAAACTGTACAATAAATATCCATACACGCAATAAATTATATATATATATATATATATATATATATATATATAAAATAAAATGCATTAAAAGAATACATAAACAAATAAAATAAAAACGTAATATTTTAATATTACATCCAGTTCAATTCATATTAGTCAATCCTTTACTTGAACACATTAACATTCATAACACTATAGAGTTAATATAAATAGTCTGGAATCTTAATAAAATTTAGTCTGCCAACAGCTCCACTTCAGGCATAATATTATAGAAATAAATAATGTATATGCTTGGTTAAATACCGTTGTGTGTAGGTTACATGTTTTGGTAATTAGAAGGCTTCAGCATAGGAAGTTAATTTGCTTCGTATCCCAGTGGAACATCATAATGTTCTGTTGAAACCAATACAAGAAATCACCCATCCGCTATACATACACATTTCTGTTATCTTCTGAACACTGTTGCTTAAGTGAGCCAGATGTCCAGCATTTCAGGATGGTTAGCATACCTTTCTCGAGGGAGTCTGCGCTTGAAAATAAACAGCTACACTGTAACACAACTTCACTGGCATGTAATGAAGCACTGTTACACTGTAACACAACTTCACTGGCATGTAATAGGGCACTGTTGAACTGTACTCCCAGAATGAGCCTAGTTATGGCTCTAGGTAAACACAAATGAAGAATAATATGAAACAAGTTGACTGTCCACATTGCAAATTAGTTTCTAAGCTTACTATATATTTTTTGAGGGCCAGTGGCATTGCTGTTGTGTGTGGATATTAATGGAACCCCTGAGTCAGGTGGGAGTTCCATTAGTACCGTTTTTTTTTTTTTTTTTGGAGCATCTGAGTAAAATATTTCACTCGTAATGGTTGTTGTATAAGTATGTTTAATAGACCACTAAAAGCTATATTTGTATAATCACTTATTCAATTATCAATAATACTGAATAATTCATAGATCTTGTGTTCAAAGGTATTGTAAACTAACCTACATCAATGTGGTGAACAGCATTCCTCTGATTCCCTGTCTTATTCAATACATTCTCCAGAGGAGTACAACTCCTCCAGCAGTGTCTCTGTGTTATTCAGAGGAGATGACAACGCAAGAAATCACATGAGTCTGTCTGATGCAGTCTCTCTGCACTAACTGAGGGACTCCGAGGCAGTGTGGTCTAGTGCAGGGGCGCCTAACTTTGTTTAAAAGTGGGGGGGCAAAGGCAAAGGAGAACTGCGAGCATAGCGAGGCAAACTTTTTTTTTTGCTAAGAAGCTCTGGTAAAACACATTTTTACTGTTCAATCTTTTTCAAGTTACTGTTTTTGTAATAGTAAACCCACAAAATTGGACAGGTATTTCAGCATAAAATATAGAATATTTACTAACTGAGCATTTATTAAGTACAAACACAAGTAGCACCACATGGCAGAATCAGTTCCAGTGGCACATCTGCACAATGCTGTACAGTACCTATAATTCCAACATGCAGCTTATTAAAGGAAGTGCGAAACAAACCCAAACAATAACATGTACAACATGTAATAATATGGCTTGTTTATTGATAGATATATTGACATATGAATGTTAACAGTTAAAGTATTCCTTGCTTGGCTTTGTTTTAAATGTAGTGCTGGATGCTACAGTTTCACGTTTTCCATCAAACATTACTAAGCTCAATTATCACAGAGAAAACAGCTGCTATGTGGTGCCTATAGGTTGAAACAATAAGAACCTGCCCTCACCTGGGAATTCTTAGTGCTAATTGGTTGAAACACTAAATGCCAGCCCTCACACATCAATGCTAATTGGTTGAAACAACAAGAGTATATCGCTGCAGAACGAAGGCTCGCACAGCGTAGATCTCGCAGGGAGCATATGTTTAGCTCGTTGACTGAGTAAACAGTCTGTAATTTATTTTCTTTTTTAATCTTTCCGTCACTTTATTAAGGGAGATAGTTGTTACAGGGGGCATGTTAATACAGCGCTTTTCAAGTGGAGGTGACATTACCACATAATGTTGCACTGAGATGGCCTAATTATGTATTAATCCATTAATAGTTTTTATTTGAATTATTAACATTAGATGGGCTATATAAACATGTCCCGGTAAGAACTTAACTAGGTAACAGCAGTTGCGCACGCAGCACTACCCAGTGTGAGCTGCCTGTGAGAGAGCTACGCTTTGGGAGTCTGTGTTCTGCAGTAATACCCCTCTTGTTGAAACAGCCAATTCATGGCAATATTACAGGCAGTGCAGATCAACCATACACTGCTCATAAGTTAACCCATTTGTGCCCAAATTTTCCTCAAAGGTTTCATGCATATAGTCGTGTTAATAGTGTCTTATATGAACATGTTCTGCATTTATTTTCCCCAGGTTTTTGTTTTTTTTCTTGAAAATCGTATTTGAATGTGCGTGGGCAAATATGTTGTATGCACCCCTTCAATGCCAAATTTGGTATGTAACTCAAAATAACTGCTTTCAACAGATCAATCTTTATTCATAAAAAAAAAATGTTATGTATAAAAGTGTAAGAACATTCGCTGTAACACCAAAAAAGCTGCCTCTAGCTTATAATCTCTTGAATATGAAAGCTCTTAAAAATGTCCAAATTATCTTGAATACATGGGGATTTAAACAGTCATCAACAAACCCATTTGTCTTAATGTGGTGGAACATAGTGCAGAACAAAGTGCAGACATTAAGTTGCCCCAACAGGGCATTGTGTATCAAAAAGTTAAATGAAAATAAATAGAATGAAGAAAAAATAACATCAGTGCATACGGTTAGGGTTAGTGCATACAGGCAATTTCTTTCAAAAGACATTCGGAATGGGAAGTTATGTCATACGTGTCCTCCCCGCTCTCCCCTTTCTTTCTCTCTTTCTCCCTCCCTTCCTCTCCCTCCCTTTAGCGGTTCACATGAAAGACCTTGAAGCACTCAACGTGCAGGGCAACACCGCATTTCTCACATGTAAAGGGAGTGCGTCCATCACATTTTCATTGTTGTCTGACCAAAGAAGACGTCGTCTTGGGACTGAGTTGTACCCAGTGGTCAAAAGAATGCCATAGAATGTTAGGAGCTCTTCATCAGTCAGATTGAGGGTGGCACCTTTCTGTGCTGCATACATATTCAACATTTCCAGGGTGATATCCCGTAGTGATTTGGGATAGAATGTGAGAAAGATGTCTGCTGGATCATCTGACGTGATGATGGGATTGGTTGGCATGGGTTGATAACATTGATGACGCTTAGCCTGTATTGGTTTTTTGGCATCTGTCTTCATTTTCTTGAACTTCCGCTCTTTGTTTTTGATTTTCTTTAGCATTGGTCCAGGGGTTGTTGGACTGTTTTCCTTTTCCTCAACAGCATTGATGATGCTTGGCTCTGTAGATGCACTCACTAAGGCCGCAGGACTTTCAGGTATATCTCCAATGTCAAGGAGGGGTAGTTGAAAAGCATCATCAGAGATTAAGCCCTCTCCTTTCAGCAACCTTGACGGTAGGCGTTTGTAATCACATGCCACCTCATCATCAGATCCATCGCTGTCACAATCTGTGTCATGAGCTTTCTTCTCAGACTCCGGCACAACTGTAACATTTGAGATAGTTGCAGGGGGATTATCTGCATAAAGAATATCCAAAACCTCTGCCAAGGTATACCTGAAAGAAAATTAAGAAAATTATTTTTTAAATCAGAGGCCCATAGTATTCAAAGGCTGACTGTAATATGTGATTTCATATAACAATTTAAATGTAAACTCATTACTTGTCTAAATTTCAACATTATAATGGAATCATAAGCTACTAGTCATAAAAAGAATTAGGGTCCTTGACCGATTAGAATGAAACGCATCCAAACTGGATGAAGGGGCCTCAATATTTTGCCCCTTACAGGACATAATATCATAAAAGGGAGAAAAAGATAACCTACAGCAATTAATCCCATGCTTTAATTTATGGTGGGGTATTATAAAAGCAAAAAGCAGTAAACAAGACCAATAACCTTGATTTATTAACCTGTTAACACAGTATACCCCATTTCCCCATGATATATGTACTTACAAGGCATTTGCCCGCCGGCAACTATAGTTACCACTTGGACTTTTGACTAAGTATACAAAAAACTATATCTCTTGTAAGATTTGTTTTGTTTGGGTGATTCTAGAGACCTTCATGATTAAGTAGATATATATATGTCAACAAAAAATACTTATTAGTAACATGAAAATTACCTTTTATTGGGAGGGTCTGCCTTCGCCATGCTTCCTGGAAGTAGGGGTAGGAAGTTGACAGCCTCATGTGACAGGAAGGAAGTGAATACCATTTTTTTTTCTTGAAATCCTTTATTTGGTTGTTTGCTTGCATGTCATTGAGATATAAAACATGGATAACATCTAGAAAAATATTTACAAAAGGAAAATGACAGCTATACACTGCGGCAACTATAGTTGCCGGTGGGCTTAAATGGGTTAACAAGAGTACAGTTGTGTGTTAGGCCGTACCGACAGCACTCCCACTTCCCGCATCCGTAGGCACCAAAATAAATAAAGAAATACAAATTGATGCACCTAGTATGTGAAATTTACCTGCCCTGGACCTAAGAGATTTCAGTATATTTGCATGAGTTACATTGAGTCGCCCTTATGAATCAGAATTTATTTCTACATTTTTTACAGTCCTTACATAATATACCAAAAAGTTTATTATTAAACGAATGTGAGTTTAAATTATTAGTAAGTACACACATTTTTATATGAAAGCTGAACATTAATATCAGCAAAGAACAACTAAGTTACAAGTTTTTGATGAAAAAATAATTGTAGCCAACGTTTTCACTAAAGTAAATCAGGCTTATGTGATTGTAAAATGTCACTTTTTACTACTGCTTCATCTTAAAAAAAAAACATAAAATAAAAGATTTTGGTGGGAATTGAACTTGTTCATGGCCCCGCGGCAACATTAACCTAATTTTTTTTTATTAAAAAATCCAACATTTAATTTTAAATAACAGTCTGATACTCTCTCTTCCTTACCTTTTTCTTTTAATAATGGTCTTATACTCTTGCTTCAGATGTTTCTGCGAGTATTCATATTTCGTGCAGTCCTCTCTGAACGCCTGCCGAGTTCACATTCACTTAACGTTTTTTCATACTGTTGGCTAACGTTAGCCACGTTGCAGACCTTGGGTCAAACCAATATGTTCATGTAGGGAGAGTGTATTGTGACTGTTTATAAATGTGGTACATACTGAATAATTTTCCATTTTTATATTTTATTTTAAACCTTTTAAAGACGAACCAATACCAAACACAACAATGTATAATACATATATAATGAACGAAAAAAGTGGAGGAGCAAAATATATAGTTTGACCCCTCCATATTCAAAGTGTGGGGTGGGGGGGCACATGCCCCTTCTGTCCCATGGGTTAGGCGCCTATGGTCTAGTCCAGCGTTCCTCATTAATTGGCCCGCCAGCTGCCTCTGTATAATCCCGCCGCGTTTTTACATTTTTAATATATTACAGTACCTTTTTTTTTTTTTTTTTAGTACGTACTTGTGTATTTTTCATTCCCTTTTCACCAGCTCCACTGCCGCTTTAACCCGTCTACTTTTTTTTGTTATTCAGCCAATCACAAAATCTAAATCATAAATCCTACTCTTCTTATTGTTTGTTGCTCGAGAACCGCGTGACCACACGTCTGTTCCCACCGGCATCAATACAGCGGTGATAACTACTGAGATTTGTAATTTGAAAAGGGATTGAAAGCAGCCATAAAAAATGTCACCAATACTGCTCCCAGTCAAAGTACAACAAGCAAGTCCCCAGCGCTCTCTGATTCTGAAGATTTTTCATGCCAGGCAGCAAGTCCTCACATTCAACCGACACAAGTAAGGCACACGTGTGAGGGGTAGGCCTAATAAAAATGATCCTCTTAAATACAGAAAACTGTCTGGGAAGATGAGTTTTTCTTTATCAAGTTAGAAAATAAACCCATTTGTCAGAAATCTGTGTCAGTCATGAAACAGAGCAATCTGCAAAGGCATTTTAAAACAGTGCACAGCGATTATTCAGTCTGCTTTCCGATGGGATCTATAATTAGAAAAGAGCAATTAAAGAAACTCCCTGAACTACCAGGAGTAGTTGTTAACTCAGGCAACTGGGCAGGAATCGGTAGTTACTGAAGCGTCTTTTCGAATTATATGGATTTTACTCAAACATAAGAAAGCTTTGAGTGACGCGGAAATCATAAAGGAGTGCTTCATTGAATCTGCAAAAATTCTTTACACTAACTTTCCAAACAAAGAAAAAATACTGAAAGAGATCCGTCTCTTGCAGCTATCGGACAGTACAGCTACAAGGCGATGCGGAGATCTTGGTTCTGATGTATTTGAACAGCTGATAACTGACTTGAACGAGGCGCCTTGCTTCAGTATAGCACTGGATGAAACAACCGATGTCCGAAATATTCCACAGCTACTTGTATGGGTACGTTTTCCAAAACAGTCAGATGGTGTGTTTCGGGAGGAGATGCTCTGTTTACTGCCTCTTGAAGGCCACACTCGGGGGCGAGATGTACGTGAGAAGGTGACAGATTTCTTTGACGATCATAATGTACGGTGTGATAAGCTAATTTCAGTTTGTACAGGCAGAGCGCCTTCAATGATTGGATGTCAAAATGGTGCAGTGTTGCTGCTCAGACAAGCCAAAGGTGTTGGAAAGTTTATTTCACCAAGAGGCACTGGTTGCAAAGAAAATGTAAAATGGTGAGTGACATGTTGAAATGTTTTCCTTCCAAAGAAAAGTAGGGCTTTTGATCAGCGACTTGCAAAGTGCAGAGTTCACACACCATTTCCCCAAACTTGCGTGTATCACCACTGAATGACCTGAGCTGAAGGATCATTGCAGACCTGACATATTTGTGACGTACATGATTCAACTGAGGGAGAGGTTTGAAGCATGATTTGGTGACTTTTGCTATAGGAAGGTTTTGTTCCATTTTTTGCAAAATCCTTTTGTTGTACCAGTGAGAGACACCTCTGTTGAACTGGCACAAATGGGGGCAGCAACTGCCAATTCAGACTCTGAACTTTTGGAACTGCAAGCTGACTTTGATATGCAAGCGATACATTTGACATGCAAGCGATACATTTGACATGCTCTGTGCCTGAATTCTGGTTTAAAGTTCGTCAAGAATAACACCCCATCCTGTGCTTTTAAGGGACTGTCCATGTTTGGTAGCACATATGTGTGCGAAGCCAGCTTTTCAGCAATGAACTCAATAAAGAACAAGCACTGTAACAGACTGAGGCACGACCGCCTGCAACATTGTTTGCGCGCCGCAACCACCTCCTACGAACCTCGTTATCAGAATATTACAAGCAAGTCCACTCGTTTCCGAAGTTCCAAAGAGTAAAGGTAAGTAAAAAACGCATTTTTAATGTTTGGTGATAAGGGGGTTATAATATGTCTATGTGGCCCGCCAATGATCGTAGAGTTACTTATGTGCCCCTCAACAATATTTTAGTGGTCAGGGATGAGGCACTGGGAGGGAGGCACTGTGGTCTAGTGGTTAGAGCTGAGGGACACGGAGGGAGGGAGTCAGTGTGGTCTAGTGGTTGGAGCTGAGTGACTGGGAGGGAGGCAACTTGGTCCAGTGGTTAGAGCTAAGAGATTACAAGGGAGGGAGGCAGTGTGGTCCAGATTAGCTCAGGGACTGGGAGAGAGACAGTGGTCAAATGGTTAGAAGTGAGGGACTGGGAGGTAGGGAAGTAGTGTGGTTTAGTGGTTGGAGCTGGGGGACTGGTATTGAGGGGAGGCAGTGTTGTCTGGTGGTGAGGGTTGAGGGATTAGAAGGCAGTGTGGTCTAAGGGTTACAGCTGGTTGTTTATTTTTATAACATTTAAAAGTATATTTTTCCTTGTAGAAAACAATGGAGTAAACTGCTCTGGCCCAGGGTGTTCGTGTGTCTTGTTCAGGCCCAGCATTGAGATGAGGCAGATCCCTGAGCTAATCCTGTCAGAGGTGTTGTTGCAGATGTCAGGCCTCTATCAGAAAATGGCAGGTGCTAAAACCGGCAAACTGTCACACAGCACGAGTGTGAATTCAACTCAGAGAGGAGAGAGGGAAAGCTGCTGACAGCCTAGCGCTGGTACCTGCAGATTTCCCACTCACACCCAAGCACACACACACTCACACAGACACACACTCAGCAGGCTGTCAGCATTCACATATGTGTGAGCAAGGCGTTTGTTAGGCAGTGCCAGAAAAACCCTGCAGCTCAGAACACTATTAGAAGAAATTAGAAGAGACCAAAACTTATTTCAATAAAATACTTTTAAATCAAGCTTGTATGTAATGTCACATGTACTCTCTTTGTGCAATTAATAAAGTAGAAAACGCCATACTTGAGAAAAGAAAGCGATGGCTGTGGGGTGCAGATCGACCTCTGCCTGGGGGAAACATCATGTTAAGTTTATGGACACATTTCTATTAAACTCTTGCCCTGTTTCAAGACCGTTAATGGTTACACATCTTTTTTATGTCTTACATCTAAAGTGCCTTTCCCATTACACTATGCCCCTAGGGGTTCTAGGTTTTTATTTACAAAAACCCTAGCTAGTCCAGTGACTGACAGAAAACCTGATTGATTGATTTTCGTGTCGGGGGGAAAAAAACTCCCATAGCTGCAGTCAAACCACACATTGAGTGCTGATCTAATTCATCAGACCAGCACATTGGAGGCTTGGTTTAGCTAACTATTTATGGCTAGATCTCAATCAGTCCAAACGATTTTGGATGTAACCCCGCTTCCCTGAAAGAGAAGACGACCAACAACAATACTATTGGGATATGCCTGCCACAGGTCAGGTATTCACTGAGCATTTTATGTCTGCTGATAGGCCCCTCCGGGGAGTGACATCCTCGGTCCTGCCTACCAAGGGATTAAGTAGTCACTCCGCGGAGATGACGTTCTCTTTCGATTCGAACCCGCGAATGCAAGTGATGAGACCTCGCAAGGTTTGTTGGTCGTCCTCTCTTTCAGGGAGCCAGGGTTACATCCGTAACCTATCATTCCCTTGCAATTCGAAGACGGCCAACAATAATACTTTTGGGGAAAGCCGTCGCGAGGGAGTGTGAGCGGACAGTAGATGAGGTACGTCTCGCTACCACCAAAGTAATCTTTGTGGTGTGAGCGTGCAACCTCAATCTACCATATTGAATCGGTAGAACCTGGTGAATGTATGCAGAGTAGCCTAGCTAGCTGCAGTACAAATATCAGTCAATGAGGCACCTCTAAAGAGGGCCCATGACTTAGCCACTCCTCTGTTAGAGTGCGCGGCCACCTTCCCAGGTGGGGGTAGGCCAGCATTAGTATATGCAGTCGAAACTGTGTCCACAATCCAGTGGGACAGTCGCTGCTTTGAGAGGGCTTAACCCAGGGTCTTTTTACCATGACAAAAAAAGAACTGGTCAGACTGACGCAGCGCTCTCGTCCTATCCACATAACATCTCAATGCCTGAACAGGGCAGAGGGAATTCAATGTAAAGCCTATATTTCCACTGATTGATTCAAGTGGAAAGCTGTAAACACCTTATGGAGGTTCGTGCTTAACGACACTCTGTTTCCATCATCCCAAAAACGCATAAAGGAGCTGTGCACTGACAGAGCCTGTAGCTCACTAACCCGCTTAGCGGAGATGATGGGCAACAGTGTGGAGTAGTGGTTAGGGCTTTGGACTCTTGACCGGAGGGTTGTGGGTTCAATCCCAGTTGGAGGACACTGCTGCTGTACCCTTGAGCAAGGTACTTTACCTAGATTGCTCCAGTAAAAACCCAACTGTATAAATGGGTAATTGTATGTAAAAAATAATGTGATATCTTGTAACAATTGTAAGTCGCCCTGGATAAGGGCGTCTGCTAAGAAATAAATAATAATAATAATGACGGCTAACAAAAAGGCTGTCTTCACAGAGAGATATTTAAACTCTATGGAATGTATAGGCTCAAACAGGGCCTTAGTGAGAGCCTCCAATACCACTTTAGACTCCACTCAGGGAGGATGTCCTTTCTAGGAGGACGTATCCTCCGAACCTTCAGAAAATGGGTCGTTAGTATATGAGCGCCTGGGGACACTGAGTCAATGGGGACATGGCATGCAGATATGACTGCTAAGTACACTTTCAGTGTAGAGGGGGATCGACCCTCCTCTAGTAAGTCTTGCAGAAACTGTAAAATGATTGCTATAGGGCAATAAATGGGGTCATGACCTCTAGCCATACACCAATTTTGGAAATACCTCCACTTATAGGCATACAGTGACCTTGTGGAGGGGGCCCTAGCATTCTGCAGTGTACTAACAACTGTATCTGAGAACCCTAAGATGGACAGACGGTCCCGTTCAGGGGCCAGATCCACAGTTGGAGTCTGCCCGGTTCTGGGTGCCAGAGAGTGCCTCTCGACTGACTGAGGAGATCCATGCGCAGCGGGATCTTCCAGGGCTGGCCTTGCAGCAGCTGGCAAATGTTTGCAAACCAGATTCTCCTGGGCCATCTGGGGGCCACCAGGAGAACTGTAGCTACTTCTCTCCGAACGTTCTCTAGGAAGGCCAGGACGCCTAGTGGACCTAGTGGAGGGAGAACCATAAGGGGCAGTGAGTCATCTCTGCCATGGCAGAGATCGAAACGGACCCTTCGGAACCGTTCCCAAATGCGCTCTACCACCTGAGGGTGGAGTTGCCGTTCTAATGGGCGAGGACCTTCACTCGAGAGGAGGTCCATCGCCCAGTTCACCACTCCAGGAAGATGAACAGCCCGGAGGGATAGCAAGTTCCTCTTTGCCCAGGTCAATAGCCGAAAGGCTATGCGGTGCAACCCCGGGGACCGAAGTCCTCCCTGGTGGTTGACATACGCTACTACTGTCTCCTCTGGAGCACTGGGAGTAAATGCTGGGGAGCGAGGTGAACCGCTTGCAGTTCCAGCGCATTTATGTGCAGGGATGTCCACTGACCCGACCAGGACCTGCGGACTCCTCTCCCTGCCCAGACCGCACCACCTGATGGTTGTGTATCATTCCCATCCGTATGCCTTCATGCAATTGAGAGGCTTGCCTCCACCAGCGCATGGCTTCGCAGCATACATGAGACACAGTCAGCTGACGGTGTCTGACGCGTTTGGGGTGTAGCCGGAAGGCATTGAGCCACGCTTGGATCAGGCGCATGTGGAGTAACCCTAGTTGGATGGCTGATGAAGCTGCGGCCATCAGACCCAATAGTTTATGAGACAACACCAATTGTACTGTGGATCCCTGTTGAAACAGGGCTAGACAGTTGTGAATGGCACCCACTCTGTTGTCCGACAGGTAGGCTCGCATTGTAAGGGAATCCGGTCGGAGACCCAAGTAAACACCGTACTTTGCACCGGTATTAATTGACTTTTGGCATCGTTGAGGGTGAGACCCAGTCTCACCAGATGCTCTGTCACGATCGCAGTGTGGGCCACTACTCCTTCCTGCGACTGGGAGCAGATCAACCAGTCGCCCAGGTAGTTCAACACTCTGATCCCTTGTAGCCGCAAGAGGGTTAGGATGGCATCCACGCACTTTGAGAAAGTGTGGAGAGGCTGAATGGCAGCACAGAAAACTCGAAGATGCTTCATTGAAAGGCGAAGCAGAGATATTTCATGTGTGCGGGACGAATAGGGACGTGAAAATACGCATCCTTTAAGTCCACAGTGGTAAACCAGTCGCCCGGCCAGACAGACTAGAGGATGTGGCGATGTGTGACCATCTGGAACCTCCTCTCCTTCAAGAACCCAGCCCCCGTCCTTTTTTGGCCCTAGAAAGTATCTCGAGTAGAACCCCCCTTCTTGAGAGGTGCGTTCTGTAACTTTTTTTTTAAAATTTAGTAGTCACCAGTTTATTTTATTTTTTTGTAGTTTTCTCCCCAATTTAATAGTGTCCAATTATTTTTGTTTAGCTCAGCTCACCGCTACCACCCCCACACTGACTCGGGAGCGGTGAAGACGAGCACATGCTGTCCTCCGAAGTGTGTGCCGTCAGCTGACCACTTTTTTTCACACTGCAGACTGGAAGCCTGAGATCTACAGCAGCGTACCCGAGACCAAGTGCAACTCTGGGACTACTGGTTCAAGGAAGGCCACCGATTGTAGTATGCCATCTAGGTAGGCCTTCAGGAGACCTGCTGTGTTGGACAGGAGCATTTTAAAGTTGGGCCTCCGTAATCTTGCATTGGCCGGTAGGGCATACAGGGTCCTTAGATAGCCCTCCTACCGGAGGGGCTCGCACCAGGGCCACTATGGTGGAATCCACCGGTGGGAATTGCGCTAGTCCCAGCACCCCTGCACCTACCAGTGTCCGCTGGGGCCAGTCGGTACCAAGAAGACTGTACCTCCTCCAGAAAATCCAGGAACACCGGAAAAAGGTTGGGGGGGTCGAAGCTTTCGCCAATCTAGGCCTACTGTGCCTTCCCTTTTTTTACTGCTCCTCGAAGGAGACTGAGCGGCTGTGAGCTCGGTGGTCTAGAGCCTGTGCACACAGTATGTTCTGTGATGAGCTCGAAGGCAGGTGGAAGAGGTGGGAGGACAGGGCTCCCAACGCTGCAGATGGCTCAGCTGAGCTGACTGAGGAAGCCACTCCTGTAAACTCTGCGAGCCTCCTGCGCAGGGTCTGAGGCTGAGACGCTGCGCAGATTAAGCAGAATGTCTCATCTCCTAGGGAGGAGGAGACGTGCTGCATCCCCAGGCACCGGAGGCACCGAAGCGCCGAGGCTCTGAGGCACCGAGACACCGAGGGCCCTGAAGCACCGAGGCCGAGGCACCAAGGGCACCTAGCACCAGGGGCGTAAGCACCGAGGATACTAGGCCAGGTGTCTAGTCTGGACGGCATGCAGTCACACAACCAAGGCAGCATGCAGCTTGCAGCGGAAAAAGCACAGACAGCAGATGCTGTATGTTAAGAAAGCAGACTACAGGGCTCCCGAGTAGCACATCCAGTAAAGGCACTCCGCCCTATAGCCTGGAGATCACCGGTTTGAGTCCAAGCTATTCCATTGCCGGCCGAGGACGGGAGTTCCTACAGACCATACTGCTTCACTCCTAGTCCCTCAACTGTAATCATTAGACCACACTGTCTTTATCGCAGTCCCTCAGCTTTAACCACTAGACGACACTGCCTCCCAGTCCCTCAGCTTTAACCACTAGACAACACTGCCTCCCAGTCACTGAGCTTTAACTGCTAGACCACACACTTTGTACTTTGAGAGCCAGGCATTTTTTAGAGTGACTTATTGAGCTCGCTGGACAAGTGACGGTTTGTAGTGTTCCTGTTGTGTAATTTCAATCAGGGAGAAGTGTTTATCTGAAGCTAGTCACTGGCTTTTCCCCTCTGCTGCTCTCCCTCCATTTGTTGGCTGCTTCGCTCTAGTCATTCTGAAGCTATGTTAATGCAGCCAGGTGGAAAAGGGTTGTGACTGACCTGACACTCACTCACTTTGCTGCACTAAGCCAGCGGGGATCAAAGGCCTCCTAACTTTTTTACATGACTGGGCATCGGCAGCAAGAACAAACCTGTGTCTCTATTTAGATCAATCAATCTAAGCAATTCTTCTTCTTCTCCTTCTTCTTCTTCTTCTTCTTCTTCTTCTTCTTCTTCTTCTTCTCCCCCCATCTCTCTCTCACACACACATATCAGTTCAATGACCATTTAAGTACAGGAAATTAACTAACAGCCCTGTCGAATTGTTTCAGCAGCATGCTTCTGGTCTGTGATGGGAGTGCTATCACAGCTCCTGTGTGTGCGTAATAGTCTGAGATGGGAGTGCTATCACTACTCCTGTGTGTGTGGTATAGTCTGTGATGGGAGTGCTATCACTGCTCCTGTGTGTGTGGTATAGTCTGTGATGGGAGTGCTATCACTGCTCCTGTGTGTGTGGTATAGTCTGTGATGGGAGTGCTATCACTGCTCCTGTGTGTGTGGTATAGTCTGTGATGGGAGTGCTATCACTGCTCCTGTGTGTGTGGTATAGTCTGTGATGGGAGTGCTATCACTGCTCCTGTGTGTGTGGTATAGTCTGTGATGGGAGTGCTATCACTGCTCCTCTTGGTCTGTGTGGTACTGTTTGGGATGTAACCTAAATCTAAAAGTTTGTACATAAAGAATGAAAACTATAACTCCACAGTGATGAGTACTGAAACTAAAAAAGGGAAAATGTAACCAAGTCACCTGACAGTGAACTGAGTGGTGTAAACGATAGTCCTGTCAGTCTTGAGACTCGCTGTCACTGCTTTCCATGCACAGAGTTGCAGGCAGAGTGCCATTGCACTGTATTGCATTTGTTCATATCTTTAAACAAGGGGATACACTGATGGCAGATCACAGACAGATTCCTGATTCTTTCTCTCAGGTACTGGGTTTTAATTTAGAAACAGGAGTTTCAGTCTCTGGTATCCAGGCAACAAAGTCCTGAGTCTTGCTGTGAGCAAGGCAGTGACAATGTGTTGGGGGAGGGAGGAGGGGGTGCACAGAGATGTTAACCCCTTCATGAACACTTGAATGTTAGGAGTGGATTGGGAGTGAGTATATGTAAACAGAATATAAATATTAAACTATTCCAGGTTCCACAGAATCTACCAAACATTGTGTGAGATTCACTGTACAGAGCAAGACATGCAACAAACATATTTTTTCTAAATACATAGCTCACTGTCCATATAAAGGTCACTATTTGTATGAACAATTTGTGGGATGGACTTTTGCACATAAATTATAGTGGCTACAACATAGCAGCAAGCATTTTTAACCACATTTCAATTAAATTCCACTACAGCACAAAATACTAAATAGAACAAGTTAATACTTTGAAACATTGTGATCAATTAAAAAATTGTAAGTGGGGAAAAAAAAATGGAAAGCATCTGTAACTTTTTTTTTTTACAGAAGACTTAACAATAGTACATGTACAAGGCAAGTGAAAATACTGTAACGCTCAAACTAATCCGCTCAAACTGATTCCTCTCCCTCCACTATTCTAGAGACCATTGAAGCAGCTTTCCCCTCCTTGTCTCGATGCCTTTGTCTCGTTGCACTTGTGGGCGGTTTTATTTTTAGATTGTAGTGCTTTGATTGAACTTGTGAAGTGCTTGAAGTTTCTCATAATCTTATTGAAGAAACCATTTCCACCTGGTAAAACGCTTTTAGAAAATATGTATTGAATTCACAAGCAGCAAGTTCAGGGTGTTATTTTGCATATTATGTCTGTGTCAGGCATGTCAGGCAAGTGTTAAAGGTAGAGTAGTCGAAAAATATATGCAGATGTAATAGCTGGTATTATTATGTAAAAAGGGCAAATCACATGACACTTTTTATACACTGTATAGAATATTTTCTAAAGAAAATGGCTCTTCTGGGCCATTTTGCCTTTACAATTGTGACAATAAACAAAAAAAAAACAATAAATGATTTTTTTTGGTGGATGGATATCAATTTGTAAATGTGTTATTGGAATAGATACATTGCTGATAACCACTAGACCAATGGAACAACTTCCTCTCACCCTGTAGCTGCTTAATAAAATAACTCCTTCCACCCCTGCAGCTAATGGAACCCCTTCCTCACCCTTCAGCTAATGGAACCCCTTCCTCATCCAGCAGCTAATGGAACTCCTTCCTCACCCTTCAGCTAATGGAACCCCTTCCTCATCCAGCAGCTAATGGAACTCCTTCCTCACCCTGCAGCTAAAGGAACCCCTTCCTCACCCTGCAGCTAATGGAACTCCTTCCTCACCCTGCAGCTAAAGGAACCCCTTCCTCACCCTGCAGCTAATGGAACCCCTTCCTCACCCTGCAGCTAATGGAACCCCTTCCTCACCCTGCAGCTAATGGAACCCCTTCCTCACCCTGCAGCTAATGGAACCCCTTCCTCACCCTGCAGCTAAAGGAACCCCTTCCTCACCCTGCAGCTAAAGGAACCCCTTCCTCATCCAGCAGCTAATGGAACCCCTCCCTCACCCTGCAGCTAAAGGAACCCCTTCCTCATCCAGCAGCTAAAGGAACCCCTTCCTTACCCTGCAGCTAATGGAATCCCTTCCTCACCCTGCAGCTAAAGGAACCCCTTCCTCACCCTGCAGCCAATGGAACCCCTTCCTCGCCCTGCAGCTAATGGAACCCCTTCCTCGCCCTGCAGCTAATGGAACCCCTCCCTCGCCCTGCAGCTAAAGGAACCCCTTCCTCACCCTGCAGCTAATGGAACCCCTTCCTCGCCCTGCAGCTAAAGGAACCCCTTCCTTACCCTGCAGCTAATGGAACCCCTTCCTCACACTGTGAAGCTGCGTGTGTGTTGATTCCATAGCGCAGGGTTGCTATTAGAGGAATGAGAGGAAGTCGGGATGTGCTCTCCCCAATGCTCTTCTCTCGCTCTCTGCTCTCCATCTCCTTTAACTTTGCCGGCGGGTGATGTTTCACACATCACTTCACCGAGCTTGGTACCGACACTATTATTAGAGCTTTCTCTATTGATATTCGCTCATTTGTTTGTGTACACTTGCTTTCTGGGAGTGTGCAGGGAGGGCCTCTTTAGTTTGGAAGTGAGAAAGTTCAGCTGGTTTGTGGTCGTATTTGTTACAATTTCTAACAAAATCTGTTGTTGTTGTTGTTGCCAAGAAAGAAGCATCTAGCTGAAGAGTAGTGTTGGAATGCTGGGAAAAATTTCTGCCCCAATAATTGTGCAGCTTTGAGGCACTCTGTCTCTTCCTGTCACTCGTTCTTTTATTTAACTGTTTATTCTGTCACCCATTCCATTCTTCTTTTCTTTCTGTGTTCTCCCCCTCTCTCTTTCTGTCAGTATCTCTTTCCCTCCCTCTGTTCTGTTCTCTCTCTCGCTCTCTCCCTTTCGCTCCAGTTACACTCCACAGAGCATGTCTCAGTGTGAGTGTGTGTGTGTGTGCGTGTGTGTTTTTTTCCTGTCATGCTGATTTTTTGCTGGAGATCTCTTTCTCCCAGCAGCAGCGGTAGCAGCTGTGTGTATTTATCTTGACTGGTGTACAGCCTGAGACTCGCTGTCCTAGGAAACAGAAGAAGCCCTTGCGTCTCTCAGGTGCTTTGCTGCTGTGTTTTTATTTGTTTGGGGTAATGCTTGTGTAGTTCATGTGTTATCAGCGGTGTGCCCCGGTGGCTGTGCGCCCCGGAAGCTGGAAGCTCCACGACTGTGGCTGCTGCCTGGCCCTGGCCCGGGTGTGTGTGACGCGACACGGCAGCACCTTGGCGTGGTGGTGAAGACGATGATCCTGCCACTCGTCCTTAAGCTGCTGAATGAGCTGAGCACGACCCCACTGCCATCTTCTCCTCCTCTTTCTCCTCGTGACCCCATGCCGTGCCCCCCGGGACTCCAGAGCTGCTTCCGCTGTGCCAGTGAGACCCCCAGACTGCCCACTGAGGGAAGAGAGGTGAGGGAGAGAGAGAGCCCGAACTTGAAAGTGTGGGGGAGAGCGAGTGAAGTGGGGAGAGAAAAAGAGTTTGAAAAAAAGAGAATGGGTAAGTGTCAGTGTGAGAGAGTGTGTCTGGGGGGGAGGGATGAGGTGGTGTGAGAAAGAGTGTGAAAAAAGAGAATATGTGGAATGTAAGTGTGTCTGTGTGTTTGGGAGAGTGAGTGAAGTGGTATGAAAAAGTGTGTCTGTGTGAGAGTGAGTGTGAGGGGGAAAAAAACTGCTGCAGACTTGGCAGTGTGGTCTAGTCTAGTAGCAACAAATACAATTTTTGAACCCCAGCTCTGACCCTCCTGACTGTTTGCGTCACTGGAGAGGGGTTATCGGAGCCTGCGTGCACACTGGCAGCTCCCCCTGACTAAGAGGGACAGTAGCAATGAATGCGAGCTGAGCGTGGGGCTTCCCATCTACAGATTCCCTCACCCCTAGAAGAGAGGGAATGAGGGAAAGAGAGAAACCCACCAGGGCTCAATGAGAAACCTGCCCTTGTTTGGTAGTCATTCACTACAGAGGACTTGAGATTGCTACCTGGGTTCTGAAATGTCAGGGAATTTTCTGAAATACTGTGCGCAATGTGAGCTTTCATATCACATTATGTAACAGCATGAGATTGGAATGATCTCAGCCTCAAAGAGAATGCCAGTTTCCCACACTATGTTTGATCCGTTGATTTACAGTCTTTACAATTTTTGGTATAAATTTTTTTAATTTTTTTTTATTATTATTTAAATTTCTGCAAAATGGAAGTGTGTGGAGGAGCTAAAACTCTCTCAGGTGTGTCACTTACTCGTTACACAAAGAAAACAATTAGAGGGGGATATTTTCTGAAATACGGATTATGTAACTTTAAAACCAACAGTAATTGTTCAAGGAATAAACATGAATGTAAGCATTGAGATGAGATAAACGTGAGCTTCTAGTCCTACTGTACCTTTCAATATGACTGCTTTATCTTTGGAAGCTGTGAAATTAAGAAGTCTTTTTAAAGTCCCTGAGCTTTGGTGCACAATCCTAAAATAAAAATAAAACCAGGGGCGCAGAGAGCTTGCTATTGGAAGTGTGTATTGGATTATTTTCAGTTTAGTAAGTACTGGACAATGCAGAGTAATATCCTGGAGAAACAAACAACTGTCCTTTTAAGAATGATACGCAAAACAAACATGCATTTTAAAACTTAATTAAAACATATGGTAGAAATAAGTTACTGTTTGAAATCTTGTATTCTATCAGTTTTATGAATTACCAGTAGGTATCAGAAAGTTATTTGGTCACTCATCGTCATTCGTGGCTTAAAACGCAAGAATGAGCCACTAATGTGTGTTCAGTGCCTGGCAGTTTGGACTCTTCAAGCAAGCTTACTGCCAAAGACAGATACAGAGAACAAATGTTGGAGTAGCAGAACACAGGACCACTCAGTATGAGAAAACTAAAAAAATTGAATGGGAACAGCTGTTTAAATATGCAAAATAAAAAAATAAAAAAGGCATTGACAGCTTCAAGGTCAATGGTTTCTACAAAGCAGACATGCACTTAGTGGATGGAAATACCACCATTTTCATTTCTGTATACTGATTTCATTTCAAGCTCACAGTTATCAGATACAAATTGAAATGATGACGATGGTTCAATTTCATTTCCAAAATGAGCTGATTTTTCTTTATCCTATCTGTCATAAAAAAATGATGTATATTATAGTACCTAAATTGTCATTGAGTGCCGTTATTTTGGTAAAACATACCTTTTGAAGAAAGATTACACACTTGGGTTTAGTAGCATTAGGGTTTTGGATCAATATTTAGTGTTAAGTCATTGTGTGAATTAATCTGACCTTAACAGAAATCTGACTTTACTTCTTTTAGTTTTCTTATTTGATAACATGTTGCATTTAATGTACTGTAGTAAAATGTGATTCCCATTATAGAATGTTTGAGATTTTTCAGGACTTCATTGTGATGATTAGCCTGTCAGCTTGAATCTCTGAACTTTGCAGCACTGTGAGGGAGTGTTTTATTGACAAGCCTTTTTCTGTCCACATCGCAGTTTGTCCTCAGGCGTCTTCTCAGTCCTCTGTGTTGTTAATTTTTTTTTTCATTAAAAGACCAGAGCGTCTGTGTTGCTGCATTTCTGGAGACCAGAGGGACTGTCATGCCTGATTTTATATAACACAGCACAGTCAGAGTGCACTGGTCACAATGCGCTCAGCTCTTACTGTGAGCATGCAGCTTTCTTGTTGTTTTGTTTTTTCTTCTGGGGTGGACATGATTCAAACAAACTGATGTTTCCTGAAAAAAGAGTTTACATGTAGATGATTAAACTCATCTAAGAGTTTTGTTTTGAAAAGGGTGTTTATTCAGTGAGAATTACTTATTTGCAAGTTATTTTGTGCTGAAATATCTTAGCTTCTTAGTGAGTTTGTTTCACTGGGCAGTGATGATACTCATTCGACCATAAATAATTCCAGTAACTGTAAAGGACTTCTTAAATGGTCCCAATATCAAGTCATTACTTTTAACTTTTAAAATGAGCTCAATGTATAGTACAGTAGGGGCTGCAAAGTGATGGCCCAGGCCAGTGCATTAATAGAAACTGACCAATTAGGAATGTGAAAAATTGAGTGATTTCATAACATTGCTGAACAGTTTTTATCATTATGCAAATGTATCCAATAATGCTACAAGAACTTCAGGCATTTAGAAAAATGTAATTTCTCTGCGCAACATTTTCCATGCTTTTCCTTCACTGATCATTCAGATTGCATCTAAATGGCACAGTGCAGACACACATACTGGCCTTAAAACTGTGCTTCTGCTGTTTTCTTCCTTCTGAGAAGTTTAGAATAATGTGCATGACTGTTTTTGTTATGCTATTAAGATATTACCCCAAGGTAAACATTTTGAAAAGTCACTAAAATGAAAGGAGAGCTGTCCCTTGAGCCATCTCCTAATAGCTTCCAAAGATAGCCCTGCAAGCTCAGAGAACCACACTGTACAGCACGTCTTCACATGAAATAAATCAAAAGACCACGTACCAGAAGAATAATGTTCAAAACAACATTTCAGTTTGAAAGATGAGGCTTAATTTAATAAAATATCATCACTGTGTTGAAAACAAAGCCACTAGGTGCTTAATGAGTTATGCCTTTGATCATAAAACTGACATCAGTATTACAGCACTAGATACCTTTTTATCATAAGAAACGATTTTGTAGTTGTGCTGCTGTAGCGGGCAATGTTGTTTAATGCATTGCTGTAACGGATTCTTAACCCTGTGTGGTTAAAAGTGCTATAACCACAAATTTAGATAAATGCCTGTCTCTTTTTCAACAGTCTTTAAAATGATTGCTTGCTTGCGGCATGGTTGGTTACCAATTAGTACCCCTGTTACACTGGTGCCATGACCCGGATCTCAAAAGAGGAAGAGTTGGCTGTATAGTGTTTTGTGATGGACTGCTTTTACTGATTCTGAGATGAAAAGCATGTTGCTTTATTCCACAGTGAGATTTACAAGAAGGGCTTTGAATGATAGTGAAGTCTTTGTTGTCCTGCTTCCTGACTGTGGTTTGATAAACAGGAATTTATAGTGCAATATAATAAAGGGAGCCCTGACTAACCTGTGTTGTGGGTCTCTCAGACCCTGTTTGTCAAACTCATCATCACAGCACAGGAATGCTTAATCCACAGGATGGTTGCGAAGCCACTGCAGTGCCTAACAGAGGTGACATCCACAGCAGTGAAATGTGTGAATGGTCTTGGCCTCGCTACCTCACAGACCTGGAGTTCTCTTCCTGCAGTTTCCTTCAAACCTGTGAAAGGCAGATAAAGCACTTGAACAGTCAGTCGCTTTCGCTGTGTGTTCGTCACGTTCCCGTGGAGATGGAGGAGGTGTTCATTCTGTTGGGCAGGATGGCCTGTGAAAATCTCCAGCCTCCTCACTGCGTTTTCTGTGATTTCCAGAACATGTTTAATGGACTTTTATAATCCATTGCCTAGTATTTAGTCATCATGGTTCCATTTGAGATGGCAAGACAGCTTCAAAGTCTTTCTTAAGAGACTTCCCTTATAAAGGTTTCCACAGTAAATCTGTACAGTTATTTTGCAGTTTTCCCATGGTTATACTTAGGCTTGCTACTTTTCGATATTAATCGGAAAGCTTGTAAGCGTCAAATTCCCCCAAAATTTGAGTTCGCCTGAAATAAATTTATATAGGATAAATGTCGGTAAAACCACTCCCTGTTTTTTATTTTCTTACCAAAAATAATCATTTAGAAATCATCTCTAGTATAGTTTTTATACTTACTGTCTGTCCCGTCTCCGTTCCGCTCTGAATGGCCAGCGGTCGCTGTCAGTCATCTCAGTGGTCTGTTAGTACTGTAGTTTCACTGTCACTGTCATTTCACCCAGTTCTGACAGATCTCGTTGACTGAAGCTACAATAGAATGCTCTCATTCATTTAAATGACTGCCAGTCATCACGATCTGCACCGACTGTGTACTTTCATTTGCCAACTACAGCGCCTGTCATTCAAAGCGCCTACTTTGAAATTAGCATGAAGCGGGTTAAGGTGCAGGTAAGCTTTTGCTATAGGTATATGGTGACAGTTACTACGCATGGGTAATATTTTGATAAAATTTTGCTGTTGGGTTGTTAATGGGGAATTTTACATACTGCTACAATACATACCAAATTTAAAAGTATGTACTGTATTACTGTTCACGTGTCCAGTCGTCTCTTTTGGCAAGTGATGTTTTCAGGATCACGGCAGGATGAAAGGGGGGCCATCTGCCTTCCCTTCCAGTGACTCTGGATCCTGCTGTGCTGAAGCAGGAGAGGGGGCTCAGACTCCAAATAATAAGTGCAAGTTAGTTCTGTTCAACTATGTAATGTTTTGTTCTGTGCATATTGTTTTTACTTGTAAATGTATGCTATAAATGTCTGTGTAATACACTTTTATATGCTGCATTTTCTACGGTTTATTTGAGAAGTGGGCACCCCACGGATCGGGGGCCTGGTCAGTGCGCCGGAGTGAACGGGAGAACCCAGCCTGTACTTTTCCACCAAGCGAGGTTACCCGCAGTCAGGCTGGGGCCCTGACCCCTCCCTTTTAGAAGGTTCTATGGATCCCTGGGCTGGAGAATTTCCCCACAACTGCCAGCCTGTGACTTTCCGGCCTGGGACCAGGGTCAGACTGAAAGAAGGAGAACAGAATGAAGGAGCTAAAGAGAAAGAGCTGGAGAGAAAAGGAGCTAAAGAGAAGAAAGAGCCAACTAGTAGAAGCGTGAGCTGTTGCTGACAGCAGCTTTGTTAAGCAATAATTGAAGCTAAAACAAATAAAAAGTTTAGCCTTGAAACCTTGCCTTGCATCCTTCTTGACAACACCACAATATTAATCATATTAATTTGGCGAAAAAATTAAAATCGAATAGTAGCAAACCTAGTTATACTATATATTAACCATCGTTTACTGTGTTTTACTATATATTTTTAATATGCTTAGTTATATTTTGCAATGCTTTTACAGTGGTAAACTTTTATAAGGGCTTGGGCCATATTAACGAAGTATTTACCACCATACCAAGTTAGCACCTGTTCTGAAAAGAAAACAAAATGCTGCTATTACAATACTGTAAATAACTCAGTTAGTTAAATTAGGAGCTCCAGCATTCACCTTGGGTGTTTTTGTTTTCCTCACATTACAAAAAAAAATATTTAAAATTAGTTTAAATAACACTATGTAACACAATTTTTGTTCCTGGGTAGTAAGTGTTATTTCCTAATTGCTTATGCCTCAAAAGTATAGAAAATGGCTATTATTCCCCACAAACTTTGCTTTTGTGACCAGGACAGTGATATTTTGAAATTTACCTATTTCCAATGAGAAAACGGGTGAATTTGTGTCTTTTCGTTCACATAAAGTCAGAAAAAAACAACATATGAATCCAAATTAACATGTATTTATACTAAAGTAATACAAAAATGACTACAAAAGATTTAGAAGTGAGTAGTTTTTCGAGATTTACGATTATACTGTAAATCACTTTCACGAATCAGCCCCCAAATGTAGTCTCCCATCATGTTCTTGTTATACTGTCCTTCATTGACAGCGCATCCAGGAGCCTCAAAGCCGTGCTGATCCATAATGGTAACAAGTACCCGTCTCTTCCCCTGGCTCACTCGGTGCACCTCAAAGAGGATTACAACAGCATCAAGACCTTGCTGGACGCCTTGAAGTATGATGAGTACGGCTGGGACCCCCGGAAGGTGCTGATGCCACCACTGCACATCAAATTGGGCCTTATGAAACAATTTGTCAGAGCTCTAGATAAGGAGTCGGCAGCCTTCAAGTAACTTCAAGACTTCTTCCCTAAGCTGTCTGAGGCAAAGGTCAAAGCCAGTGTCTTCGTCGGACCACAGATAAAGAAGATCCTGGAGTGCAATGAATTCCCCAAGAAGCTCACTAGTAAGGAGAAAGCGGCTTGGAACAGCTTTGTCGCAGTGGTTCGGGGCTTCCTGGGCAATCACAAGGCCGAAAACTATGTGGAGTTGGTTGAGACTCTGGTGAAGAACTACGGCACAATGGGCTGTAGGATGTCCCTCAAAGTCCATATCCTTGATGCTCATCTTGACAAATTCAAGGAGAACATGGGAGCGTACTCGGAGGAGCAAGGCGAGCGCTTCCACCAGGATATACTGGACTTTGAACGCCGCTACCAAGGACAGTATAACGAGAACATGATGGGAGACTACATTTGGGGGCTGATTCGTGAAAGTGATTTACAGTATAATTGTAAATCTCGAAAAACTACTCACTTCTAAATCTTTTGTAGTCATTTTTGTATTACTTTAGTATAAATACATGTTAATTTGGATTCATATGTTGTTTTTTTCTGACTTTATGTGAACGAAAAGACACAAATTCGCCTGTTTTCTCATTGGAAATAGGTACATTTCAAAATATCACTGTCCTGATCACAAAAGCAAAGTTTGTGGGGAATAATAGCCATTTTCTATACTTTTGAGGCATAAGCAATTAGGAAATAACACTTACTACCCAGGAACCAAAAAAAAAAAAAAAATTTGTTACACGGTGTAATCTAATGGAACCCTTTGGAGAAATTCTTTCAGGAGGATTATGTTTGAAAATGACACTTAACATTACAGCATGCCATGTGAAGCTGCTGTCAGCTGTGCCATTTAGCAATTATTATCTCAAGCTTGATATTCATTAGTGGTATTCAGGCCTGCATTAATGTATTAATGTTATGTGTGGTTGACAGTCCACTGCTGTACATTTGGGGGCATTCCCAAAGGCAATGTTGTGTTCTCCATATTCATATTATTTAGTCAAGTTTGTGGTGATTTTAATAATTTCGAATTGACCTGTTTCTGTACAGCTTGCTCAACCTTTACACTATAATGTGCATTGCTGTTGTATTACTGCTTGTTTTTATTGTTCTTTGCTGCATCCAGATCATTTTCTCAGTACCTGTACACAGGACCTGTTCACTAGATGGCGCCGATGAGCTCTTACAATTATACAGACATTTTACATGTCTGGTGAAAGACAAGCGGGCAACTAGAGCTGGAGAGCTGTTCTTGAGTTGAGGTCAAATAAGCTTACATTTTGAATGGGGTGTACATTACGGGCCCAATTGTGATGACGGGGAAAACCTCTAATGCAAGTACCCCTGGTGTTGATGAAAATACACTGCACAAATGGGAGAATACTGCCTTTGCCCTGTAATGTGATTTTGGTGTCATGCTTTGCCCCGTCCTTTTCCGTCTGTGTTAGTGTCAGTGCTCAGCATGACTTTTGGGGTGTGGCCTCATTTGCACGTTAGCTTTGAGGGATTTTGGTAACGGCACAGACGGGGCTGCGTCTCAAACTTGTTCAATGAATGTAAATATCTAAATGCTTCATTAACAAATGGTGCTCTATGGCACTAAAGAACAGCCTTTTGTTCACTAAAATCACAACAAAGGCAAACGCTGGGGCTGTTGTTTTCTTAAAGGGCATGTCAGTTGCTCCTGATTTGTTAGCAGCTTCTGACTCCCTCTTTTTCTTCACTGGTCAGTGCTAACGGAATTCCGCCAGCACCCAGCTCAAACTCCCTTTGAAATCACAACATGAAGGGAACAGCGCCCTTTGCCCTTACATTTGCATTTTACCAGGTTTCCTCAAAATCAGACCTATTGGGCAGAATTTTCAGAAACCAGTGTTACAGTGTTACTGTGGTATAGTAACGAGAGCTTTAGTAGAAGTGATTTTCAAACAGCATGTGTTAATTAAATCAATCCGTTAAAGGGTATATAAGGATCAACCACAGTGCGGTCTCCCCAGTGCATCAGCATGACAACTATCTGGATTAAGCTAAGTAGGGTACATCTCTGGGGTCTTCAAGAGGTATATCATTTTAACAATACAACAAACGTTCCGTAAGGTTACACATGGTTAAAACAAGTGAATAAATCTCCTTCATATCACAAGTATAGAAAAGGCTAAATATTTTCATAACTACAAATATTGAATTATCTAAGTTGGCTGTAAGAAATTAACTGGTCCTGTACACTCTCTCTCTCTGTCTCTCTGTATCGTCAGCAGTGGTCTGTTTCAACGTGAGTTATATACTGTTTCGTTAATTAAAACCCTCCTTTTCCAAGTGCAAATTAACTCATGATAAATTATGACAATTAACACAGATTTCCTTTTAAATTCCCACGCAAACAAAAGAAATAATCGCAAAAAGCACTGCTCGTTAAGATATTAACATTATCAGTTGTGCATTAATGATCCTCAAAATAATGTGTTTGTTTTGCTCAGTAGAGAGTCCTGTTGCCAAGAAGACAAAACTGCGTTTGCTATGTAAATGCAGCGGTGTTAACCTTTACACACGGCTGATTTAGATCTGTACTGACACGCTAACATTCTGAATTATCATCCTCCAAATGGCCTTTTAAACACAGCAGCACACAGCTCAAATTACCCCGGAATTCAACACTTTTGAGTGTTCTATAAAACACCTGCTTATGGCTGGGAGTTCTATGCACTTTGCAGTGCATAGAACTCCCAGCAATGATAAATAGTATAATGAGATCCACTTTTAAACTAGAAGAAACTTTAGGAAGATATGGTGTTGATTCGATTAACCTATGCCCCATTGTGATATACAAGAGAAGCATCTTTTTTAGAGCGTGGGTGTAATTGCACTGATAAAAATCATAAGTGAAATGGTTCTGTCAAGGTCAAACATGGCAGGTACAGGACTAAACAATTGTTTGAATAATTGAGCAGAGAAAGAACTGTTTCAACTACTGTATTCCTCAATATCAATGTTTAGGGTGACAGTGATGGGTATCATATAATGGTGTGTTTTAGTGCTTTCAGGTGCAAAGTGACAGAGCTGTAAAGCTGAGAAATTTGTTTTGGGGAGAGCAATAGCTCTAGATATGTTAAAATGAATACTTCAGTCTTCAGGGCTCCTGCACAGGTCTTTGCACAGCACCAAGGTCCACTCCACAGGTAATGAGTTATAGTGCCAGGTGTTTTCACTTTTAACTCTGATGAATGAGGCCATTACTGAGCAAATATAGGTTGCGTTGGATCTTGTATCCAACAAAATCTCATTCTGAAAATCAGATCAAGCAACCAATAGTGCAAGAGCTTATACCTGTTTAAATTTGCATTACACGATACGTTAAACAGATGCTTGCACACTGTGCCTTTCTCTGCACCTCTTCTCTTGGTAAATTATTCCAGTTTGTTTGCTATTTGAGTTTACTCTCTCTGAGTAAGTGAAGAAAGATTGACTGCTGTCCATTTATTGTAAGAAAGTGAGTCGGTAGGGCAGGGTTTGCTGTAGTTAAGCAGGGGATCATGCATGTGTTTGCTGTGGTCGCTGCAGAAAACTAAGATGAACTGTATCTCAGCTGGGTAATTATTAGATTTTTAAATGGTGTAGACTTTAATAGATGCTGTATCTCTTGGCTCTATCAGATGTGGCGAATGTCACATAGCTTCACATTGTTTATTACAAAGACCTGTAGATTATCTTTTATGTATTTTATTACAGCCATTGTTGCTGCTAGCACTGTTTGCTAAAAGGGGAAATAATGAGCTTTTAACACTGCTGCCCATGATGGCAATTCTTACTGTGTTTCCCAGAGGATACAAGCAGCCACACAGACAGATGTATCATATACCTCTGAAACCATTTATCTTCCACAAAGAACTACATTAGACCCAGACACCCAGACATCTTGAGAGGTGTACTGGTTCCCATCTCCACTCAGGGATGGAAATAAGACTCCTATTACACAGCAGTTTCACCAATTCCAGGTTTTACTACAAGCTTGATTAGCCACAGTGTATAGGTAATAAGCTCAGGTGTGTTGTAGTAAACTCCAGGAATTGATCGAACTGCTGTGCAGTGGGTCTTATTTCCACCTTTTAAGATTGGTACTGCTATAGGGAATACAACTCTGGTATCGATTAAAGCTCTGCGGACATGTTGTTTCTCTGTGTCCAGTTCAGAGTCCGTTGACAATACCAGGCTCTGTACTATTGTAGTTATGTCTACCTCATCAAAGAGAGAGGGGTATTAACCAGTTGATGTGGCTGTATGTGTTGAGCAGGTCTGGTGCTCTAGACATCGTTTCAATTTAAAATAATCTTTGATGCTTTGGTTATAAAATAAGCATGATTTATTTTGTGTTACTGGTAGCTTACAGGCTAAAGTAAAAAGAGCGCTAGGTATTCATTTGATTTTACTAATGTACTGTATACTGTATTTAGGCGTACTGTACAGATTTATATTTTCTTCATAATGTAATATGTAGCCTACCCAAAACACATTAGTGTTATTTCATCGCAATGATTTATACATTTAAAGTACATTGAGTACTATAAATGTATGTGTGTGCGATTTTATTGTATTTTTTTAAACCTAACACCTGCTTATGTTGGACAAACATATCCGGTTTAGCGAGACCTACTGTATGATTCTGAAAAGCTTTTTGATAGAAACACATTTTTTATTTGTGGGTGAAGGTGGGGGCCCCACTATAGACTCTGATGGGATTAACGCCTATCATTATTTATTCGAAAAAATGTTGCACAACTTTTGCAATGCTAGAGATCTCGCTAAGATGATATAACAAATATTTAAATCAGTATAGTGCAGCTCTCTTTATTAACATATTTTCTCTCAGTACATACGACAAAATGTATACTTTGCAAATTGTTGCAACAGAAATGCAAATTGCAGTATGTTTGCGCTGCTACCTGCCCATCTTAGTAACCCTAAGTGTTAAATGTCTTAATACACCTGGGGGCTCCTGAGTGGCGCATCCAGTAAAGGCTCCGGTTCGAGTCCAGGCTATTCCACTGCCGACTGTGGACATGAGTTCCCAGGGGGGCGGCACACAATTGGCCGAGCACCATCTGGGGCAGCTTAGATTGGTAAGAGTGTTCTCGGCTCACTGCACACCAGCGACCCCTGTAGACTGGCCAGGCGCCTGCGAGCCTGTCTGTAAGTTGCCCAGAGATGTGTGGTCCTTCGACGCTGTAGCTCTGAGGTGGCTGCATGGCGGGCCTGCAGAGTGAAATGAAGAGGACGGCTGACGGCACATGCTTCAGAGGACACGTGTGCCCGTCTTGGTCCCTCCTGAGTCAGCGCCAGGTTGAAATAAACAATAATTGGCCTTAGCAAATTGGGGAGAAAATAAAAAAATAATTGGAGATTCCAAATAAAAAAATAATAATAAAAAAATACACCTACATAGTTTCTAGTTTTATTACATAGTCAGTATCTCTCATTTCTGGAAGCTTTTCACTGGAGCAGAGGTTGTCCCTTAATACTCATTATCTTTTCCATGACCAAGCTTTCGGGACCCTTACATGATGCATGTTGTTTTAAGAGGGGTCTGGCTCTATTGCACCTGAGCACTATGCAACTCCTCGTCTCCTGGGTGCTTCATCAGGGCGGTCTGCAGAGTAACAAGGGACTTCTCTGGATTCTTCAGGGCAATCCATGAAGGGTTGGCTGCGGCAATGTGTTTAAAAAATCTACACAATCATTTATTTTGAAACCTCATTACAGAATAGATTCACTGCATAGAGTTTCATAAATAAAGACAAACGTGTTTTAAAAGGCTTTCAAGCCTTTTAAAGCTTCTGAAAACGATTTTTAATGAGAAACCCTCAAGAGAGCTCCAGGAATCTGGGGGTGAACTGATGCCAGCGCAATAATTCAAGGGATTCTTGTAAAATGTGCTTGTAAAATTGTATCCTCTTAAAGCTGATTGTGTTTAATAAGGTTCATCTTTTATAAAGTAACCTAATGCTGTGTGTTAATGGATAGCTGCCTGAATGGAGCTCTGCAGGACACTTCATTGAGAACCAACAAAGTGTCAATCTTTCAAATTGAACATGTGCAATTCAACGTTAAATTGTTCCCTCACTGTTAATGTGATGAGTTTTGAGCTCTGCGAATCCAGCCCCATGGTGTTATGTTAATAATGTCTCTTGATATTAATCAATAATATAAGACAATTGGAGGGGTATGGCATAGGTTACCTAGCCACATTGTGGATGCTGAATCATTGGGATCCTTTAAGTCACAAATTGACAAAGTTTTGAGATCAAGCAGCTACTAGCCCTTATAAATCTTTACTATAGTAAAAACATAAGTGAAATTTAAGCATAGTGAAAGCATGGTAAAGCATAGGTAAGCATTGTCAAGAATAGTGAGGTATAGTAAAGCATATTAATAAACATGTCAAACCAAGGTAAACTGTGCTGCATATATAGTATAATTATGGGAAAAGCATAGTAAAACTGCAATAAATACAGTGGTACACTTTTATAAGGGAGGAACCAGGGGAGCATAGATTTTGTTATGTTCTCGTTTCTCCAGGAGAATATTAACCCATAGCACGTGTCTCTTCTTGTCCTCTCTATCAGGTTTTGTCACTGGGTGCCGATGTTCTTCCCGAGTACAAGCTGCAGGCTCCCCGGATCCACAAGTGGACGATCCTGCACTACAGCCCCTTCAAGGCAGTGTGGGACTGGCTGATCCTGCTGCTGGTGATCTACACAGCCATCTTCACGCCCTACTCAGCGGCATTCCTGCTCAACGACCGGGAGGAGGTGAATCGCCGGGACTGCGGCTACTCCTGCAACCCGCTCAACGTGGTGGACCTCATTGTGGACATCATGTTCATCATCGACATCCTCATCAACTTCCGCACCACCTACGTGAACTCCAACGACGAGGTGGTGAGCCAGCCCGGCCGCATCGCGGTGCACTACTTCAAGGGCTGGTTCCTCATCGACATGGTGGCGGCCATCCCCTTCGACCTCCTCATCTTCCGCTCCGGATCTGAAGAGGTCAGAGGCTGCCTTACGCTGAGCAATGGACGGGCTCTACTTGAGCTGCTTCAGTGTCGTTTGATTGTTCACTTCTTCCCTGTCTGACATCCCTTCACATATCTCCTGGCAAATCATACCACTTGTTTAGCTTGATAGATTGTAATCTAAAAATCGTATCTGATTAAAAAAACAATAATTATTTTAATTAAACTTATTTTCCTTTTACACGGCAAAGAAAAACAAATCTGTATGACTTTGTTGCCTTAGCACTTGCTCCTTCTTTTGACACTTTTACTTTATTTTTTATAAAGTTGATCTCTCATGCCCTGTCATTCCTTCTCTGACAGGCTGGCTCAGGTGTCTGCTAATAGCACCTTCAATAATGTTCGAGTTTTGTAAGCAACCCTATCACTCTTTTTTGTAATTTAGGAGGCTGCAGTTCATTCTATTGCTTTGTGTCCGAGTTGCTGAAGTTTTACATTACCCACTGAAAGATGGAGAGGGGAGGGAGGGAGGAAGATATAGGGGGAGAGTGGGAGAAGGTGAGACGGGGGTGGGGGAGTGAGAAGGAGAGAGGGGTGGAGAGGGATATGCAAATGGAAAAAGGGCTAGAAGGAGAGAGAGAGGGGAGGATGTGGACTGTACCCGAATAACTGCATCATAGGCTTATTCAATCACCCCAGCCGTGTGACACATCTGTCCACTGCTGACTTACTCAATCATTCCACCCTGTGCTGACGTATCTGTTCATCACACACAATCTCCACAGCGCTACACTCAGATCCTTGTACATCATCAATCATCCCTATGGCGCTTAAATGATATATCTCTTACTCCATGGGATTATACAATCACGCCAGCACTATAAAAATGTACCTGAGCTTCGCAGATTTATTCAGTCCCTTCAAGGCTACACTGATGTATCTGTACATCAAAGATTTGTTTAATGCTTACGATTCAAGAGCCTCACATCTAAAGGTCTTCACCTCAGGAAATCCTTTACGTTGACTCACCCTGATGCATTTTTGTGGCCCTGGCTTAGTGTATCCCTGCTGCTCTATATGTTTAAGAATTACAACAACAAATTCCACTAGAATAGACCCACCGGGATGCGTTTGCAACAGGTGATCTCTTTTTAAATTTGCCACAGCAAAACTTCAGCAATAATGACATGTATCCTCAGTGAATTCCATTCATTCCCTTTATTAGTGTCTTATACTTAAGCTTTCTCCTTTTCAATGTTTATTTTTCAGGGGCTCACAAAACACCTTAAAAATCACTCACCTAATTGTGCAATGGACTGCAGGGGCTGTGCTACTCAATGTCATCATTTTCAATGTATTCTTTGCTTCTGACTAGCAGCTGATCAGATGCGGCCATGCAGAGATATCCAAGCTGAGGAAAATCACACCAAATGAAACGGGTGTCAATCATACCCAATGCTTTCCTATTGTTGACTTTGGATACCAGTATCCCCGCCCCACTCAATCATGATATGTCTTCAGCTCAGCTGGTCAGAAACCACTCATAAACTGAAAGTGGTGAAACCTGTTGTACATTCAACAGGTTTCACAATGTTCCAAATAAGAACCCCAGCCAAATACGTTGCTCTAAAATGTGAGGGATCTATTACTGTAATTTGTGAGCACCTGAAAAACAAACGCTGAAAAGGAGCAAGTCTATTTATACTTTATTATACAATTTTCTGAGCCTTTTCACAGAAGTTTAGTCTTTGATAACGCTATGAGCACTAGTCAAATTAGACAGTCTTTACATAGCACCAGGGTGAACTGTGTGGATTACCTTACAGATGTGAATTGTCCTGTCTCCTTTCACCTTCCCAGACCACCACTCTGATTGGCCTCCTGAAGACAGCCCGACTACTGCGATTGGTGCGTGTGGCGCGAAAGCTGGACCGCTACTCCGAGTACGGCGCGGCGGTGCTCTTCCTGCTCATGTGCACCTTCGCCCTCATCGCGCACTGGCTCGCCTGCATCTGGTACGCCATTGGCAATGTGGAGCGCCAGTACCTCAGCCCACGGATAGGCTGGCTATACTCTCTGGGAGACCAGATTGGCAAACGCTACAACGAGAGCGACCCCTCTTCTGGCCCTTCCATCAAGGATAAATACGTGACGGCGCTTTACTTCACGTTCAGCAGCCTGACCAGCGTGGGCTTCGGGAACGTCTCCCCCAACACCAACTCCGAGAAGATCTTCTCCATCTGCGTCATGCTCATCGGCTGTAAGTGAGACACCATCCTCTCCCATCCTCCTCCTGTGTTCATTGTTTAATAAAATGCTAGTGTACATTTATTACATTTTTTTTTTAAACTATTAAGTTGTGAAGATGTCTGTAGCCTGGACCAGGAGAACTTCACAATTCTTATCAGACTGGAACTTACAATAAGGACCGGCCTTACAATCAGCTCGCTGAACCCAAAGCGCAGCTTTATTAGCAGGCAGGCAGAATTAGGGCATTGGCAGGTACAGTATGCAGTCCAGTACAGGTATACAGTCCAGTATATTTCAACAGTCTATACTGCGGTCTGTATTCAGTCTAGAATGCAGACAGGCCCCATGGGACAGGTGCTAACATTAGAATGGATATGCAGGCTTATGCCTAACATAACAGGAGAGAGGAGAGGGAGAGACCTCCCAGCTGCAAGTTACTTATATAACATCAGGATGGGAAGAAACCTCCCCATTGGGCGGAACTTTGTAATTTTGGCAATTTAAAGGCAAGACACCATTGTGATTCAATCATTAGCTTTCCTACCTTTCCAGATTTCAACATCGGATAAAGATTGCAAACTCACTTCCCCACACAAAGCGTTTTGTGCACAGTCCACTCCGACCCAGCAGCTGCAATTACTAGAGCCAACTATTTTTTATTAGAAATTGATCGTACATACAGGTACAACACAGCTCATCATCCACCCGACACTAAAACCCCAGTGAGATGAAGTGAGGTGTGCCTGCCGTCCTTATTGCAGGGATTTAAAATGACAGTCCATTACAGAGTACAATGAAGTATAATAACGGATGTCAACAGGTAGATTACACTGGACCTGGATAGGTTGCTTGCTGCTACTAAGGTGACAGAGAAGATTGATTGACAGCTAAGTAGAGCCTTAAAAACATTCCATAACGCCTGCACCTATGTTCACTGATTGCCCCCCCCCCCCCCCCCTCCCACACACCTAATTTTCGATAATTATATGGAAAACTTCTACTGACTAATATTTGAACTGTCGGTAAACATATTTATTCCCTCCTTGTCTTTACTGTGGAGTGCTATTGTATTATTTCGATTCTGTATTATGACATAGTCACAGAATACAACACAGTCAAGGGGAGAAAAAAAACAAACCTTCATTTTATATATAATGAAACTGGCACTGAGTGGAGAAATCCATTTTTAAAGCGCCGAGTGGTGGGAGTGATATTGAAGAGGTGTATCCGGTGTCTTGGAGAATCCTAATACTCCATTTATCTTAATTAAAACCCTTCATTCCCTGCACGAAGCGAGTGGCTGCACACTGTTAATAAAAAAAAAATTGTGACAAACGAGAAAAGGCTGCTGTGCCTGCACCTCTCTGTGGACTTTCTGCTACAGAGTAAATGAGTTAGAAAGCAAGGTTCCAGTCTTCATTTCTAATTACTTGGACAAACTGCCTGTGTCTGTGTATTATAATATTTTTAGGCTTGTGAATAAACAATACACAATGTATAACTACTTATAATAAAGATGCTTCCATAATTATCCCCCACTGTTGATGACATTTCCTGTACACTTCCCATTTGTCCATATATCTGGAGAAACGTTTATAGAATTCTGATGAAATGTTGGTATTAAATTGATTTAGCACAAGTTAATGAGAATATCAGAACTATGGATGGAGGTGTCTCTCTGTCCGTTCATGTCATACTTACATTGTTGCATATATTTGGAGAAATGATCGTGAAATTGTGATTCAACATTTCATTGTTATTTCCTATTCTATAATGTTATGCACATACTGTTGATATGTGTCATGCTTGCCAACTGTTTCATACTTACAGCTGTAATTATGAGCTTACAGCCATGGCGGGGTGTATGTTACTGGCATACTTGTTATATATAAGGTTAAGTTTGCTGTTTTTTTAAGTACACGCTTTTATTATGCTAATAGAAAGCTTTGTCGAGCTTTGACCATAATGCTTTACCTCAACATTTTTCAAAATGGTGTGCAATCCAGTCCCATTTTAGTTACCCAGTTAGTTGCTTTGTGAAAACAATGTGATGAGTGCAGCGACAGCTGTAAAAGTATAGTGTGTTACGCTGCTGGATTCAGACCCCTTTAGAAATAGGAAGAGAAACTTAATCAATCTAATGAAAACATTCTCAATGTATTCTTGAGAATGTCCTTCAATTTTATTTTAGTATTACCAAGTGTAGCACTGTTGAGTGAGTGTTTAATAGTGGTGGAGGATTCTGCCCCCTGTTGTTGAGATGAGAGAAGAGTGTGATGCTTTGCTGTTATGGATTCTAACCCCTGTCATCGAGATCAGATGATGTCAAAACCACACAGACGAGCCTGTTTCACTTCGCCCTGTTCCGACCCTGCTCCCTCTTTTCTCTGTGCAGCTCTGATGTATGCCAGTATCTTTGGGAACGTCTCTGCGATTATCCAGCGGCTGTACTCGGGTACGGCGCGCTACCACACTCAGATGCTGCGGGTTCGAGAGTTCATACGCTTCCACCAGATCCCCAACCCACTGCGGCAGAGACTGGAGGAGTACTTCCAGCACGCCTGGTCCTACACCAATGGCATCGATATGAACGCGGTGAGCTTATTATAAAACAAGACAAAAACTCTATAAAGGTAACGACTTTATCTATGTATTGTGTTCTTTTAAATAAAAAAAAAATATTTATAATAAGTTACATATCAACTGATATAAGAAACATAGTCAACTGTACATATTAAGTGATATAAGAGACAGGGTTAACTGGACATATTAACTGATATAAGAGGCGGGATCGACCGGACATATTAACTGATATACAAGACAGGATTAACTGACATATTGACTTATATAAGGATTTCCCTGAGTGCTTCCAGGAAGGTGTTCCTTCCAGTGTAACTTCCCCTCCATCTCTCCCCTCCCAGGTGCTGAAGGGTTTCCCGGAGTGCATGCATGACAGGGGTTTTCCGATGCAGCTCCCTATGTTTGCAGGTGTACCTCTCAGTGTAACTCTCCCTCCATCTCTCCCCTCCCAGGTGCTGAAGGGTTTCCCGGAGTGCCTCCAGGCAGATATCTGTCTGCACCTGAATCGCAGCCTGCTGCAGAACTGCAAAGCCTTCAAGGGAGCCACCAAGGGCTGCCTGCGAGCGCTGGCCATGAAGTTCAAGACCACGCACGCCCCCCCGGGCGACACACTGGTCCATGCGGGCGACGTGCTCTCCGCACTCTACTTCATCTCACGTGGCTCCATCGAGATCCTGCGCAGGGATGTGGTCGTCGCCATTCTGGGTAATGAGAGCTGGCCTTCCTCGGGGGGGTGTCTTCATGTATGCTTATTAGTGCTGGGCGGGTCCCTCTAATGAAGTTGCGGGTGTATTTCTCGTACACTCTTTGCTGTGTCAAAAGGTCTGTAATTCAAAGAGTGTAAGAGTAAGTACACTCCCAACTTGATTAGAGGAAGTCGCAGAACAAGCAAGTCATTACATCGAAATAAAAAACATATGAAACCCTGTTATTAATGTACTTAATCTGTTTATATAGAACCTGTTGAGGTTCAAACATTTGGAATAATATAAGGTGCTTGCTTAGGGCTTAGTGTTGCTTTGATTGCTTCCACATCTGGTGTCCCAGTCTGCATTGTAAATATTTAATAAGTCAAATCTGAATCATTTTCAGTCGTTGTCATCTTGCCTTTTTGATTAATACTTTGAACATTAATAAGGGCAATTCTGTGATGTGAATGTTTTCAGTGAGGGGCAACGTGGATCCTTGCCATGTGTAATGGGTTTTGACTGTATCGGTCTTCAAGGTAGTTGTTTTACTGTTTCGTTAGCCCTTTTTTTAACAGTGGTTAATTATTAATTGCTGTCCCAGTGCGCATTGTAAATATTTTAAGACAAATCTGTGAGGTGAATGTTTTCAGTCTGAACCACTGCTGTATTGGCTTTCTGCCCTAAATTTTGCATGAAGCTGATGGATTTACTGGGTATGTTTTGCTTCGATTACTGATGCAGTGAATATTACATTCTTTAAAAACCTACAGTAAAAACTAATGTTCAATAACCAGGAGCAAAGATTATAGAGAAGTGCCAAATACAATTAACTATTTTCCTGGGGGGAACAAAATCAGGTGATTTAACAACATTACAGAGAACTATTTATATTTATAGGTACAGTTCTTCCTCTTTATTTCTCTGTCTGACCTACTGTATTGTACAAAAAATGAAGATCCTTATGCATCAGAAACATTTTATGTGTACAATTTACTGTCAGTATGACCTAACAGGGATCAAAAAAATGTGTGAATTATGAAATTGAAAAATATTGAGGGAGCGCTGTATTAATTTAATACCAACTGTTAATGTGGTACTTGGAATCAAACTAAATATCTTTGCACTTTGGGGGTGTTTATTCCATTACATTTCATTTTTGCCAGGAAAAAATTGTTGATGCTGAGAAAAAAAGAAAATGTATGCGCTCCTCACTGCCAGTCTCTTGAGAATGCTTTGCGTCTCAGCACACTAGCATGGAGCGAAGTTGACACTAAACTGAAGTCTCTTCATGTTCATTCAGAAAGCAGATGGGCTCCCAGTTCTTACGGGTCTTTTAATACAGTTATCTGTAAGCATTCAGTCATTTTTCATTACAATAACTGGCATGAAAAACGAGCTCTCCTGTTAAACCAGACACCACATTATTTTAAGAGCATCTTTTCTTAGATCCTCTCGCATGAGGAGATAATCATTGAGGTTTCTTTTAGATGGCTGCATTGCTCCCTGCGGCCTCAAAAATATAAATCCTGGAGCTCCCAAGTGGCACATCCGGCAAAGGCGCTCCGCGTGGAGTGCAGGATGCGCTCTATAGCCTGGACGTCACCGGTTAGAGTCCAAGCTATTCCACTGGCGACTGTGGACGGGAGCTCCCAGGGTGCAGCGCACAATTGGCCGAGCGCCGCCCGGGGTGGGGAGGGCTTAGGTCAGCCAGAGTGTCGTCGGCTCACCGCGCACCAGCAACCCCTGTAGTCTAGCCGGGCGCCTGCAGGCTTACTTGTAAGCTGCCCAGAGCTGCGTTGTCCTCCGACGCTGTAGCTCTGAGGTGGCTGCATGCTGGGTCTGCAGTATGAAAAGAAGTGGTCGGCTGACGGCACACGCTTCGGAGGACAGTGTGTGTTCGTCTTCACCCTCCCGAGTCAGCGCGCGGGTGGTAGCGGTGAGCTGAGCCTAAAAATAATTGGCTATTCTAAATTGGAAGAAAATGATAAAAAAAAAAAAAACAACTGGTGACTACTAAATTTAAAAAAAAGAAAAATATATCAATCCTGAACACTGTTTCAAAATCCAGATAAATAAGGTTATAATTAAAATGAAGTGAAAGTGAGAATGTGTTTTTTTCTAGCTTTTGACAGCTCAAGCAATAAAAATAGACTCCAATTGCATCCTTCTTGGTATTGCAATCGGCTTGCAGTCTAATTTAGATTTCATAGTTGGAGCGACTCCCACTACTCTGCAGCAGGGATCTTGTTTTTATCCTCAGACAATCGGCTTTTCATCTTATTAATGTTTCACAAGCATTTTGAAATCCTGCTGCCAAGTAATGTAACTATTAAACAATCAACAGTGCTAAATTTACCTCAAATCAAGTTGAGAGTGTATTTCATACACTCTGATTCAGGTCTGTCATACTAAGAGTGCAAGAGAAAGCTTGATTAGCCACTGAACACTTAGAAACATTTTATAAGGCTTTAAATCGAAATAAAAATAAATATAAATGTATTCGATCTATTTATCTAGAACCTGTTGTGGCTGAAACGTTTCAAATGTTTTGTCATTGAGTGTGAGGTCTACACTCTCACTCTTAGCAGTGTAGTTGCTGCTAATAGGTTGCAATGGGGATGTGGCTTATAATGGAAGTTAACCTTGCCGAGGTGTGTGTTTTTCCCCCAGGAAAGAACGACATTTTCGGAGAGCCAATCAACCTGTACGCTCGGCCAGGCAAGTCGAATGCGGAAGTACGGGCGCTGACCTACTGCGACCTTCACAAGATCCACCGCGAGGATGTGCTGGAGGTGCTGGACATGTACCCCGAGTTCTCAGACCACTTCTGGTCCAACCTGGAGATCACCTTCAACCTCAGAGATGTGAGTTCAGATGCCCTCATGCCCCAGCCTTACCCACTCAACTAGGAAACTTATAAAAGTTTACCCATAGTAAAAGCATAGCAAAGTCTAATACAGCATAATGAAAGCATGGTAAAGCATAGGTAAGCATGGTAAAGCACAGAGAGGTACTGTATTAAAACAAACAAAAAAAAACATGGCAAAAACTTTGGTAAACTTTGGTAAATACATAGCATAACCATGGGGAACCTGCAATGCTCTGAAGTGTCACAAGCATGACAGCTGTTTACTAGACTGCTGCTGCACTCTAGTGGCAAGAAGAAGTATAGCTTGGTGCTTTTACTTCATTGTCAAGTCGAACTCACAGCACTCCCGCAGTGCAATTAATGACTCATCAGTTCAATTTATAGGGATTTAAATGTACAGTACATTTTTCAACAACCTCCTAATCACCCATGGTATGACTAAGTGATTATGACTGGATAGTGTGGTCTGCTGGTTGGAGCTGAGGGACTGGGAGGGGAGGTAGTGTGGTGTAGTGGTGAGAGACTGGGAGGGAGGCAGTGTGGCTGTGTGGTTGGAGCTGAGAGAGACATTAGAGATCGTTAATTCTGCTCATGTTTCTCTAGACCAACATGATCCCGGGATCCCCAAGCAGCAACGACTCTGACTGCGGCTTTAACCGACTACGGCGCCGGAAACTCTCCTTCAGGAGGCGGACCGAGAAAGGTAACCGAGAGCTGAGACCTTTTACTGTAAATCCGGGTCTAAAAAGAGGACTGTATATACATATGGATTTATAAATGTAGTTGGTGCAGTATTTTGTGGTTGTTTTAGGATGTTTCTAATTATAAATGTAGTACAAAGGTTATTGAATACAACTTTTTCAGAACAAAATGTGTTTATTGGATAATTCAATTTACAGCAGCGGTGCACAAATCTGTTCCTCCTTGTTTTCTTGTTATCATTTAAATATTAATTGACCAGGAAGGAAGTTAAATTAGTTCAATTAAGTATTTAGGTTACCGGTGGAACAAAGACCAGGAAGGCTCCTGGAATTGTGGACCCTCGTCCTGCTGTCTATGAAAATCTCTGTTTCTTTCATGCAGATGACAAGAACGCTGGTGAGATAAAGATGACCCAGAAGCCTTTGCGAAGGCAGAGAAGGCAGGGCAGCAGCAAACAGGGGGAGGGGAGAAAGGCAGAGTGGGAGGGCGCTCACAGCTCCGTCTCCTCCCCTTTGGAATCCAGCGATGAGGAGGGCAAGGGACCTCTGCTACAGGCCCCACCCTCTCCCTCCACCATCCTGGAGATGTCCCCCCCCAAGGTTACACCCACACAGCTCCACTTCGGGGACACCCCAGAGGGAGAGGGGGACCCCAAGACAGGCAACACTTGTAATGCACTCTCGGGTAGTTACTCAGTATGTTTATCCGGTTCAAACCTCTGAATACGAATGTTTGGCTGAAAGATGCTGAAGGGACTTGATTGAATCTTTAAAATCATAAAAGGGGTAGACAAAGTTTACCCTAACCTTTACTTTAAGTGCAGCACAGTAACTAGGACCAGGGAACACACAGTTAGGAATTAAGTGGATATAGGACAGAGGGTAGAAGACAGTTCTTTACACAGAGGGTGGTGGGGGTATGGTATGCTGAATCATTGAGATCCTTTAAGAAAAAGTTTTGAGATCAATCAGCTTCTGGCATTGATGGGCTGAATGCCCCCCCCCCCCCCCCCCCCCCATGTTTGTCCTAATGCAAGGGTAAGCAACTCCGGTCTGGGAGAGCTGTTCAATTCCAGGTTTAACAGGCATCATTAAATCATCAAGTTGTTTATGGTCTTCAATTTAAAAATTAAGCACCACACGGTGGAATAAAGGCCTGGGCTGGAAACAAAAACTGTACAGCAAGCAGAAGACACTTAAGAAATGAAAGTGAACTGTTTTGTTGTTTTGAGATTGTGCAGGGTAATGCAAAATTGCCTCTTTATTTCTGACTTACACATACAAAAAAAACATATTGAAGACAGTGAAGGGCCCTTTTATAGGAAAATACAGAACTTTTACAAATGAATGCCAATACTGGCTAACACAGTCAGGATGGGTGTGAAGACTGAACACTGATAAGTCGAATGAAACCTGCTGAATACATAATACATTGAATTACATACCGCTTTCTAGTTATCCATGTACTTAACGAAAAACTAACACAAATTGGAATTTTGAAATCTAACAATAAATGTTGTTGAAGCTGACGCCCTGGGATCCTTCAAGAAGCTGCTTGATGAGATTCTGGGATCAATAAGCTACTAACAACCAAACGAGCAAGATGGGCCGAATGGCTTCCTCTCGTTTGTAAACTTTCTTATGTTATTATGTTCTTAAATACTGTACTGTGATTATGACTTCTGGTCAATTTTGTAGTTTCTTTTATTACATAATGTTAACTAAAATATCTATATAATGTTCATATAGGTTTTTCTTTTAAAATGATGTCTCAATCCTAAAATTCTAGGTAATGCAAAACTTTTGGCCATAGCTGTAGATACGCTTTACTGTTTTTGTCATCAAATCCAGGTGACTTCAGTAATTTTGTAGTTTTTCCTTGTATTTTCTATGTTTTTGGCAAGCAACACAAGGTACTGTGTATAATTCTGAGACTGTGTATGTGTAAGTTTTTTAGCTGATACAAACGCATTATCCTTCAAGAATGTTGTTTGTTTCGATGCCTAAAACTGCTGCTGTAAAACAGTTGTTTTCATAGTGTGTCTGAGCTTGGCCTGCCTTGTATAAATAATAAATCAGTAACATGCTGACAGAAATCATGATGTCTGCCTCTCTAGGAGCGTTCTCGGGGGTGTCAAATATCTTCAGTTTCTGGAGTGACAACCGCAGCCAACAGTACCAGGAGCTGCCGAGGTGCACAGTGCCGCGACACGCTCCTGGCAATGCACTGACACACAGCATCACACGGCGGCAGAGGTCAGAGGTGGAGTGCAGGCTGGATCTGCTCCAGAAACAGCTGAACAGGTGAGGACACAGAGTGAATGGTGGAGCAATCGAGATACAGAATAAACCCACAAACCCTGCTATGAACCACACCAGAAAAGCAAGATGTCTTGTCTTTTTTATTTTATTTACATTGTATTAAATCTATCATTATCCACTTTCAAACCTCATCTAAATATGTTATGTTATACCTAATACAGACCAGGGACAATTGTGCTAGTATATTTCTCAATAACATCAATTGCTTGTGTGGACAATGCAAGAAGAATAAGGAGGGGATACATTGAAGACTGAAACCAATACTTTTAGCACAGCACAGAAACCAGGACTAGAGGACACATTTGGAAATGTTGTGGATTTTGGAGAAGCTTCTTTACACAGAGAGTGGTGAGGGTATAGAATGAGTTACCTAGCCATCTTGTTAATGCTGAATTATTGGGATTTTTAAGACCTGACTTGACAAAGTACTAGGAACTGGATGAGCAATGATGGCTGAATGGCCTCCTCTCATTCATGAATACTTATACTCTGTCAAACCTGTTATCTGGAGTCTCAATGCTAATCTGTGTGCGTTGCCTCTATCAGGTTGGAGTCCCGGATGACATCAGATATTGGTGCCATCATGCAGCTGCTGCAGAGGCAGATAGTCCTGGTGCCGCCAGCCTACAGCACGGTGCTGTCTCCTCCGCAGCCGGCACCCTACCCTGACCTGGGAGAGAGTCTGGTGCAGCCTGTCCCCCTGCTGGAGTCTGAGACGCTGGCCTCGCTTTCTCAGGTGACACCTTTCACACACCAGTCACTCAGCTTTTTTAAATAACGGCCCAGAGAATCTGAATTTATTAAAAATAGGTCTGAGCACTCAGGCCCGGCTGCACAATGAACCAGGAGGTCCAGTAGCGACTAAGTAAAACAGTCTTCATTTAAATCAGTGGTATACTTTTGTCTTCAGTGTCTTTGTTCCTCCGTCGGCTCTGTGTGCTGCCCCAATGCTTGCTGGAAGTGCAGGACTGTTTGAATTGAAACTGACTCTGATGGGCTAAAGGCACCATGAGGTTTAGGCCGAGCTTTCTTTTGTGACCACTGCTTGAAATCTGGGTCTCTGACTTTTACCAACTATGAGGCAGCCGTTACTATATCTTCCTTCCTTAAATAATACTGAAGAATATTGCATGCTGGTGTCATTCCTTGCCTTCATACCAGCAGGGAGCCAGTGGTCATCACAAAGCGGGGTACTGGTCGCTCCAGCATGCAAACCAAAGCCAGACGTTACGAAAGGTTTTCCTTTCCCTTGACATAAGAGACTGTAAATAGTATTATTATTATTATTATTATTATTATTATTTATTTCTTAGCAGACGCCCTTATCCAGGGCGACTTGCAATCGTAAGCAAATACATTTCAAGTATCACAGTACAAGTAATAATACAATTAAGAGCAAGATAAATACAATGACTTTGGTTCAAGCAAGTACAAGTGTGACAAAATACAATTCAATAATACAGCAGATAACAGTGTCAGTGATAGTTACATCAGGATATGATTAAATACAAAATACTACAGATTAAACACTTTGCAGATTACAGTACTCTGAAGTACAGGATTAAATGCAGTAAAATAGGGGGCAGATAAGAGCAAGTAAAGCGCATTTAAGGAAGGATGATAAGTGTCCGAGGGGAAAAACAGAGGAGTTCTACAGGTGCTGTCTGAAGAGGTGAGTCTTAAGGAGGCGCCAGAATGTGGTCAGGCTGGGCAGTCCTGACATCTGTAGGAAGGTCATTCCACCACTGCGGAGCGAGGGTGGAGAAGGAGCGGGCTCTGGAGGCAGGGGAGTGTAGAGGAGGTAGAGCCAGTCTTCTAGTGCAGGTGGAGCGGAGAGGTCGAGTGGGGGTGTAGGGAGAGATGAGGGTCTGGAGGTAGCTGGGTGCAGTCTGGTCAAGGCATCTGTAGGCTAGTACAAGAGTCTTGAACTGGATGCTCCACAGGAGCCAGTGGAGTGAGCGGAGTAGTGGAGTTGCATGGGAGAAGCGAGGCAGAGAGAACACCAGGCGAGCAGCGGAGTTCTGGATGAGCTGGAGCGGACGGGTGGCGGACGCAGGGAGGCAAGCCAGGAGGGAGTTGCAGTAGTCTAGGCAGGAGAGTACCAAGGCCTGGACCAGGAGCTGGGTGGCGTAGTTGGTGAGGAAGGGTCGGATTCTTCGGATGTTGCTCAGGAAGAATCGGCAAGTGCATGCCAGAGTGGAGATGTGCTGGGAATAAGAGAGGCAGGGGTCCAGGCAGTAGTAAACAGCTTCAGGGTAAAGCCTTTTGTTTTTAATAAGGCTGAGTGATGGTTACTTACCTCAATACAGCTACTGTATGCCTTGGGATTATTGACATGAAAGGAAGCTATCTAAAAGTAATTGGTTTTCTGTTGTCGGATAGAAATGTAATTATTTCTTGTGTTCTTGTCAAGTAGTAGTTTATGTTGTCTGGGCTGTTCCTCACAGTTTATTCCATTTCCTCTTTCTCCCCCACCCGTCCAGATTTCTGATTCCCAGGATTTGGAAGAGTCTCTTCTGAAGTCCTGTCACTCTCTTCTGAGCACTACAGAGCTGCTGCCGAAGGAGCTTCCAGCAGAGACGCCTCTGGCCGGGGAGGCGTGCCAGACAACCAGCCACACCGAAGCAGACCAGGACCCCGGAGGGGCAACATCCAGCCACGTGGGGCCACGCCGGCTCTCCATGTCTGACCAGCACAGAGGGGACCCCTTGGACTCACTGACTCCCCAGCGGCACAACTCGGACCCTGGGAGCTAATATTCACTTGATATGTCATCATGAGCTCTTTCGTGCTGTCCAACTCTAGGGGCATCTGTGTTGCTCTCCAGTGGGAACAAATACCCTCCAAGACAAAACTCAAGTGTTTTATTTCATTTTAGGACACCTTTTAGGAAACCTGGTAACTACTGAGAAAAGCTCTTCTGACAGATTTGAGAGGAATTAAGGAGACCTGTTTAGTAGGTACATTTCGACTGCAGTAACTGTGCACAGAGAGAAAGTCTGTTTCTGATCTCTGGTAGAGATGATATGAAACACAAGTGAACAGGCCTATAGATAAGGAGCCACTGTTGCAAAGATGAGGCACAGGGCAGTCTCTCAAGAACCTTTTGTTCTGAAAAACAAATGTGAGCGCTGGAGGCGCCTCAATCCTTTGTTTGCCTTTCCTGCAAAGCTGACATTCATAAAATAATAATAAAAATAGCCATTTGGTCTTGCACTGAAATTCAGGGGAATATTCCTTCATGGCCCTCACTACTTCCTGAAGGCGCTTCCTGACTGAAACTGAAATTTTAAGATGTTAGCTGGCCTAACAATCAGTCACCCATCCTATCCTTTCAGGGAAGCATTCACAGAATTCACTGCTCCTGAAAGAATAGCCATTGGTTCTAACTGAGCATATCAAATTCTTGTTGAAAAACCTTGTACAGATTGTTCAAACAAAGTCATATAACAGTATGCACAGCAGTTCAGAATAGTAAGTTATTTTATGTGAATAGGATTTTAGTTCAATGTGCATGTCCAATGCTCTGGCCCGTTAACTGGATTTCTTCACTGAGGTGGCTGGCAGGTCAATGCTGGCATTCATCACCGAGCCTGGAGATGTCAGAAATGTTTGTGGTGTGGTGAGGGGGTAGCTATAAACAAAAGAGGCATAGGTCAATGAGAGTTAACAGGAGCCTTTCAAGGGTAAAGAAGTGTGCTCCAGACCAGTGAAGAGAATAGCTTGTGTGTTATAGGGCTATTTGAGAACCAGCTTTGGAGATCTTTTGGAACTTGAGAGGGCGGCGCAGGCAGAGGTGTATATTCTGCAGAGATACATCTGGATCTACCACTGTACCCTTATACAGTTTTAGCCAGTGATAGACAGTTATTGTCAATCACATGTTACAAAAGTTGACACAGCTACCACACCTCATAGCAAAGGCTGGCTTATGTTGTCTTTTCTTTCACTAGTGAAATCCAATAGTCACCAGTTGGCAGATTAACTGTGTTTAAGATTAAAAGAGAGCTCCCAAATCCCTCCTTCATGATTTTAGGAAAATTCCTCTAGACATGTTTGACATGCACAACCTGCTCCCAGTCATCCACGTTGCATGAATGATAAAGCAATAGGGATGTGCAGACACTCAGATTTTACTCAGAGTAATCCCCTTTAACATTGTTTAAATCGGCAGGTATTGTTTAATTCAGAAAGAAACCTGTTAAGAATGTATTAAATGCAAAATATGAAATCATGATTTTCCCATCATTTGCAGTCTGCGCATTAATAAAAACCAACCAATGATAATAAGACAACATTTTCTGGTAGTGAAATTAATATAGAATTATCTAATCATTTGTCAGGTAGAGAGCAGGAGCAACTCAATGTCTCTTTCATCTGAAAATAAGGTGTTCTACTTCAAGCAGTATCTGAGATTAGTTATAAACATTAAACCCATCTTCTGTTGTGAAGGAACAGTCAATTTTTACATTATTGCTTTCTGCAAACTTTTTCAACAAATTTGTAATTAGAAAATTAAATCCATGTCCTCTGTGTGCACCTCCTAGGCATACGGTTATCTTGCCATTATTATCTTATTGTATGGATGTTTGTATATTGCAACATTTTGCCTGCTGCATCCCTGGGTTGCTCTTGTAAACAAGATGCTGTCTCGTCCTAGTTAATAATATTATCCTTGTGATAGGGAAGGGGTGTGGGTTATTCACTGACAGAAAGACAGAGACAGAACTGGCACTGACACATAGCTCAGCTGCACAGAATTTGTGTCTTAAATAAACAAAAATAAATATTGTGACACGACCGACAATGGTAGGTCATGGGCAAGCAGGTAAAACAAAACACTGTACAAAAAGCAACAAAAAATAAAAGTTTGCCGTGAACACTGCAGTCTTCTTGTTTCGTATGGCGTTTGAAAAGTTAACAGGCTGCAGTTGTAATTTTAGTTTTGTAAGCCGTTCCACGGTATCCGGGGTAGCTGCGTGTAGTCCACTTGTTCCACCAGAATACTCGTGCATTGGGCAATCATCAGTGATGTGCCTGATGGTTTGCACCTCGCCACATTCGCAGCTTGGTGAGACCTTGAGCTTCCATTTATGGAAGATATATCCACACCTCCCATGCGTTGTTCGAAAGCAGTTGAGAGGGCTCCACTGTCGTCAGCGCTGCTCCTACTGTAAAGAAGGTCCTGCTGACACACCATACCAATCTTTACTTCCCTGTTCTCTACAGGGAGATGGTAAACCCTGGCACTGGTTTTTGATTAGCAGTTTAAAAAACTCTGTTTGGTTGCTCACACACACTCCAACAAGGCGTTTTCCTCCAATCGATAATATGGACTTGTTTGGTCCTTGCTGTCAGTATGTGGGTGTGTCAGGGGCTTCTATTTATAGTGATACGCTCCACTGAGACACAACCACCAGCCAGTCAAGGAATGCAGCCCACCAATCCCCCACTGTGATTGCCTGTAAAAAACACACAGTTGGCCCACGTCACAGGCGGAGTGTCTGGCTCTCCTGCAAACATAGGCATGCACCCAAGAAGCTAGTGACAGCACGCTGCCCCTGTTACAATCCCTTAATTTTAGAAGCTAAATGCTCTTTCACCTTTTTTTATGTGAATTGACTCAATTGATTCAGTCACCAACTTTGAGATTGCCGTGATGTATCCTGATATCCTCATAGCCTAAGCTCAGAATACATAATACTGAACGTAATAGGGATTCAAGGAAATGCATGCACATGGATTAGGGAGTGGTTAACAGGTAGAAAACAGAAAGTACTGATTAGAGGAGAAACCTCAAAATGGAGCGAGGTAACCAGTGGTGTACCACAGGGATCAGTATTAGGTCCTCTGCTATTCCTAATCTACATTAATGATTTAGATTCTGGTATAGTAAGCAAACTCGTTAAATTTGCAGACGACACAAAAATAGGAGGAGTGGCAAACACTGTTGAAGCAGCAAAGGTCATTCAAAATGATCTAGACAGCATTCAGAATTGGGCAGACACATGGAAAATGAAATTTAATAGAGAAAAGTGTAAAGTATTGCATGCGGGCAATAAACATGTGCATTATAAATATCATATGGGAGATAGTGAAATTGAAGAAGGGAACTATGAAAAAGACCTAGGAGTTTATGTTGACTCAGAAATGTCTTCATCTAGACAATGTGGAGAAGCTATAAAAAAGGCTAACAAGATACTCGGATATATTGTGAGAAGTGTTGAATTTAAATCAAGGGAAGTAATGTTAAAACTCTACAATGCATTAGTAAGACCTCACCTAGAATATTGTGTTCAGTTCTGGTCACCTCGTTACAAAAAGGATATTGCTGCTCTAGAAAGAGTGCAAAGAAGAGCAACCAGAATTATCCCAGGTTTAAAAGGCATGTCGTATGCAGACAGGCTAAAAGAATTGAATCTATTCAGTCTTGAATAAAGAAGACTACGCGGCGATCTGATTCAAACATTCAAAATCCTAAAAGGTATAGACAATGTCAACCCAGGGGACTTCTTTGACCTGAAAAAAGAAACAAGGACCAGGGGTCACAAATGGAGATTAGATAAAGGGGCATTCAGAACAGAAAATAGGAGGCACTTTTTTACACAGAGAATTGTGAGGGTCTGGAACACTGCCAGACGCTAATATTGTTAATATCATGGAAACTCCCTGTGTCACCCCCCGCCCCCAGCAAAGAGAGCCAAACTCTTATAAGATTATTTAGAGGCTACATGCTTAAAACGTCAGAGGCACAGTAGTGAGATTTGTTCCACATACTGTGGGTTGCTAACACCTAATTACTTAATAAGCTAGTGTCTATGTTATCCAGCAGTCTTGTTCTCTTCTGGGGAGCTGAGGTTTGTGTTCTCCCTATCGGATAAGCACACAGAGATGTGTACAACAATGTTGATTCCCATTTTCCAATACTTCTCGAAGGCTTTGCTCTGTTCAGGCCAGCTGATGAACCAGCTGTTGTTAAGGCTGCTTTGCTCAGCACACAACTTTACTAGTACAGTGGTATCATTAGTAGTACTATAGTCATTATAATTATGAAGCCGAATATCTCCTATTGAGACGAGACATACCAAGTTATTGTTGTTAACTGAAAAATAGTATTGTGTAAATCCATGCATTAAGACTAAAATCACAGCAGGTAACTTTCAGCACTGGATTTCAGTTTCTTAGGTACCAGGACAAATCATATAACTCCCTGCTGTGTTGTAAAACTGCCTGTGGATTCCCCCCCCCCCCCCCCCCCCCCCTGGGGAGAGGGCACCACAACGTGCTCTGTGCCCTTATAAAAGATTATCATAGTAAAATAATAGCAAAGTGTAATAAGGCATATTGAAATCATGGTAAAGCATAAGTAAGCACCGTAGAGCCAAGACAGATATGGTAAAATCATAACATAACCACAGGAAAAGCATGAGAAAGCTGCAAAACTGTAGAAGGGTAATGCTGGTTATTTAGCATTCTTGTCATGGTTTAAATCATGCTGGAGATGCACTGCAGTGTAAACGAATGTAACAGTCTGAGTAAGATTGCTTCAATGGGCCTGCACAACTCCTTTCAGACATGTTCCACAAGGACAGGCTTCGGAGCTTCAGACACAAGTGCTGGAAGGGTTCCTGAAGTCTGTTGTGTAATTTGTGATACAAGGTACATTTCAGGGTGGATTCACATCTGTAATCATCAGGTTGTGTGTTTTTGTTAGGTATTTATATAGGACCCCTGTTAGAGGTTGGGGCTAGGTTAGGTTTTCAGGTTGTGGTTAATGTTTAAGTGTATGGAATAAGAATGTATTAGTCCTAGGACTGTCCTTTCCCATTAGCATTATGGGAGCTGCTTTGTTATCCGTTTCCTGAGTGAGGCTTTAACCATCCTGAATCGTGCCTTGTATTAGCCCTGTATCTCCTTGTAAATAAAAAGAACATTTTGTAAGGAACTTGAATTTGGCACTCATAGCCAGTACTATGCAGAAACTTACAGCATGTTTCCGAATGCCAACTGTAGCATCTTTGGTTCAAGAGTTAATCAAATAAATCCATTGTGTACATTGTAACTGCATGCTGCACTAAATATCTTCCAGGAGTTTCGAAGGTTATTGTGTTTGGCACCAGGGGGTTGGTGTTTGGGAAGGGTTGGGGTTGTCTTGAGAACCATGTCATAGACACGGTAAAGACTGGTAACAAGGAGCCGGCAGGGTAACCTGCAGACCCCGATGTGAGTTCCATATGATGTGTTTAGATTAGGGATGTGCTGAGACTCGTATTTTCAGAGTAATTACCTTTAAGATTTGTCAGTAAGTATTAAACAAAACACACCTATTTAATAATGTGTTGATTTTAAAAACAGAAACGCTGTCCTTCCCTCATCTTTACAATTGTGTACCAATCACTGACCGTACTGACAATGAAAATACGTTGCAATTGCACTTCTTTGTGGAGTTTATTCAGAGGTGACATCTTGCCCAGGACTATAATCCCACAATACACTGCAGAGATTACGTATTTCTAAGGAAAATAAGGAAACTGAATAAAAAATAATTTTATATCAAAAGGATAAAAGAAAGGTAAGACAAATAATCGCTTATGAAATATAAATTAGTTTTAGTTAGTTTGATCACGACACACTCTATATTTAGTAACACTGTCAAGGGAAACCGTGGGACCGTGTTGTTTTGGGTTGAGTCATTAACATAATTTATTGAATTTAATTAATACCTAATAATTTAATATGTCTTAAATGACTAATTACTCGGAAAATATGAGTATTAGCACACCCCTAGTTTAGATCCCATTTCTTTGAGTTGCACTCTATGTGTCTATTGTTTCCAATACAGTGATTTTTTTAATTAAATGCAGTTTGTAAAACACATAGTTTGTAAAGCAGTTAGACAGGGTGATTCACATGTAGGGGGTTCTTTCTGATTTGATCCCGTTATACATTAGCCCGATTTTATTTTATTTTAATAATGTACTAAACAAAACAAAGCATTGGCTTGTTTAAAAAAAATATTCACTTTCAGTATATTTAAACAGCTGTATTTATGTTGTGCCGGGAACAGCATCTTAACTATTGTTAGAGGATTCTTGAAGCACATGGTATGAGATGGTGCCACACATTCAAATTGAAGGAACAGTTGATTATTTTATTTTTAGTCAGTGAAAAATGGCATCTTGTATTTCTTTTATAACTAGTTGTTTTGCCCTGCACAAAGATATGAACTTTACATCACTGTATGGGAGAAGGACAGACTTATGTTCAATTTAAATATCAGTCTCTGTGGAGAACACAGGAGGACACAGGCGGACACAGGCATAATAAGAATAAAAGACCTATAATAAGAAAAAGAATGGAAGCTTCTTGAGCTGTTTTAAGATTTTTTTAAACATGTTGTTGAAGCTGACACCCTGGGATCCTTCAAGAAGCTGCTTGATGAGATTCTGGGATCAATAAGCTACTAACAACCAAACGAGCACGATGGGCCGAATGGCCTCCTCTCGTTTGTAACCTTTCTTATGTTCTTATAAGTGTACTCCCATTTCATAAGTATTACTGGCTCAATTTAAATTGTCCACGACCTGCGCAGAACCCTAGTCACGTTCCTGAAAAGGTGGTCTATTACACTCTCTGTCGGGTGTGTTATCTCTCCAATGTGCTAAGCTGTAAATGTGAGTTTAGCAATAAAAAAAATCACACAATTTCCTCATAAATGATGGTTGATAAATGGATACCTTGTTACTGCATTTGTCGTTTGGTACAACTGCCAAAATTCACTCTAGATAAAATATACATGCTGGTAACTTACCCTTGGGTTTAATTGCACTTGCTCTTTTGATAAAATTCCTTTACGCGGTTCATCCTCACAGTACTTAAACACATTGGGTACAGTTTGTCTCGTCTGAGTTTTAAGGGTTTTACCTATATTTAAACATCTCTAATAATGATCTCATAGTTTGTGGATGTCGCTTTACCTCAAACCACCGCGGGAACATCTGAGAACAAACTTGCCACCTGCTTCAAGCTGATTCTGAGCTATTGCACAGTGGACAATTTAACTTGGGACAGTAGTATATGTTCCTATTTGTGCATTTTTTATTTAATTTCTGTTATCGAGTGGACCCTTTTCTTCTGCACAGAGACCATTCTCTGCATGCTGTACCTCCTCATGGAAGATTCACAAAATAAAGAAATCTGTTACCGAACAATGGTTGTGTTTCTGGGATCGGACATACTGTAGAAAGTGTAGAAGATGCTCCCACTGAGACCTTTTTTCTTTCATATATGAAAAACAGCAACAAAACAGAAAGTTTTTCTCAGCTGAGAACAATACACTGTGTTTATAAAAATTGCAACATCCAGGGTAAGTATGATAAAGAGTTTTCTTTCAAATCTACAATGTTACACTTGCATTTTAATTTTGCATTTAAAATGTTGAGTTACACAATATACAATTTTTAACGTGCGTACTGGAATACTCCATATTTTATACAAATATTTTCATTGAGGGAGATGGAAGGGACCAGCTTTCTAATAAATACTATACACATTATCTGCAATATCTTATATCAATATCTTGGAACTTTGATAAGCAAATTATTTATGATGTTGCTAAATTGGGGGCACTGTACAGATTCAAATCTTGCTTAATCCTCACAGTGCATCTAACAATGTTGCTTCACGCTGCTTCCCTCCCTTCCAGTCCCAGCTCTAACCACTAGACCACACTGCCTCTCTCCCATACCCTCAGGTCTAACCACTAGACCACACCACCTCCCTTCCAGACCCTCAGGTCTAACCACTACACCACACTGCCTCTCTCCCAGACCCTCAGGTATAACCACTACACCACACTGCCTCTCTCCCAGCCCCTCAGGTATAATCACTACACCACACTGCCTCTCTCCCAGCCCCTCAGGTATAACCACTACACCACACTGCCTCTCTCCCAGACCCTCAGGTATAACCACTACACCACACTGCCTCTCTCCCAGCCCCTCAGGTATAAGTGCTAGAACACACTGCCTCCCTTCCAGTCCCGTCAGCTCTTACCACTGGGCTATATTGTGTACGTGTGTGACCCCGTTTTTCATTTTTATTGAATGACAAGGTATTAAATGAACTACAATGGCCTACTTTTCAAGACATCAATGCAATGCCTGTTTGGTTGCCACATGAAGCCCTTTTACCATTGATGTCAATCATTCATTATGTTTAGGATCAGGTACTATATTCACATTACACAACCATCCAGACTTGCACCAGGTTTTATTTCTTAATAATAAAAAAGTGATTGTCATGCATTAGAAAGGTCATTGAACATGTTTAATCTGAAAGTCTTTCCAATTCTGTCTCATTGCAATGAACCCTCCCTGGTTACTGAATCAATTGAGTAATATAAAGTGGAGCCTGTCTGTTTGGCTTTGAACCCAGAGACTGGGGTTCAATCCTCAATCAAGGACCCTGACACACCTTGAGCTGTGCCCTGATTTCTGAGCTGAATTTGAAATTATGATTGGGTTGACCTCTGTTAGGATTTTAACTTTGATTAAGTATCCAGTAACCCTTCTATTCTCCTAAACAGATCCACATAACTCATAACATGTCAGCCACTTCCCCCAGCTTTGTCGTCTGCAAATTGCTAATTATCCCATGTTATATTATAGGTCACTGGATTGGGTGAGTCATTGAACAAGACACATTTCTCACTGACATGTGATTCTCTTTAATGGGACTCTGGCATACACTATTCCTTGATATCTCACATCATTCAGTGGGCCCCATTGAAAGGTTCCCAGTATCCAGGTAGGCATGTGTGGCCGTGTCGAGGCCTGCCCCTGTAAATATAGCTGTGTTTCATTATAAATATGGTTTGGTGGTAGCTTGTAAAGAACATGTATTTTTGATTAGATATAGCAGGGCTGGGAGGTTAGACTCCCCTCCCTGTTAAGTTGCAAGAAATGTATGCAGCAGATGGCCAGGTGTCAATTGAAGAATTGACAATCAATTAATCTTGGTCACCTGGCTTTAAAAAGGGGCTGGAGAGCCAGCCCTTGGTTTTTGGTTTCATCTTTTGTTCTGTGCTGATTGGTGTTGTGCTGGGTCTATAAACTGAAAGCCTCACGGCTGTGTGTCGGAATCAGGATGAGTGAGACCAAAGATAGGCCCACTATGTGTTTAACGAGGGTCATGACCAAAACCGGGGACCACTGAAGAGCGACTGCATGTATACTAGGGTTCTTTAGCCGGGATAACTGCATAGTTTAGCTAGGGATTCATTTAGGGGGATTTTAATCCTACCACAATTTATTTAGTTTGTTAGGAAGAAGGTTCCCGGTGTGGGACCTCCCTGTGTAGCGGGAGTAGCACATTTTCCGAGCTTAGCCACCTTTTATTTTCTAGTTGTTTTTGTACAGTATTTGTTTTGCATTTTTTGCTTATATTAATGTACCTGTATGTATATAGCCTTCAGCACTAGGGCAACCACTGCAACCCCTTGTAAAATAATAAAACTTGGACGCCTGAGCAACGTTTTCAAATACAAACCCTCTGTGTCTCTCTCGTCTCTCAGCAGATACCCACTGTAACTGCTATCGCACTGCACTGTGGGTTACCTACTGATCAGTTACCATGGAAACTTGTTTATAAAAATGTTTAAACATCCTTTTTTAAAAATCCTTCAATGCATTTTTCTTTCCGATTTTTCTTATGGTCTTGTTGCTAAGTAGCCTGAACAGTTTTCCAAATTCAAATGTTCATGCTGTGGTTTCATCCAATTTTGTATTTGCACACAACAATCTGCCAAACTGTGCATCCAGTATAATAGATAATTATACTGGACTAATTAATTAATTATACTATAATTATTCTCATTCATGTTGCCATGTGAAAGGGTAGCATTGTGGCCAAGGCCGGCAGAAAGTAGACCCATAGACAAAAAGCTGCAGTTTCAAGCATGAATGTGCACTTTTATTAACAAAACCAACTAAATAAAATGCAGGAACAAACAAAAGATCTGAACAAACACAAATTACAAACTCCTTTTAAACTAACTCCCACTGTTCAGGCCTTCGCTGAACTATCATAAAAGGATTCAGCTCCCTTTTTTATACCATATGGCTGGGGCTTGACCATCAATTAATCAATCAAGACCTAGCCACGCTTCACAAGGATTTTAACCCCGTCCCTGCCAAACTTAAATTCAAAACATTCAAACTTTATAACCAAACCAAACTATGTACACGTGTAGGGCTTCCTCCCTGCCACATGCCTCCTCCTTGTGCAAAGCAAGCTGGACACACTGCCTTCTGGTGCCAGCTGGCCACAACATTGTCGTCTGGTTTGGCAGTTCTGTAAGGGGAGACCATTTAACCCCTTTAGTGACCCCTGGGCTTCTGTAAGGGTGTGTCCGTTTAACCCCCTTTCTACCCCATAAACCTGGTGTCCCCTTTGTCCTTTCTCTGGGCTCCTCTTCAGAGGGCGGCCTCAGCGAGAGTGTAAGCTTGCTGTTGGCGGGCTTGCAAAGGACCCTCTTACAGTAGCAGCAGCTTCAGGCACGGCTGGAGCGGACCCTCGGGAGGCGACGGCTGGAGCGGACCCTCGGGGGGCGACGGCTGGAGCGGACCCTCGGGAGGCGACGGCTGGAGCGGACCCTCGGGGGACGACGGCACAGCGGAAGAGCAACTGACTTTTGCCTAGCTCCCCTCAGCAGCAAATGTAGTGCCTGTTGAGGTTGGCACGGCTGTTGTCCTGTAGACTCCACTGTGGCAGCACTTATCCCTCTCACTTTGGAGACAGCAGGGCTTCCCCCTCTCGTGCTGGAGACATGGCACATAAATTAAAAGCCAAGTTAAAATATCAGAAAAGCAGCTTTACATGTGATTAAACTTTAATCGCTTACCTTTGTTTTGATACCAAGAAAGTTCTTGTCCAACTGGGGAAATGGGAGTAATCCTTCAAAGGGCACATGATAAATTGTTGCAAAAATATACATTTTTCACATACAGTACTGCAATCACAGCTCCTGTTTATGTATAATACATTAGTTTCCAGCACTGTTATTAGATAACTGCATTCTCTACAGTATCTTGCTTATTAACTGATAAAGTACATCATTGAAAAAATATAATTGTATTATTTTTCCATCTTCACAGAGTTGCAAAAAAGGTGTCTTTCATATACTGTAGGCTACCACACACAGCTCCTGCTGACTTGTAGAACAGAACGCTGAGAGTTACAGGGGAGTTAGGCTTGACATAGAAAGGATGTACACCTTCTAAAATTATTCATTTCGCCCTACAGATTTATCTTTTAGCCCTATGTAGTCCATTTCCTATCTGAGCGTCTGTGTATAATTATTATTATTATTATTATTTATTATTATTTATTTCTTAGCAGACGCCCTTATCCAGGGCGACTTACAATCGTAAGCAAATACATTTCAAGTGTTACAATACAAGTAATATAATAAGAGCAAGAAATACAATAACTTTTGTTCAAGCAAAGTACAAGTGTGACAAACCACAATTCAATAATACAGCAGATAAGTGATAGTTACATCAGGATGTGATTAAATACAAAGTACTACAGGTTAAACACTTGGCAGATTACAGTATTCTGAAGTACAGGATTAAATGCAGTAAAATAGGGGGCAGATAAGAGCAAAATAAAGCACATTTAAATGAAGGGTGATAGTGTCCCAGGATACAAACAGAGGAGTTCTACAGGTGCTGTTTGAAGAGGTGAGTCTTAAGGAGGCGCCGGAATGTGGTCAGGGACTGGGCAGTCCTGACATCTGTAGGAAGGTCATTCCACCACTGCGGAGCAAGGGTGGAGAAGGAGCGGGCTCTGGAGGCAGGGGAGCGTAGCAGAGGTAGAGCTAGTCTTCTAGTGCAGGCAGAGCGGAGAGGTCGAGTGGGGGTGTAAGGAGAGATGAGGGTCTGGAGGTAGCTGGGTGCAGTCTGGTCAAGGCATCTGTAGGCTAGTACAAGAGTCTTGAACTGGATGCGAGCGGTGATTGGGAGCCAGTGGAGCGAGCGGAGTAGTGGAGTAGCGTGGGCGAAGCGAGGCAGAGAGAACACCAGGCGGGCAGCAGAGTTCTGGATGAATATATATAATATATGACTTTTCAATGAAAAATGGTGTTAACGAGAATTAATAAATTAGAAAAAGTAAGTCACAGTTAGGTAATTAAGCAATAACCCATGGCAGGGTGTGCAGTAAGACATACGCCAATCTGCGCCTGGATGCGTTGTAAAAAGAAAAAAAACAATAACATTTTAAACTTTAAAGTTTTGTGTAATATATCCTTCTGCCAGTTCCTACTTTGTCTTTAAAATTTGCTGGAAAATGTACTGCTGAGTAGTGATTATTCAATTGGAGTTTGAAATACTACACATATAACTGCTTGTTTACATGTTTTATTACACTGGTGTTTCCCTTGTACAATAATTGCGCGCTGCACCTTTATTTTGTATTCCTCCAAATGTGCTGTCTCTTCTCAACACTGGTTTAACTTCTCCAGAATCAATCAACCTGAACAAAACCATCCACTACTATTATAATACACACTGATGTCTGCAATTACACTAGCGGAATTCACTTTTTATACCATATTCTAGAAAATATGAACCCATGTTGCTGTTTTTTGGGGTTTCTTGAGATACGGTTGTTGAGATCCAACACAACTGATTTCCACCCTGATTTTAGATCCTGCAGTCCCGCTGAATTTGGTACTTCAGCTGGGTTCTTTACAGGAACTATTGGAGTGGCCAAAGAGATAGGGATTTAAAAAAAAAAAAAAAATCCAAGGAAATCTTCAGAGGTGCTTCTTCCCTAGCTGCGCTTAAGACAATTTTTACTGCACTGTCATGTGATCTTGTCCAGCCAATCATGGCATTTAATTTATCCAAGCCATTTTAGAATTGTATTTATTGAGGTTATACGGCATATATAATAAGATGCTTCACACGCTCGCACTGAATCCCGCCACACTTCTCACTGCGCTACACATAGTGTTTATGCGCTACTAAACTGTAAAATAAGTATTCTCCAGGATTAATACTACAGCTTTAAGTATTATCAATAGTTCCCTTTCATCTGGTATTGTTCCCGACCCCTTTAAGGTTACTGTAGTAAAATCGTTGCTTAAAAAACCTATTATGGATCCAAAAGTTCTTAACAATTTTTGGCCTATTTCTAATCTCCTCTTTTTATCCAAAGTTTTAGAGAAAGCAGTAGCTAACCATCTTAATACATTTCTTGCAGTACAATTTATATATATATATATATATATATATATATATGAGAGAAATTTCAGTCAGGCTTCCACCCGGGTCACAGTACTGAAACTGCACTTGTCACAGTGGTAAATGATGTGCTGTTATCTTCCAATATGGACTCACTTATACTTCTAGATCTAAGTGCAGCATTCAACACTATTGATCATATTATTTCGATTGATCTTCTTGAGAATCTAGTAGGATTGGCTGGTTGTGTCCTGCCTTGGTTTCAAATAGGCTTCCCTCTTTTTTATGTGAGGTTACATGTGGTGTCCCACAGGGTTCCGTTCTTGCTCTAAGATTGTTTTCCTTGTATATGCTGCCCTTAGGTGATATTGACCGTAGACATGAGGTACATTTCCATTGTTATGCTGATGATACTAAATTATATTTATCTCTGAAACCGAGTGACGCCTCAGCTGAAAACATTCTGACTTCCTGTCTGACACTGAGCAACAGATGTCAAAAAATGTTTTAATGTTAAACTCAGATAAAACAGAGATAATGATTTTGGGATCTCAGAATAAACCAAATAGTATAAATCCATCTGATTTTACATTTGGAAGGTTGAAATGAGAAATGTGGGTGTCATTTTTCATTCGAGGAATGTAACTAAAGTGACTTTTTTCACTTTATAAATATTGCTAAACTAAGACATTCTCTGTTGCAGCAGGGTGCTGAGAGACTTATGCATGCCTTTATAACATCTAGGATTGATTATTGCAATGTGCAATTGTGACAGAGAAAGAATGAATCTTGGATATAAATCTCCCTCCTGACCTGTGAGGGCGCTGTGTAAATGGAACAGTGCCCCGGACAGGATGGTCTGACAATTAATTCCAAGGGAAAGGTTGAAGTCGGCCATTTAGAAAGGGGGCGGAGATACGGTACACCAAGTCATCGCCCCAGAAGGGATGCAATGTGGCAACTGCGGATTGTAGGAGAAACAGTTGCACTCACTAACCAATGGGTCGTGACTGATGGGACAAAAGGGGATGTGGCTAGGTGAGCTGTTCCTTTTGTGCACGAATAAATTGTACTTTAGCACTCACTCTGGACTTGTGATCGTGTGTGTGTGTCTTTGTATGTGTTCTACTGCGTTTATTCTTTTGAACTGTGTTTATTATTTCAGGACTGTAACCCGTTGTTTCAAAACAGTGCAATACACATTGCTGTGTATTGCCTGGTGTGTATTGCCTGGGATTAGTCTTTGCAGTCGCCAGACCAGGATTATAAATAAATGTCTTCTGTTTGGATAGTGAAATTTGTTGTCTGTCTTCTGTTTCCTAATCACCTCTACACCTGCGCACAGTACACCACTTTGCCACAGCAATGCTCTTTTTTGTGGTATTTCAAGTTGTGTTTTATCTCGATTGCAGCTTGTGCAAAATGTTGCTGCCAGAGTTTTAACCACAACAAAGAAGCATGAACACATTAACCCCGTAACTTAAATTGGCTTTCTGTATGGTTTAGGATTGATTTTATAGTTATGCTTCTAACTTTTATAATGCTTTAAATGGTCTTCTCCCCTATGTAAAATATTGTCTAACCCCATACGCCCCTATAGTCAGGGGTCCCTAGTCGCTGTCTTAGATTGAAGGTTTACTCAGTATTCCATGGATACAGAGAAAGAAGGCGGATGGCAGAGCATTCAGCTTTAGAGCCCCAAAGTTGTGGAATGACCTGCCATGATTTGTAAGGGAGGCACCTTTTTGCTGCTTTTAAAGTAAGATTAAAAACACATTTTTATAATTTAGCATATGTACTTCAAAGGGGAAATATATCATCTTATTTTATACTACTTATTTTCATTTTTTTTAATTACTTATTTAAATCACTGCTTTTTAAAGCCAAAATTAAAATGACACGACAGGCGCTATATGAGAAATAAAGATATTTTAATGCTTTTAGAAAAAAAAAAGTTTGTATTTACAACCCTTCTTGACAGGCACACTAGACAGATGAGTCAAAAATACTTAATTTTACTCTGAATGCAACCTGGTTATAAACAACAGGAACCCAACTTTGCATCTTTTTTTTTCATCAGCTCAACAATTGGTGATTTTTTAATACATTACATACATAATTTCTTTTTTCTTTCTTCTTTTGTTCTAGTTATGTGATCCATTATGTGAATATATAGCAATTATTCGATGTAAATTTCATGTACATTTCTTATATGCTAACCCAATATGCTGTAGAAAGCTCTTAATCTCCAACGTTTTTCTTTAATCTCCATGAAGAGTCAAATAAGGTGATTTTCTTCTGGAAGCTCTTGCATTTGTTCAATCTCTCCCCCTCTCTCTGTTTCCCTGTCCTTCTTCTTTTCAAAGTATCGGCTCTGAGATGTGGTGCCACTTCTTAATCTTCTTGGCCGCTGTGAGCACTGCTGGCACAGCCTGCCACCAGAAAAGGGAACCAGCGGGCCAAAGAGGCTCTATCTTTGCCGACTTGACTGACGACGAGATGCATGCAGTGCGAGACTTCCTGATGTCTAAACCACAGCTGTGCCTCTCCTCTGCCCGCAAAGAGACCCTGAAGAAAAACAGCATCTTCCTGATGGAGCTGCACGTTCCCAAGAAGGGCGATACTCTGAAAACCCTTGACAAGGGACACACCAAACCGAAGTGTGAGGCTAGGGTGGTGGCGACATTCGGTGACCAGCTGCGCCCCAACATCACTGAGTACATTGTAGGACCTTTGCCCAAACCCACCTATTACAAATGCAGAACCTTTAAAGGTAAGCCTCCCAAGTTCAAGTCAAGGTCCATCAGCCAAACAGAGTATCACCATGTCACCAATAAGCTGCAGGAGATCACAAAGAAGGTGTATATGATTCTAGAAGAGACCACCGGCTTCTCTTTCCACAATTCGATTCGATACTGCACAAGATACACATAACATTTTATATTGTCCCTGCTCAAGTGCTCAACAATAGAATTCGAGTTCAATTAAAAAATAAAAAAAAGTCTATATTTGTAACTTTAAAAATCTGTGTTCTCTCTACACTTCTGCATTTGGTGGAAGAAATGCATGTCTTTTGTTGAGAATTGCTTTCTGATTTTGTTTAAAATTGGAACCTTAGTTTTGTTTTTCAGAAGCATAAGTGTTTTTGGACTCTTAATTTGGACTTGTTTTGGCATACTTATTGGAGTTAGCATTTTAGTGGGTACATTTGCACCGTGGTTAACTAATTGTATTTTATTTAATTTGTTTTTAACAGCAGTTTTCCATTTACAGTACTTTATCTAGTAATTAGAAAAGACCATTTGTTTTCCTGTTTTCATAGGTATGACCCTATCTCAGAGGGGGGTACGCGATGGACTAGATTATTTGGAAAGGGGTACGGGGCCTAAAAAGTTTGAAAACCACTATTTCAGCCTATCTTCATAGCTCAGTTCTTTAAGCCCAGGGATTAGTCTGGTTGTTATCTCTGGAATCTCTCCAGGTACACAGTACTCCACGTATGGTCTCAACCTCATTATAATCTCCTTGGATTTGTACTCTCGATTGATTCTGTGATTTTACATATTGGGTTGTTCCACAATTCCACATTCCAGGTGAAATGGCCAAGCAAATGCAACACACTACCTAAAAGCTGCAAACAGAGATGTATTTATCTAATATAGTACCAGATCTAATGTTTTAAAATTCCAATACATGTTTGCCTAAACATAGGTTTCTTTCAAAATTGCACATCTGAGAAAATATAGTGAATGGATGGGCATGGCATACCCAAACTTGGTAATAAAATTATCAAGCTTAAGTTGCTTAGAATATCAGATTCTGTTTTTTTGGCTGCATCCACTTTAATGCAGGTCTCTGTTTCCCAGCCCCAGACCAGTTGCAGCTTTCCTGCTGCCAGTCTCCCAGCTCTTCAGCTCCTGGAGTCAATGATTGACAGTGCAGTTTCAAAGGGGTCAAAGACCCAGAGATGAGCGTGTGAATTGTACACACACACACACACACACACACACACACACACACACACACACACACACACAGACCCTCACACACAGACACACACACAAGAGATATGTAACTAATATGAAATAGGTTTGGTGTTTGCAAAAGCCATTGAATTAAAATTTGAAGTTTATCATGACTAGTTTTGAAACACAAAGGCCCGATTCACAAAGAGTTTACCACCTTATTAAGTTAATACCATTTCTAAAATAATAATTAAAAAAAAAACATCAGAAGGGTATCTTAAGTGCTCCAACACGCAGAGCCTAACAGCTCCGGCATGTTTCTTAATTGTTTCTTGCTACTTCTGTAACAATCGCAGCCCTGACTGTGGTACTGTCGAGCAAAGTGAGTGAAACTGCAGAGTCCGATGGGATGAATCCTCTTTAAACACGTGGCTGCCATGTACATTAAGTGGGGGTGCAACATAAGCAGGCTACACCACTGAAGGACACAAAGAAAGTGATACAGTCTTCAGGAACATGTTTGTTTATGTTCCTCGCAGAAGCTGAAAGCGCTCATTGTCTGTTGTCAGTCAGGGCTACTCATAACAATCAAGAACTTTGTGTTTGAGTTGACAAAAAAACAAAAAACAAAACAAAAACTGTGCAAGCATATACAGAGGGTCACATATCTGAAAGGACAAAAATATTTGGATAAAATTATAGCCAAATGCAATTTGAAACATCTATAAGAGGCTAGGAGTGTATGATAAAAGTTTGGAAAAGATTGGTAGAAAGTTAAGGCAGTTATTGTATTGACCATGTAGACAGTGACAGACATACAGACCCGATCAGCACATAAGGGTCCCCATTTTTTGATTGAGGACCCTAAAAAAAAAGTATTTGTGCTCTGATTTATTTATTTAATTGTGGTTAAGAAAGCTATGAAATTGGTAGAAAAAAACAACTTTATAATAAAAGTTAAACAACATTCATGGGGTGTACACTGCATATGTGTGTGATTTATTTTCTATTTCCCCAGTGACTGCTTGGACAAACAAGTAGAATGTATTTGTTGCAGTTTTCCCAGGGCTTTTGAGTGCTTTGATCTGCCCTATTGTGAAGCTGACCTGTTGTGCTGATTGAAACTTTGCTTGTTCTTTTGCAATTTCAACGTGGAAGAGATGCCAATTCTTATGTTGTTTTCTCTCGTCCGTGTGTGGACAGTGATCTGAAGAGGAGGCTGTAATGAAAGTGCCTGTGATAATCCGGGAAGCAGGACATAGGGATCAGGCACTTCCGCCTCCTGCACAGCGAGGGGGGAATCCTTTCAGACTAGTCCAGTAAGAGTAAACTAAACAAACAAACCAGCGGGCCTTTCCAGGAAATCCCTCTTAGAAATCCTGGATTCAACAACAGTGCTGAAAAATCACAACACAAACAAGCTTTGAAACAAAATTGACCATTTTATATTTTGAATTGCTGATAGCAAAGTGTAATGAAGCATAGAGATTGGCAAAGCATTTTAAATTCCAAAGAGGAATGTTAAAAAAAACATGGCAAACCATGGTAAATGCATAATATAGGGAAACCAATACTTTAAATACAGGGCAGAAACCAGGATTATAGGACACAGATGGAAATTAAGTGGAGATAGACTTAGGATATAGGGTAGGAGACACTTACACTTGAAAGGTGAACATTTACAACCCCTTTGTGCGAATATGGGTACTATTTGAGGTTTGGACTGTTTCTCAGGTACACATTGATACATGCACAAATTGAAAAAATATAATACTTAATTATTTTAATCAATTTAATGATTTTTTAGTAACAGAAAATAAGCTATACATAAAAACATTAGGTCTTAGTTGGAATAAGTATGTTTCCATGAAGCAGTATGGGTATCAATGATGGCATAGGAAACAACACTTCTGTAGGACTAAACCTGCATGAAATATATAAGAACCCTAATAAAAAAAATAACATTCTTAACAGCGAGCTGGTTCTGATAGTCAGATCAGGAGCTTGTCTAACACCAGGCAACTTTCGGACAACATTTGTCTTGCAATTTCTGAGCAACTTGAAGCAGCAGCATTTTTAAACAGTTTCCACTCTTTGAATAGTTAAAGCCACAATATCTAAACAATATTGATTTGAGCAACTTAGTGAATATTGCTTGAAAAAGTGCCCTACTATTAGTTGCCAGAAAAAGTTGTTACATGGGCTTTAGAATTTGAGGAAATTACAATACAGTACTAAATGAAGGAACCACATCAAGATGTTGATTGACACTTAAGCTTGAATATATCTTAGTTCCTTTCACTTATACTTGATAACCTGGAAAATTGCAATACAGTGGCGAATAAGACCCTTGATCTAGATAGAAACAGACAGAAACAGCAAACAGAGCGGACCAAGATACAGGGCTGTGTGATCTGGAATGTACCCTTGACGGTGCCCTGACCTCTGATCCCGGAGCCAGCTCTGGGTGGCTGATGCGAACACATAGAGATGTTCAGGAAACATTAATGAAGCTGAATGGTGACAGCGCTGCTCGCTTTGTCTTTCACGGCAGGGGATTTGAGAGCTTTTTTATTAAATAAACACCTCTTTAATCACCTATTTAAACCCCTCTCTTTACGGGATTAGGCAACACAAACTCCCCCCCCCCCCCCCCCCCCCCCCCCCCCTCTGCTGAATTGATCTCTGGTCCAAAGCCATTGATAGTCTAATTGGTGTTTTCCGTATGAATGACAGGGTCTAATGGGGTACCCAGCAGCTGTGTTTATGGAGAAGTTCTCCAATGGTTTCAGTCTCAGATGTTACAAAACTTCCCCTTTATCTCTCAGCCCCTTAAAACCCTGGTTCGGGACCATGCTGAAACAGACTAGATAGGGTCGTCTTGCTGGAGAAAATCACAGAGCATCGCTCAACATCATTAACAAACCTGAAGCAGAGCAATCAGAACTAGGCTGAACTCACAGGTAAGGAAGCTGGGGCAGGCTTTATACATACAAAATGCACTGAGGTTCCTAATTCATTGCAATGTCTGACACATGTACACATGTACATGTGTATGTATATATGTATGTGGTTATGTATGTATGCATGTATGGACCTGTATTTATGTATGTATTTATTTTTTAAAAATACTAAAAGAAACTTGATAAGTTCAATGACACACATTTTGATAGAGATCTTTCTCAATAAGTTAAATGAAAGACTTCCAGTCAAAACATTTTAAGTTTCTTTTAGTATTTCTAAATTTAGCAGATGTATGTATGTATGTATGTATGTATGTATGTATGTATGTATGTATGTATTTATGGATGTATGTATTGATGTATTTACCCAGAAGAGCAATGGTCAAACGTAGTGCAGGAACATTACACTTAAAGATGTTTGTTCTTGGATTAAATGTAATTTGAAACATTTACTGGTAAGTTTTATTATTATTATTTTTATTATTTATTTATTAGCAGATGCCCTTATCCAGGGCGACAAGTTTTAGTAGCAATTTCGTTGGGCAATAAAGAATAAAACCATGTGTGAATCTACTCTTTTCATGCAGGTAAGAAGTAAATGTGGTGAGACAAATGTTCTTCGTGTTTACACATAAAACCACCATGACAGGTGAAATTGCATTAAAACAGGAATACTGTATGTGAAAAACGAGAGGGAGGGGTAAGTGGAGTGGGTCACTGTCATGTTTACAAATCTGTGATAGAGTATGAAGAGCCTGAGAGTCATTCTCTGTGATTCTGCAAGTGAGGTCACATGGACGGCAAATCTGCACACTACCTAAAAGCTGCAAACAGAGATGTATTTATCTAATATAGTACCAGATGTAATGTTTTAAAATTCCAATACATGTTTGCCTAAACATAGGTTTCTTTCAAAATTGCACATCTGAGAAAATATAGTGAATGGATGGGCATGGCATACCCAAACTTGGTAATAAAATTATTAAGCTTAAGTTGCTTAGAATATCAGATTCTGTTTTTTTGGCTGCACCCACTTTAATGCAGGTCTCTGTTTCCCAGCCCAGACCAGTTGCAGCTTTCCTGCTGCCACCACCAAAAAGAGAACTAGAAACCAATACTTTAGGTATTTCTGCCTGACTCTTTTGTAGGGTTGTTAAGTTGCCAGGCTGGCAAAACCATATAGGAGGCTGTGTGGTCCAGTGGTTAAAGAAAAGGGTTTGTAACCAGGAGGTCCCCGGTTTGAATCCCTCCTCAGCCACTGACTCATTGTGTGACCCTGAGTAAGTCATTTAACCTCCTTGTGCTCCGTCTTTCGGGTGAGATGTAGTTGTAAGTGACTCTGCAGCTGATGCATAGTTCACACACCCTAGTCTCTGTAAGTCGCCTTGGATAAAGGCGTCTGCTAAATAAACAAATAATAACAAATAATAAAACCAGGGTTCCGATTTCAGGTCCTGATCTCTGCTCTGAGGTTGGTACACTGAACCCTGTCCAACTGCTTCCGTCTTGATTCTGTGAGCAAATTATACTGCTAATAACATCTGAGGGATTTTTGTTGTACTTTTTTGCTTTTCTGTTGATACTTTAATTTTTGATTTCTCTGCTGGCTAACTTGGCCAGTGAAGTGCAATCCAGGAGCTCTATATGCTCTGTGGTGTTTGGAGGAGTCCTTGACACTGTCCAGTATTGGGTCATAGTTTAGTGTTCTTGGAACTGCATTGTTATGTGTTTTAAGATGTTAATAAGCATCTCCAAAGAGGCGTAGGAACAATTGCTAACAATATAGCTGACTTAATTAGCAAAGGAAGGAGCAAGGATCCAAGTCCCAATTAAGGTGTAATTGCTTACTATTTCAATCACAAACATACAAATATACAAAACCCAAATATGACTCAGAATAAGAATATTCTTGTATGTGTTTTTATTGTGAACAAAATAATAAAATGTCTTTTACAGAAAGTTCATAACTGCAGATCCTCTTCTTCCTTTAGAGGCAGGTGGTTTCCAACAAACAAATAGTAATCTTTGAAATGAAATCCACAGTCACTGTTTTCGTCTTGTAACTTAATCGTTGGTCTTTAGTTTCTCGTCCGAGAAACCCAAAGTGATGTGATTAGCTTAGCAAAAAAAAGTGTGCAGAGATGTTTCCAATACTCATAAACTCTTCTTACAATGTGAGTAACGTCATCAATTCTTCTGATAGATATTCACACTAGTCTCGCTCAAAGATTCCTTATAGGAATGAATAGGTCGGATAACATTCCCCCTTTGTATCTGTACCCAGTTACAGAAACAGGCTGGTAATCTCTATGGGATCCAGTGCCTGAGCATAAAACAAGCAGCAGGAACAAACGGGAGTCCGCAGCACGGCAGCTTCCAGATGAAGGGAGACAGAAATGGTGCGGCTGAAAAAGGGTTTTGATTCCCTGTTAGAGAAGACCAGAACTTTCTCGTACTTTCCAGTATTTTCACTAAAACTTAATTACATCAATACCTCTTGCACACCAGACATCTCATCTTATTTCCTCACGTTTCTCATGTATTTTATTTTGTTTATTTATTTATTTATTTTTCACAGAAGAGTTACTACTTGCACCATGCTATCCTTTGTATTCAACTGAGAACCCTTGTTACCTCAAGGCCATACACCTTTGGTACACTAATGTCCTAAAAGTGATCAGACACCAGTTTTACATGCACAGCATCAAATATTGTTGGTCAGCTTGTCCTAATGATATTTGGTTAGTTTCATAAAACAGTGGTAGTTTGTATTAAAGGCAGGATATTTATCGAGGAAACCCCAGCTCTATTAACAGAGAGTGAAGGGGCAGCAGTGTTCAGATCAGTGATCTCTGTGCTCCTCCTTGCTGTTGTGTTCCTCTGCAGTCAGAGCTTGTGAAGCCGGTGCAGACTGGCTCCCGGGCTGGGGACCATGAGGACCCTGCTGCTGTTCCTGCTGTGGTGGAAGCTTTCATTTGGGAATTGGTAAGTACAAAACTGAAACCTGTCAGAAGAACTCGTCATCCCCACAGTACCCGTTACTGTTGTATGATGCAGTACAACTGTACGAGACCACTTTTGCACAAGATTTATGTGTATATGGGAAAGATTTTGAATGAATTAACTGGTGGAGTTCCATATGTCGAGCATTTGTAAAAGAAATAGGTTTTTTTTTAGCCTTTCCCAGCCGTGTTTGAGTGCAGCCAGTGCCCCCTCTATGAATGCAGACGTGCCAGGCTCTTGGACTACCTATTGTGGGCAGCAGTGTGGAGTAGTGGTTAGGGCTCTGGACTCTTGACCGGAGGGTCGTGGGTTCAATCCCCAGTGGGAGACACTGCTGCTGTACCCTTGAGCAAGGTACTTTACCTAGATTGCTCCAGTAAAAACCCAACTGTATAAATGGGTAATTGTATGTAAAAATAATGTGATATCGTGTAACAATTGTAAGTCGCTCTGGATAAGGGCGTCTGCTAATAAATAAATAATAAAAATAAATAATAAGACGCTCACTTGCAGTGTGTGGGGTCGCCGATTCCTGTTACACCAGTGGTTAGGGTCGTCCAGCCTTGTCTGGGTGTTTTTTTTAGCTTTTTCCAGCCCTGCGTGAGTGTGTCTCCTCCCTTTTCCCCCGCAGGCGCTGGTGTGAACGAACAGTCCAGGTGCTTGAGGAGGAGGTGTTGTCCCCCAGGCTGGAGCAGCAGGTGCCATGCGCCCAACTGTACCAGTTCAACCTGGAGGGCTGGCGGATCGACGTGGAGAGAATGCGGCACGTCCACGGGGGAGACGACGGCATTGCGCAGTACTACCTGCACAATGTACCCAACGCCATGTGCTACATACACAAGTGAGACTTACTGAGATCAAGGGCAGACTGATCAGGGTTCAAATCATAAAGTAAGAGGTTCCATCTTTGTACACAAGCTGCCGCCAAGGTTCCACACTGTAGCTTTATTTGCAAAAACAAATTTATTTATTTATTACTTTTTTCCATTTAATAAAATGTTGTATCACGTATGAGAAATCAACCAATTACCATTATGGAATAGTTGAAATTACAATACATCTTATCCCGTGAATAGCTCTCACCCCATTCAGAGAACATATTCCACACTCTTTTTTATATATTTACTAGTACTTAATGAGTAGTCTTACTTTTGGTGATTTATAATAAGTTAATTCGTCAAGAGGGTGCTCCCGAGTGGCGCATCCAGTAAAGGCGCTCCTCGCAGGATGTGCCCTATAGCCTGGAGATCGCAGGTTCGAATCCAGGCTATGTCACAGCTAACCGTGACCGAGAGTTCCTAGGGGGCGGCGCACAATTGGCTGAGCGCTGCCCGGGTAGGGAGGACTTAGGTCGGCAGGGGAATCCACGGCTCACCGCGCATCAGCGACCGCTGTGGCCGAGAGGGCGCCTGTGGCTCTGCAGCGGAGCCGCCAGATCTGTGTTGTCCTCCGGCACTATAGGTCTGGTGGCATTGCTGTGGATCTGCAGTGCGAAAAATGACGGCTTGGAAGGAGCACGTTTCGGAGGACGCGTGTTCCAGCCTCCGTTTCCCGAGTCGGCGGGGGGGTTGCGAGCGGTGAGCGGGGATACAGATAATAATTGGGCATGCTAAATTGGGGTGAAAAACCGGGGTAAAAATAATTGGCAACGACTAAATAAAAAAAAAAAAAAAAAAAAAAAGTTAATTCGTCATGTGTAGGGTGTCTCTTATTGTAATAAAAATAATTTAAAGTAACTTAAAGTAACAAGACTACACAGGACATACTGTTTAAACTTGTAATATTTGTTTTTTGTAAAGTCTGTCGACTGCATTCCCAGCTGAAATCTTTTGTTTCGATGACATACATCCCATTCTGCTGATATGGAAGTGTGTTCTGTATCCCTCTCACTCTCTTACAGACCCCCGGAGATGCAATCCACGGTGCACAATCGGACAGTGCGAGAGTGCTGTGAGGGATGGAGCGGGCCACGCTGCACTGAAGGTGAGACTCCTCTGAGCTACTCATGTGTTAAATAAGTTTATTATAATTGTGAGCAGCGTGGGCTAGAAAGCTAGAGCAGTGGTGCGCAGTGTGAGGGGCACAGAGAGTCAGTAAGGGGTGTGTGACTATGACTAAAAGGGCAGGTCTGTAAAATTAAAGGATGGAAAATTTAAAATAAATACATAAATGACAGTTAATTAGTCCAAGTTCTTACCTTTTAAATGAGCCATTGACGATCACTCTAGGACTTGTAGAACCGGAGAAATAATGTTTGAAGTGGCGAGTGTCAGTGAAACTGCAGTGAACAGAGCCATGTATGGGACACCAAGTGTAAAAAAAGCACAAATATTTCAACTCTGCTTTATCAAAAGCAGTGTGAAATTGCGTACCCAACCCGCATGACACCGGGTCCTGACCCGTGTAGGTTTTGACCCGGGTAGAGCATGCCAGTGTGAAAAGGGCACGGACGTTTCAGTTCACAAAGTATCAACTCACAAGTTACCTAAAGATTTGATGAATTACAGAAAATACAGTCTGATATTCAGGGAAATATTGGATTGGTAAAATACTGTATTCTATTACTTTCTCACTAAAGTCACATGACAGCTGGTGTCCAGTAGAAAATAACCATTTCACTGCAATATTGTTTTTAATCTCTGGACATGTGAATGATGCAGATATTTTCCATACATCCATCTTTACAAACCATTCGATCCGATATGACATTCCCTTTTGTTCACACAAACTCCCATTTCCTGCTGATTCTGATTCAGTGTGTCTCATTAAACAAAAAAGAACAAAGGATTATTTACGAATCAGAGGCCATTCAGTCCATCAGCACTCGTCCGGTTGCTTGTAGCTGAGTGATCTCTAAACTTTGTCAAGCCGGGTCACCACTCTCTGAAGTGTCTCCTACGCTCTGACCTAATCAGGGCTTCACTTAAAGAATTGTTCAGGATTAACTTTGTCAACTCCTTTTCAGATTTTAAAGACTTCAGTTAAGTGTCCCCCCCCAATGATTTCTTTGTTTGGAATAAATAGATTCATATTGTGTGTCTGTGTGTGTGCCAGGTGCTGGGGTGAGGGGTCACTGCTACTCCACGTGGAACTGTCAGGATTTCCTGGGCGTCCACAACACTTCCCTCATGCCGATGGAGGAGTGCTGCAGCAGCGGGTGGGGTCACAGCTGGAGGAACGGCTCGGACCAGTCCTGCTTCTCCTGCTCCTACACCTTCATCACAGGTCAGGATCCAGCAGCACAGCTAGGGGGTGGTGTGTCTAGTGCACTGACTGTGCTGTCTCTAATGGCCCGACAGTATAATTCACTCTAATGCCCTGACAGTGTTTTCCCTTTTCCCCGTTATTCACTAGGGGGCAGTGTCTCCAATGCCCTGACTGTGTTATACTCTAGAGGGCAGTGTACTTAATGCTGACTGTGGTATACACTAGGGCCCCTGGTGTATCCCTAATGACCTACGTGACATTCTTCTTGCTCACTTCCCTTATAAACGTTTCCCATAGTAAAAGTTAATAAAGAATTATGAAAGCCTGATAAAGCATGGGTAAGCATTGTAAAGGTCAACGAGCACATTAAAAAACATTATAAACTATGGTAAATGCATAGTATAACCATGGGATAGCGTGATGTAATGATGGGCAGGCTGGTTATATGTTTATCCCAGCCAGAAGGCAGCCCAGACATCGACATAGATCACATTTATTATAGCAGTCAAATGATTCAGACCATACATAGTCTAGTTTTGCAGGTTTAATTCTATAACACACAGGTCACAGTCAGCTACTTCTATTATTAAGTCCACTAATTAACCAACGTTACTCTGGGTACATCTGAGGCATGTCTACACAGGTCGCAACTGAGAGATATTCCACAGAGTGGCACTAAAAAGAACTACAACATTACTTAATGTACAGGAAGCGATTTTTAAAGGTCGTTACAATCTGTACAAACCGTGGTGTTGTTACAGAGCCGCTTTCCTCCTCCTCGTTCCTCCTGAAGCCGCACCTGTCCGCAGGGCTGATCGGGGCCGTGCGAGACTCCAGAGTCTTCTCCACCTGCCTCACCTGGAGCGGCACGCGCTTCCGCACTTTCGATGGGCGACACTTCCCTTTCGAGGGTAGCTGCACCTACAACCTGGCCTCCTCGCTGGACGGCACCTGGGCGATATACATCTCCTCCCCTGCCTGTGGAGCCGCGAGGGTCTGCAGCAAGGTACAGAGCAGCCGCTCATTATCAGTCAGGTCTCCATTAGAATTATTACTAGCAATTGGACTTAGAATGTTGCAGAGAGTGAATAAGCCCTTATAAGGGAACACTATTGACTGGTTTCACACACCCCAATTAGGATTGCCTTATCTAAGGTAAGATTAGGTAGTTCAAGATTAGTGCTTGTGAAACCAGCCATTAGTGTGTATGAATGAAACAAGGCATGGGAAGAGTGTTAACAGATTAGACAGTCCTAGTCGCATCATGGGAAGGAGAGGATGTACTGCATATGGAAAGGTCAGTACAGTAGTAACCCAGTACCAAGTGTGCAGTGCCTAACCTTCACTACTGACTAATCCCAGGGTCTAAGGAATGGGCTTTGAAGATTGATTGAGGGAACTAGAATTCCCTCAAGAACAGAGTTGACAAAGTCGACCTTACACAGAAACCAGTACCAGAGGACACAGTTGGAAATTAGAGACAGACTTAGATTCTCCTTTACCCAGAGTGTGATGAGGATATGGAACGGTTTACACAGCCATGCTGTTGATGCTGAATCACTGGGATCCTTCAAGACCTGACTTGATCAATCAGCTGCTAGGAATCAGACAAGCAATGATGGGCTGAATGTACTCCTTTTGTTCGTAAATTTTCTTACTGTTACCCAGGCTCTGAAGATGATGTTTGGTCTGGAGCTGGTGACTGTGCAAGGGAGAAACGTCTCCATTAATGGAGTGCTCATCACAGAAGGGCAGCCACTCTTCAAGAACGGTAACGTATCTGACATTCACACCCACAGAGAGGATAGTCTATGGGGGAGATTTACTGAACTCTATCCTTATTACTAGGGGTCTACTTAAATCATGGGGAATTTACATATTTTTCGTAGCGAGGTTATGGAATAAAATTAGGATTTCGCTGACATTTCGCGGACCTGTTTAAACATTAAATAAACCTAAGTAGATAATATTTCAGAGCACTATAAAAGCCTAAAAATAGTGGTACTTGCTTCCTTACTAAAACTTAGTGTTGTCATTTGTTAAAGGCAAGCATGCAACATCCCCCAGCAGTTGTTGCCGACATCCTGTCTCAGTGTTGTGAAGACTTGCCCATACATTGAGACTGCACGTTCTGCATACATTGAATTGCCAAGTTATACAGATGTGGAAATCGATTAGAAACAGTCCCAAAACTCGGTTACCCTCAAGGGCATCTGGCTTTCTTTAATATAGGCCATACATGCAGCACATTCGTTGTCATGTTGTTTGTTCCCTCCAGGAATTTATTTTAGTCAAAATAAAGAAAACGTGCCTATTTGGGCCTACAATTCTAACAATGTTTAAAAAGTAAGCAGCGTGTTGTTTGAAGCGAGGTGGCTGTGCTACAGTAGATTGTATCTGTAGTGCTGATTTAACTTGGATACAACCGACAGGAATACTTTGTCATCCGTTTTTGGTATTTTACCTCCAATGCTGAAAACTAGATTTTAGTAACCTAAATCAAAATAACAATGCAACACTGACTCTGCCCCACCTCCTACAGTACAGTACAGTACAGGTCAGAGAGAAGCCAGTACAGACGCAATGACAGGCTGATTAAAACATTGTTGTCATGTTAACAGTAAACAAGAAAGGTAACCGTTCTGGAGTTTTTTGTTTTTGTTTTTAATGCACAGAACAGCGAAGGAAAAGTAAAAAAAGAATTAAGAATTCTACAGAATTAAGATATGTAGTTTGCATTGCTTGCGGTGTGCAATAATTCATTTAAATTAGGTTTCTTTTCTTTTTCTCTCCATACTACTCCGGTATGCATTGGTCCCTAAAGAGGTGAACTTCGTGGTGACCCCTCAATTTCTCGAGTTCTGTGAAATCCGCGAAACCCTGAATTAGGTAGACCCCTACTTATTACACAAGTTTACTATGGTAAACAGTGCTAAAAGCAAAATGTAGTAAAGCTAAACAAAGCACAGGTAAAGCAATGGCAAAGCACAGGAAAGGTTTTTTTTTTCAATGTTTTTTGGACATGTGAACATACTGTATGAGGAACATACTCTGTGTAAATATGATAATATTGCTGCTTTCCATTTACCCAACTACTCATATGAATCAAATGACACAGAAAATGGAGACAGATTTTACTGAATAGTTCCCCTAGTATCAGCAAGTTTAGTAGCTTTGTCCTTGTGAGTTTCTAATAATGATAAGGCTCTGCAGTGCATATTTTCAAAACATTGATTCAATTTTTTAATTAAATACTATTTTTGGAAAGGAGAAAGATGCCTGTACATTTTTCAAAATTAGATCCAAACACCAAAGTAACATAATTGGTGTTCCTGTTTTGTAACATTAACATGACATTTCCATAACATAGGCTACATTTACAATGTAAATAGAGGTAGCACACTATGATTGTCGTGCTACTATTCCTGAAAGAAAATACATTGACTTTTACCCCTGCCATATGGGATGCCATGTGTAAAGCGTTAATATTTTAACACGTCTTTTTTTCCAGATTTAACTTAAATCTTGTATTTTTTCCCCAGATTTATAAATATTGTGAATTTATTTTTTGTGTAATGTGTACATTCAGATATAATTTATAAATCTTAAAATATTTAGCAACTTAGCAACTTTTCAACATTTAAATGCTAAATCTTTATTTAAATATTTATTTTGAGAATCAAGATTTAGCGGTTTGCAAATAAATCTGGATTTTGTGAGTCTCTTAACAAGATTTAACATTTAGCTAAATATTTAACTACATCTTAAATCACTCACCAGCGTGTTCAATTTTCTTATTTATTTATTCCATGCCTTTATCCAGGGCGACTTACAATTGTTACAACATATCATATTATTTTTACATACAATTACATTATATGTTACACATTATTTTTTACATACAATTACCCATTTATACAGTTGGATTTTTAGTGGAGCAATCTAGGTAAAGTACCTTGCTCAAGGGTACAGCAGCAGTGTCCCCCACCTGGGATTGAACCCCCAATCCTCCGGGCAAGAGTCCAGAGCCCTAACCACTACTCCACACTGCTGCCCTATTATTTTATGGTAATTAGGAGGGGCTATGCTAATATTTCATATAGCACACATCTTAATTCAACATGCATTGCATTAAAAGGGTGTTTACAACTTTGTAAGATTTTAGAATGATATTACAGAAACGTTCCCATTTTACTTACCTAATTGTGGTCATATTTGGTTTTTATATCTCTAAGGATGGTTAAATGTAATTATTTGTTAAATGTTTCTAATAAGAGTCCCTCAAAACACAGCATTGGTTCCTTAATGTGCTGTGCTAAAGTTGTGCCAACATGCCACCGCGACTACTAATTAAATACATTTTTTTTAAACTACGTAAGTTTAATATGTGCTTAGTTTTGTGTTATTTTTTTGGTTATTCAGCATTGCGACTATCAGAATTGCTACACTGTAACATAAACTTCATAAAAATGTCTCTGGTAAAAGATGTATGATTCTTAACTACAACTACTATAATTATTATGAGAAGTTTTGTTATATACTGTAAATATATTGTTCAACCGCAGGATTGAATGCTATGATCTTAAGTACCATATCCATATCTAAGGGTATCTCCAGATATATATCTCCGTGTATATGTATAAATAATGTAGCATACAGTACTAACAGATTAACCTGTTTTTACATTATTAAGGCGTGTTTGAAATTCCTGAGAATGTACTTTTGACAAAAGTAATTGTAAGCATAACCAACAGCAATACTAAATTAAATAAACAAAATAAAATCAGTGACAAACTTTTTGACTAAAAGTATTTTTCAATGTCTATTTTCTTGTTGAAAAGTTTGTCATTTGATGAATTTTGTTTCTTTCTTTTGCATGCTGGTATATTTTTAAGCATAGTCAACTTTTTTTCTCTTCTTGAATCTCTCCTGGTCTAGGTATCAGTATTCGCTGGCTGGGAGATTTCATCTTCATCGAGAGCGGGTTGGGGGTTCGAGTAAAGTATAATAGAGACAATATCATCTACGTCACTGTGACCGCAGAGCTGAAGGGCACCACAAGGGGGCTCTGTGGAGTTTACAACGATAACCCCAATGGTAAGATGTTGTCCCACAGTTACACACTAAATCACGCTGCACTCTGAATTTCTGTATTCCGTTTGACAGATCAGCTAGGGTGAAATACAGTCTCAATATAAATTTTAGAATAGCTGATTTGTCATGCAATATATTAAGCACCAATGACACACAACAGGTTGAACAACAATTTTATAATTACCGCACGCCCAGGAAATGTGTTATTGCGCTTATAAAATAACTTTATGTTAGTTTTATAAAAAGAAAACAAACCAAAAAAAACCCTCCAGATTTCAAACTTTAAGTACATTTTTATTGAATGCATCACTTGCAGGCAGCGCAAACGCAAAGTAATTTACACATGTCTAGTTTATTTTTTCTGCCAAAAGATGAAAAAGTTAACGAAAGACCCGGTTTCTCTGGACAGCAGTGTGCACTGAAGTCTAAACTTTTGAAGAATGTAGTAAACAGATAAAAATGAATTATACAGTAAAATTAAACATAGTTGAGGACAACGCTGTTTTAAGTAAAATCTATCCTCCGAATATATAGACAGTACATCTTTAATTGGTACTGTAGTATAAGAAACTGTTGCTGAGTAGCTCAACCTTCATATATATATATATATATATATATATATATATATATATATATATATATATATATATATATATATATATATCATCATCATAGCATCCTCATGATTACACACATTAAATGGTAAATAGAGACTCTGTTCTGCTCTGCCACAGTAGTAAATGCACCAATTAACAGCAATGTTTTCTGACCTTCAAAAACAAAGAACGTAAAAAAATGTGAATATCAAGTCAATATGGTTATTCAATATGTTGCACATTATTACTTTATTATTTATAATTTTGGCACACTATTTGGCAGCGAAACATATATTGCACATTATTACTTTATTATTTATAATTGTGCAACACTCTTTGGCCGCGGCAGTAATCCTGCCACGCGACTCTATTTGGCAGCGACACGGCAGCCACACCGGGTTGTCTGGGAGAAGTGTCCAGAAAAAGGGAGAGGTCCGGCAAATAAGGCAGAGTTATATGTACTATGATTTTAAGAATGTTTTAGTAGGACAGATTGTATTCTGCTAAAAATGTGTAGTGAAACATGGTTGTGTTAGGGATAGAAACAATATTTTCTTTATAGAAATATTTATTTATTTACCATCAATGTCTGTATGGGGACTGTCGATGGAAATTAGGCATTTGGCTACATGAATTATACAATGCATCTGTCTTTACATGGCATCAATTTAATATTTGTATTGTCAGATACAACAACAACAACAACAACAACAACAACAATAATAATTAATACATCCATACAGATAATCATGCATATCCACTTCCCCTACCTACTCTGATTTATGTTACACCACTCTCCAGTGGGCACAGAAAGGTTTAACCCCTTGTGTGTCTGCAGATGATTTCACTACGATGGGCGGGGCTGTCTCTCAGTTTGCTGCAAGTTTTGGAAATTCCTGGCGAGTCCCTGACGTACAAACCGAGGTAAAGTGACAACAAGAAAGTACTGTAGGAACTATTCCTGGTAATTTATGAAACCTACAGGGGCCTTGCAGTCCTGTCATTATCCAAACGAAGGCCTGACGTTCAAAGCTTGCATTAAATTACATGCACTTCAACTTCATTAGAGCACTGTTGAGTTCACTGTTGTTTGACCAACATGCAGGTGTAATGAATTAATAATATTTAGCTTAATACATCAATGTTAACAAAAACATACTTAAAAGTTTTTGAAATGTACACTTTCAGATATAATTTATAAATGCATTTATTGAAAACGCGGATCACAAATTCAACATTTTAAACCAGTATGACAATTAAATCTGGAAAAGAATGCTTCAGTCTTTTAAATCTTTTTTTTTTTTTTTTTTTTGGCGAGTCTGCATTTAGCTGACATGTTAAATCTGGGAATCTAAAAAATAAATCTGTGAAAAAGTACATGAAACTTAAATCTTTTTTTTTACACTTGGCATTAACATTTAGCTAACAGATAAATCTGATATACGTGGTCTTTCAGCATTTTAAAGTAAGTTAAATCTTTGTCGTTAGCAATCAAATCTGTAAAAATAAATCTGTCTTTTAAAAATAAATATTTATTTTGCCAGCTAAATCTGAAGCTAACATGCAGATGAGTCCCTGTCCATTTAAGCATTTGACATAGGGGACTTCCGCCTTCTTTGCATTATTATATGCTGAATAATATAATATTGTCAAGTATAGCAATACAATAAGGATTACTGATTTCAACAGGAGCAACACAGAAGGAATTACTAAATACAGGTTTTAGATTTTGGTTAAGAAATATCACACTGCAAAAAATACTGTTTTTCAACCGTTGCCTTTTTTTAATTGTTTATTTTTTTATAATTGACATACAAATACAAACATTGAAGAACTATGCTAAATCTTTATTTTAAAAATAAATATATATTTTGTTATTAAATATTTATTTTGAGAATCAGATTTAGCTGTTCTCAAATAAATCTGGATTTTGTGAACTTAAAATATTTAACTAAATATTAAATCTCTAAAAAAAAAAGGGTAAAAATCGTCTTTTAGAGATTTAGCTGGCCACTTAAATATTTAGCTAAATGTTAATTTTTTTTTTTAGAGATTTAAGATTTAGTTATATATTTAACTAAATGTTAAATATTGTTAAGAGATTTAATATTTAGTTAAATATGTAGCTACATGTTAAATCTTTTTTAGAGATTTAAAATTTAGTTAAATATTTAGCTAAATGTCAAATCTTTTAAATATTTAAGTTCACAAAATCCAGATTTATTTGCGAACAGCTAAATCTTGATTCTCAAAATAAATATTTAATAACAAAATATGTATTTATTTTTAAAATAAAGATTTAGCATTTAAATGTTGAAAAGTTGTACACATTAAAAAAAAATAATATTTATTTTCACAACATTTATGAATCTGGGTAAAAAATACAAGATTTAAGTTAAATCTAGGTTAAAATATTAACGCTTTTTTTTACACAGGGCACCCCATAGGTTTACTCTAGAGCTGCAATGACACTGCTGAGCTACCAATAATAGAAATCTTTTATACAGTTTAATAATACTATAAGGAAAAAATCAATTCTGTTATAATGGCTTTGCACATGTAACATGCAGAATGGTCAAATCCCCTCGATAAAATAACTTAACTTTCAAATAAGGAATGGGAACCTTTATTCCCTTATAGAAGTTTGCCATAGTAAAAGCCTAGCAAAGTGTAATAAAGCATAGTGGAATCATGGTAAAACATGGGTAAACATTTTAAAGAAGAGCGAGGTATGGTAAAGCACATTATTAAACCAGGGTAAACAATGATAATTGTATAGTATAACCATGGAAAAACTGCAAAATGACCATGCAGACTCACCTTGGTAAATATTTGTAAGGGATTGGTATAGTAGTAGGGTGGTTAAGTAATTCCAAGAGTTTTATTCTCAGAGCTGCAATGACGCTGCAGAGCTGGGACACAGTTGTGACATCACCAATGACCCTGCCCTAAGGGTCAGAGCTGAGTCTGTGTGTAAGAGACTGCTGGCAAGTCCATTCAGTCAGTGTCACTCCAAGGTAAGCATGTGATCTTTAGCATTGACAAACCATGAGTTAACAATACTGACATCAGCACAAGACCCCTACTTACCTCTCGACTACAGAGCTTGCTCTTTAGTTGAATAGTTTGTGGTTTGTGGTTCTCGTCCAGTCCTTGGCTTTCCATTCAGTTCAATGGGCTGAGATGACAGGTCTTTACAATACCCTGTACAACAGAGAGAGAGAGAGACTTACATCACCCTTTAGCAAACAAAGAGACTGTAAACAAACTGTTTTATTTGTTTATGCTTATGTGTGTAAATTCGAAATCAATTAATAAGAAGATTACACAGTAATCATAGTCTCATCATTCCCAGCAAAAGAGCACTTAATTCAAACATAAACATCCTTTCATTCAGTCAGAAACATACACTTTCGTCCAACGGTTATTGTGACTGATACAGAGACATTGGGGGCCTGGGAGGAGTTGACAAAGTAAATGTAATTAAAGCACATTACAGAAACCAGGACCAGAAGACATAGGTAAGAAACACTTCTTTACACAGAAAGTGGTGAGTGTATGGAATAGTGAGTCATTGTGATCTGTTAAGACCTAAATGGACAAAGGTTTGAGATCAAATAGCTACTAGGAACTGGACAAGCACACATGGGCCGAATGGCTTCCTCTCGTTTGTACATTTTTGTTTGTGGGTTCTTCTGTTATCAGGTGGACCCGGCGGGATACCTGGACACCTGTCAGTACCTGTACTGCAGCCAGGGGGGCGGCGACAGAGAGAGCGCCACCTGTGACACCTTCGCCAGCTACGCCCGTGAGTGCATCCAGCAGCACGTCATCGTCGACTGGAGGAGGAACGGCTTCTGTGGTACGAGCAGTATGCTGCCTGCGCTTAATCATAGAGCTGTGATGTACTGAAGGAGGCACTATTAGCCAAAATCTGGTCTACTTGACAAAGGCACTCACCAACACTTCATCTTCTTGTCTGATTGAGCATTTTGAAGTTATGGTTTAAAGATTCAACAGCACATGCCATAGAGGGGACATCTCAAATTGCATGCATTGACTGCAAGGAAGTTTGATTGACTTAATTCAGTCTTGCACGTGACATTAACGTAATTTATCGTCTCAGGATTTCTAGTCATACAGCACTGTGCAGTCCATTATTTTAATTATATAAAAATCTACTACAGTTTAATAATCGTGTTTGTTACCAACAAAATAATGTCATAAATCCTACTGTAGTGCATTTCTATTCATTCATTATATAGGTCAGAAATGTGCCTCTGTATAAAAAAAAAAGTGTTATAATTTTAAAACATGTGGTACTGCACTACGTTAAACAAAAGTTCTCAGATTGCTTGCCTTGCTTGCCAATCTGTTACTACTTAACTTCTTAGGTCATTTCACCCCGGCATTGTCTTTAGGGTCAAAGCATCTTACTGGATGAAAGCATGTCAGTCAATAGTGGAAGCAGCTGGTTGGTTGATGACAGGAAAAAAGCTGTTGAAAAGGTTGGGGAAATTTCACTTTCCAGGTGAAATTAACCTGGAAGTTCAAGACAATCTGAGACCAAGGCTTGCAAACAGAGATTTCTATAATATAGTGTAGTACCAGGTAGCTTGTTTTAAAATATAAATACAGTATGTGTTTGCAAAAACATAGATTTCTTTCAAATATGCAGAACTATATAGTGAACTTTTAAGACATTATTGTGTTAGCTGCAGCCACTTGAGTGCACTGTCTATAACAAATGGATATTTTGATTACAGTTCACTGTAACAGCAGTTTAAACCCTTATAAAAGTTTCCCACTGTAAAAGCAAAGCAAAGTGTAATAAAGCATAGTGAAAGCATAGTAAAGCAAAGGTAAGCATTGTAAAGAATAGGGATGTATGGTGAAGCATATTAATAAACATGGCAAACTATGGTAAATGCATAGCATAACCATGGGGAAAACATGGGGAAAATGCCAAAATATAGCGGGAAACACTGTGCAGTAAGATTGTATTGTGACACTGTGCAGTAAGATTGTATTGTGACACTGTGCAGTAAGATTGTATTGTGACATTGTGCAGTAAGATTGTGTTGTGACACTGTGCAGTAAGATTGTGTTGTGACACTGTGCAGTAAGATTGTGTTGTGACACTGTGCAGTAAGATTGTATTGTGACACTGTGCAGTAAGATTGTGTTGTGACACTGTGCAGTAAGATTGTATTGTGACACTGTGCAGTAAGATTGTATTGTATCGTTGTACCGCGCACAGTAACGCCCTATCTGTGTTCCTTGTTCAGAGCGACGCTGTGGCCAGGGGCAGGTATACTCGGACTGCGTCTCTGCCTGCCCCCCGAGTTGCACTGGCGTGCGGACCCCCGAGGCGGGACACTGCCGGGACGAGTGTGTGAGCGGCTGTGAGTGTCCCCCGGGGTCCTACCTGGAAGAGGGGGCCTGCGTCAGCGAGGAGGACTGTCCCTGCTACCACCGGCGGAGCAAATACAACCCTGGAGACACCATCCGCCAGAAGTGCAATCTGTGGTACGACACTACAGCGCTCCTGAGGGTTCAGCATTCAGTAATTCACTAATCCAGGTCATTCACAGCTAGGCCATGTTGACAGTACAAGTACTATATTTTCCCATTCGATAATTCACTAATCTTGATAATTCACGGTTAGATCATATTCACATTGCATTGTAAAAGTCCTTTATTTTCTTGTATAAGGGTCCTTCGCTAATTCATTGTTCTCTATATTGTATCTTTTTTTGATGTGTATGTCAGATAGAGAAATAATGAGGGAGTGTTATATAATAACAGGGAAGCAAGTTCAAATGTAAAATAATAATAAAAAAGATATATTATAGTTTAACCCCTTGTCTTCAGTGTTTATTAGACCAGTCTATTACCCCCCTTGTCCTTAACTATTAAACAGTCAATAGTGCTAAATTTAGATATACTGAAAGAAACTTAATATGTACAAAGACAAACAGTCTGTCTTGAAGACAATGGAAAGACTTTGTCGAAACATTTGTAATTTAACTTACTAAGTTTTAGTATATCAGACCAGTCTCTAACCCCCTTGTCTCTGTGTATCAGTCCACACTCTAACCCTCTTGTCTCTGTGTATCAGACCAGTCTCTAACCCCCTTGTCTCTGTGTATCAGTCCACACTCTAACCCTCTTGTCTCTGTGTATCAGACCAGTCTCTAACCCCCTTGTCTCTGTGTATCAGACCAGTCTAACCCCCTTGTCTCTGTGTATCAGACCTGTCTTTAACCCCCTTGTCTCTGTGTATCAGACCAGTCTAACCCCTTTGTCTCAGTGTATCAAACCAGTCTCTAACCCCCTTGTCTCTGTGTATCAGACCAGTCTAACCCCCTTGTCTCTGTGTATCAGACCAGTCTCTAACCCCCTTGTCTCTGTGTATCAGACCAGTCTCTAACCCCCTTGTCTCTGTGTATCAGACCAGTCTCTAACCCCCTTGTCTCTGTGTATCAGACCAGTCTAACCCCCTTGTCTCTGTGTATCAGACCAGTCTTTAACCCCCTTGTCTCTGTGTATCAGACCAGTCTAACCCCCTTGTCTCTGTGTATCAGACCAGTCTCTAACCCCCTTGTCTCTGTGTATCAGACCAGTCTCTAACCCCCTTGTCTCTGTGTATCAGACCAGTGTCTAACCCCCTTGTCTCTGTGTGTCAGACCAGTCTCTAACCCCCTTGTCTCTGTGTATCAGACCAGTCTCTAACCCCCTTGTCTCTGTGTATCAGACCAGTCTCTAACCCCCATGTCTCTGTGTATCAGACCAGTCTCTAACCCCCTTGTATCTGTGTATCAGACCAGTCTTTAACCCCCTTGTCTCTGTGTATCAGACCAGTCTAACCCCCTTGTCTCTGTGTATCAGACCAGTCTCTAACCCCCTTGTCTCTGTGTATCAGACCAGTCTCTAACCCCCTTGTCTCTGTGTATCAGACCAGTGTCTAACCCCCTTGTCTCTGTGTGTCAGACCAGTCTCTAACCCCCTTGTCTCTGTGTATCAGACCAGTCTAACCCCCTTGTCTGTGTGTATCAGACCAGTCTCTAACCCCCTTGTCTCTGTGTATCAGACCAGTCTCTAACCCCCTTGTCTCTGTGTATCAGACCAGTCTCTAACCCCCTTGTCCTTGTTCAGTGTGTGCCAGGGTGGTCGCTGGCTGTGCTCACAGGAGAAGTGTTCAGCCCAGTGCAGTGTGATCGGGGATGCGCACTACATCACCTTCGATCGCAAGCGCTACTCCTTCCACGGCACTTGTGACTACACGCTCGTTGAGGTGAGATACAGAGACAATGCATGATGCTTTTAAGTGGGCAATGCAAAAATAATCAAACAGTGAGGGAAGACATGAACACACAGGGACGATAAAAAAGGATTGATTTTTTTTTTGTTTCAGTACACACTTAGAACCATCACATTTTCTATTTATATCACGCATAATCAACCATTTACTCATTATGATAGATTAAGTAATTACTTTTTTTTTTGGATTGAACATTGTCATTGCTGTGGGGAGCTCTGAATTGAAAGCTACAAGCTGGCCATTGAAAAATGATAGATAACTATGTGTTAGAACACCCACAATCACAGAGAAAATCACTAACCTTCATGTTGTCATGGAGCAAACAGCTTTGGAAAATGGCCTGGTAGACATTTTCTGCACCACACAGATTTGTAAAAGATAAGTGGCAGAACTTAATAGGAAAACTGTACCTTTTTAGTTGTCTGCTTTGCTAATTATTTAGGTTGGTGATGGTTTAGACACCTTTCGCGATGAGGCTTGGTGGTCCAGTGGATAAAGAAAAGGGCTTGTTACCAGGAGGTTCCGGATTCAATCCCAGCTCAACCACTGACTCACTGTGTGTGACGCTGAGCAAGTCTATTAACCTCCTTGTGCTCCGTCCATCAGATGAGACATAAAACCGAGGTCCTATTGTAAATGACTCTGCAGCAGCAGTTGTTTATGCATAGTTCACCCCCTAGTCTCTGTAAGTCGTTTTGGATAAAAGTGTTTGCTAAATGACTAAATAATAATAATTTCCATTCCAGGATTTTGTTGACAACAAACTATTGATAACCGTGGAAAACGCTGAGTGTGGGAGCAGAGGAGCTGGGAGCTGCTTGAAAGGCATCTCCATAACAGTTTATAAGACTACAGTGAGACTGCGAACTACAGGTAACGTGAGCACTACAGCCCTAACTCGATTCACACAACTCACCAATCTGTCAGTGTGTGTAGGCACGTTGTCAGTGTGTGTGTAGACACGTTGTCAGTGTGTGTAGGCACGTTGTCAGTGTGTGTAGGCATGTTGTCAGTGTGTGTAGGCAAGTTTTCAGTGTGTGTAGGCACATTGTCAGTGTGTAGGCACGTTGTCAGTGTGTGTAGGCACATTGTCAGTGTGTAGGCACGTTGTCAGTGTGTGTAGGCACGTTGCCAGTGTGTGTGTAGGCATGTTGTCAGTGTGTGTGTAGGCATGTTGTCAGTGTGTGTAGGCATGTTGTCTGTGTGTGTAGGCACATTGTCAGTGTGTGTGTAGGCACGTTGTCAGTGTGTGTGTAGGCACGTTGTCAGTGTGTGTAGGCACGTTTTCAGTACGTGTAGGCACGTTTTCAGTGTGTGTAGACACGTTTTCAGTGTGTATAGGCACATTTTCAGTGTGTGTGTCCTCATAAAGTTTGAGCTACTTTTGGAACCTGAAAATTGAAATGCAGAAGTATTTAGTTTAGTAACCAACTTTTAGGATTAGCCATTTGAAAACTGAAAGAGTGCATCTACACTAGCCCTCATTGTGAGAGATTGCACTGCCCATCACTCTGTCAAGTTAATTGTCTGAATGCTGTTATTGTTACCTGCTCTGAACCTTCTTCCCTTTAGCCAGGGATTAGGATCACTGTCAAGTCCCTTAAAATTATTTATTTCTTAGCAGACGCCCTTATCCAGGGCTACTTACAATTGTTACAAGATATCACATTATTTTTACATACAATTACATTATTTTTACATACAATTACCCATTTATACAGTTGAGTTTTTACTGGAGCAATCTAGGTAAAGTATCTTGCTCAAGAGTACAGCAGCAGTGTCCCCCACCTGGGATTGAACCCATGACCCTCCGGTCAAGAGTCCAGAGCCCTAACCACTACTCCACACTGCTGCCCGATTGCAAGTGTGTTTTAGATTGCAAGCGTGTTTTTAGCCCCATTGCAAGCGTGTTTTAGAGTTGATTTTAAGGTCTTGCTTCTGCCTTATAAAAGTCATCATAGTAAAAGCATATATTAAATGTAATAAAGCATCATGAAAGCATGGTAAAGTATAAGTAAGCATTGTAAAGAATATTTAATATTAGTCTCTGTAAGTTGCCTTGGATGAAGGCATCTGCTAAATAAACAAATAATAATAATAAAAAATTTAAAAAAAACATGGCAAACCCATATAAACTAAGGCAGCTGCTCAGTTATACCATGGGAAAAGCATTCACCATGGTGAACTTTTGCAAGGTGCATTAGGCTTTCACTGAAGGATTGTAAGGATGATCAGTGCACAGCAGGATGAGCTGTGTCTGTGTGATTCCTAGGTGACGTGACGGTGAATGGCCAGGAGGTGGATCTGCCGTTCGTGAGTGTGGACCTGGCAGTGAGGCGCGCCTCCTCTTCCTTCCTCCTCGTGCAGCTGTTTGGCGCGCACGTTCTCTGGGGGCTCGAGTTCCCCGCTGCCTACATCACCCTGCAGCCAGGCTATGCCAACAAGGTCAGCCCTCCTTCACTGAGTGAAAGACAAATAGGGTCCAAATGAGTCTGCAAAGCTCGGATAAAGTGCAAGCAGCTGGAACATATTACCCCTGTTTTAGCCCCATTGCAAGCGTCTTTTAGAGTTGATTTTAAGGTCTTGCTTTCACCTTACAGATCTCTGATTGGCCCTGTCTTATCTTTCTGAACTGCTGTTTCCTTATATCTCTAGCCGAACTTTGCAGATTCACAAAGGTTCACAAAAAGAATCAGTGTTAGAAGACATGAACACAGATGGACAATAGTCTGAACTGTTTATGTCTTTACTCATAAACAGATTATTTGAGTTATTCATAAAGAACCGAGCATAATTGACCATTTACCCATGATGATAGATTTACTTAATACCGTTGCTGTGAAGCGCTCTGAATTCCTGGCAAAGACGCTATTGTGATGTCACAGACTGTTGTGATGTTACACACTGTTACAAGATGGCCATTGAAATATAAAAATTAAATACGCTTTGGAACACCCAAATGCGTGGAGTGCACTCTGTTTCCCAATAATAATGAAGCATCAATGCAAGGAGCTGTTAGCAAGATTCGTATATGTACAGCTGTATCCAAAAGTTTTTGCATCACCATATAGAATTAACACATGTTGTTTCATAAAGTCAAATGAAACCTGCTGAATAATGTTATGTTAGCATATTGAATTACATACAGCTTTGTAGCTTTCCATATATATATATACAATTCTAAACATACAATTCCTTTTTCTGCTAACATGTGAACAGCTAACTTTGAGCTATAAAAACATATTTTTCTTAATTCTTCTTCTAGCGACTTCAATTAAAGTGGTGTACCTAACAAAATACTTTCACGAATCTTACCTATTGCACACTAACAACTGTTATATAGGCCTCCAATGTGCAGTCTGGAAAGAACATACGATTTTGCAAACACACATTTGGTACTACACTTGCACTGTCTTTCAGGAAATCTTTTACACTAGTTTATTTCACCTCAGCTGCTTCATCGGGGTGAAGCATGACTGGAAGGATGTCAGCCAGTAGGGTTAGCAGCTGGTTGCTTAACAACAGGAAAGAAGCCACTGAAAGGGTCAGTTTCACTCTCCAGGTGAAATGACCATGAAAGTGCAAAGCTATCCGAAAGCAAGGCCTGAAAGTAGAGGTTTCTTTAACCCTATGTAGTACCAGATATCATACTTTAGTGTGACAATATATTGTTGATATAGCATAGATTATGTTCGAAACTACCACAAGCTTGATAGTAATGATCAGAGAATGTCTCCCACCGTGTCCCAGGTTCGAGGACTGTGCGGCACGTACAACTGGAACCAGCACGACGACTTCACCACACCAGAGGGCGACGTTGAGCCTAGCACCGCCGCGTTCGCCAACAAGTTCAGGACCTCTCTGGACTGCCCCCCCATCAGTGGCTTGACCTTCGACCCCTGTGGGACCTACGCTCAGCGAAGGCAGTTTGCAGAGGACATGTGTGCCGTGATTCACAGCTCTGTGTTTGAGGTAAGACATTCGCAGAGGATATGTTTGTCCCGGGATTGAGGTAACATCACATACTGCTTGCAGAGGTTTGTGGTGTATGCTCTGTTTGTCTGTGTGTTTTCAGCCGTGCCATGACCTGGTGGAGCGCGAGCCCTACTACCGGCTGTGTCTGTACGACGTGTGCGGCTGTGCCCCCAGTAAACAGTGTCTGTGCAGTGCCGTCGCTGCCTACGCCAGGCAGTGCGCACAGGAGGGGGCCGCGGTCAGCTGGAGGAACAGAACCTTCTGCTGTGAGTATCCTTCCAACTCAATGAACTAAAGCCTATTCTCTTAAAACTTAAAATGGGAGTTACAGAGCTTTGAGAATCAAGCCTGTATATCACTAAACACTTGCAGTGCTGGAGGTAATATTATCAAGGCTAGGCACATTACTAGTGTTGATAGATTTAAATGGTTTCCAAACATTAAACGTTTATTAAATGTTATCAGAAATATGCTTGTGAAATATATATGTTGGTCTTTTAATCAGTGGTAGCTATACAGTGTATTAAAGCTGTTATTTGTTATTCAGTATTTATTCACAGTCTATTCCATATACGCGTTAGTGCTGTGCATATGTAGTCTCATACATATTAATGCTGTATTCATTTATTATTAACTCTATCGGAGTGCTTCTTGTTATTGTTATCTGAATGGTTACTGACGTTCCTGGCATGTTAGTTTAAATATCTAACATCCCTAACGAAGGTAGTAGCACAAACCTTTTCAACTTCACTTATAATCCCAGGGTATAAAGGAATCAGCTCCAAAGATAGGCTGAAGGAACTGAAACCAGGATTAAATGAAACAGTTTGAAATTGGAGACTTAGGACATGGGGTAGGCCTCAGTAATTCCCCCTTGCTGTTCCTCCCCCAGCGGTGCAGTGCAGTGGGGGCCAGGCGTTCAGCGAGTGCTCTCGCCCCTGTGAGAGCTCCTGCGCGGACGTGCGGCAGCTCAGCGGCTGTGAGGCGGTGGAGGGCTGTGTGTCCGGCTGTAACTGTCCCGAGGGGCTGGCACAGGACAGCAGTGGGCAGTGTGTACCGGTCAGCATGTGTCCTTGTATCCAGGGTGGCACCATCTATCAGCCAGGCAGTACCATACAGAACAACTGCAATACCTGGTAAGTGATTATACTGCACTGTTAGAAATATAGAACTGCACCTGGTTTACCTTTTAATGTACATGGGGAGTGGGGCGGCTTTCACTTGTTTCGCTCTAATTAACTTTACAGCAAGACAACCCTGGGATAACAAATTCAATACTTTCTTATACTTTTACTGATAAATTAAATCAAATGAGCATGTTAAACACGTATTGGTAGACTGGATTAGTTTCATGGACTGTTGTTTTGAGTGGAGTTCTCTTTCCCATACTACTGAGCGCTCTGCTGCAGTGTTGAGTGGAGTTCTCTTTCCTATACTACTGAGTGCTCTGCAGTGTTCAGTGGAGTTCTCTTTCCTATACTACTTGAGTGCTCTGCAGTGTTGGGTGGAGTTCTCTTTCCTATACTACTAGAGCACTCTGCAGTGTTGACTGGAATTATCTTTTCTATAATACTAAAGCGGTCTGCGGTTTTGAGTGGAGTTGTCTTTCCTAGTGCAGTTGTCTTTCCATTTCTATTGTGCAGCACCGTTCTGGATTCTTAAGTGCAAGTCAGTGGTGGTAATACCTGTGCAAATGAGCTGCCACAGATCTATCAATGATATTGAGGCTGAAAAAACACATAAGAACCATATACTGAGTGAGTACATAATTATTAACAATAGCAAATAGACAGATACACATATAGGACTGATCTCACAGACCTCAATTAGCACTCACCTTAACCACCGTCTTAACCACAATGCAAAAGAGCCAGGCTCATCTGCATTTGTGTTTATAGAGTTTTAAACTAATTTCAAATCCGTAACAGCAGTGCATCACACAATACTACCTGTTACACAGACACAGGAGACACAGCTGTGGGCCAGTCCGGTTGCAGTATTTTCCCCCGGGGGCAGGAGCAGGAACAGTGGTAGGAGAAGTCTGATGAAATCACCCTATGGCCTGTTCTCCATCCCCGCAGGATAGGTTGATTTCATTGAATTTCTCTACCACATGGCTGCAGGAGCAAACCAGCCAACTATGTAAGCTGTGGAGCCACCACAGGGATTGATGAGCCTGTGGGTCAGGTGACAAGTGACCCAGGATTCACGATGTCCCAAAAGCACTAACATGAAAAAGAGTACAATGAGAGCAGAACATTGGTATGACCTTCCATCGACTACAATTGAAGCTGTTAGTGCAATGTCAGCAATTAAAAAGGCTAATAGAATGCTTAATTATATGGTACAAAGTGTAAATCAAGGGAGGTTAGGATTTTGGTTAGTTCAGTTTATTCACTTTGGGCCAGCCTATCCCACACTACTACAAATTATAAAATCTAATGACAAATAAACAGGAAACTCAAACAAAAACAAGTTTCTATACATCCAAACACGAGTATTTCAAAAGATAAACTCATACAATTTCATAAGGTTGTATAGTGTCTGAGACCACACTTTGAGTACTGTGTTCAGTTTTGGTCCCTACACTACAAAAAGCACATTGTGGCTGGGGAGAGATTTCAGAGAAGAACCAGACTAATCCCAGGGCTATGAGGTATGTACTTAGGTTGAGCACACCCTTATAAGTAAGTTAGTCCAGTAAGTCCAGTAGCTCACTGCCCCCCTTCCCCTCTGCAGTGTGTGTGTGAACGGGCTGTGGAACTGCTCAGAGGACAGCTGTCCAGATGTCGCTCAGTGCCCCGGGAACCTGGTCTACTCATTCCGCTCCTGCTTGCAGACTTGCGACAGCCTGGAGTCCCAGAATAACTGCTCCGAGGCCTTTGACGGCTGTGTGTGCCCCGAGGGGACCGTGCTGCTGGTGAGTGCACTGCAGGCTGCAATCTTCCCTGCTGGAATAATAAACTCCTGCAAGTAAAATAAAAGACCACTTTTTATTTGGTTTTGTACAGCAAGCACTAGAAGATCTCAATACAACAACAGTCGGAGAGATACAAAATTCATTCTCAAGAGCCTGCATGCAGGATTGTTAAAGTAACTTAAACTGTAACGATTTACTTGAAATCAGATTACTTATTACACCAAGGCATAGGTTTGACAAGTAATCAGTTTACTTTTCAGGCCTATTGTTTACTTTTTAGTACTATTATTGGCAAACATACTGTAAAAGTAATAATTAATTAGTAATATATTACTTCTATAATAGATTACTTTTTGGAGCCAGTAATCAGTCATCATTAGTATACTGTAGTAATAGTACCATAGTCTACAAACAAATTATTTGGAAGAACAAGCTTTGAGAATATTGCCCATTATTTATCAAATGTGTTGTACAATACTTTAAGCACAGTGTAAAATTTCAGCAGTCATAATAGAAGAAATCCTTTTCAGACCCCTGTTGGCTAGATTGGTGTAATTGTGTAATCTCTATATTGTTTGTATGCAGGGTGACATGTGTGTCCCACCCTCAGAGTGTCCCTGTCATCACAACGGCAAACTGTACTACGAGAATGACACCATCATCAAGGACTGCAACACCTGGTAATCACATCATGCTAATAATAATACATACATAAATAATTAAATAAATAAATAAATAAATAATATTTCAGATCCCTTTTTTAAATCATTCAATATGTTGCTTACATAGTGTAATAAATCTCCTCCTAGCGGCTTATTAGCATACGATCTGTCATTACCTCTCGACTACTGTGCTTGCTCTTTAGTTGAATGGTAAGACATTTGTCTTTGAACGTATGGTTTGCGGTTGTCTTTGCACTCAATTTAATGAACTCAGATACCAATTCACTACAATACACGGTATGTAAAATATCCTAATTGCAAATAAAAAGCATCCTTCTTGCTTGCAAAAAAGAGAAACATCCAAGAAAGTGAACGTGCTGATTGATTGAAATGAAAGAGTGAAGCATCTGTATCCACTGCGCTGTCCCTCCTTCTCTCTCCCCTCAGCGTGTGTCGTGACCGACACTGGAAGTGTGGGAAGTCCCACTGCTCCGGGAGCTGCATGGCCACGGGAGACCCCCACTACATCACCTTCGACGGACGAGCCTTCACATTCCTGGGGGACTGCGAGTACGTCCTGGCGCAGGAGAGCGCGGGCCTCTTCACCGTCACTGCAGAGAACGTGCCCTGCGGCACCAGCGGTGTGACCTGCACCAAGTCTGTCGTCGTGACTCTGGGGAACACCATCATACACATGCTGAGGGGTGAGGAGGAACGGTAGTGTAGTCGATGGTAAACGTGGGGAGGTTGACTTTACCCATTTCTCATGCGGGGAAAATGGTGTTTACCCCCTCTTTATTTAAGGAATAATCCTAATTTTCTGTGATAAGCAAACCCTGGCTATATCACGGGTTAAAGCAAAGGCATATTTTAATTTATTATAGAAAGAGACTCAGGCACATTTAATGATGGGCAAAATATTTTCCCGATTAACCTATCTATACCACAAATATTTAATGTATTAATTTAATGTGGTACATGTATTTTGTAGACGATCATATCAAATCACAATGTATTTTCTAACGGGTCTCTGTGTGATTTATTAGGATTACCCATTGCTCAAATAAAGAGGTTATCTCTTTTAGCTGCTTGTTTTCAGTGTTCTTAACATAGTTCTCTGGTGTTACAAAGAGGCAATGCAGCTATAGTAGCTGTAGTCGCGTGTTGACAGAAACACACATTTCCTTATGCAGGGCACTAATGTTACAGCTCCAATAGGTTTACAATGATACATCTGAATGTTCAAATCAAGTTAACAAACAGTAAACTTCCTCTCAAAAAGGAGTTCAGTTTTACTCAGAAATACTTTAATTTTAAAAAATTCAGAGGTGAAAAAAAATTCCATTCTGTTCCCAAGCTGAATCGGATTTGCTGTTTCCTTGTAACTCCAGGGAAGGCTGTGACTGTGAACGGAGTGGCTGTGAGACTTCCCAAGACCTACAGTGGGAGCGGACTGACGCTGGACAGAGCTGGGCTGTTCCTCACCCTCACTGCGAAACTGGGACTCACACTGCTGTGGGATGGAGGTCAGGGAAATGCACACACACACCCACTGCTCTCCATTCATGAAACACCCTGCAGTACTTAGCACTTCAGTGTCAGGCCACTGAAGGGGTGGGGACTATTTCATTCTCCGAATGAAAATGACCCAGGAAGTACAAAAAGCATAGAATTTTATTTAACCTAGTGTACAGTAGTGCCAGATTTTTAAATGAAATGAAAATAGATGTTTTCCAATCAGGATCTAGAGGTGGTGTTTGTCTGTGTCGCCTGTGTAATTCACAGTGGGCCAGATTTTCAAAGCGTTTCCTCCATTCTTTAATGAACTCCTACTTTTTGAAAGAGGAAAAATCATGTTAATGTTCCAAAATGAAAAACAAACCACATCGAGAGTGTTTAAGAGGACTTGAAATATATAACTCAGTTGTTTGGTTAACAGGTATTTTAGCTCGTTCAAAAAATAGGAGTTTACGAATGGAGGAAACGCTTTGAAAATATGGTCTAGTGACTTGCGCCACAGAGATGCTGGGTATTTATTATTATTTATTTCTTAGCCGACGCCCTTATCCAGGGCGACTTACAATTGTTACAAGATGTCACATTATTTTTTACACACAATTACCCATTTATATAGTTGGGTTTTTACTGGTGAAGTACCTTGCTCAAGGGTACAGCAGCAGTGTCCCCTACCTGGGATTAAACCCACGACCCTCCGGTCAAGAGTCCAGAGCCCTAACCACTACTCCACACTGCTGCCCGCTTGTGTTTTCTACACACATCAAGGTTCATCCATAATGTGAGCGTCACTTCAAGGTGCAAGTTTGTTGAGAACGGTCTTCCTGCTAGCAGTCAGTTAATATTAATGGCCAGGTGTGCTGCTGTTCCGGGATTTAAGCTGAAGAAGAAAGATGTGGTGTATTATATGCTGCTGATGTTTCCTGTTGATGTTTGGGGTTATAAAAAAATATCCTACAGAAATCTAATCAAAATCTAAGAAATCTACAGAAAATTAAAGAAATCTACAGAAAGGTATCACCAGTTTTATAAATCTATAGAAAATTATAAAAACCTATAGATATCTTTTGAAACACATGTCATCTTTAGACATATCTATACGAAAATGGCAAAAGTCCTGTAGTTTCTCCTACAGTAATCTGTGTTATTTTAAAGAAGGATCTACAGGTATAGCCTTTTTCAATAGCACATAAGTAGGAGTGACTCAGTTGCAGTTAGAGTTGCTCATAAGAAGGAAGTGGAGCAAAAGAAGACGAGTATAAATTGAGATTTAGTGACTGACATTGTAGGTTGTATGAAAGGACCTGGTAGACCAGAGACTCAGGGCTTGCACAAATGTACTATGAAGAAAGGTTGAGGGAACTGAATCTGTTTAGCCAAGAACAAACCAGAATTGGGGATGGGGGCTTGACTTAAGTCTTTAAAATATTAAAATGAGTTGACATTGGCTTGGTTTACATGCATTTAAAAATCGACTCTACAGTCATCACTGTGTATGAAACAGCAAAAGAACATACTTTTGGCAGCGCGACAAGGCAGGGTCAATCGCTTTCTCACAATAAAAATAGTGTAAAAGCCCATGTAAACCGGAGCAGGAATCGTGCTTGTGGCTCACGAGGTTTCAGCAGTCAACATCCCATTCTTCTGACTTTATATAACGTAATCTGCAACAGAAAGGCCGTACATAACATAGACCCCCCCTCCCCCCACCAGCACACATTGTACATGTATGGACTACTTCAATACTGTACCTGCCGCGGTTATACTCATACCTACAACCGCCGGTACATTTTAAAAACCATCAATATTACAATGAAAGACAAACTATCTGATACAATTCAAAAGTTGTATTCAAGCGCATCATATCAAACATCTGCACAGCCGAAACACCATATTTAAAAGAAAAATTAAACATAAAAGGGTTTATTTTCTAACTTACCACATATAAAGCACTACTATAATAAAATAAACATTTGAAAAGAAACTAGTGTGTAAACAGGCTTGTATATGTATAAATAAAATTTTATATTGTAGGTTATATTCAAAATAAAAACATGTATTGTAAAAGACGGTTCTAGTGGTAATGACATTTAACTTTTAGATGTTCCACAAACACACACAAATATAAATGCTAAGTAGTAAAACTTGTAGAAATTATATTTAAAAAAATGTTGTGTGTGTGTGTTGGACAGGTAACCAGACAAACAAGTAGCTAATGCGTGGCGTAATTCAGAATGTACACGACATTTCTCTTGGTAAATGTTTTTATCTTCATGGCAACGCATGAAGTTCTCTTCACGATATTAAGTCGTTCTTTTCCTAGTTAGCAACTAGACACGAACGTTTAAATATCCCCTCCCCTAAATTACTATGAATTGAATAATCTGCATTGGTACGGCCGATTTTTTTTTTTTCCTAAATCAGAACTGCATAGCAACGCATTTCCTGAATAGTAAACAGGTCGTGAGGAAAACTGTCTTGACTTGTGCATGTAAACGCTGCTATTGTTAACCCAAACCAATACTTTCAGCACAGCACAGAAACCATGACCAGATGAAACACAGTTGGAAAGTAGTTTGACACTTAGGATAGCGCGTAGGAGACAGTCCTTGGCACAGAGAGTGGCGAGGATGTGCAATGGGTTACCTAGCCATGTTGCTGATGCTGAATCACTGGGATCTTTGAAGACCCAAATTGACAAAGCTTTGAGATCAATCAGCTACTAGGAACTGAACAGCTCTAAAGGCCTTCTCTTATTGGAAGATTTTCCTCTGTTCTCGTGTCAGTGCTGAGTGCCTGTCCTCTGACCCTGGCTCTGCCTGCAGGTACCCGGTTGTACATGAAGCTGGATCCCTCCTTCCAGGGCCGTGTGGGAGGGCTGTGTGGGAATTTCGACGGGGACACGGAGAACGACTTCACCACGCGCCAGGGGATCGTGGAGTCCACCTCTGACCTGTTTGGAAACTCGTGGCGGGTCAGCCAGTCCTGTCCTGAGGTGCTTAACGCTGATCTTCAGCACCCCTGCACTGTGAGTAACAACAGAACCACTCTGTGTGTGTGTGTGTCTGTCTGTGTGGGAGTGTTTGAACGTGTGTCTTTGTTTTTGTGTGAGTGTGTCTGTGTTTGTCAGTATGAGTGTGTGTGTGAGTGAGTGGGTGTTTGCATGTGTGCGCGAGAGTGTGTGTGTGAGTGCGTTTGAGTGTGTCTGTACATGTATCTGTGTTTGTGTGTGTGTTCATGAGTTTGTGTATGCGTGTGTGTCTGTGTTTGTGTGGGCCCCTGCAAACTGCACCAGGCTAAAAAATGCTGGCAAAAATGAGCTAAAGAGAAATGGACTAGTGTTGCTGTCTGGGTAGAATGGAAAAGGGCTTAAAAAATTACCCACATGACATTTGTGTAATTTGGTTTTCAGTTTTCTTCTTTCTCGATCTGTTTTTCAATCTTGTTAACGGAAATGATAAACAAAAGCAAGACAAGAACTGGAAACCAAAAAGATGAGCATGGGAGTAAGAGAATAATACATTTTATATTTCCATTCTACCATAATAACTGTCTGATGCAAGTTTGTAAAATAACTGATTCCATGTAGAAAGGGCTTGCAGTAGCATCACTAAGGTGTTCTTGCTGTGGTGGGTTGAGCGGGTAGGTGGGGTGGAGAAAGGCTTAGCCAGGGTCTGGTGGTCTGGGGGCCTGGTGGAGGTAATAGGTGTTGTTGATGTAAACATTATGTGTTGCTGTGATTTCCAGTTGAAGGGATATCTGTTCTTCACTTTATTTTGGGAGTCCAGTGGAGTTGTATTGAGGTAGTTTTGAGGTAGTTCTTCAGTGAAGTTGTACTTTTGGGAGCCTGATCTGTATGGGGCGTCTCGTCTCTCCACAGGAACACCCCCACCGGGCCACGTGGGCTCGGAAACGCTGCAGCATCATCACACAGGACCTGTTCTCGCCCTGCCACCAGGAGGTGCCCTGTCAGCAGTTCTATGACTGGTGTGTCTTCGATGCCTGCGGGTGAGTCTTCTACCAAAGTGACCTGGCTTTCAATTAACAGTACTTCAAGCTTCCCATGTAATGGCTGTGTGATTACCCTTATAACAGTTTACCATAGAAAATGTGCTTGGTAATTTTGCAGGTTATACTATGCATTTGCCATAGTTTGCCATGGCTGGCCATGTTTTTTATCATACCACTCTGGGCTTTACCATGCTTTCCTGTCATTTACCATGCTTTCAGTGTGCTGTATTGCACTTTGTTTGCTTTTACTATGGGACATTTTTGTAAGACTTTGCGCTAGATAAGCACATGGGAAATTATAGAAATCGAATTACTGTCACAATTTACCATGCTGATGTATAGTAATGCATATTTATTGACACCTTGTTCCCCCACGCCTTGCATTTACACTTATACTTGGAGACAGGTCCATTTGCATTTTGCATTGTGTTTTGAATTCTACATTCTTTTGAACACTACTGTGAAGAATTGGGGGTTGCAATCTTCACTTTCCATTTGAATGGTTATTTTTATCTCCAGGAATAATGTTTGGAGTAGCAAATATAATTCTGTTTATTACAGAAAGTAAGTTGTGGAGTACAGTACAGCAAGATATGATAGTAGTTTAATATATATGTCAAAACAATAAAACTTAGAAATATCATCCACTAGTTGTTTAGCCATGCTGCTCACTTCCTATGCATATACATTCACTGTAGCTCTCGCACACTTAGCGGAAAATGGATATATTAAGGCTATCAACGTTTTTGCTCTCTTAAAGGTATTGTCAATTAAAGGGTTCATCACACTAAACTGTGTTTTGTTCCAGCTGTGACTCAGGAGGGGACTGTGAGTGTCTGTGCACGGCCATCGCTGCTTACGCAGAGGAGTGCAACAAACGAGGCGTGTACACCCGCTGGAGGTCTCAGGAACTCTGCCGTGAGTAACAGCTTCACCCCTGAGAGTTAACTAGCACATCACAGCCTACTGCACCTCTGAGGTTCCGAACAACAATAACTCATGCTTCTCATATTTAATTATTGTTTTGTCTTCATTTCTAAATCGGAATGCATTTTCACTAACCTTGTGAAACATTCAGTCAATTTGAATTTGGGAATAATTAGTAACCTTCAATTTGCATTGGTTTATATTTCGCTGACTTCGTTTTTGTACCTTTTAGCGATGCAGAGCCATAGATTAATTTGTTATGAATCGTTCAGTCCGTATGTTTTTTAGTGATGCATAGAAAGAGAGATATTAGCTTGATAGGCTGTATTTCATGTGTGTGTTTTCAGCGATGCAGTGTGACAATGGCCTGGTGTATGAAGCCTGTGGCCCTGCCTGCACCCAGACCTGTGAGAGCCTGAGAGGACAGCCTGATCCACTCTGCAGTGCTCTGTCCTGTGTGGAGGGCTGCTTCTGTTCAGAAGGGACGGTTCTGCACGGTGAGATAAATCATCTATTCCAATAACAGTAATACTTTCCTAGCATAACGTGTTGTCTAAAACCACACTCTACAACCACAAGTACAGACGAGCCTGGCCCTTCTGCATGAACTGGCGGGGTCGCCATGCGGTGTACATCACTGACTGGTTACCCCACTTCCTCCTTTGCAGACGGCAGCTGTATCGACCCCTCCCAGTGTCCATGTGAGTGGGAGGATACGATGTTCCCTCCAGGGGCCATGGTCACCCAGGACTGCCAGAACTGGTGAGTGAGTAGAGGACAACCTAGAAATTCATTCATTATCAGACAAGTTTTATTTTCCGTTTGTGTTTGAAACTATTAGAAAACAGCAACAAACATCAATAATAATAATAGTAATAATAATAATAATACACATATGAAGACTGTACTTACGGACTACTATAAAACATAAACTTTAGATTTGTGTCATATGTTCTATGCATGGCATGACACCTGTACACAAGATAAAATCCTTAACAGTGATTTCTCATACATGATTAAAGAATAATTATAAACACATTATCACAGCATATTGTGTACACCCTGGTTGTGACCAGTTAATGGGAGGTCTTTCTGTCGTTCTTTATTTCTCTGTCTATCTTTGTTTCTATTTATCTCTCTGTCTCTCTTTGTCTCTCTGTCTGCTCTCTAGCTCGTGCTCTGCAGGTGCCTGGCTGTGCTCGGGTCAGCCCTGTGTCCCACGGTCCCCCTGCCTGCAGTCAGAGTTCCAGTGTGTCTCGGGGCGCTGTGTCCCGTCTCTCTGGGTGTGTGACAATGAGGACGACTGCGGGGACGGCTCGGACGAGGTCTGCACAGCCAGCTGCGGCCCACAGCAGTTCAGCTGTGACAGCGGGCAGTGTGTGCCCTTAGGGTTCCGCTGCGATGGCCAGCCGGACTGCGCTGACCACTCTGATGAGGCTCACTGCCCACCCACCCCCCTCTGCCCGCACGGGGAGTTCCGCTGTGCCAACGGGAGGTGCGTCTCTCAGACTCGTGTGTGTGACGGAGAACTGGACTGCGGATTTGCAGATGACTCTGATGAAGCAGGTTTGTGTTCTCACTCTTCACTCTTACCCGGGAAATACACTGCTGGGACAAACCACTGATACAAATATGCAAAGTGCTCTGCCACATACCCCCTTATGTCAGAGACCCATATCTAAAGGAAAGGCAAGCTACAGTCTGATCTGCTAAAGACACAGCCATGGTCTGCTGTCTGTCTATCTGTCAGCCAGCCAGCCCAGTCTGTGACTGTGTTTCCTGGTTTGTTTCAGACTGCGTCTCGCTGTGTGGCAGCGCAGAGTTCCGGTGCTCGGTGGGCAGATGCGTCTTGTATCTGCACCGCTGTGACGGGCACGATGACTGTGGGGACCTCAGCGACGAGCGCGGCTGTGTGTGCGCGCCCGGAGAATTCCAGTGCCCGGACCGCCGCTGTCTAAGCCCAGAGAGGGTCTGCGATGGGCAGAGAGACTGCAGCTCTGGGATTGACGAGGCTGTCTGTCAAACTGGAGGTAAGGGATGTCCACTCCCCACTACACACCCTTATAATGAAATTGGCAAAAGCAACAACACATTTAACAAGGAAATGTTCAAATGGATCGGGGGGGGGGGGTTCTGATATGTTCATTGGTTACCAACACAGTCCAGAACTGTAATCAGCATGTCAAAATCATATAGAATCAGCTCCAAAACCAAGTATTAGTCTCCAAGTTTAGCTTAACCTTATTTTGAGCTCCTACAGGAAGCTTGTGAACAGACCTTCAGAGTAAGCAGGGTAGTACGGTAAGCAGCATTGAAGTATTGTGAAGAACTGTGTGCAGTCTTCACTGTTGAAAATCCACAAGACTCTTGCACGTAAAATGAAAGTCCCCTTTTATTTGGAAGTGTTAATCAGCACGCACAAGACAATCTCAATACAATTCCACAAATGTGACAAATGTGACAAAGTCTATACGTACTCCTCAGTGTGAGAGTATTGGACCGCTCACTAGCGCTCCTTCTCATTGACTACCCACAACCAGACACCGATCCATGTACTCTATCCGCTACTTGGGTGGAGATATGCAAATTAGCTTAATATCAGACTCTTAAAGGGGTAGGGCTATGTATTAGGCAGCGATTAATTACAGTAGACAGGTGAAGCTGCCAGCAATGATGTTTTTTTTTTTTCCAGTTATTGTGACCTGTGCCCCAGGGCAACTTGTGTGTGGCGATGGCTCCTGCCTTGGCAGAGAGAAGGTCTGTGACGGAGTGCCAGACTGCCAAGATGGAGCGGATGAGAGTGAGGCTCACTGCCATGGTGTTACCACAGAGCCTGTTGCTACGACTACACCAGGGTCACCTGGGTCCACCCCACGCACTGGCCCCAGCACTGGTAAGGATTGTTAACCCCTTATAAAAGTTTCCCACAGTAAAAACAGCAATGGTGTAAGAAAGCACAGTGAAAGCATGGTAAAGTATAGGTAAGCATTGTAAAGCACAGAGAGATACGGTAAAGCATAGCAAACCAGTAAACTATGGTAAATGCATAGTATAACCAAATGAAAAGCATAGGGAAACAGTAAAATTGTCATACAGATTTGCAGTGGTCAAGATTTATACAGGACATCTGGAGAGAGGTAGTACCTGACTGGCAGGAATGATACCAAAAGTTCAGCGACGTGCAAGGGGAGGGATTTCAGTCCTCAGATCACATATCAAGTGTCTCAGTAGATCTCCCTCTCTCTGTCTTTCACGTTTCTCACAATGTCACTGGAATATGAGTTCCAGTGCTTTAGCGGGCAGTGTAAAACTCTCTTTCTCACACTCCCTCTCGCCCAGGCCCCTGCAGTGAACGTGAGTTCCAGTGCGTTAGCGGGGAGTGTAAGCCGCGGGCCTGGCTGTGTGACGGTGAGGCTGACTGCGCGGACGGCAGTGATGAGCAGAGCTGTAACTGGACGTGCCGAGCCGATGAGTACCTGTGCCAGGGCAGCGGGGAGTGTATCCGTTACGAGCAGCTCTGCGACGGCACACCTCACTGCCGAGACCATTCGGACGAGAGCTTGGACAACTGCGGTGAGGGAAAATATCATTTAAAAAAAAATATGCTTAGGAAGAGTCATTGCCTAAAATAAACTCAATGTTCTGAAGTGTTTTCCCTACAAGAACTCAAATGTAGTTGGTTCTAATAGGTTCAAATGGGGACATGACTTACTGTTATGGATTATACACGTGCAGTACATTTATAAGTCACATCTTTTAGCAGCAAGTACAGATCATGTCATAAGCTCTCACACTCAGAATGTCATTGACAAAGAATTTGAAATGTTTAAACCATAACAGAATCTACATAAACAGATTACATATGTTAATGTAAGCTTTTTGTCTGTTTTTATTTAGATTTAATGACTTAAATGTTCAGTGACTACCTCGAATCAAGTTGAGAGTGGACTTTGTCTTGCAGTCTTTGTATGACAGACACAGCAAGAGTGTGCGAAAAATACACTTTCAACTTGATTAGAGGTAGCCACTGAACACTTAGAAACATACAGTACAGGTACTCAATTAATCCTGTTTGCAATGCTTGTTCCATGGCTGCAGGTTCCACACAGATCCCTCCGTGTCCTGGGAGTTTCACCTGCAACAACCGTGTGTGTGTGAACACCTCGCGAGTGTGCAACGGTGTGCCAGACTGTCCCCAGGGAGAGGACGAGCTAGCATGTGGTGAGTGAGAAGATAGAATTAGGACAGAGGGTTGATGGGCTACACAGAAAGTGGTGAAGGTATATGGGTAACCTTGATGCCGAGTCATTGGGCATCATTAAGACATAACTTAATAATGTTTTCAGCGCAATCAGCTACTGGAATCCGGATGAGCACTGATGAGCCGAATGGCCTCCTCTCGTTCACAACTTTTCTTACTGTATGATCTTATTATAATACATGTAAGAGTTTAAGTTCCTAAAATAAATCAGTCTCAGCACACAAGAAAGACTTTCACTGTAGCGTCTAAAGGCTGACCCACAATAACATAAATGTTTGGGAATAATAAGAAATCATGGTCATGGTTTCAGTTATACTAACTAGCACTGAAGCACTAACACCAGAATCACTAACTCACGTGTAATACCTGCTGTCTTCCAGATGCGGGCACTGTCACTACTGTTCCCCCAGGAGCCAAGAACACGTCTGCCAGCCTCTGCCCGGAGTATACCTGCGCTGATGGCAGCTGCATCACCTTCAAACAGGTCCGGACAGCAAACGTGCACGTGTCTAGAGAACTGCTAATCCAATTGTGATATTCTTAGGTTGTGACTTTCTTTAACACAAGTTATTGAGAGTGTCATAATCTGGGGCTGTTTGAGAAACATGTTCTTCTGTCTGTCCCTGCATTTTCACATGGTCATACGGAGGAGGTCATGCTGATTTAATTTTCCATGATACTGATACAGTAGTGCAGCTTTAAAAAAGATTACTGTACCAGTTAGTTAGTGGTTCAGTTATCAGAAACTATATATTGATGGCAAAATGTTGTCTTGTTATGGAGACACCTAGTGTTTGTATTGTGTATTGCACTTATTATCCTTCGAGTACACACTACCGAAAGCGTAGCCATCTTGAGTCTTGGACACAAGTAGCATAAACACCAGCAATCATTCTAAGAAAAGACTGAATCTATTTAGTCTGGAACAAAGAAGAATTAGGGGGACTTGACTGAAGTCTTCAGAATCTTAAAAGAAGTTGACATAGTTAACCTTAAACTAATACTTTAAGCACAGCACAGAAACCAGGACCAGTGGGCACACTGAAGACTAAAGTCCTGTTGTCCTGCAATAACAGGTTGCACACTGTCACAATAAATCTTGCCTATTACACCACAGTGATTCTAATAATGACTGAAGTAAATGGTGTTACAATGTGTGTGTGTGTGAGTAGTTTCTCAAGCGTGTTGCTCACGTCTTGTCTCTTCCCCCCCTCCCCACACAGGTGTGTAACGGTGTGGCTGAGTGCGCTGGTGAACCCATGGATGAGCAGGGCTGTGGGGTGTGGGAGCCATGGGGCCCTTGGGGTTCCTGCAGTGAGACATGTGGGACTGGATCTCAGAGCCGCCAGAGACGCTGCAGTCAGGAAACACTGCTAAAACACTGCTGGGGAGAGGAGGCACAGAGACAACAGTGCTTCAGTATGGCTTGTGCTGGTGAGTGGGGGGGCAGTGAGATAATGAGTGAAGGACCGGGGGTGTGGGACAGTGAGTGAGGGACAGAAAGTGTGGGACAGTGAGTGTAGCACAGTGAATGAAGAAAAGTGAGAGTGGGACAGTGTGTAAGGGACAGTAAGTATGGGACCGTGAGTGTGGGACAGTGAGTGGGGGCAGTGAGTTTAAGACAGTGAGTGTGAGACTGTGTGGACAGCGAGTGAAGGACTGTAAATGTAAGAAAGTGAGTTTGAGAGTATGCCATGGGGTTCAGCACACTGACTAAAATTTTAACTGAATTTGAAAGGCTCTCTCTCTCTCTCTCTCTCTCTCTCTCTCTCTCTCTCCCTCTTTTGCTGGCCTTCAGTGGACGGGGCTTGGTCGCCCTGGACTACATGGTCTAACTGCACACGGGACTGTAGCGGGGTGGTGATTCGACGTCGAGAGTGCATCCCTCCACAGAACGGGGGCCGCCCGTGCAGCGCCCTGCCAGGATCCTCTCCCTCAACCATGGAAATCAGTACGTCACGCGCATTCTTAATAAAGAAGAACCAATAGCTTTATACGGTTGTGACAGACTCATTTCATTTTTTTGCAAATGTGCTAAAGTAGGCTGAAGGATACATGTGGCAAAGTGGTTAGTAGTGCAGAGGTGTAGAGGTGATGCAGGGCTTAATAACAACAGTCCAACAACAGTTCAATGGTAAATAATGAAACTTTATTAAGGCTTTTAAATAATAACACTGACTATACACAACAATGTGTATAGTCAGCAAAACCCCGGAGTTTGTGTCTGTGGTAAATGGTAAGTGGTAACTTTACTGCACTTGACTGTTTTTACTGAGAAACATTGAAAGGTTGTCCTCCTAGAGTCTAACATTAGCGTCAGACACGTACATCCTTTGCTCTTTAGTTGAACTGTAAGATGTTTGTCTTTGAACCTTGAGGTTAACAGTTCGCATCCAGCCTGTGTCTCTCCATTCAATTCATTAGGCTGAGAAGCTATTTGAATGCCATGGAACTCTTGTGTTTGTAGCACAGTGACTGCACACCCTCCTCTCCTGTACAGAGCCGTGTCACCTCGAAGGCTGTCCCAACGTCACTTCCTGTCCCGGAGACCTGGAGGTGAGGTCATGTGCTCCCTGCCCTTTGACCTGCGCAGACCTGGCCATGGCTGTGTCCTGTGAGAAGGAGAGGAGCTGTTTCTCAGGTAAGGAGGTGGTCAGACCAGTTACACCTGGATCTGTGTGTTCATCCGACCGCACAAGTAGGGGTGGCTGAATCGGCTGGGTTTCAATATAAGTGGCCTTCAGTAGATTACATGTTCTTGTCACCATAAACTAGGGCTGGAGAGTGTGAGGTTCTTAGTTTTATTGGAGGACAGAAACATACCACTGCACCTTGTGTTTTTATTTTCTTATCTTTTTAAAATGTATTTGGTTTATAATAATTTTAAGACATATAACCAGCTGACCACACCTACCTTTGCATTTGCTTTGTCAGTATCATGGTTATCAAAGTCCTGTTGTGGAGAGATATTGTGGAAGTGGGCATATATGCTTCACACTTTATAGAGTTTTCCATATATCTGGAGAGCTGCTTGTCCAAAGTGATGAGACTTGCTAAGGACTTTCTTTAGCACAAGCTGTAGAATGTATCATAATCCCAAGGGCATGTTGATTGATTGATTGATTGATTGATTGATTGATTGATTGATTGTTTGATTACTCGCCCGATGCTCTGTGTTTCCAGGGTGCTGGTGCCCGGACGGTCTTGTGATGGACTCTCAGCAGCGCTGTGTCCAAACCGAGGACTGTCCCTGCGAGGTGGATGGGGTGCGCTACTGGCCTGGGCAGCTGGTCAAGGTGAACTGCCAGATCTGCACCTGCCGCAGAGGAAGGGTGGAGCAGTGCCGACACAACCCTGAGTGCTCAGGTCAGTGACAGTTCTGCTGTACTAGAACCAAACTAATTCTAGAAAATCAACTTCACACAATAATGTACTGTCTGAGAAAACTAAACCATCTACCTGCCAGTCTGTCAGGTCATATAAGGCTCTGATATTGTGCTATGTGAATTAATGTAAATTATAAATCATGAAGCCACTCTCAACCAATCAAAACACCAGATTTCAGAACATTACAGCACATCTTGTTTTGCCCTAAGTGTCATCTCATGTACAGTAGACCACCAACTGACAACAAATTCTAAAGTCCTGGATAGAGCATTGATGTTAAGTGTTATTTTCTTTTAATTTAAGTATAATTTATAATAAGTTATTGAACAGTTGTCCTTGTCTCACATGGTATAAGAGTGTTGCTTCGTTTCCATAAGAAAGGGTTGATTGTACATATAACTTAACATAACTTAATTATTATTATTATTTATTTCTTAGCAGACGCCCTTATCCAGGGCGACTTACAATTGTTACAAGATATCACATTATTTTTACATACAATCACCCATTTATACAGTTGGGTTTTTACTGGAGCAATCTAGGTAAAGTACCTTGCTCAAGGGTACAGCAGCAGTGTCCTCCACTGGGGATTGAACCCATGACCCTCCGGTCGAGAGTCCAGAGACCTAACCACTACTCCACACTGCTGCCCCATAACTTAACTGTAACATAACTTTTAAAACAGGTATAGGTCTGGTAATTCCCAAGGAAGACTGTGTCACTGTTCTTACATTTCATTGCCCTCACAGTGGAGAGATAATGAGCATGGTTAAGCTGTTGTGTCTCAGTGTCTTAGCCCTCTCTCAGCTCCAGTGTCTCTTGCTGTTGCAGTGAACTGTGGCTGGTCGTCCTGGTCCTCGTGGGGTGAGTGTTTGGGTCCCTGTGGGGTTCAGAGTGTCCAGTGGTCCTTCCGCAGCCCCAACAACCCCAGCAAGCATGGCAGCGGCAAGCAGTGCCGGGGCATCTACCGCAAAGCAAGGAGGTGAGTGCATGTCAGGCAGGGCTCTGCAGGGGCTGCAGGTGTGCACTGTCTAAAGGCATGCATCTCTCTAAAGCAGGAAGTGAGAGGGCTGTGTCTGTGCACCTGTACTGTATGTAGGCTTTACCTGCTAACCTGTGTTGTGATTGTCTTTCTTTATACAGTGTCTGTTCTGCTACCATGTTCTGTTTGTGCTCCATTTTGTTTCTTTTTTTTTAAACTAAAGAAGTGGTTAGAAATAAGGGGGTTATGGGGATTTCAATGACATGTGGGGGAGGGAGGCAGCAAAATTCTGGAAGAGGGATGGAAGAAGAGGGCAACTTCCAAGTGACTGCCAAGGCTTGCCAAGAGATGCAGTGTGCTGCCTGTCTCTGCAGTCACCATGAGGGAAACCCATTTATAAGGGTACAACAATGAATAAGTCCCACCCAGTCATTGGTAGTGAAATGATAATGTTTGGGCTACCACCTGACTTGAGGGACTATCTTACAGTGACAGTGTTTAATAGAAATTAAAATATGTATGTTATACATAAATAATGTATGGGCCAGAATATATGGTCTTTGTTTTGAATTGTACTGTGTTTGTTGTTGTAAAATGAAGCTGCTGACCATGGGCCATCATGACATGAGAGCCTGTATACAGTTGTAGTCAAAAGTTTACATACCCCAATGGAAATTTATAATTTCTAGAAATTTCCCGAAAAGAAATCATTTTAGGAAAAATCTTTTATAGCAAAAGTTTTGCTTTTGTGGACGAGGAAAAAAAATTACAAGAAATAGATTAATACAATTATTTATTTCAGCATTTTTTTTTGCAAAACTCCAAAAATGCTCATTCAAAAGTATTCAAACCCTTTGATTATATGGTAGTATTATCTACAAGGTGCTAGAAATGTCAATATGATAATGCAGAACCTAATTTTAGAAATGTCTAGAAAATGCTGGATTGTAGGTGAACATTCTTAGAGAGTATAAAAGGGTTAGTCATAGGATGATTGCTGTCATTACCAATAAGTCAATATGGGAAAAACTAAAGAGCTATCTGAAGATCTTAGGCATAAAATTAGTTATTGTCATAAAGCTGGAGAAGGATACAAGAAGATTTCCAAGCATTTGAGTATCCCAATTTCAACTAATGTTTCTATTATCAAGAAGTACAAGACTCATGGTACTGTCACAAACAACACTCCCTCGATCAGGAAGGAGGTTCTTTCACCAAGAACAAGTAGAAGAATTGTGAGGAAGGTTAATAACAATCGAAGATTGACTTGCCAAAGATATTGAAAGTGAATTGGCTGCAAGTGGGACTGGGGTTTCTATTTCAACCATAGGTTGAGTATTGCATGGTGAAGGTTTCAATGGTCGCAGGCCAAGGAAAAAGCCACTATTAGGAAAATGTCACTTAAAGGTTGCAAAATGGGATGTGAATGATGGATATGAGTTTTGGTTAAAGGTTTTGTGGAGTGTTTAAACAAAAATCGAGTTATTTGGTCACGCTGATAGTCGTTGCATTTGGTGAAAGTCTGGTGAGGCGTACAAAGAAAAGAACACCATACCTTGTGTCAAGCATGAAGGTGGTAATATCCTTCTATGGGGCTGTTTTTCCTCTAATAGCACAGCAAATTTAATTCCAATACATGGTAAAATGGATTCCATAGCATACCAAAAGATAATGGCCAATCATCTGAAACAGTCCGCTATAAAACTTGAAAGCGTTCAAAGCGCAACTGGACATTCTAACACGACAGCGATCCACAGCACACATCAAAGTGTACTTCAGAATGGTTGAAGAATAAAATCAAGGTTCTGGAATGGCCTAGTCAAAGTCCCGATCTAAATCCAATTGAGAATCTTTGGTATGAGTTGAAGAAGGCTGTGCACAAGAGAAGTCCTCGGAATTTGAATGAACTGGAACAATTTTGTATTGAATCATTGACAAATATCCTAATTGTTTAAAAGAGGTTATTATTGCTAAAGGTGCCTCAACTAGCTATTAATTCCATTTTCCTTGTCAGGGTATGAATACTTTTGAATTAGCATTTTTTGAGTTTTGCAAATAAATTGCTAAAATAAAAAATTGTAGCTTTTTTTCCTCATCCACAAAAGCAAAACCTTTGCTGCAAAAGATTTTTCCTGTAATTATTTGTTTTTGAGAAACTTCTGGAAATTATAAATTTCCATTGGGGTATGTAAACTTTTGACTACAACTGTATCATAGGAATATACTTTTCGCACATACCTATGTATGTACGTGCAGATTACAGTGATATATTTTGTTCAATACAGCATTCTGTTTTTTCAATGGCAACATACAATCTAATATATTTGTCATGTGTATGATGTGTTTGCGTGTGTCATGGGTGTATCAGGTGTCAGACGGAACCGTGTGATGAGTGCGAGTTCCACGGAGAGGCCCACACTATCGGGGACCGCTGGAAGCTTGGGCAGTGCCAGGTGTGCCAGTGTCTCCCCAACCTGACAGTGCACTGCTCCCACTACTGTCCCTACACTGCGCTGGGCTGCCCTGAGGTGAGGGCGAGGCCTGCAACATTCACACTGAGAGAGTAACATTTCATTGCAATGCATTATGCAGGGCTGTGGCAAAGTGGTAAGTGGTAGCAGGTGTATAGCAGGTGCAGTGCGGATACCGTAATTCGAAGAACACACAGACAACAAAGTACGGGTGAAAATGAATGATTTAATGGTGATAATCCAATTGTCTGATGACCCACCGGTAAATAATAAAGAGCTGGCAATACACAACAATGTGTATTGCACAGTAATGAAACAAAGGGTTGCAGTCCCGCAAATAATAGACACGGTACAAACACACACAATTAGACACACACGATCACTGTTCCAAAGTGAGTGCTCTCAGTGCTTGTGGTGAAGTACTATATAATACGTGCTATTAGTGAAACAAGTGCTGATAACAATGTTTATTCGTGACGGTAGTGCAGTGGTGATCCGGTTTCGTGCTGGCCCTCGGCGACAGCTCCGGATTTGTGTTTAGCCGTCTAGTGATAACAAACACAGACAATTACTAAACAGACAAACAAACAAAACACTCACAAACTCTTTTCTTTAATTATTTTGGGCAATCTCCCGGTCCTTCCAGTTTCCTTGCAGCAAAACCCAAGCGAAGGAAAAGATTTACAATTCTCCAGCCCCTTTTATGCGATTATGCATGACCCCTTGGTAAACGATTGCAGCTGATTCTATTGCCGGCAGCTGCTACCTCGTTTACCTTCCAGGTCAATACATTCTCGCACTGGAGTCTCGTCTTTTTCCAGGCTGATTGACTTCCCAACCCAGGGAATTAACTGCTAACCGCTACTTTGTATCCTCACAGGTCGAGAGGGAGATTTTCAACCCAAACTCATTATATTTCCGTCACAAGGGCTTAGAAGATATTCCATCGTTAAGAAGCCTGTAACTACAAAGTAGATTAAATGTTTAAACCTTTTTTTCTGTAAACAGTCATTTTCCCATTCAAACTGTCATACACATTTTCAATAAGATTTGATTTAGTATTCGTAGTCATCTTTAAACGTCACTTTTGTACTGATTCTAAATTTGACATGGTTTTCACACACGCAGCTGTAAATGATTACATTTATAGCATTAACACTGACGGTTAAACTATTTGGGATTTTTTACCTAGTCATGTGTTTATGGTGAATCATTGGGATCATTTTGAGAAAGTTTTGAGATCAGTCAGAAACTAGCAACCGGATTAACACTGAGGAGCTGAATGTAAACTGTTCTTATCAATGTGTTTGAATGTCTCCCTCCCTCTGTGTGTATGTGTTTTTGTTTCAGGGTCGGATCCTGGTTCCGGGAAATGGAGATTCTTGCTGTTACTGTGCAGAGAAAGGTAAAAACATTCTCTCTCTCGCACGCACGCACGCATGTGCTGAGACAGTGCATCGATTCACTCAGCTGTCGGTCAGTGTCGGTCCTGCTTTATTTTACTTGTCACTTTTAAGTGAGAGTAATTTAGTTATTTAATGACATGTGGGTGTGTTCCTAGAGGTGCAGTACCCACTGAACTGTACTGCATGTTTTAGTAAAGAGAGTGCAAGAAAAACTTAGAACACTTACAAACATTATCAGCTATTAAATATAAATAAAAAACATCAAATCTGTTTATATAGAATGTGTTGTGGTTTAAATGTTTAAAATGTGTTGTCTTGACATTCTCGGTGCAAGGTCTACACTCTCAACAAAGTTGTAAGTGTAGTAGCTACTAATACATTCTAACAGGGTCGTGAGTTGTCTGTCAGAAAAGATCCCTGTCCAATGGAGTTTCACCTGTCCCCTGTCTAGGTGGGAATGTCACTGGATCCCCGACTGCGACTCCGGGAGCCTTACCCATCGGCTCCATCACCACACGGCCCCCAGACTCTACAGGACCCCCAGGTTCCACTGGGCCTCCAGTAACCACATATCCCATCAATCCTGGAGGTGAGTTCAGCAATTGGCACTGTGAGATGGGGGATCTTATGATAAACATAATAAACCATGCTTGGATTGCTATTTCGAATCTGAGGCTCTGCAACAATAATCAGTTCAGTCATAATGTTTAAGATACAGGGGAGCTACAGGGTCTGGAATGTGTTGGCATCATTATTACAGTGTGTGGCGATTCCCAAGCAGACACAAAAGTAGTGAAAGCATGTTTCCTACATGCTGCTGCAGAAGCAAAATAAATAAATAAATAAATGCAATTAATAAATAATAAAATGTTTAGTGGTGTCACTGATGTATTGGTGAAGGTTGACTCTGTGTGCGTTGTGTTTATGTGACAGATGAGTGCTACAGGCCGCTGGGGTTGCAGCAGACTCTCCCGGACAGCAGCTTCACAGCCTCCTCTCAGCAGCCGGACAACCCAGCGAGTGCGGGGCGGCTCAATCACGTCAACCCACACGGGGACCTGCAGGGCTGGGGTCCCGACCCCGAGGAGTACCGCGAGCTGCTGAGTGAACCTCCCTTCCTGCAGATCGACCTCCTGTATCCGCGCAACATCACCGGTACCAACAGAGGGGTGGATGGGGGCATAGGGGGGAAAGGGGGCTTGGGGAGATGGTGGGATGGGAGGGGTGAGAAGAGCCCTGACCTACAAACATAAAAACTATCAGCTGTCTGAAATACAGAAAAATAATGTTCCATTTGAAAATGAAGCAAAAGAAAACTGCCAGAAAAGACCACACAAGTCTGTGTTCCACAACAAACAGCTTCATGACGGGTCGGAGCATCGGATAGTCTTGCTGCACCCAGCCCTAGGCTTCAGAGCTACCATCAATAACGAATACTGTTTAAAAAATCAGGAGACTGGAGTTTGAGCAATCAGGCCTTTGTTTAAATTATTTGATCTTCTCTTGCAGCTGCATTAATAACTCTTGTTATTTACACTAACTAAATAATGCCTCATAATTTTAATTCACATGCTTCAGTAATTATGTAAGTAAATCTACAGACAGGTTAAACTTAGCAGGGACCTGACGGCTCAGATTCCTGACACTGAAGTTCATTTTAATAATGTCCATAAACAAGGGGAGTTTTTAAATCCCAGACTGGGAGCAGGACTGGTGTCAAGAGTTCCTAACCCTGCCTCTGCACTGTGAAGGTTCAATGTTGTTCTGTATGACTGTATGCTTGATTGTGCAGACGTTTTGATGGGTGTTTGATGCCTTCTCTTGTGTTTCAGGTGTGGTGGTGCAGGGCGGTGGTGCCTTCGATACTTTTGTATCCAGCTTCTATCTGCAGCTCAGTGCCGACGGGAGGAGGTGGTACACTTACCAGGAGCTGCCTACTGACGCTCGTCCCCGGGCAAAGGTAACAGGGCACCCCTTGTCAATCCGTCCTGTACCGTAATCTTCTCAATATAACTAGTACCCCTTGTATAAGTCGTACACCTTGTTGGAATTTCAGTGGAGATAGACGTAGAACAGAGGGTAGGAGACACTTCTTCACACAGAGAGTGGTGAGGGCATGTAATAGGTTACCTAGCTGTGTGGTTGGTGCTGAATCACTGGGATCCGTTAAGACCTGACTTGCCAAAGTTTTGACATCAATCAGCTCCCACACTCCTCACTCCCTTCATCCCTCTGTAGATGTTCCAGGGAAACTCTGACGACTCCACGGCCGTTGAGAACAGACTCCAGAGGATGGTGAGCGCTCACTACGTCCGGATCCTTCCACACGACTTCCAAAACGGGATCTACCTGAGGGCTGAGCTTCTTGGCTGTGGAGGTACAGTTACAGCAAGACTCTCACAACATCACACAGTTAAATACAGGATTAGCAGTCACGCTAGAACTGTGCATGAGAGCCAGCAAATGCAATGCTGTGTAATATACAAAGCTCAGTGCCGTGGACCTGAGAGGTAGCTAATTCAGTACAGTATAGTATAAAGAACTCAGTACACTACAGGGGCTGGTTTTTAAAACTTTTAATCTTGATAACAGTGATCTGGATTTTGTAATCCTATATTTTGTGATCGAGATTACTTTTATCTGGATCATTTTGATCCGGTTTTTCAGAAAATGTCAGTGCTGGATTACATTTATCCAGATAACAAATAATCACAATTACGAAATCCAGTTTTTGAAGTAGACTGGTTCTTAATAGTTTATAGTTTTTTTTTTTATTTGTAGTCATTATTTATGATATAACCTAATTTGACAAAAGAAATAAGATCATGCTAATAAGGAGTAATACACAACTTTATTTTGCTTTCTATTGTTTATTTTAACAAAAATCACACAAATCACTTTTAATGTTAGTGCACATATAACGCATCAATGGAGTACTTAAGAGACGATTCGTTTGTCTGAATTATCTACGTGAGGAACCGCTACAGGGATGCATAATATATGTAATATGAAATAAATATGCAATTGCCCCACACATCTTTATTTCTACATAGCACACAAACACACATTTAAAAATAAATACATTGTTGAACATCATGTATATAAAAAAATAAAATGCTTTTTTATTAAAGCTGTACCACTAAATACGTGTTTTCCTTTGTGCTTGCATGGATACAAAACTTATGTACATATAAATATGTAAATATATATATATAAATATGTAAATATTATATTATAACACTCTATTTGGACATATAGTGTGTGTTGGCTATGACAAGCAAAATATTGATGTTTTATGATCATTTAAAAGCTAAATCTACCTCCACAGTAGGATCACAATAATCTCCTCTTTAAATTATATAGAGAGCTCAAGCCTAAAAACCTGCAAAGCGAGTTAATTGCTTGGTGTGTTTGTCTTTCAGAGGGTACAGACGCGTGGTTCTCGACTCCATCTCCCTCGACGGCAGGAGCAGTGTGGCCCCCGCTGACCCCAAGAACTTCAGGGGGTCCCTGTCAGAGCGGAGAGTTCCACTGTCACAACGACCACTGTGTGAGCGCGGGGCCTGGCGGTGTGGTGTGTAACGGGGTGAATGACTGCGGGGACAGCTCTGACGAACTTTACTGCGGTGAGAGCCATTTATTATTATTATTATTATTATTATTATTATTATTATTATTATTATTATTATTATTCATTGTTTCACCCTCAGATAATCAAAATACATGATTCATGGATATTCCTATACAGTAAAACCTCAATTATCCAAACTAATTGGGACCAGTTTGGACAATCAAACTGTTAATCAAATTACATTTGTAAAATTGTTTGTATGACTTTCCCAATTTAAAAAATATATATATATATATATATATATATATGATATTGTACATCCCCTTTACCTGTAAATATATAACAATATAACATACAGTAGTGCAGTGTATTGTAAATTTCAGAAGTTGAGAGCTTAATAACATATTTTCTATTGCAGGGCAGAAGAGCACAGCACACAAAACAGGTTAACAAGGAACTGTTTGGCTAATCAGGGTTTTAGTGTACATTCATTCTATGTACACTAAAACCCTGTTTTATATTCTCATGAAAGTTGTGTCTGGGGGTCATTAAAGCACTGTATAGTAGCATACCCGCCACCTCCCCCTTTGAGAGAGTCTTTATTAAATCTATACAGGTACCTCTCCGTCCCCTGTATCCCGGGACCGATGGGGCTGCCTCAGCTCTCAGTTCCACTGCTCAAACCCAGGGCTCTGCATCGACTCGATGAGGCGCTGTGATGGCAGGGAGGACTGTGCCGATGGGGCGGATGAGCTGAGCTGCGTCTCCTCTCATCTGAGCACCCCCTCAACCAAAAGCACTGACAGGTAACCAAAGCCACACAGCACCCCCCGACCCACAACACTGACAGGTTACCAGGGTCACACAGCACCCCGCCCGACCCACAGCACTGACAGATAACCAGGGTCTCACAGTACCCCCCATCCCCCCACCCCCGACCCACAGCACTGACAGGTTACCAGGGTCACACAGCACCCCCCCCCGACCCAGAGCACTGACAGGTAACCAGGGTCACACAGTACCCCCCACCCCCCACCCCCGACAAAAAGCACTGACATGTAACCAGGGTCACATAGCACCACCTCCCGACCCACAGCACTAACAGGTAAACCGAGTCACAGAGCTGCAGACAAAGTTTACTCTAATCAAAACTTTAAGCACAGCACAGAAACCAGGGCCAGAGGACACACAGTTGGAAATTAATTTGAGACAAACTTAGCACAGAGGGTAGGAAACACTTATTTACACAGAGAGTAGTGAGGATATGGAATGGGTTAGCTAGTACTGCTATTAATGATGAATTACCTGTATCCTTTAAGATCCAACGTGACAAAGGTTTGAGATCAGTCAGCTATTGGGAAGCGGACGAGCACTCATGAGCCTCCGCTTGTTTTTAAATGTCCTTATGTTCTTGTGTTTTATTGTCTTGTTTATGTGTAGTCCTGGTGCTGGAGGGAGGACCCCCCAGACCCTTGGCGTTCCCAGCGTGGCCCCCGTCACCCTCAGCGCCCAGCCTGGGGGAGCCCCAAAAACCTCCACAGTGACCGTGAGAAATCATCCTCCTTTATCACACTAAACATGACCTCATGATCAGTGTCTATCTCTGGAGCAAGATACCTTACAAGCAAGGATTATAAACATTCTCTTAAACAGACTAAACAGTGCTTTAAAAACCCTCTATAAAATAACTGAAAAAAAGATGACCACCTGACTTGATTTAGTGTAGTTAATGAACATAGACAATCCTAACAAAACATTCCTCAAAATAGTCCTTAAAAGTTTTGTGAATAGGGTCATATATTACTGTCTGTCTGTCTGTCTGTCTGTCTGTTTGAACACAGAGTAATAGCCACAGACTATTCGAATTCAGCACTGCCTGTAAATATAATATAAAGTTGTCTGTCTGTCTGTCTGGGCACACATTCATCCATCTAACTGTCCTCATCCACATTGTACAGAAGGTTGCCTCACTCATATATATTAAAGGTTTCATGCAGGTCTTCAATTGTTTCTCATCTTTTCAATCCAGGTTAATGAAAAATGTCTTTTCCTTGTTTTCTAGGCGAGCTCTGGGACTGGAGTGATACCTGAACCTAAAGGTACATTTAATAAAAAGAAAGATTCACTAAATTGAATAGTGATGAACTGTGAGGCCCCTTAAAGTAATTTAAGCACAGTGACATTGTAAAGCCCAAAGAGGTGTGATAAATGCATAGTCAAACTATGGTAAGCTGGTAAATGCATAACCATGGAAAAAGCAAAGGGAAAACTTAAAAATTGCTGAAAACCGTGGTAAACATTTATAAGGTGCTGTGAGCATGAATGTGCGGCACTTTCACTGCATGTTATTTCTGTATAACGTCCTCCTGTATCCTACAGGCCCCTGCAACTTTCCTCTTGGACTGGAGGACGGGAGAATCCGCTACCAGCAGCTGAGCTCCTCGACACATACGCACAACAACTCCCCCGACGCGGGCCGTCTCAACATCGTACCCAACATGTAAGTGCGCGTAGTATAACCATGGGGAAAGCATAGGTATAATCCACAGTTATCAGGCCGATTTGCTGTGGTACATTTTTAAAAGGGATCTAGCAGAGCGTCTTATTTGGTATCTCCTGCAGTCACTATCATTCAGTAGTGTTGATGCTTGTCTCCCCACAGCCTGAACATGGAGCCTGGGTGGAGCCCCCTGCCAGACGACCCTCGCCCCTACTTCCAGGTGGATTTCCTGCAGCCCACCTTTGTCTCAGGGATCATCTCACAGGGGACTGTGCGCGCCAGTGGCTACATCACCAAATACAGACTGGAGTACAGCCTGGAGGGAAGGGTCTTCCACAACTACACCGAGAGCAGAGAGAGGCCAGAGGAAGCCAAGGTAACTGCACTATAACAACCTAAGAGAGAGAGGCAATGCAAGCCAAGGTAACTGCACTGTAACAACCGGAGAGAGAGAGGCAATGCAAGCCAAGGTAACTGCACTATAACAACCTGAGAGAGAGGCAATGCAAGCCAAGGTAACTGCACTATAACAACCTGAGAGAGAGGCAATGCAAGCCAAGGTAACTGCACTATAACAACCTGAGAGAGAGAGGCAATGCAAGCCACGGTAATTGCACTATAACAACCTGAGAGAGAGAGGCAATGCAAGCCAAGGTAACTGCACTATAACAACCTGAGAGAGAGAGGCAATGCAAGCCAAGGTAACTGCACTATAACAACCGGAGAGAGGCAATGCAAGCCAAGGTAACTGCACAGTATAACAACCTGAGAGAGAGGCAATGCAAGCCAAGGTAACTGCACTATAACAACCTGAGAGAGAGAGGCAATGCAAGCCAAGGTAACTGCACTATAACAACCTGAGAGAGAGAGGCCAGCGGAAGCCAAGGTAACTGCACTATAACAACCTGAGAGAGAGAGGCAATGCAAGCCACGGTAACTGCACTATAACAACCTGAGAGAGAGGCAATGCAATGCAAGCCAAGGTAACTGCACTATAACAACCGGAGAGAGGCAATGCAAGCCAAGGTAACTGCACTATATAACAACTACCCTGACACCCTAACAACTCCCTACAATGTACTGCAATTTGTTAGTTGTTTCATGTCTTTAGTGAGTGACAAAGTGCAAACATCGTTTTTGTTGATTTTGCGCAGGTGTTTGTGGTGAATGTGGACAGCAACATTCCTGTGAAGAGGACTTTGAAGTGGATCATCTTAGCTCGTTTCCTGCGTATCTTCCCTGTGGAATACCGGAACAACTTCTTCCTCCGAGTCGAGATCCTGGGCTGCCCCTGGGGTAAGTGGACTTTTTAAAACTCAGAAGTTTAAAACACCTCTGCTGCCTCTATAGAGCTCACAAACATGTCTTCCCTCTGGTACACCAGAGTGTAGCCATTCACCTGCCACACTCTGTTCCTAGTGGATGTAAGAAAAGCATCTGCTAAAAATAACACATAAGATAATTAATATAAAATAAATAACAAATAATTTCTTTACACATTTCGGTATATAATCATTCTGTTTACTTTTTGATTGCTTCCCCACACTGTCTGGTTGCTTTTTTTCTGCTCAGTTCACTATGTGGTCTAAATCCATTTAGATTTCCTCAGTTGCTGAAAGTGCTTTAGACACTTCCCCAAACTTTCTCTACAAATTTTACAAACTTTCTAATTATCCCCTGATCTAAGACATTGATGTAGATAAGAAACCATTGATCTTTGTAACGCTGACACTAGTTTCCATTGCTGTTTACTCCCAGATGTGTCCACATCGGCCAGTGGTACTGCGACGACCCCAGTTGGCGGTCATGTGACTCCCGGAGGAGGCAGCGGCTCGCAGTCGGAGGTGACATCACAGCGAGTGATTGTGACAGGAAGCGGCACGACCAGGCCGACACGGTGCATGCTGGGAGAGTTTGAGTGCGGGAGCGGGGAGTGTGTGAACGCCTCGACCGCACTGTGTGATGGGCAGACTGACTGCAGAGACCACTCCGATGAGATGAGATGTGGTGAGAGAGTCAGGGCTCCACACCACTCTGAATTGAAAAGCAGAGTGTAATGATCCCGATATCTTTAAAGGATCGATTAGAGAGGACACTGACCTGTATGGTTGCTGCTGATCAGAGAGATAAAGAGCATTTATATTTGCTCCTGCTAATATTTGTATCCCCTTGTGGAGCTTTTGTAGACATTTTAGGGATTATAAATAGTATTTTCTGATATTCAAAATTTATTTGGATTAAATTCTATTGTTGCTGGGGTAAATTAGCCCAATCAACACCCGATGGTCAGCTCCTGATTTCTGTGGCGAGCTCAATCTGAATATTCAGTTTGAACAGCACTACCGAACAGACAGTGAGTGAAAGGCATGTTTGGAAAGTTTTATCGAAGCAAGGGCTGGATGGAAGGGTGGTGGCTAAAGTAAATCAAACAAAAGGATATTGTTTTTTTGCCGCCATGCATGCTTTCAGTCTTTGCTCAGGTAGTGCTGTTCTAATAAGGCTTTTCCTGGCTGTTGTTCACTGCATTTTCTTAGACCATTTGCTAATTATCTGTTTGTGAGCCTTCAGTTTCTGCAAGTACTGCCAGGAACCTAAAGGCCACCATTCATGGGGCGATTTTCTCGGTCCGACAAAATCACCCCGTCTATGATGTAAAAATTGTCTCTCATCTGCGAGAAACGACAGGTCGTCACATAGACGACAAGTCGCTCGGAATCAAACAATAAGCGTGGCTGTTAATGTCACGTGGTAAAAGTCATTCAAACAACTGGCGAAATGGAGTCTGTACTTACGTGGCAATGGGAGTGCATTGAGAAATTGATTGATCTCTATGAGAAATAGCCATGTTTATATCCATGTTTATATAATACAAAAAAGAAAGAGTATCATGATAAAAATGAATGTGTATGATGACCTTAACACTGCAAGTCTCTTAATTTCCCAGACCAGCTTTAAAAGTTTAGATCCATCCCCTCACATACTGTACCTTGTGACTGAGATATTGAAACTCTGGCGCTGGACTGCTCATTTATAACTGGAAAACGTGTCCCAAATTGCACCCCGCCTAATCATCTCTCTATATTTTCCAGGTACTGTTGCGCCACTGACCCCTGCTGGACGGAGAGAGCACTACAGCGGAGCGACAAGAGCCCGACAGCACATCCAGTCCACCACCGCCATTGAAAGCAACGAAGCTAAATCTGTCGATGGGACAGTGACCCTGATGCAACCCCCAGTGACACCAGCAAGCAGGGGAGGTGAGAACATAAGAAAAGTTTCAGAGCGAGAAAAGGCTGTTCGGCCCATCAAGGCTCTTGTTAGCACAGCATTCACCCCTACTGCGGGGATCTAATGTACTAGGACAGAATCTAATTGTTTAAATGTTCCTAGTGTTTTAGATCCAACTACATCACTCAGTAGGCCATTCTATACATGTATAAGTCTCTGTAAAAAAGTGCTTCCTACCTTCCATTCTAAACTTACTTTTACTCAGCTTCCATTTATGCCCTGTTGTTCTACTCTTCGTGCTAAATTTAAAGCAGTGTATACGTTAACTTTATCTATACCATTTATGATTTTAAGGCCTTCAATCATGTCCCCTTTCCCTTCTTTTTTCTTGGGTGAAAAGATTTAATTATTACCCTTTCCTCGTAGCTCATGTCATTAAGTCCTGGGATCAGCGTAGTTGCCTCCCTCTGTATCGTCTCGAGACCCCAGCTGAGCCTTTATTTCGTGTTATCTTTTTTAAATCTTTAGAAGGGACCTCGGATCTCCATAGAGCTTGAGTAGCAGTTACAAGCATTGTTAATAAATACCTTTTCCCTCTCTAAAGAATCAGGACGCACCTCCCCTGGAGCAGTGTCAGTGTCAGGGCAGACCCCGGCGGAGGGAGGCAATGAAGGCACGTCCCTGGGTACCGGGATGCCAGGGGGCAGCCTGGTCACTGCTGGCCTGCCCTGGGTACCAGGGGGGGAGGGAATCACAGGTCAACCTGGAGTCCGGCAGAACACTGGACCAACAAGCAGCCCGGGGCCGGTTTCTGCTGGTGTGGGGGTGAACACTCCCACAGGGAACCCAGGGCTAATAACTGGCAGCCCCGGGATTCACACTACAGACCCCCAATATGGCCGGCCAGGACTGGCCACCACGGCCTCTGGAGTGGGACCGGGAGGGGCTGTGGTCACTGGAGAACCTGGGGTCCACAGGTTGACCACCTCTACTAGATCCCCGCATGAGAGAGTGACTGGAGACACAGGGCTCATCAAGGGGAGGACAACCACGCTGGGCCTGCTGTCTGCCTTCCCTCCCCCAGCCTCCGGCGTGACTGTCACCCAGGAAATGTACAACGAGCTGGGGACCCGAGTGACTGGAAATCCTGGAGTCAGACCCCTGACCCCCGACGCCAACAAGCCAGGCCTCAGAACCGTCTCCCCCCTGCCTACCTCAGGGGCCACGAGGGGTCACGTGGATGTGTGGAAAGAGCAGAGTGCAGCAACAGCAGGTGAGGGTCTTACTGTGTTTATTAATAAATTGTATCTAAAGCTGTATCTATAGCTCACCATACCTTGTTCTGAGGTAATTATATTTCCGTTTAGACTAAAATGAAAATTAGTCCTGGATGTAAACTGATTTGTATGATGGGGATTCCTTAGCACTTGCTCCTTCGTCTTTTGAGATTGTGAAACTTTGAACCCCAACTACAACTCATCAATGAGAACCCTAGGCTGTTGCTAGGTTACATTTCATAATTATCATAATAGCTTTCTGCAAAATAAGCCAAACCAAATGAATATATAAAATATTTGTGGTATAAATATGATAACTCTTCCAGTGGATTATTTCAGACAAACAAAGGTAAATAAATCAATAACTTCAAAAAGTTGTGAAATATAGTCTTGAATCAGTGCTCCTATGCTTGTCCGTTTTCACAAATAAACACACACACAAGCAGGGTTGTAAATGAGACTTGCATTGCATAGCAGTTTGATCCAGCAAGACACACCTGAGCTTGTTACCTATACACTGTGGCTCTTCAAGCTTGTATTAAAAACTGGAATGGGTGAAACTGCTATGCAATGAGAGTTGTGTTTCCATCCCTGACAAACCTCTTGTGTGTTCCTTCCTGCTTTCAGGATCCACTCTGAGCATGCCCACCACCTGGCAGAGTGTGCCGTTGCTTCCCAGGAGACTGTGTATGCAGGGCCAGTTCACCTGCAGGCTGTTCGGCTGTGTGGAGGCCATGTTCGTGTGCGACGGGCAGAGAGACTGTCTGGATGGGTCCGATGAGGAGCACTGTGGTGAGCCTGTACAGAGCTGCTCTGTACACTGCTGAAATCCTTTGTCAAATGCTGTTCTGTTTTTGTCTTCTCCATACCCTTATAAATGTTTACCATGGTATAGCTGTAGTTTCCCCCTGCTTTTCAATGGTTATACTATACCATAGTTTATCCTGGTTTGCCATATTTATTAATATACTTTACTATACCTTGCTATTCCTTACAATGTTTGCCTATGCTTTACTACGCTTTAACTGTACTTTATTACATTATTATTTATTATTGGGAAATATATTTTAATATGTTGTGTGAGCTTGGAGCCCTAGCAGAGTGCACTCAACCCAAGAGTAACGCTGACACCTGTGCTGATTACCTTCTACACCAGGTGGTCTGTCCTCGTCTCCTGTCCCCACTGCTACAATTCCCCCTGGGATAGTGCCCACCCGTGAGTCTAGCCTCTGCTCCGCTAAGCAGTTCCGGTGCTTGAGTGGGGAGTGCATTCACCTAGACAGGAAGTGTGACCTGCAGAGTGACTGCCAGGACGGCTCAGACGAACAGGGCTGTGGTACGTGAACATGCTTTGTGAATTTATTGTTTAAGCCCTGAGAATGGCTGAAAATGCACTGCAGTTAGACAAGCCCAACGAAGAGGAACCAGACTAATCCCAGGACTTAAAAGAATGAGCCAGGAAGATAGTATAAGGCTTGTGTATTAGTTGATGATACACAATAATGGGTTTAAAAGGCTTTATTGGGAGAACTGTATACAAATGTGATCAATTTATTGTCAGACTTGTTATTGGTTGTCTTTGATTCTAATGGTGATTTGATTTATTGCCCTTAACACAATTATGAATTAAAATTAAATAAATCATCTCAAGCGAGTGCAAAGACAAAGGCAGAATGGTGCAGTTCTGGTGTTGCAATGAGTCCACAGTGAGCTTGACCAGGATGTTGCACCCCTGTCTGTCTGTGTGTTTGTCCCTGCAGTGGACTGCATCGTGTCACCCTGGGGCCAGTGGAGCGAGTGCAGTCAGAGCTGTGGTCTGGGCTCTTTGTTCCGGCAGCGTGAGGTGCTGAGGGAGGCACAGCCAGGGGGAGTCTGTAACACAGTTCTGTTTGACATTAGAGCCTGCTTCTCACAGGCCTGTCCAGGTCAGTACAGAGCCCTCACCGTTCTACACTATAGTATACCATAGCATACAATACTAACTATACTACACTATAGTATACCACATTGTCCTATCCTATCCTATCCCATCTTTACTGCACTGTACTGTACTGGATTATACATTAACATAAATGTTGCAAGCAGACTGGTCCTAGCGGAGTGAGTGGTCATTGCGTGAGTGTCTTGTCTCTTTGTCTCGGCAGCGAGTGGTCAGTGGACAGAGTGGAGTGAGTGGTCAGCCTGCGATGCAGAGTGCAGCGGGGGGGTGAGGTTGCGGGACAGGAGCTGCTCGAACCCACCCCCGAAGAACAGAGGCCTGGCGTGCGAGGGAGAGGCTGTCCAGACAGAGTTCTGTAACCTGCAGCCCTGCAACCACACCACTGCAACTGTACAAGGTGAACGCTACGTCTACATCAACTGAACGGCATTCTAGTTTACTTAAAGTTTGAGGGCAGTTTCTCAGCTATTATGATATTCACACGTTGTAATGGATTGCCTCCTAGCGGCTGATGAGTTAATAATATTGACATCAGCATGAGACACATACTTACCTCTTGACTATAGAGCTTGCTCTTTAGTTGAATGTTAAAATGTTTGGGGGAGGGGGCTCCCGAGTGGCGCATCCGATAAAGGCACTCTGCGTGGAGTGTAGGATGCGCCCTATATACTGGAGATCGCTGGTCCGAGTCCAGGCTACTCCACTGCCATGGATGGGAGTCCCTAGGGGGCGGCCCACAATTGGCCGAGTGCCACCCGGGTAGGGAGGGCTTAGGTCGGCCAGGGTGTCCTCGGCTCACAGCGCACCAGCGACCCCTGTAGACTGGCTGGGTGCCTGCAGTCCTGCCTTTAAGTTGCCCAGAGCTGCGTGGTCCTCCGACGCTGTAGCTTTGAGGTGGCTGCATGGCGGGCCTGCAGAGTGAAAAGAAGCGGGCGGCTGACGGCACACGTTTCGGAGGACGCATGTGTCTGTCTTCGTCTCTCCCAAGTCAGCGCAGGGATGAGCCGGGTTGAAATAAAAAACATAATTGGTCTTTCCAAATTGGGGAGAAAATGAGATAAAATAATTGGCGATTCCAAATTAAAAAAAAAAAAAAAAGAAAAAGAAAATGTTTGTCTCTAAACTTTGAGGTTAGCAGTTTGTGTCCAGCACTTTGTCTTTCCATTCGATTCAATAGGCTCAGATGCCAATTCATTAGAGTGGCATGGGTAATAGATTTTAAGTCAAAACATTTGTCATTATTTTAGTATTTCTACATTTTGATTGTTTTGTAGTTATGAATAAAATACATAGACAACTGCACCAAAAAAAAATACCAGAGGCATTGTAGACATCACATGACATGACTGCCCCTTACAGTACCAGCTGTTTCCTTATGCTGCTGCTGTCTTTCTCGCTCTCTCTGTGTTACGCTCTCCTCTCTCCCACTCCTCAGGCTGTGCTCCAGATATGGTGTATATGACAGAGGAAGACTGTGAAGCAGGCTCTTTGGATCCCTGTCCCCTCTCCTGCAGGGACCTCAGTGCTGAAGCTAACTGCTCCATGCAGTGTGTGGAAGGTACTTCACTTTTGTCTATGCTGATAACGAGATGATGACAGTGATGATGCATTCAGTCATTACTTTCAGCAACAAGACAGGGCAGGGAAGCAATTAAAAAAGCAAACAGAATGCTTGTGGTAGAGTATGTAGTCAAAAGTGTAGAGTACAAATCAAACAAGGGTTGTGGTGTGGTTGTATAACGCACTGGTGAGACCTCGCTTTGAATACTGTCTTCACTTATGGTCCCTGCATTACCAAAAGGACATTGTGGCCCTGGAGAGAGTTCAACAAAGAGTAACCAGACTAATCCCAGGTCATAAAGGAATGAGCCATGATGGCTGTGAGTGGTGAGGATATGGAATGGGTTAGCTAGCCATGTTGTTGATGCTGTATCATTGGGATCCTTTAACGCGACAATGTTTTTAGGTCCTTGTGGCAATGTGCCCCGCCCCTGTGTGCATGTGTGTGTTATATGTTGTATGTTGCGTGTGGTGTGTTAAATGTTGGTGTATTGTAGTTGGTACACGGGATATAAATGGGTGTGTGCAGCACGAGTCTTTAAATTGTACAATTATATTTAGGCACGGGATTGCACTATCACTTCACGTGCATTTAAAGTATAGTATGTGAGCACGGGGTTGCACATAATTAATTCACGTGCTGGGATTCAAGTGAATAATTAATTAGTAATTGAATCCCAGCACAACAGTATATATAGATGCACGTTTGACTCACTCGGGGTTGGGTGTTCGAGAGTGGAGAACGGGTGAGAGAGAAGGAGAACGTAAAATTAAGGAAAATAATAATAATAAGTGTTTTGTACTCACTGTGTTTGTTTGTCTCCGTGCACCGTTTGTTAAGTGTTAGTTCGTTTTGTTTGTCTGTTTATTTTGGCTACAAGTGCCGTGTCCTGTTTTGTGTTCTGTTTAAACCTTTTACTTTGTTAATAAACGCTGAGTGCTACCATTTGCACTCGGCTTCTCATCACCACCGTCTGTCTGTGTGTTTCTCTCTCTGCTCTGAGTTCCTCCCTACAGCCAGCCTGTCACAGTCCTCCTAGAAACCGGACGAGCACTCATGGGCCGAATGGCCTCTTATCATTTATAACTGTATTACCGTATGTCGTAATTTTCTTATGGTCTTCATGTTTAAGGGTGTCGTTGCCCTCCTGGCCTGTATCTCCAGTGGGGGCGATGTGTCAATGCCAGTCAATGCCTCTGCCATTGGAACAATGAGATTCGGCAGCCAGGAGAGACTTTCAACAGGAGCAACTGCAGCCAATGGTAACTAAGCTTCACTGTGTGTCCTTGACGGCATCACCCCTGTGCTCCTGCCTCACACTGTACATGCCAGGACACATCTATATTATGCTTTGAACTAAAGACTTTAGTAAATTTGGACAAAGCTTAAGTTTGGTGATCTTTAGTTTCCTATAATTCTGAAGAACACTTTATTCTAAAACAACTATTCTAAAAACTAGCTACCAAAGTTGTCTCCCAATTGACTAAAGTCTTTCGAAAAAAAAGTTTTAGTAAATTGGGACATAACGTAAATTATTATCTACAATGTACTTCGCAAACTACCGTTAGCATCAAATATAGTTCAGTAAAGACAACAGTCAAGCTTTCATTGAAAACCTAGTTTTAGGTTGAAAATCTTTATTAGGGTTTGTGATGGGGGGTGTATGTTATCCGCTGACAGACGGGGAGAGACACACAGGAGGTGACATTGACACGCCTCTCAGGCACACAGGATTTATTTACACACAACAAAACCAAACGGCCAAATAAAACACTAAAAACAAATTGCAAACAAAAGGTGCCGTGAACACAGCGAGTGCTACCTTTCTGTAAAGGAGGTCTCGCTTACACACCTCGCTATACTTTTACGTGGGATTTAAAATCCCTAAACTAATCCTTGTTCCTTACACAATAATGCAAACCCCTACCCCAGTGAGACACATGGTAGCCAGTGGTTAATGATATGCTCCGATCCCGGTTAAACACACAGTGGTCAAAGGAGTTGGCTTCTTACTCATAGAGCTCCAATCTCTGTTATACACACGGTGACCAGAGGATTTTAGCTCTTAAGGATTTTGACTCATGGCCTTCTAGCAGTCCTGAGGTGTGTTAGCTGACCCTTTTACAGTGAGACGCTCCGCTGGTACAAGCCCGCCTGCTGGTTATGGATCTGCAGCTGGACAATCACCAGCTGCTTTTTCCCGCAGCCAAACACAGCAGGTGGAATGTCCCAGATGGAGTGTCTGGCTCTCTAATAACTGTTTACAAAATTATTTACAAAAGATACTGTTTACCAAAAACACAAAAAACCCCAAACGAAAACAACACACAAAACAAACATTTCTCATGTGCAGGACCTCTGCTATGCTACAAGGTTCAACTCATTTGTTTTTGTAAGAGAACAGATTTCATAACTATGGGTTGATAAGCAGCTCACTAATAATCATACAGTATACCAAAGATAGGCAGGGTATTGTTATTAACAGGGCAGCCAATCCTATGAAAGATAAAGCAGTTTACAATACTGTTACACAGAACGCCAGTCTTGTACACATTCCTCTATTTTCAGTGCAGTTTTAGTGCAGTGTATTTATTATGGGATACTGAACCAGGATATGTTTACATAATTACTGGTTAAGTTTCCTCTTTTGTTTCTCTCCCTGTGTCAGCATGTGTCTTGAGGGGCGAGTCTCCTGCGATGACTCGCAGTGCCCTGTGAACTGTGATTGGTCAGCCTGGTCGCCATGGACACCCTGTGACAGTAGGTGCGGTGTGGGAATTCAGGAGCGCTACAGGTCAGTGATGTCACTACACATTTTTATTACCTGTCACAGCTTCTGCGGATTCCACTCACAAAGCATTATTTAAAGAATGTTTTTTCAAATTCAAATGGAAAAAAAACAGTTCAAACTTAATTTTATTAATAATAAAACAAACAAAAAAAAACTTTAAACAGCTCTCGAGTTAAAAGCTTTGTGGATAGAGGCCTGTATTACTAAAACATACTTCATGATGACATGTCAGAGTGTTTATTCATTCATTCATCCAGTTTCACAATTATTACCGCTTTGTACTCTGTTTAACTTTCCTATAGAACTGCTGCTTGTCTTGGTTATTTCCAGAAGTGTAAATCGCTTTTTGAAACATCCTTCTCAATGTCTCTTCTCCAGGTCTCCCTCAAACCCGCCAGCTCTGAATGGAGGCTCTCCCTGCCCTGGGGACTCAGTGGAGGCACGCAAGTGTCACAGCGACTGTCCGACAGGTAGGATAGTGAGGCTTTCTCATCAGGAGAGTCACAGAGCATTGAGAGACCGATAAGGAAGTGTGAGAGGGCACAGCTGAGACACAGTGTAGTGCTGGAAATGCAATCAATGCAGAAAGTGTGGCACAACTAGACTGCAGGACTTTAGGACCTTACAGGCTAGCTGCTGTTATTGGGTTTATCCAGTCACAGCTGGACTGAGATCGGCTTAATTGAGTGGAAAGATTGTGCTGTCCTGTTAAAACACATGTGTTTGAACAGTTACGGTACATTATTAACAGCAGCAGTGCCGTTATCACTATTATAATACAACCTTTATAGTTATTTGTTTACGTTTGTTTGTCTGAAATTATTATTGTTGTGCACTAAAAGAGTTTTTGAAAGCTGGGCTCAAGCGTCTCTGTGAACCGTTTCATCAGGATGCAGTGGATTAAGAACAGGTGTCATTAATTAATGTCATCTCTCAGCTGTCCTTTAGTTGCTGTTCCGTTATTGAGTAATAAATGAACGGCTGACCTCCATAGAAAACAATGGGAGAGCAGTGTCTGCTTTATTCCGGTGATTGATTATTGAGGTGTAACGTCTGAGTTCCTGGATCCTGGTATTCCCATTTATATAAGGGTGTACAAAGTGAAAATATCCACCCTTATAAAAGTTTACCACAATACAGTTCCACTGTAATTTTGTTGTTTTCCCACGCTTTTCCTATGGTTATACCATGCATTTACCATGGATTGCCAGGTATTCTAATATACTTTACATCTCTGTGCTTCACAGTGCTTACCTATGCTTTGCCATGCATTCAGTGTGCTTTATTACACTTTGCTATCCTTTTACTATAAGAAACTTTTATAAGGGTGGGTCTGGGATGCTGGGCGGTATGGATGGTGATGCTGATGGTGGTGTCTCTGATTGCTCTGTGCTGCAGGCTTGGAGTTGCAGGGGCAGCAGTGGAGTGAGTGGACACCCTGGTCTCAATGCAGTAAAAGCTGCTTCCTTCATGTTGATAATGTGGGCGTGAGGAGGAGGTTCAGATCCTGTAACGACACCGCCGGCGATGCCTGCTCCGGAGCGGCTGAGGAACAGGAGCTGTGTGCTACCCTGCCCTGCCCAGGTAACAAAGCATAGAGGAGATGGTGAAGGAGAGCTCTCTGAACTAGTCAGGGAGAAGAGGGTGTTTCCATTTCTGAAATAACCTGAGCATCCGGCTCTATTGAATTTAAGTTGGTGAAATCATTTTCTTACTTGAATAATTAATATTGTGGTTTTTGTTTTTTTGGCAGTGCCAGGGGGGTGGAGCAGCTGGTCTCCCTGGTCCAGCTGTACCTCAGATTGCGACTCTGGGGTCCAGACCAGAAACAGGAGATGCACTGCCCCCCTCCCTAAACACGGAGGGGAGGATTGTCCCGGGCCACACATCCAGACCAGAGACTGCAACACGCAGCCCTGCCAAGGTACCTCTGACTGGTATACAGACCACAAAGAGGCACTGGTGCTCTGCTACTCTCCTTTCCTTTAACGTGTGATTAAACCTGGAGATTGCAGATTCAAACCTTTTTCTTCACAATGTGATCATATACAGCACAATCTACTTTTTGCATAGATAACTCCTATATTGAAGCAACCTACCAGGATCATCACATTATGAAGTGAGGGCATTGACTCCCCTTGTGCAGTGAAAGGATTTGCTTACCAGTGTCACCTCTGCCTTCCTAGCCTGTCCAGTCTGACCACCCTCCTGCATTCTTCTCTCCCTCTTTGACACTGTCTGCCTCCCACTTTCACACTGTCCAATTTAGTCTCACCACTGTCATGTGTTCATCCTTCCCATTTTGACCCTGTCCAGTCCAATACAACCACTCTCCTGTGTTCTCCCCTCCCTCTTTAACCCTGTCCAGTTTAGTCTGACAACTCTCCTGTGTTCTCCCCTCCCTCTTTGACCCTTTCCAGTTTAGTCTGACCACTATCCTGTGTTTCGTTTCCCTGTCTGTGTTGCAGATGCCTGTCCGGACAACATGGTTTATCAGAGTGCGGAGGAGTGCCAGCGCTCAGGCGGGGGCTGTCCGAGGATGTGTCTGGACCTCACTGCCAGCGTGGAGTGTGCCACGGCCTGCTATGAAGGCTGCTACTGCACAGAGGGGCTGTACCTGCAGAACGACTCCTGTGTGCCCCCCAACCAGTGCTGGTGTTACCACCTGGGGCAGCTCCACCCTCCAGGCACTACTCTGCTATGGGACTCCTGTAACAACTGGTACTGCCACCTGACATCTGATCTCTAGTTCCTCGGTTTGAGATTGATAAGCTATTAGGAACGAATAGCCTCCTCTTGTTTGGTAAACTTTCTTTACTTATATGTTCGTATGTTGTAACACCCCTGTCTCTCTGGGTCTGTTGCAGCACATGTTCTCAAGGCGAGATGGTCTGTGGAACAACACCCTGTCCAAGTAAGGGAGATCTTGTCCTCTTCGGTCACAACATTGTAGTTAGTAACACAGTAACTCAGTTGTGGTTGCAGTGGCACTGCTCTGATCTCTGTCTCTGTTCGCAGTGGACTGTGGCTGGAGTGCGTGGACTCAGTGGAGCTCCTGCAGTAAGACCTGTGACGTGGGCACCAGGAGGCGCTACCGCTCAGGAACCAATCCGCCGGCAGCGTTCGGGGGGCGGGAATGCCCAGGCTCCAGCGTTGACATGGACTTCTGCAGCCTGCAGTCCTGCAAGGGTAAGGCTGGGCCCCCAGTGCAGCAGCTTACAGATAGACACGCTATCAACGTCCAGAGAATACTGTGGTTATTCCATTAATGAGGATTTCCAAATTAGGAGTAACCACAGTAGCTTACAGATAGAAGAAAAAGCATGAACATTCACAGAGTACAGTAATTCCCTTATAAAAGTGTAGTATAATTAAAGCATAAATACGTATAGTAAAGCATAGTCAAATCATGGTATATCACAGATAAGCACTGTAAATCTCAGAGAGGTGTAGTAAAGCATATTAATAAAAAAAAACATGGTAAACATAGTATAACCAGGGGAAACACATGAGAAAATAAACATGCAAATATACAGTGGTAAACTTTTACAAGTGCTATTAGGACTATTGCGCTGACTGTTTGATTTGAGTGCAATTTGTCTCAAACAAGTTTCATTAAATTAAAACCACAGAAAGCAGCATTTTCAGAAACAGAGAGATATTTTAGCATGCAGACAAGGTCTTCCGTGGGACCTTGTTAAAGTGATCAAAAGCACAGTTTGTATAGCGTTGTACTGTGGCATTGCATGTGTCTTATTTGCAGTTATATCTGTGTCTGTGTGCTAGCGTGTCCTGTTTCATGTGTTCCCAGGTGTGTGGAGTGAGTGGGCCTCCTGGTCCGAATGCACAGTTCCCTGTGGAGGCGGCTACAGGAATCGAACCCGCATCGGCACAGGCTCACGCAGCAGCGAATATGCAAGCTGCAACGTGTTGCCCTGCGGTGAGTGTTGCTGTGGCTCTGGGGACGAGTGGACAGAGATAACCTGGTACAGTGACACCTCAGGGCTGCAGAAAAGCAGATTGCCAGAAGAGAGCATTGATCAAGTAATCCTGTGAACCCGGCAGAAACTGAATAGCAACTCTGAGTAGAGGTTGTTTATTTTACCTTGAGTGCAAGTTAAATGACTGCACCTGCATAAGGCCTACAAAAATGCTAAGAATTCTTGTTTGCTGTTCAACTTCAAACAACCTTAAGAATGAACAAGGATAGCAGCTGCTGGCAGAGCAATCCAGAACTATCCAGGAATTGGCCAAACCAAAGTGCAATGTGACCGATCCAAGATTCATTACTACAGATAGAGCAAATCTACTGCCCCCTTAGTGTTATGAAGCATGTGTGTTGCTCTATCCATGCTTCCTCTCTCTTCCTCTCAGGTAATGTGTCCAGTTGCCCCAGTGACCGGCAGTGGAAGGCATGTGCGGATGATCATGTGACCTGCGCTGACCTCTCCCTGGACTCTGTGAACAAGACCTGTGAACCGGGCTGCTACTGCCCTGAGGGGACTCTGCTGCAGGTCAGCTCCACCACACACTGGAAAACAAGCACCACACTGCCTCTCTAGAACACAAGCACCACACTACTTCTCTAGAACACAAACACCACACTGCCTCTCTAGAACACAACTATTACACTGCCTCTCTAAAACACAAGCACCACACTGCCTCTCTAGAACACAAACATCACACTGCCTCTCTAGAAAAGAAGCACCACTGCCCCTCTAGAACAGAAGAACCACTGCCCCTCTAGAACACAAGCACCACACTGCCTCTAGAAAACCAAGCACGACACAGCCTCTGTAGAACATTCTCTGTTGTTGGTTTTGACTTCTGTTGCTCATTGATTATTTTAGAGTTGCTCACTTGGAACCATTGGGTGTCCTCTGTTTCATGTTTTTTCTAAGCTACGTAGTTCTAAGTTCTCTGTTCTCTCCCTGTCTGTGTGTTCCAGAACTTGGAGTGTGTCCCCGTGTCCAAGTGCCAGTGTGTTGAGAATGGGGAACAGTTTTCTCCAGGGGATATTGTGAGGAGGGACTGCAACAACTGGTAACTTCTCATCCGCTTCTCTAAACATGCTTAATACCAGCAGTTAAATATCACTTGTTACTCAATGCTCTCTCCTCTTCCTAGTTCCTGTGTGGATGGGAGAATCACAAACTGCACTCAACTCAGCTGTGACGGTAAGAGACAAGTTACAGTGTCTTTAGGAGAGGAGACTGTTTGGTTCAGAGGTGTGAGATTAAATAAACCCCATGACCTGTGTATTCCCCCCCCCCCCCCCCCCCCCCCCCTCTCTGTAACTGCAGTAAATGGCCAGTGGTCTGAATGGACTCCGTGGAGCGAGTGTTCTGTCACCTGTGGGACTGGACTGCAGAATCACTACCGGTTCTGTGCCAGCCCGGCTCGGTCGGGGAGTGGACTGCCCTGCATCGGACCTGACAGGCAGGACCAGATCTGCAACACTGCTCCCTGCGCACGTGAGTCTGACGAGATGCTCTCTGTGTGTAGAATACAGGAGAGACGGTTGTCTTTCATTTATAATAGCAGCTCAAATAGACTATTATTCGACCTCTTGTGTCAAAGAAACAAGTTCAAAAATCAAATGTTATATGTATCCCACATGGCGAAGAATTAGGACAAACTACATTCATAATGCCATTCATTTTTGCCACCATTAGACGCCATATGGCGCTACATGAATTACACAGCTTTCTCAATGACATGCGTTTCATATGTCAACCAACACCACACCTGAATTTGATCCATTTGAGCTACAATGACACAGTAATATTTTGTGATGTGTAAACCTTTCTGCAAACCTCTCTGTAAATGTCTGTAAACATTTCTTTAAATCTCTTTGTAAACTTCTCTGTAAACCTCTCTGTAAACTTCTGTGTAACCCTGTCTGCAAACCTCTATGTAAATATTTCTTCAAACCTCCGTAAAACTCTGTGTATACCTCTTTGCTTACGAGACAGTGAGCGGAGGCTGGAGTGGGTGGAGTAACTGGACGGAGTGTACCAAGTCATGTGGCGGAGGGGTTTGGAGCCGCAGTCGGGAGTGTGACAGCCCGACCCCTGGCGGAGATGGGGATTACTGTGAGGGTCCTAGCTCTGAGGTCAGCTCCTGCCACTCACACGACTGCCCAGGTAAGACAATTAAAGCATTGCTGAGGTTACTGCAGTTCTGTGCATCTGTGTGTGTGTGTGTGTGTGCATTGCTAAGGTCATTGCATCTGTGTGTGTGTGTGTGTGTGTGCGCATTGCTGAGGTCATTGCATCTGTGTGTGTGTATTGCTGAAGTCATTGCATCTGTGTGTGTGCATATGTGTGAATGAATTGCTGAAGTCACTGCAATTCAGTGTATCAGTGCGTGTGTGTGCATTGCTGAGATCACTGAATTCTGTGTCTCAGTGTGTGTGTGCATTGCTGAGATCACTGAGTTCTGTGTCTGTGTGTGTGTGCATTGCTGAGATCACTGAGTTCTGTGTCTGTGTGTATGTGCATTGCTGAGATCACTGAGTTCTGTGTGTGTGTGTGTGTGTGTGTGCGTTGCTGAGATCACTGAGTTATGTGTCTCTGTGTGTGTGCATTGCTGAGATCACTGAGTTCTCTGTGTGTGTGTGTGTGTGTGCTTTGCTGAGATCACTGAGTTCTGTGTGTGTGTGTGTGCATTGCTGAGATGACTGAGTTCTGTGTCTCTGTGTGTCTCTGCTTTGCTGAGATCCTGTTGCATGTGAGTTTGTGTCTAAGTTCACTGATGTTTCTCGTTGCAGCGGTGGACTGTTCCTCCATCGAGGGTTCTGTGTTCAGCAGCTGTGGCCCGTCCTGCCCTCGGTCCTGTGATGATATCTCGGTGAGCTCTCTTTATTCGTGCCTCATGCTATGCTAAACTTTTCAATGTCCGATTATCAAACAATATTGTTTCCAGTATTGGATTATGCATTGTCAATACTGTTTAATTGCCTTTCAATGAAACTGCTCTTTCTAGACTTGATAAATGTTATAATAGGTTAGCTGGTTTTGTTCAAGATTGTCCTTTTTATACACCCCATTGTGTTATGAGTAGGGCTTCTGTTTTTATTAATTTCATTTTTCAGTGCTTATTTTTAGCTATTTTCGAGTTTTATGTAAATCGTTTTTTTTTGCGGGGCTTTCGCTTTTTATATACTGTATGAAGTTATTGTTTTTGGTTACTTTCCAGAATGCTTGGGTATTTTTTTTCTGTCACAATATGTATAGTAACTTGACAGTACTTGCACATTTAGGTTGTACCTTCTTTCCTTTGCTGTCTTCCACAATGAAATCCTTATGGTCACGGGCACATCCTTCTGGGGTTTTTGTGTGTCTCGGCATTTTTTTACATTTCGCCACAATTTGTAATTCTGTTTTAAATTCTCCCTGTAACTGTAATATAGCTTTAAATCCTGTGAACAAGACTTCTAATTGTAATCTCGTTTTAAATCTCACAAAAGGAGTCTCCAATAGAAATGTAGGAATTTGCTGCCACTATGTAGTTGGGGTGGGTTTAAAGTATTCAGAACGTATTAGATACGTGTCTGGAAGGAGGGATATTGCCCAGCTGCACTGGGAAAGGTACTTTTTTTGTAGTAGTATTTTTTTTTTTATGGGAAAGGGGTGAAGTCAATGTGAATTGAGTAACCATTTCCGGTGTTTATTCAGTGTTTTTCCGGTGTTTATTGGCTATACACCGATTTTAATTGTTTTTGTATCAGGGGTGTTTTATTGTTTTTGATCGGTTGAAACCAAAAATCAGAAGCCCTAGTTACGAGATTGAGGTTGAAATACTATATTTATTTTAGCCTAGAACAAAGAAGAACTAATAGGGATTGAAGTCTTTCAAATCTTAAAAGGAGTTGACAAATGTAACCCTAACCAACTCAGAAACCAGACCCAGAAGACACACAGCTGGAAATTAAGTGGAGACTTAAGACAGAGGGTAGGAGGCACTTCTTTATACAGAGAGTGGTGAGGGTATGGAATGGGTTACCTAGTCATGTTATTGATGCTGAATCATTGGGATTCTTAAAGACCCCACTTGACAAAGTTTTCAGATCAATCAGCCTCTAGGAACCAGACGAGCGCAGACGGGCTGAATGACCTGCTCTTGTTCTTGTGTTCTCGTACTAACGTCCGTCCTGTGTTTGCAGCATTGTGTGTGGAGCTGTGAGCCGGGCTGTTACTGCAGTAGTGGGAAGGTGCTGAATAAGAACGGGACGGCCTGTGTGGAGCGGCAGGACTGCACCTGTCTGGACCTGCGCACAGGGGAGCGCTTCCTGCCAGGAGAGACCGTCCTGCGAGCCGACAGCTGCAACAACTGGTGAGAGCACCCTCCTCTACACACCAGACGAAGCTCTGGGATTAAAATTACCTTCATTTTATCATGTATTTTTTAACTGGCCTTAATACTAAATTTCCCCTTACTTTTCATGCACATTTTAAGGGGTGTTTACTGGTTAATCGATTATCACATACACATTTATCGACATTAATCGATGTATCAACAACATTTAAATTTTCTAAACATATGGATTTTGATCAGAAGATCGAACAGCTAAAAACACTTCTGTGCATAGTAGCTAAACAGCAAGGCACACCTTACATTCAAATGAAAACACATCTGATTAAAACCATTTTTTTAAGCACTTGAGTTGAATTAACAACTGAATATGCCAAGCTGAAATGAGAAAGCGTCACCCATTTTAATTCTAGTGGTTTCCATCAAAGATACTGTTTATCAGCTCCATAGCACTTACTGAATACAGGGTGTTATTGATTTTAATTTGAAATTATTTCTTTTTCAGTACTTGTGTGAAGGGGAAGCTGATCTGCACTAATGTTCCCTGTGCTGGTGAGTTACACATATACTTTAACCACGAAAAGCTGCAGCAGAGGGTCATAGTCGGAGTCACTCTGGTCAAGTCTCAATAAAGGAAGGAGGAAAACTACTGTAACTGCCTATATGCCTACCAACACAGGATCACATTTATAGAAAATGTAGAGTATTGCCACAGCTGTCCCTGGTGTTTCAACACCATTCAAAATAAGATTCTGGACAGCTCTCAACAATATTTTAATATTTGTGGATAGATCAGGAGAAATAAGCAATCAAAAAGGGGGACAAAATCTTCTTCTTGTGGAGATAGATCTTCTTGAAACTCAGCATGCATGTAGAGATTGAAATGAAGAACTCTATTGTATTTTTTAAATGTAATTGAGATACTGTGACTAGCTATGCAAGAGAAAAGTTTATAGGAAATCTAAGGTACTGGCAAAGCTACCCCAGTTGTTTCTGGTCCATTCAAATTTTTGTAACAGCTCTGAACACGCTGCCATCACATACAAGGAATATTGGCATATCTGGGGATATATTAGAAGACAGTGGCAGTCAGAATGATGCAAAAGTCTTTTTATTTTTGTTCTTGAGGAGACAGATCTTTGACACTCAGCATACTTGTTGGGATTGAGATGGTCAACTCTGTAGCACTTGTATTTTTTATTGATTTTTATTTAAATTCCATTTAATTGCCTTTTTTTGGTGACTAGTAGCTGCAGAGCGACAGGATCCACATTTCTGACTCAAGTTCCCTACTAGGTTTATCTCGATAAATTCGCACTGTAATTTTTCAGTTTTCCCTTGCTTTTCCCATGGTTATACCAAGCATTTACCATGGTTTGCCATGCATTCTAATATGCTTTACCATGCTTCTCTGTGCTTTGCCATCCTTTCACTATGCTTTAGTTCACGTTGTTATACTTTTACTGTGGGAAACATTTATATAAAAAATAAACTGAGCATGGCTTACACAAACGGAAGGTTATCCTAGGCACAATGAGCATGCTGAGGGGCGTTGAGGTGGGTGACTCACGCGGCTGTTTGATCTGCAGTGTCCGGTGGCTGGTGCGAGTGGTCAGGATGGACTCCATGTTCCAGGACCTGTGGGATGGAGATGGTGACTCGCTATCGGAGCTGCTCCTGCCCTGCACCCCAGAACAGAGGAGCGGAGTGTGAGGGGGTACATGAACACCACGCGGACCTCGGGGTGCAGATCGAGAGGAAACAATGCCCCTCTGTCTCCTTCTGTCCAGGTAAGGAGTTGACAAACCCTATGAGCACTGAACCAGAGGACAGAGTAAGATATTAGGTTGAGGCTTAGGACAGTAGGTACTACATCAGTGTATGGAATGGGTTACCAAGCCATGTTGTTGATGCTGAATCACTGGGATCCTTTAAGACCCAACTTGATATCGCTTGTACATTTTCTTGTGTTCTTATATTCTTATGTAACACTGCACAATAACATTGTAACAAAAAAAATCAACTGCACTCAATGCAGTTCAAAACACAACAGCGCTTACAAACACATGATCACATCATTTCTTTATACATTGAATTGTTTTTGTCTAGTCTTGGACAGCAAACAGTTAATAATAATACAGTTGTCTTAAGCTGGCCAAAGTTTAGTTTGCATCAGTAGTCCACTGGACACATATAGATGGTATTATATATAAATGATATTCACAAACTTAAGTTTCATCAATATTCTCTGGGCATCAGTAGCTCTTAATCCTGAATGATCCATGTCTGAAGTGTCTCTGTGTCTCAGTGTCATCACAAAGTATGGTGAGTTTATGGAATGGGTTACCTAGGGTCACTAAGCCATGTTTTTTTATGCTGAATCATTGAGATCCTTTACGACTTGACTTGACAGTGTTTTGAGATCAGTCAGCTACTAGGAACCGTACAAGCACTGATGTTCTCAAGAACATGTTCTGGTGTTCTTATGTCAACCCAGTTCACGGGTCCTGGAGTTTATGGGGTCCCTGGTCCCCCTGTGATGGCTGTGAGGGGGTGTCTGTCCGGACGAGGGAGTGCAACAGCCCCCCCGCAAGGTTTGGAGGACTGCCCTGCCATGGAGAGGTGCGACAGAGTCGAGGCTGCCATGACAACGAAACTGTCTGCTCAGGTCTGTCTAGTCGACATTTGGGCTCCATGATCAATTGTGAATATACTGCATGCAGTAGCTGGAGAATGCCGGGACAGCTAATTGTAGCCTGCCTGGGAATTGCCAGATACAAGTGACCACTCTCTTGCAATGCATGTTTGTAAGATTTTCAGGATTTCTCTGCGCCGTCTTAGTCCCCCTAAACCTAACCTATGAACTTACCTATCTGTCAACCGAATTTCTGGAAGGCAAATCTTTATGATAAATACAATATTCACTGTTTTGCGTCACCTAGAATTTTAGGATTGAGACCTCATTTAAAAAAAAACAAAAAAAAAAAACTATATGAACATAATTTTAGATATTTTATTTAACATCATGTAATTAAATACACTACAAAATGATATTGCAAAAGTCTACCTGAAGCCATAATAGTATTTCATGTTAGATGTCCCATTTTTCTATTTTTGATCCTATAGACTTGGGCATAGAGTCAGAGGTTTACCAGTAACCTGTAGACGGTGCTGCCTTTTCATTGCAATGGTTCTAACCTCTCTCTCTCTCTCTCTGCATTTAGAGTGTGGCGGGGGATTGGAGGAGTTCCCTTGTGGGAAGCCTTGTCCTCGCTCGTGTAGTGATTTCCATAGCGACACGGTGTGTGAGGACAGCGGTGAGTGCCAGCCCTCCTGCGGCTGCCCCGGACAGCAGGTCCTCCAGGATGGGGAGTGTGTGTCTCCGTCTCAGTGCCGCTGCAAATACCAGAACAACACCACCGGTGAGGACAGCAGACTGACAGACAAGCTCTCAAAGACTGTTTGCAAACAGGCTTGCTTCAAGATTTAACAAATGTCTACGACCCAGACGCATCACAAAGCAATGATCCCCAGGCCAACTGAATGCCACACTTACTATCTTGACATCAGCTCTATGTATGTTTGTAAACGCTGACAGTATGTTCCATCAAGGTGGGGGGTGACTGTAGGAGAACTACATTTCACAGTCTACAGATTCTTTGAGTGGGGTTCTTAGTGAGGATTTCTAATGTCTTGAGCAGTGAAAGTTTGGGAAACCCTGGTTATGGGGATTCAAGGTCGAGACTAAAATGACTGAAGCTTTTGTAAAATACTTTCGATAATTTCAGGGATGGATTATACCTCTGCTACCCCCAGTGCAGACACAAACCCTTTCTCTCACTTTACACCCCAAGAATAAACCTTATAATTCTAGAAAAGTTACATTAAGGAAAAGTTATTTGCACACTGGTGCTTCTGTAGTGGAGTTCAGAGCATTTGGAACAACACATGAACACAATGTAGCACACACCAGCTGCTCTTTTACTTACATCATTCTGCAGCTAACAACATAACGACTACAAAAACTACACTGGCAATAAAACTGTTACAGATTTACAAAAAAATGGGCTATGCTATTATTACGTGATTGTAGGCTATATATCGTCTTTAGAACAACAACCTACCCTTTTTCTATTGCGTCTCCTGTTCAGAATAGAGAAACAAGATCATTTCCATATTTATATTCCACACTTCAGAGTATGGCAGAAATTTGCTGCAGCCAGGTTGTGGAAGCTTTGGTTTCTTAACAGGCGCTGGTACACCTAAATACCAACAAGTATGTAAAAGTAGTTTATGTAAAGGTAGTTTAATAATGGACTGGGACGGTATTGAATGTAATGATCCTATGATTCCTCCTGTATGTAATACGCATGTGATGTCTCTCTCTGTCAAGGCATGCCTGAGACAGGGAATGGTACCTGGGTGTGGCCGGGCTCCACGCTCTGGGAGTACAGCGAGCCAGGGGAGACCATTCATACCGCCTGCCAGAACTGGTAAGAACATAAGACAATACAATACAATACAATAGAGATTTATAAAGCGACTTCTGTGGAACACCTCAAAGCGCTGTGCATATAATACATAAAAAACATTTAAAAAAAATAAAATGCCTTGTCAAACAAAAACATTCTTAATCTCGAGTTAAAGAATTGGCACCGATGCTGAGTCCCTGATATGTTTCAGGAAAGAAATCCATAAATAGGGAGCACGGTGCCTGAATGCCCTCAATACCTCCTACAGTTTTGAGCCGAGCCTTCGGGATGGTCAATAGCCCTGCAGTAAAGAGCGTAGAGAACGGGCTGGAATGTATTCATACAGCAGGTCTGAGGAGCTAGCCCATGAAGGATCTTATTGGTCAACAACAAAATCTTAAAATCAGTCCTGATGAAGGCTTCTCAAGACTGGAGTAATATGCTCTGTAAACCCGGTCCGAGTCAAAAGAGAGGCCTGGTACGAGTCTTAAGACCTTAAGGGTCGTACCCTGTTAGCACACCATTCGCCTTGACTGTGGCGATCTAATTTAATAGGACAGAATCTAATTGTGTTTGTTAATGTTCCCAGTGTTTTAGATACTTCACCTGGTAGGCTATTCCACGCATTTACAACTGTGTAAAAAATGCTCCCTACCATCTGTTCTAAACTCTGCTCAGCTTACATTAACTGTATGCCCTCTCATCCTGCTAAATTAGAGATTTGGCTTAACTTCATCAGTAACATTTAGGATTTTATAAACTTCAGTGAAGTCCCATCTTTCCCTTCTTTTTTCGAGGTCTTTTCCTTTATAAAGGTTTACCCCGGTAAATTTGCAATGTAATTTTGCATTGTTAGTATGCTTTTCCAATGGTTATACTGTGTATTTACAATAGTTTCCCATGGTTAGCTCTGTTTTGAGTAGGATTTCGTACCTCCCTGGGCTTCACAATGCTTTCACTGTGTTTTACAACAGCAGCAGCAGCACTGCACTTACACTACATAGCGCCATTCAAAGCACTTAACACATTTTTGCAAATATGATTCAAAAGTAATAGTTGAAAATAAATAAGAAACATTTTAGTTGTTAGTCATCTATTTAAAGTCAATTCACAATCTTAAGGCAATGTACCAAGATATGCTTTTTCAAAGAGAAACGAGACAGACAAAAACAGGGACAGACTCTGCTTGGCTGACAAGTTACACTTTGCTAGTCTTTTACTACAATACACTTTTCTAAGGGTTAACTTGTCTTGTCATTTGATGGTGTTGTTTTACTGAGTGAGCAGCATGTGTGATGTGTTCCTCTCTCTCTACCCCTCAGTACCTGTGACAGCGGACACCTGCACTGCAAGGCCGACCCTGCCTGTCGACTGGACGGCAGCTGGAGTCCCTGGGGGGCATGGTCTCCCTGCTCTGAGAGCTGTGGGGATGGGACTCAGTACCGGTTCCGGGAGTGCAGTAACCCTGCCCCTCAGAATGGGGGGAGGGGCTGTCCAGGAGAGGCGGAGCAACAGAGGGACTGTAACTCCCTGCCCTGTGGAGGTAAGAGCCGTGTGAAATTTAAAACGCAGTACAGAATAATTACAGACGGTAAATTCAGTGGCCAACACTTCAACTAGAAGACAGCTACACAGCTCTCTGCCATCCTCGAAGCTGAGAGATCACCAGTAGGTGGCGCTTTACTTAAAATTACAATAACCGATTAGTAAAGGGTCATTTCAACACTTTCTGGGGTGTGTTAAAAGATGGATTATATTGTTAATGAAATAGTTCTTAGGAGTTCTTACCAATGCCCAGTTAGCTTTATTTACATTGTCACTGGATGTTTGCAACTGTTCTGATTCAGACAGGGGAGAGAAAGATGAAGTGCTCCTGGAAGCCAGCTCAGCTCAGCTTGTGCAAGCATTTTGTTGTGGACCTCTCATTACGAAAATAAATAAATAAAAAGGAAAAAAAGCATTACAGCAGGCCATCAAGTGTGTTTGACCATTGTATATTTTGCATGTGTCTGACTGTGTGTCCTGCTGTATATTCTGTGTGTGTGCCTGTGTCTGTCTGTGTGTCCTGCTGTATATTCTGTGTCTGTCTGCAGATGCCAGTCCTTGGTGGGAGTGGTCTCCGTGGATGGAGTGCACTGTCACCTGTGGGGGAGGGGAGCAGATTCGAACCCGCTCCTGCCGTTTCCCAGACTGCCCTGGGCTCTCCCAACAGAGCAAGACGTGCAACACTCAAGTGTGCCTTGGTGAGTAACACGTGTTAGTGTGTGAGTGTGTGTCTGCTAGTGTTTGTCTACCAGGATTCAACAGTGTCTCTCAATAAACTTAACAACACCGGCATGTTAGTATGTGTGTGCCTCTGTCTGTGTGTCTGACTGGGTGTAACACTAGTTCTGGAATATGCAAAATTTATCAGATACAAATCTTTTATACTACGGTTTAACATTTATGCCATGGTTTTGTTGTCACATTCTAAAATACCCAAATTCTCCCCCTCCCTCCCATCACATTCACCTCTCTCCCACTCCCCTATTCCCTCCCTCTAACCCACTCCTCCCCACCCTCTACCACCTCACTCCATCTCCTCCTGTCCTCTTCCCCTCACTTATCTTGCCCTCTTTCCCCATCCCCTCCCTCTCTTCCTCTCCCCCTTTCTCACATCCTCTTTTCCTCTCATCCTCTCCCTCATTCCCCTCCTCTCCACATCTCCTCACTTCTCTCCCCATTCTTCCCTCACCCTCCCTCTCCTCCTGTCACCCACTTTCTCTCCCCTCTCTCACATCCCCTCTTTCTATCTCCCACGCCCCCATTCCCACCCTCTCCCGCCCTCCCTCTTCCTCTCCCCCTCTCAGAGGTGGGCTGCCCTCCAGATCGTCTGTACCGCGAGTGTCTTCTGGGTGAAGGGTGTCCCTACAGCTGTGCCCACGTGAGCGGGCTGATGGAGTGCTTCAGCGAGAGCTGTGAGGAGGGCTGCCACTGTCCTGTCAACACCTTCTTTCACAACGGCTCCTGCATCACGGTGAGTGGAGACAGAGATAGGTCAGAGGGAAGGAGGCACTTCTTTACACAGGGAGAGGTGAGGGTATGGAATAGGTTACCTAGGGTTACTTAGCCATGTTGTTGATGCTGAATCACTGGGGTCCTGTAAGGCCTGATTTTACAGTTTTGAGATCAGTCAGAGAAGTGGTTGCCTTAGGATTCATGTTCAGTGAAATACTAAAAGAAACGTAATAAGTTAAATGGCAAATGTTTCGACTAGAAGTCTTTTTCAATGCCTTCAGTGTTCAGTTTTGATTTACAGACTTGTTGTTCTTAAGTCGATGGTTTTAATAAATGAGTACGCCTGCTATCTACAGCCTTAATCTGGCAAATAATTCAAAGATACAGCACAGTAATGCAATACTCATGTTATAGTGTGAAAGGCTTTAAAACTGTACTATACATGGGGGGGAAATGCAAAATTGAACTTACTATTCAAATTGTAACTGTAGCAAAAACACCGATTTAGACGTCCAGGAAAAGCTGGGCTAACGTAGTGCTTGCTTTCTCGATGCATGGAGTGCTTTTTCAAAATCTCATCCTCTTCAGATTTCCGTATGATACATCTGTTTTTACTGTGTTCCCATTGCCAAGTATGACACCGCTGTCAGGTTTTTAAAAATATCTTTCAATGTTCTCTTTCAATTGAAAGTGTAACAAGTTTGCAATTCCAAGTACTTACCATTTCACTAGGTTAACATTGCACTTTTTACAAACTGGATTCTGGTTGCATTGTAAGCATGGTTGAGTGACTGCACACTTCCAGCTAAAAGTGGTGTGTTCGGCTGAAGTGGTGTGTTCGTGACTCTGAGGTTTTATTGTACTCTGTATATTACTGACTCCAAATTACAAGGTGGAACAAATGAGAACACTCCAGAGTCCAGCCCAGGTGACCCCATGTGCCTGCCTGTATGTGCTGGACCACACCCGGTGTAATGTTAGACAGTGAACCGCAGTTCTCGTGACAGTTTGTGATTGTGTTGCAGGAGTGTCCCTGCGTGCTGGACCAAGAGACCCTGCAGCAGATGCAGAATCACTCTGTGAATGGCTCGACCACCCCGACTCTGACCGCTCAGGGGGCCACATTGACCCTCGGAGACGAGCTTCCTCCAGGAGAGGCCCTCCATCACGGGTGCAGCTCCTGGTGAGTACAGACAGACACTGCGGGCTATAGTGCAGCCTATACTCACCAGCAAGCTACAGGCCAGTTGATAAACTTTTGTGTTTTCATTGTGTTAAAATATGTTTTCATTGTTATTATTTTTTTAACAGTAAACAAACAAAACAACAAATACAAAATAAATCTAACTCCTGGGGAGTACAGACCCTCCAAGGTATAGTACAGCCCAGATTAGACTGGCATGGTGCAGAACACTCTAAGATTTTCTTAATTCTTTCAGGTCAGGTAGCAGCACTGTGCACCCGATAAATCAGTGGATGCACCTAATAAGAATTAGCTAAGTTACAGACAGGAGATGCTCAGGCTGCAGGGCTAGGAGAGGAATTCCTGTTACAGTGACTGGTATGGGTGTGCTTCCTGATGAGACCAAGTGCAATACAAACTGCAATAGGTGTGATCTGGGATGAAACTACAGGTTCTACACATGTTTTATTTTAGCATTTGCAAACACCATAAAAACATAATTTTAAAATGTGCGTAACATGCTCACTGCAGCAGTAATTGTATAAATGAAACACCAAGGTAATAATTAATTTGCCCGTGTTTGGCGAGGGAGTGCCCGTTTAACAGCGCTGTGTCCTGTGTGCCCCAGTGTGTGTCAGCACAGCCGATGGAACTGTTCCTTGTCCTCCTGTCCCCTGGATGGGGGCCTCTCTCCCTGGGGCACTTGGGGATCCTGCTCCTTGACCTGCGGAGGCCTGGGCCACAGGACCCGCACTCGAGACTGTACCGACCCGGCACCGGCCCACGGGGGCAAGGACTGTGCCGGAGCGAGAGAGGAGGTGATGTACTGCCAGACGCCTGACTGCCCAGGTAATAGTGACAGGACGTTTCTCCTGCTTTGTTTGTAAGTTTTTATTTTTTTATTTTTAACATCAAAAGAACAATTTATCAGGAAAAATATATCTAAATAATAATAAAGCAGAGAGAGAGATCAAATCCCACCTCAGCCACTGACTCATTGTGTGACCCTGAGCAAGTCACTTAACCTCCTTGTGCTCCGTCTTTCGGATGTGACGTAATTGTAAGTGACTCTGCAGCTGATGCATAGTTCACACACCCTAGTCTCTGCAAGCCGCCTTGGATAAAGGCATCTGCTAAATAAACAAATAATAATAATAATAAAGAGAGAGAGAGATGCTTGATTATGTCCTCTAGAAGGGTATGGAAGACAAGGCAGTCGGAGTTGGTCAACATAGGATAGAAAAGGTGGCCATGCTTTGTAAAAATTGATAACTATTTCTCTTTGCAGCTGTCACTCATCCCACAGAGGAACCCACTGGCCCAGGTAACTATATCCTGTAGATTTGCTTGTGTAGCCAGTTGGTTTAGAGTAGACCACGGATAGGTGACTGTCACTTCCAGCCCAAAGCTTTGTTCCAACCAGAACCTACAGTACATTTTAAATGGAACCACTTAAACACCTGAACCGGTACTGAAGTTATTCTGAACAGGTAATGGACCTGAGTTGCCTAACCCTGGTTTACATCAGGCTGTTAGATGGTTTCTGACCAAGCAGACTAGAGCTTTAACACAAAAGATCTTATTTAAACTGAATTCTTGGTGACTTTCCGAAAGTTTCCACCATGTCACCCTTTCTGTTTTTGAAATACTTTTATGAAAGTGTATGCAGAAGTTGGGTAAGCTGCTGTATAAATGTATTATTGGATTAGCTGCTGTATAAATGTGTTATTGCCCTCTGTACAAGTACATGTTGTCTCTTGTAAAGTGGTAAGTAATAGAAGTGCAATGTGTCCAGGTACCAGACTCAGAGTAGTACTGATTGTGTCCAGCCAGAAAGCTGGAGCCAGTTAACTCTCATTACAATCACATGGGAACTTCTCCATTGCTCTCATCAAGGTTTCCTGCAGTAAAAGCCCAGCAAAGTGTAATAAAGCATTGTAAAGCCCCGAGAGGTATAACCTTGGAATAATCATGGGAAAACTACAAAATTAATGTGCAATTTATCATCTTAAACTTTTATAAGTAGATTGATCAACAGCTATGGTTAAAAAAAAAAAGTTTTGCACCACCTAGAATTTTAGGATTGAGAAATAGAGTATAATTTTCAAAAGACGCAAAATAAGAACTAGGTCACAAAGTAATTTCTAAAACCTGATTTAGGTCACTAAGTATATGGCTTTCAAAGGGTTTAGATGAATGAGTCGTGTATTCACCTGTTGACGCTTTAGAAATATAAATCAAGTGATGTAATTACATTAATCATGCTTTAAAAATCATTTTGCAACCTAGTTCTTATTTTGCCCCTTTTGAAAATCATGCTGATAATGTTAAAAAAAAAAAAAAACCCTGTCATGTAATCAAAGAAACTACAAAATGATATCCCAAAAGTCTACTGGAAGTCATAATAGTAGTACAGAATTTCATGTTAGATTTAAAAATGTCACATTTTTAAATTTTTGTCAGTTTTTCATTAAGTATATGGAAAACTACAAAGCGGTATGTAATTCAATATGTTAACTTAACATTATTCAGCAGGTTTCATTCTAATTAATTCTAGGGTGATGCAAAACTTTTGGCCATAGCTATAGCTCTGCGTTTACTGGGACAGTTTGAGACAGTTCAGGCTTTTCAGCTTGCATCGCAATGCATTCTGGTAAGTGTAGTCCGGCTTCTCCTAAAGAAAAGGGGACGGTAAGCTGAGACACTGGTAGCCACATGGTCCCCCTGTTTATAAGGGAAAGTACAATAAGTGCAGTGTCTGTTTGCGGTTCACCCCTCCTCCACAGAGCCCAGCGATGGTTTCGGCCCCTGGACCAGTTGGAGCCCCTGCTCCCAGTCCTGCTCTGACACTAGGAATCCAGCCCTGAAGACTCGAACCCGGGTGTGCGAACGCAGAGACCCATGCACTGGAGAGGGCTTCCAGGAGAGAGCCTGCAACCTGCCGCAGTGTGCCACCACCGGTACCAGCACCCTCTGAATCTCTCCTTTACAAGGGCGGCCTGCTGTTATGTGTTTCAGACCTCATTCATGCATTGGTTTCCTTTGCATGATATCGATTTGATAAAAGAAATTATCTTGGTTAGAATTAAATCGATATCATGCAAAGGAAACCAATGAACGAATGAAGCCTGAAATACATATCATAGTCATTTTTGCCACTGAATACAAACACTGAAGCGAATATTCAAATTTCTGTCCCAACTTTAACTGAAATACAGATGAAACAAGCTTGTTTAAAAAAGTCCCGAGTCCCAAGAACACGTTTTCCTGTCCCTGGTGGTGTCAGGTGTTTCTAACCCCACTCTGTACCTCCTGCCAGGTGTTGAGGACTGTCAGGGCGAGGACTGCGCCAGTAGGAACTGCTCCTGGAACCCGTGGGCAGACTGGGGGGAGTGTTCCCGGTCGTGTGGTGTTGGGCAGCAGCAGCGCATAAGGACCTTCCTCTCTCCTGGAGCCAATGGGAGCTGGTGTGATGACATCCTGGGAGGAAACATCGAGACAAGGTTCTGTAATATCCGTGCCTGCCGCGGTGAGTCCCTCTCACACTGACATGTACTCACATACAGTACACATGAAATCTACCACCATAAGTAAAAACATAAACAGCTCTCCCCCCTGTGTTTATGTCTCCCCTCAGTCATTGATTATTTTTACATTTCCCACTCGGAACCATCATGTATCCTGTGTGTACTCCGAGCTGCTTGTTCTCAGTTGGTAACCCTGCTGTATTCCCTGTTGTTTCTTCCCAGTTAATGGCAGCTGGTCTCGTTGGAGCCCCTGGTCGTGGTGTGACAGAAAGTGTGGTGGCGGGAAGTCTATTCGAACCCGATCCTGTTCTAGCCCCCCACCCAAGAATGGAGGCAACAGCTGCGAGGGGGAGAAGAACCAAGTGAAAATCTGCAACAGCAAACCCTGTGGTGAGGAGGCACAATCCACTCCCCTGTGGTGAGGAGGCGAACCACTCCCCTGTGGTGAGGATGCAATCCACTCCCCTGGGGTGTGGAGGCGATCCACTCCCCTGGGGTGTGGAGGCGATCCACTCCCCTGGGGTGAGGAGGCGATCCACTTCCCTGGGGTGAGGAGGCACGATCCACTCCCCTGGGGTGAGGAGGCAATCCACTCCCCTGGGGTGAGGAGGCAATCCACTCCCCTGGGGTGAGGAGGCGATCCACTCCCCTGGGGTGAGGAGGCGATCCACTTCCCTGGGGTGAGGAGGCACGATCCACTCCCCTGGGGTGAGGAGGCAATCCACTCCCCTGGGGTGAGGAGGCAATCCACTCCCCTGGGGTGAGGAGGCAATCCACTCCCCTGGGGTGTGGAGGCGATCCACTCCCCTGGGGTGTGGAGGCGATCCACTCCCCTGGGGTGAGGAGGCGATCCACTTCCCTGGGGTGAGGAGGCACGATCCACTCCCCTGGGGTGAGGAGGCAATCCACTCCCCTGGGGTGAGGAGGCAATCCACTCCCCTGGGGTGAGGAGGCGATCCACTCCCCTGGGGTGAGGAGGCGATCCACTTCCCTGGGGTGAGGAGGCACGATCCACTCCCCTGGGGTGAGGAGGCAATCCACTCCCCTGGGGTGAGGAGGCAATCCACTCCCCTGGGGTGAGGAGGCGCGATCCACTCGACATATATGTTATATGTTAAACAGGTTCAGGAATAATGTTTTATGCATATGGCCCCAGGTATTTAATACATTCTTTTTAATCAAATTATGATTACAATGATTATAAATATATAGATAATAAATGCCTTGAGCGTCTCACACATACACATGTATACATGTGGCCAAAGAACTTAGATGACCAATGGTCTAGGCACCCATACATAAGAACGTAAGAACATTTTTGAACTAGAAGCTGATTAATCTCAAAACTTTGTAAAGTTGGCTCCTAAAGGACCGATGATTCAGTGTCAACAACATGGCTAGGTAACCCATTCCATAACCTTACCACTGTCCGTGTGACGTCTATCTACACTGAATTTCCAAATGTGTCTTCTGGTCTTGGTTCCTGTACTACACTTAAAGTATTAGTTAAAGTTAACTTTGCCAACGCCTATTAAGATTTTAAAGACCTCAGTGTCCCACCTAATTCTTCAGTTCTTTCAATAGATAGATTCAGTTGTCTTCGTAGTTCATTACTTTCAGCCCTGGGATTAGTCTGGTTGCTTTTCATTAGACTCTCTCCATGGACACAATGTTTCCTTTGGTACAACTGCTCAGAGCTTTCGAGGGCTCATTTTCTCTCTCTCTTTCTTTTGTTGCAGATGGAGAGGGCTGTCCCTCTGGTCTTGAGTTTGTGGACTGTGCCAACCGCTGCCCACGACACTGCTCGGACCTACAGCAGGGCATCACCTGCCAGGACAGCACAGAGTGCCAGCCAGGCTGCAGGTGCCCCGCAGGTATGGAAAGCAGGGGGCTGGGCTGAGGTAGGGTGGGGTGGAGGGGGCATGGAGTGGTGCTTTCAGTTTAGGATTAGAGGAGAATAAACTCTACCCGCAAACAATTTTTATCATCACAATAGCCCTAAAAGTAGAATTAAAAAATATAATGAAAAAAAAAGATTTAAGCTTAAGGTTCATAGCCTTGCTGCTGAAGACCATTTTAAACAACCTTGGTTCAATATCCCACAAGGGCTGTGCTGAATGTGATGAAAAACAGTTTTTTTGCTGTTGTCATTAACCCCGTGTGTGCCGGTTACCTGGAGCAGGATGGTTTATTCTCTGTTTGTGTGTGCAGGTTACCTAGAGAAGGGTGGTTTATTCTCTGTTTGTGTGTGCAGGTTACCTAGAGAAGGGTGGTTTATTCTCTTGTTTGTGTGTGCAGGTTCTGGAGCTTGTGTGTGATTTCAGGTTTTTCCTGGAGCAGGACTGATACTCTTGTGTCTTTGCAGGTTACCTAGAGCAAGATGGCGCCTGTGTGCAGCCCTGGCAGTGTGAGTGTGCAGACGCACTGGGGCACAGCTGGGCGCCAGGAAGCTCCCTGGGGCAAGATTGTAATAACTGCACCTGTGCCGAGGGGCGCATCTCTTGCACCAACCTGACCTGCCCCGCTCCCGACTGCGGCTGGAGCTCCTGGTCCACATGGTCATCCTGCAGTGTGTCCTGCGGGGCCGGCAGACGAACACGATTCCGGTGAGCCACCTGAGTACCACAAACTCAGCAACACAACCCAGACACACACAGCACCACAACACAAACATAGCAACACAACACAAACAATGCTCCAAGTACCAGACACAAGCACAGCAACACGATACAAACATTGCTCACAGTGCTGATATGGTGATAAACGCTGGTCACTGCACAATCTGTCTCATTGTCCCTTTTTGTTTTTATTACATGATAATATCTCATAGAAGGTTTTTATTGGGTCTGCCATGAGTTGCAGCATTGACAACCTAGACATTAAGACTGGTCATGTCATATACTGTAAGGTAAAAAAAAGAGAGACTTAAAAACGGACAAATGCCTGACAGTAAAGCACATGTTGACAGAAAAACCTCCAATACATAAAGAAAATGAAAGTAATTCAATGACTTGTTTGGGTTGAGCAGGGTCAGCAGAGTCTATGTTTTAGAAATACTAAAAGAAACGTAATCAATTCGACTGGAAGTCTTTCTCAGTGTCTCTGTGTGTCTGTTTTGTGTCTGAAGGTCATCCACCTCGGGATCGAAGGACAGGGAGTGCCAGAGGGAGCAGGCCCAGACAAGACCATGTGACCCAGGAACCTGCCCCCCCCTGTGTCTCCATGACAACCAGGAGCTCTCTCTGGGAGCCACCTGGCTGGTGGGAGAGTGTCAGCAGTGGTGAGTGCAACAAGGGCTATGCACTTGTAAACATTTCCCACAGTAAAAGCACAGCAAAGTGTAAAAAAGCACAGTGAAAGCATGGTAAAGCACAAGGAAAGCACAGATTCTGAGATCTCGAGTCTTTACCCTGCATCTTCAAAATAAGGGGCACAAGTCTAAACACTCCAGTAGGATTGTTATATATGGAAATAGATTAAATATATTTAGCATTCTCGAAAGAATAGATTGGTAAATATTATGTACAGATTCTGAAATATATTGGAAGTACTGGAATACATTGTAGAGGTATGGTAAATCAAATAAAGAATATTCTTATTACAGTTAATATGTACAGTTGACCCTATCTCTCCTATCCATGAATATGTACAGTTGACCCTATCTCTCCTATCCATGAATATGTACAGTTGACCCTGTATCGGGAGCACTTTGGGTGGGCAGGATTCAGTGACACAAAGATGAACAAAGATGATAGAGATGTTGTTATTATTTATTGATTCTGTTTTCCAGCATCTGCACCCCGGAAGGAGTTTACTGTCAGGACATTGAGTGCAAAGGTCAGTGACACACACTGCAGGCTGACATTGACATTTCAGTGGGCAGACAGCTAGCTGAATGTAATGAATGTCCTCCTAGCGACTGATGAGTTAATAATACATCAGCATGAGACACATACTTACCTCTCAACTCGCTCTCAAGTTGAATGGAAAGATGTTAGTCTTCGGACCGTATGGTTGGTGATTTGCCTCCAGTCCTTGCCTTTCCATTCTACTCAACGGGTTGAGATGCCAATTCATTACATGGGGTTGAGGGTTTAGATCCACAGTACTAATGTGCTCAGGAGAATCTCTCCCAGCTTCAGACATCCACATTTAAAGGTTTCCAATGAAAGAAGAAACGCAAAGTGTATTAAAAGCATGGTAAAGCATTGAGAGGTATGGTAAAGCAAATACAATAAAATAAAAATATGGCAAACCATGGTAAACTATGGCAAATGCAGACTATAATCATGAGAAAAGCTTTGGGAAGACTACAGCATTTCTGTGCAAATTTACCATGAGAAACTTTTATAAAGGTCATCAATGCTTCGTCTAAGAGCAGTAAGAGCCTACTGTCCCCCCAGGACACCCTTGAAAACAAAACGTGAGCAGAAATTCTAATACATAAATAAAGAAGTAATCAGACTTGACTTGAAGACAGACTTTATCCGCCTAGATCCTCATTAAAAAGGTTTAGTGAAGCTCAGACAGGCATGGCAATTATGTATGGGAGAGGGCTGTGGAATCCATGCTTAACCCTACTAAAGAACTTTAAATGCACAGTGCAAACCCAGGGAAAAGCATAGGAAACTGCAATATGATTGCACAACAGTCAACCCTGTTTTGTCCTGGACATCCTTCCACTCAGTTCTGCAGTGGTACTGATTCTCTGTGGTGTCTCTCGGGTGTCAGATTTCAGGGATGGTTCCTCAAATGAGTACCCATAGGGATTTTTATACATCTTAATATCAGGTTACACTAAATCAACCTCATCATTTCTAAATCTCTGTATGCAGGGTTAGAAACGTCCTCCACCCGGTCCTGGGTTTCAGAACTCCGTTTGTTTAGGCATATTAGTAAAATCAACAGGTGCCAGGAGTTTGATCAGTCAGGTCCCTGCTAAATCTGCTCTGAACTGATCACACTTGATTAAGCCTCACCTTTGTGTCTGTAGGTTGACTGTTAGGAGATGTTCATGCAGCTATAAGGGAAGAACAGTATGTTTAACAGGGGTTGCTCAAACTCCTGGCTACTGAATCATTTAAATAATATACTTCATATACCCAGGACTGAGTGCACGGCCTGTGTGTGTTTATAACCCTGTCCTTGTGTAAAAACGAGACACCCAGATTTGTCTAACTGCTAAGACAGTGTAACCTTGGCCAAGCTGAAAGTCTTGATTTAGTGTAAGTGCTCATTCTGTGACTGTGGTCTGTGTTTTTTCATCAGTGGACGGCGGCTGGACCCCGTGGTCGCTCTGGTCAGACTGTCCGGTCACCTGCGGAGGAGGAACGCAGATCCGCACCAGAGCCTGCATCAACCCCCCGCCACGAAACCATGGGTCTGCCTGCGAGGGGCCAGAGAGAGAGGCACAGGAGTGTGGGACCCAGCCCTGCCAAGGTACACAGACACCTGCATACAAAAAGAGCATAACACATAATATACTTGGACTTCCAAAAAGCCTTCAACAAAGTGCTCAAAGACTCATTCTTAGGGCATTATGTGCCAGTCACAAAAATGTAGATTCCAAACACCAAATGGGTGGTGTAGAACTGGAACAGGCTCCCCAAGAGAAATACCTTGGTGTTGTGATAGACATATCATCACTGTCAGCAACCAGTGTAGGGAAGCCATTAAAAAGGCAAAACAGAATTGTGATTATAGAGTCAAAAGTATAGAGTACAAATCAAAGGAGGTTATGATGAGGTTGTATAATGTACTGGTGAAACTGCACTTGAAATACTGTTTCCAATTCTGGTCACTGCATTACCAAAAGGTCATTGTGGCCCTAGAAAGATTCCAAATAAGATCAACTAGACTAATCCTAGAGTTTAAAGTCATGCGCTATGAAGAACTTAATCTATTCTTTCTAGAACAAAGAAGAGTTAGGGGGGATATGATTGAACCAATACTTTTAAGTGCAGCACAGAAACCAGGACCAGAGGGCACAGTTGGAAATTAAGCAGAGGTAGGACAGAAGGTACACACAGAATGTGGTGGGGTTATGGAATGGGTTACCTAGCCATGTTGTTGATGCTGAATCACTTGGATCCTTTAAGACGTGACTTGACAAAGACCAATCAGCTGCTAGGAACCGGGTGAACGCTGATGACTGGGTTTGTTAAAAAAAAAAAAAAAAAAAGTATGTTCCTAATTAACCCCTTGTTTTCTCTTGCTGTCTTGGTAACTCCCTCCTCTTGCTCTCTTTTTCTCTCAGAGGACGCTTGCCCATGGTCACCCTGGTCTCCCTGCTCTCAGAGCTGCGGGACAGGCCTGATCTCCAGGGAGAGGAGCTGCAGCTGTGAGGAAGGGGAGTCTGAAGAGAACACCTGCCCACCAGAGAGCCAGAGAGAGGAGACACAGCTCTGCTACAACCAGCCCTGCCCAGGTCAAACACAGTCACACTGCACTGCCTCTTACACACTGAGTGACTTCAGCTTAAAATACTTCACAGTTCCCACGTCTCCGTTCCAGTTGTAAGACCAGATACAAAGTTCCAATATATAAAAAAAACACTAAACCACACGTGGAGTATACACAAGTGTATCTATTTCCGAAAGTGAATACCTAAAGACAACCGAATTGTTGAGACAAACATGTATGGCCAAGTTTGTAGTGTTAAGAATCTGGCAGAGCCTTGGCAATCTGGTGGGCATCTGCCAGCACTACACCAGTGGAACAGTAATTGTGATTCAGGAATCTGCTGACATTTCCTTATTGGCACTAGCAGCATTATCACTGCCAGCCCTTTTTTGTTGAAGTTCTCTTGTTTTTTTTTAGTCAAAAACTAATAATTTAAAATGCTTGGTTTGTGCTCATGTTGGACGAACCGATTATGTGACTGAGCTCTCCACAGAAATCAGATGCTGACAATCAGGTGAGGGTCACTGGTGTTGATCGGGCTAATTTACCTTTCCAAGAGAAACAAGTGAAGAAACAGCTGCTCGGATTTGTGATGATTGATGCTTTTCTTGGTCTTTTCACTTTTGAATGGTAAATCACCTGATTGTCAGCGCCTGATTTATGTGTACTGCTCAATCCCAATAATCAAATAATCGGTTTGTGCAGCTTTACTTTGTGCTGCTTTATTACTGTGAGTGTGAGTCTCAGCCAGTACTAATCTCTCTTCCACAGACTGCCCTTTGAGTGCATGGAGTGAGTGGACTGCCTGCTCCTGCACCTCCCAGCTGCAGCACCGCTACCGGACACCTCTTCCTCCCACCTACAGGGGGCAGCATTGTGAGGGGCTGGAGACACAATCCAGAGCCTGTCCATCCGGAGACTGTGGTGGTGAGCGGCTTGCTTGTCTGTCTGTCTGTGTGTGAGTGTGTCAGTGTGTGAGTGTGTGTGTGTGCGTGTTATTGTGTGGGTCAGTTTGTGTGAGAAGCTGACCCTGCCTCTCTGCATGTGTTTCAGAGTGCATCTCCCCATTCCAGTCCAGTCTGTGTGTCAGTGTGTGTGTGTGTGTGTGTGTGTGTGTGTCAGTGTCAGTGTCAGGGTCAGGGTCTGTGTATGTCAGTGTGTGTGTGTGTGTGTGTGTGAGAGAGACTGACCCTGTCTCTCTTCCTGTGTTTCAGACTGCGTCACCCCGTTCCAATTCATGGAGTGTGGCTCCCCCTGTGAGAAGCTGTGCTCCACAGTGGGAGAGAGGGGTCACTGTGCCAGCCAGCAGGACTGTGTGCCTGGCTGCTACTGCCCTGAGGTGGGTACCAGCCGGACTTAACTCGCTATGAAACCAAATCGCTTAATTTTCTCATTAAAATTACCTTCATTTTATCATTAATTTCTCAACTGGCCTTAATACTAATTTTAAGGGGAAAGTATGGAATTTTCCCTCAATTTCTCCTCATTTTCCATCCATGCTTAAGGGGTGTTTGCATCTTAATTATTCCCTTAGAGGATGTTCAGATATGTAGAATGTATAGGGGTATAAAGGTGTCAAGAACAACACTTACTAATATAAGCAAACATCATTTGATGACTGATACCCTTATAAAATGTAATAAAGCATAGTGAAATCATGGTAAGGCATAGGTAAGCACTGTAAAGAATAGCGAGGTATGGTAAAGCATATTAATAAGCATGACAAACCAGGGTAAACTGTGGTAAATGCATAGCATAACCATGGGAAAAAGTATGGTAAAATTGCAAGAATTCCATGGAACAATACTGTAGTAAACTTTTATAAGGGTGTGCAAGTAGAATGGAAATTCAATGTAAAACAATCTGATGCTAAACATTACAAATACTGCAGGATTCCCAGTTTGTATATAAATTAACAGTATCTTATTTATTTCTAGATTTATTTTTTATTATTATTACATTCAATGTGGACAGTTCGGTCTCAGATCACGAAGGTGCTGTATATTTGCAGGGTCTCCTGGCGCAGAATGAGACGTGTGTCCCTGCAGCTCAGTGCGGGTGTCTTCACCTCCTGCACCCAGAGAACGGAGGGACGCCCATTGCAGTCAGCGTCCAGCAGGGGGAGATAGTGGTGTCTGGATGCAGGATCTGGTGAGTGTCAGAAGGAACCTCCCGCAGGGATGGAAATAAGACTCCCATTGCATAGCAGTGTGATCCATTCCTGGATTTAGTATGAGTTTAATAAGACACACCTGAGCTTATTACATATACTCTGGGGTTTCTAATTTGTAATAATACAGTTAACTTATCATCATGTTCTCTCTGAGTGATATGCTAACTGCCTGTCTTTGTGTGTGCAGTGTGTGCCAGGATGGAGAAATGCAGTGTGATTTCGACAGCTGTGAAGGTAAAGCTTTGTACTTTTAGTTTGGTACTTTAGTGTGTATTGCAGATTTCATCTTTTTAACTATGGGTCCTGGGCTTCCAAAAAGATCTGTGGTAGTCTCAGTGTATTTATTTTCCCACTCAAGAAATGAATGTGTGTCTTATATTATGTGAACACACAGGTCAGTGGTCTTCCATTTAGTAACCTACTACAGAGCACAAATGGAGTTTGTAACAGGACCAGCCCCAAAGCAGTGTCCTGCCGCTGTGATGTGTCACTCTCTTACTGAAATGTGTGTTTGTGGACACAGTGACGTTGAGCGAGTGGTCGGAGTGGACTCCCTGCTCCCCTTGCCTCTCCTCGGATGCTCTGGGCCGCGGGATGGTGGCCCTGCTGCTTTCCAGGACTGAGTTCACTGATAAAGGGACAGACACCCCTCTGGTATCAGTGCAGCGGCGGTACCGAGCCTGTCTGGACCTGGACACTGGACTCCCTGTGAGTGAAGAGTTTGCACGCTGCACTGGGGAGCTGGAGCAGGAGAGGCTGTGTCTTGACACCACGCTGTGCGAGGGTAAGAAGAGACATCACACCTTCGACTGTCACAGCTGTATTCTTTGACTCTGTTTGACTCAATTACAAACATTGTCCAGTAAGAATGAACCCTTTCACTGCTGCTTTGCTTTAACCTCTGGCCACACCAATAATACAGACCACATGATTTGACATAAAGTATTTATAGTTGCTTCATAGTTCTGTTTTATGGAACTCAATAAAGTTCCATTATGGGTAGAAATGAACAATTTCATTGCCACATTGTTTTTAACCTCTGCCTATATCAATGATATTAGATTGTTTTCACATTTCCATTTTACTTCATGGTTAGAAACCATTCAATCTGATACAACATTCCCCTTGGGAGTATGCTACCGGGGGTGCTTTGTTTTTGTTCTAGTTTTACAAAAAGATGTGTTTCAAATGTCTCTCTGTTTGTCTGTTTGTCTGACTGTCCTGTCTGATGTCCCTCTCCAGATTTGTGCCAGTGGAGTCCCTGGAGCGTGTGCAGAGAGCCCTGTAGTGGGGGCTTCCAGCAGCGACAGAGACACCCCCAAAATACAAAGGCAGGGCACACCTGCCAGGGCCCCCGATTCCAGTCTCAGAGCTGCAACACCGCGCTCTGCCCAGGTAACTGAGCCCCCATTCTCAAGAACTATCACTGATACTGCACTGTCAGGAGGGTAACCAAACCCTTTATCATCCAAACTGCACTGCCAGGGTAACCAAACCCTTTATCATCCATACTGCACTGTCAGGGTAACCAAACCCTTTATCATCCATACTGCACTGTCAGATAACCAAACCCTTTATCATCCATACTGCACTGTCAGGGTAACCAAACCCTTTATCATCCATACTGCACTGTCAGATAACCAAACCCTTTATCATCCATACTGCACTGTCAGATAACCAAACCCTTTATCATCCATACTGCACTGTCAGATAACCAAACCCTTTATCATCCATACTGCACTGTCAGATAACCAAACCCTTTATCATCCATACTGCACTGTCAGATAACCAAACCCTTTATCATCCATACTGCACTGTCAGGAGGGTAACCAAACCCTTTATCATCCATACTGCACTGTCAGATAACCAAACCCTTTATCATCCATACTGCACTGCCAGGGTAACCAAACCCTTTATCATCCATACTGCACTGTCAGGGTAACCAAACCCTTTATCATCCATACTGCACTGTCAGGAGGGTAACCAAACCCTTTATCATCCATACTGCACTGCCAGGGTAACCAAACCCTTTATCATCCATACTGCACTGCCGGGGTAACCAAACCCTTTATCATCCATACTGCACTGTCAGGATAACCAAAGCCTTTATCATCCATACTGCACTGTCAGATAACCAAACCCTTTATCATCAATACTGCTCTGTCAGGAGGGTAACCAAACCCTTTATCATCCATACTGCACTGTCAGATAACCAAACCCTTTATCATCCATACTGCACTGTCAGGAGGGTAACCAAACCCTTTATCATCCATACTGCACTGCCAGGAGGGTAACCAAACCCTTTATCATCCATACTGCACTGCCAGGGTAACCAAACCCTTTATCATCCAAACTGCACTGTCAGATAACCAAACCCTTTATCATCCATACTGCACTGTCAGGATAACCAAAGCCTTTATCATCCATACTGCACTGTCAGATAACCAAACCCTTTATCATCCATACTGCACTGTAGGGTAACCAAACCCTTTATCATCCATACTGCACTGTCAGGAGGGTAACCAAACCCTTTATCATCCAAACTGCACTGTCAGGAGGGTAACCAAACCCTTTATCATCCATACTGCACTGTCAGATAACCAAACCCTTTATCATCCATACTGCACTGTCAGATAACCAAACCCTTTATCATCCATACTGCACTGCCAGGGTAACCAAACCCTTTATCATCCATACTGCACTGTAGGGTAACCAAACCCTTTATCATCCATACTGCACTGTCAGGAGGGTAACCAAACCCTTTATCATCCATACTGCACTGCCAGGGTAACCAAACCCTTTATCATCCATACTGCACTGTCAGGAGGGTAACCAAACCCTTTATCATCCATACTGCACTGCCAGGGTAACCAACCCCTTTATCATCCATACTGCACTGCCGGGGTAACCAAACCCTTTATCATCCATACTGCACTGTCAGATAACCAAACCCTTTATCATCCATACTGCACTGTCAGGAGGGTAACCAAACCCTTTATCATCCATACTGCACTGTCAGGATAACCAAAGCCTTTATCATCCATACTGCACTGTCAGATAACCAAACCCTTTATCATCAATACTGCACTGCCAGGAGGGTAACCAAACCCTTTATCATCAATACTGCTCTGTCAGGAGGGTAACCAAACCCTTTATCATCCAAACTGCACTGCCAGGAGGGTAACCAAACCCTTTATCATCCGTACTGCACTGCCAGGGTAACCAAACCCTTTATCATCCATACTGCACTGCCAGGGTAACCAAACCCTTTATCATCCAAACTGCACTGCCAGGAGGGTAACCAAACCCTTTATCATCCGTACTGCACTGTAGGGTAATCCTCTATCATTCATACCCTCTGTCAGGGTAACCAAACCCTCTATCATTCACATTGACTGACAGTTGAGGGTAACCAAACACAGAATACCTGCTGTGTTTATTTCTAGTCTTCTTACCTTAACAGGCATCCTCCTCCTTTACTGTACTCTTTAATACTAACCCCCCTTTGTGTTTTATTGGTAACACTGTCTCCTTCAGACTCAAGAAGGAACGAAAGGAAGATATAAAAGAATCTTCTTATTAACCCCCCCCCCCCCCCCCCCCCCCCCTCTGTTTTAGGAGAGCACTGTGAGGACCGTGGGAAGGCATTCCTGGTGTCCTGTGCCAATCAGTGCCCCCGGACATGTGCAGACCTGTGGGATCATGTGCAGTGTCTGCATGGAGCCTGTCGCCCAGGTACAGCAGTAAAAGAGCCACATGATGTCTGTCTTCACAGGATCCATCTTAATTCTTTTAAAAATAACCCTACAAGGCTCCCAAAGCTTGTTCTGCAGTTGCCCTGTACCCCTGTTCCGTGTTCAGCTGTCTCTTTGAGACCTCTCTTTCTTAAATCTATGTCCCTCTCCTGCTGTTGCCCTGTTCCTTGTTGGCTTGTCCTGCTGTCTTCCTACATACAACCCTGTCCTCTCATTCCCTGTCCTGGTCTTCTCTTCCTCTTGTCTCTTTGTTCCCTGTCCCGTTATTGACCTGTCTCTCTGCCCTCAGGATGCCGGTGCCCAGAGGGATGGCTGCTGCAGGATGCCTCCTGTGTGTCGGTGTCAGAGTGCCGCTGTGGGCTACCCAGCATCAACGGGACCCTGGAGTTCCAACCAGGAGAGGACGTACAGATTGACTGCAAGAATTGGTGAGGCAGGCAGAAAGGCAGGGAGGCAGGGGGGCAGGAGGCAGGGAGCAGGGAGCAAGAGCAGCAGGGGTTGAGAGCTTGGGGTGTAAAGTCCATTTAACACCAGCCAACTTTTAGCCAACTTGTTCTGGAAACTTTTGAAGAAACTTGTTGTATAAACATTTTTAAAGCAATTGAAGCAAACAAAATAGTTCCATAAAATTTCCCCACCATGCCTATCTATTCATTTTATAGGTCTCAAATGTGCAGTTCTCAAAGAAAAACCGGCGATACCGCAAGCAAGCGTCAACCACAGTGCAAAAGAGCTGGGCTTGTCTGCATTCATGATTTTAGAGCTTTTAACCTATCATCTCACTGACAGGGGACAGAATCCGAAACGGCAGTGTATCACGTAACACTGCACTGTTACACTTGGTACACATGATCATGGTTCAATATCTTTTGAGATTTCTCTCCATGCCTAACGTCTCTCATCTCCCCGACAGTACCTGTGTGAACGGTTCGTTCAGCTGCACTGAAGAGGAGTGTCCTTCCTACAGCCCCTGGAGCACGTGGAGCGAGTGCTCAGTGAACTGCGGAGCGGGGGAGCGGACGAGGAACAGGACCTGTGAGGAGACCCCAAGCAGCCAGCCCTGCACTGCTGAGACTGTCCAGCGAGAGGAGTGCCAGCTAGCAGCCTGCCCCGGTCAGTGCACATCCCCACAATTCACCTACGTGTCTGTCTGTAGTGTTGAGCCGTCAGTCTCTCTCTTCAAATACCCTCTCCTGGTCCCCTTTTAATAGACTCATCATCGCTGTCAGCAACCAGGCAGTGGGAGGAAGCAACTAAAAAGTCAGACAAAATGATTGGCGGTATAGTAAAAAAAAAAGTGTAGAGTACAAATCAAAAGAGGTTATGATGAGGTTGTATAAGGCACTGGTGAGACCGCACTTAGAGTGCTCGTACTACCTCATACTACCTCATCACCACACGTCCAAAAGGGCATTGTGGCCCTGGAGAGAGGAAAGTGAAGAGCAACCAGACTAAGCTCAAGGCTTAAAGGAATGAAATATGAAGATAGGCTGAAGGAACTGAATGTATAAGCCTAGAACAAAGAAGAACACTAACCCAGTACTTTAACCATAGCACAGAAACCAGGACCAGGTGATACATTTGGAAATGATATAGAGATAGACTGAGACAGAGCAAAGGAGTGGTGAGGGTGTGGAATAGGTTGTCAGTTATTGACATACTGAATCATTGGGATGTTTTAAGATCCGACTTGACAAAGTTTTGAAATCAATGAGCTGCTGGGAATCAGGCAGTCATTGATGTTTGTAAGTGTTTCTATGCTCTTATGTTCTTGCAGTGAGCTGTGTGGTAAGCGAATGGTCAGCCTGGAGCGAGTGCAGTGCCACCTGTGGAGGAGGAGTGTCACTGCGCAATAAAACTGTGGTCCAGCCAGCGGAGCACGGTGGCCAGGATTGTCCAACGCCACTAATAATGCAGAGAGTGTGCAACTCGCACAATTGCACACCAGGTCAGTATGAGAGACACACACACACACACGCATACTCTCTCCCACGTACACACACAGACACAGACACACAAATTTGAACTCAAATCAGTATGCATCACAATAACAGTGATGATAATAATGATGGTGGTGATGCTGTTCTTTGCCTCCCTACAGAGTGCCCAGGCGCCCTGGTGTTCAGCAGCTGTTCCAATGCATGCCCTCGCTCCTGCGCTGACCTGCTTCAGGGTACAGAGTGTCTGCAGGAGGCATGTGAGGAGGGCTGTGCCTGCCCCACTGGACAGGTGAGTCTACCAAGCTCCCCAAAGTTTCCCAAAGAGCACAGCAAAGTGTAATAAAGCACAGTGAAAGCTTGGTAAAGCACAGGTAAGCACTGTAAAGCACAGAGAGCTATGGAAAAGCATATTAATAAATATGGCAAACCATGATAAACTACAGTAAATGCATTGTATATCCATGAGTAAATTACCATGGTAAATCTTTAGAAGGGCTGCAGTACACTGTACAACAAAACACAGAAAGAGCAAGAGAGGAAGAGAGGTGTATAAACAGAAAACAGTAATAAAAAGCAAACCAATGCACAGTATCGCTATAAAATCGAGAGCCTCTCGGATTACAGCCAAATGCAATCCAAAACTTGTGTAGGCTAGGAGTGTGTGGTAAAAGTGTGGTGAAGATTGGTGCACGATCAAGGCAGTTATCATGTTCACCCTGCAGAGAGACACATGTACAGACATGATACCTGAATGAAAATAAGTTCACCCCCTGGGAATGTTCAAGCAAATCAAATATTCATGTACTCTACGTCAATGTGTCTCCAGAGCTGATTTGAGATGGTTCTGGGACAGACAGGCTGATGAAAATCTCCCTTGCAGAGCAAGTGCACTTTTGAAAACGTGTATTTTCACTTATAAACATGATATTTGGTACTACACTTGGTTCAATGAATCTCAGTTAGCAAGCCTGCTTTCAGACTATCTTGAATTTCCTTGGTCTATTCACCCAGAGAGTGAAATTGTCCCCACCCCTTCACTGGCTTATTCATGTCATTAACCAACCAGCTGCTTCTCCTATTGACTGGCATGCTTGCAGCCAGTAAGATGACCCCGAAGACACTGCTGGGGTGAAATATCCTATGCGGTAAAGCAGTAACAGTAGTGTTGTACCAGACATAATGTTTTAAAATGAATGTGAATGCATGTATAGCAATATCAAAACTGTACATTTGAGACCTATGTTGGTAATGGAAGTACAAAATAGGTAGGTTTATGGAGTTGATTCATGAGCCACAATCACATTAAGCTGTGTTTGCCCCATCCCCAGGTGCTGCTAGAGGAGGAGTGTGTGCCCCCCGAGGAGTGTCCCTGTGCTGTGCTGGCCTTGTCACTCCCCTGGACCCTTAACATGACTCTAGAAGAGAGGAGCAGGGTCTTCCCCCCAGGCACCACCATTTACCACCAGTGCAACAACTGGTAAAAAAACTGGGGAGAGGGGGGCAGGGAGAGGGGAGAGGGGATAGTTTAACAGGAGGTAAGAGACTTGGAAGAGGAGAGGGGCAGGGAGAGGGGATAGTTTAACAGGAGGTAAGAAACTGGGGAGAGGAGGAGAGGGGCAGGGAGAGGGGATAGTTTAACAGGAGGTAAGACACTGGGGAGAGGAGAGGGGCAGGGAGAGGGGATAGTTTAACAGGAGGTAAGACACTGGGGAGAGGAGGAGAGGGGCAGGGAGAGGGGATAGTTTAACAGGAGGTAAGAAACTGGGGAGAGGAGGAGAGGGGCAGGGAGAGGGGATAGTTTAACAGCAGGTAAGAAACTGGGGAGAGAAGAGGGGCAGGGAGAGGGGATAGTTTAACAGCAGGTAAGAAACTGGGGAGAGGAGGAGAGGGGCAGGGAGAGGGGATAGTTTAACAGCAGGTAAGAAACTGGGGAGAGGAGGAGAGGGGGCAGGGAGAGGGGATAGTTTAACAGCAGGTAAGAAACTGGGGAGAGGAGGAGAGGGGCAGGGAGAGGGGATAGTTTAACAGCAGGTAAGAAACTGGGGAGAGGAGGAGAGGGGGCAGGGAGAGGGGATAGTTTAACAGGAGGTAAGAAACTGGGGAGAGAAGAGGGGCAGGGAGAGGGGATAGTTTAAAAGGAGGTAAGAAACTGGGGAGAGGAGGAGAGGGGCAGGGAGAGGGGATAGTTTAACAGGAGGTAAGAAACTGGGGAGAGGAGGAGAGGGGCAGGGAGAGGGGATAGTTTAACAGCAGGTAAGAAACTGGGGAGAGGAGGAGAGGGGCAGGGAGAGGGGATAGTTTAACAGCAGGTAAGAGACTGGGGAGAGGAGGAGAGGGGCAGGGAGAGGGGATAGTTTAACAGCAGGTAAGAAACTGGGGAGAGAAGAGGGGCAGGGAGAGGGGATAGTTTAACAGGAGGTAAGAAACTGGGGAGAGAAGAGGGGCAGGGAGAGGGGATAGTTTAACAGGAGGTTAGAAACTGGGGAGAGAAGAGGGGCAGGGAGAGGGGATAGTTTAACAGGAGGTAAGAAACTGGGGAGAGAAGAGGGGCAGGGAGAGGGGATAGTTTAACAGGAGGTAAGAAACTGGGGAGAGGAGGAGAGGGGCAGGGAGAGGGGATAGTTTAACAGCAGGTAAGAAACTGGGGAGAGGAGGAGAGGGGGCAGGGAGAGGGGATAGTTTAACAGCAGGTAAGAAACTGGGGAGAGGAGGAGAGGGGCAGGGAGAGGGGATAGTTTAACAGGAGGTAAGAAACTGGGGAGAGAAGAGGGGCAGGGAGAGGGGATAGTTTAACAGCAGGTAAGAAACTGGGGAGAGGAGGAGAGGGGGCAGGGAGAGGGGATAGTTTAACAGGAGGTAAGAAACTGGGGAAAGAAGAGGGGCAGGGAGAGGGGATAGTTTAACAGCAGGTAAGAAACTGGGGAGAGGAGGAGAGGGGGCAGGGAGAGGGGATAGTTTAACAGGAGGTAAGAAACTGGGGAGAGGAGGAGAGGGGGCAGGGAGAGGGGATAGTTTAACAGGAGGTAAGAAACTGGGGAGAGGTGGAGAGGGGGCAGGGAGAGGGGATAGTTTAACAGGAGGTAAAAAACTGGGGAGAGGAGGAGAGGGGGCAGGGAGAGGGGATAGTTTAACAGGAGGTAAGAAACTGGGGAGAGGAGGAGAGGGGCAGGGAGAGGGGATAGTTTAACAGCAGGTAAGAAACTGGGGAGAGGAGGAGAGGGGCAGGGAGAGGGGATAGTTTAACAGGAGGTAAGAAACTGGGGAGAGGAGGAGAGGGGGCAGGGAGAGGGGATAGTTTAACAGGAGGTAAGAAACTGGGGAGAGGAGGAGAGGGGCAGGGAGAGGGGATAGTTTAACAGCAGGTAAGAAACTGGGGAGAGGAGGAGAGGGGGCAGGGAGAGGGGATAGTTTAACAGGAGGTAAGAAACTGGGGAGAGGAGGAGAGGGGCAGGGAGAGGGGATAGTTTAACAGCAGGTAAGAAACTGGGGAGAGAAGAGGGGCAGGGAGAGGGGATAGTTTAACAGGAGGTAAGAAACTGGGGAGAGGTGGAGAGGGGGCAGGGAGAGGGGATAGTTTAACAGCAGGTAAGAAACTGGGGAGAAGAGGAGAGGGGGCAGGGAGAGGGGATAGTTTAACAGGAGGTAAGAAACTGGGGAGAGGAGGAGAGGGGCAGGGAGAGGGGATAGTTTAACAGGAGGTAAGACACTGGGGAGAGGAGAAGAGGGGCAGGGAGAGGGGATAGTTTAACAGGAGGTAAGAGACTGGGGAGAGAAGAGGGGCAGGGAGAGGGGATAGTTTAACAGCAGGTAAGAAACTGGGGAGAGAAGAGGGGCAGGGAGAGGGGATAGTTTAACAGGAGGTAAGAAACTGGGGAGAGGAGGAGAGGGGCAGGGAGAGGGGATAGTTTAACAGGAGGTAAGAAACTGGGGAGAGGAGGAGAGGGGCAGGGAGAGGGGATAGTTTAACAGCAGGTAAGAAACTGGGGAGAGAAGAGGGGCAGGGAGAGGGGATAGTTTAACAGGAGGTAAGAAACTGGGGAGAGGTGGAGAGGGGGCAGGGAGAGGGGATAGTTTAACAGCAGGTAAGAAACTGGGGAGAGAAGAGGGGCAGGGAGAGGGGATAGTTTAACAGCAGGTAAGAAACTGGGGAGAGGAGGAGAGGGGGCAGGGAGAGGGGATAGTTTAACAGGAGGTAAGAAACTGGGGAGAGGAGAGGGGGCAGGGAGAGGGGATAGTTTAACAGCAGGTAAGAAACTGGGGAGAGAAGAGGGGCAGGGAGAGGGGATAGTTTAACAGGAGGTAAGAAACTGGGGAGAGAAGAGGGGCAGGGAGAGGGGATAGTTTAACAGCAGGTAAGAAACTGGGGAGAGGAGGAGAGGGGGCAGGGAGAGGGGATAGTTTAACAGGAGGTAAGACACTGGGGAGAGGAGGAGAGGGGGCAGGGAGAGGGGATAGTTTAACAGGAGGTAAGAAACTGGGGAGAGGTGGAGAGGGGGCAGGGAGAGGGGATAGTTTAACAGGAGGTAAGAAACTGGGGAGAGGAGGAGAGGGGGCAGGGAGAGGGGATAGTTTAACAGGAGGTAAGAAACTGGGGAGAGGAGGAGAGGGGCAGGGAGAGGGGATAGTTTAACAGCAGGTAAGAAACTGGGGAGAGGAGGAGAGGGGCAGGGATAGGGGATAGTTTAACAGGAGGTAAGAAACTGGGGAGAGGTGGAGAGGGGGCAGGGAGAGGGGATAGTTTAACAGGAGGTAAGAAACTGGGGAGAGGAGGAGAGGGGGCAGGGAGAGGGGATAGTTTAACAGGAGGTAAGAAACTGGGGAGAGGAGGAGAGGGGCAGGGAGAGGGGATAGTTTAACAGCAGGTAAGAAACTGGGGAGAGGAGGAGAGGGGGCAGGGAGAGGGGATAGTTTAACAGGAGGTAAGAAACTGGGGAGAGGAGGAGAGGGGCAGGGAGAGGGGATAGTTTAACAGCAGGTAAGAAACTGGGGAGAGGAGGAGAGGGGGCAGGGAGAGGGGATAGTTTAACAGGAGGTAAGAAACTGGGGAGAGGAGGAGAGGGGCAGGGAGAGGGGATAGTTTAACAGCAGGTAAGAAACTGGGGAGAGAAGAGGGGCAGGGAGAGGGGATAGTTTAACAGGAGGTAAGAAACTGGGGAGAGGTGGAGAGGGGGCAGGGAGAGGGGATAGTTTAACAGCAGGTAAGAAACTGGGGAGAAGAGGAGAGGGGGCAGGGAGAGGGGATAGTTTAACAGGAGGTAAGAAACTGGGGAGAGGAGGAGAGGGGCAGGGAGAGGGGATAGTTTAACAGGAGGTAAGACACTGGGGAGAGGAGAAGAGGGGCAGGGAGAGGGGATAGTTTAACAGGAGGTAAGAGACTGGGGAGAGAAGAGGGGCAGGGAGAGGGGATAGTTTAACAGCAGGTAAGAAACTGGGGAGAGAAGAGGGGCAGGGAGAGGGGATAGTTTAACAGGAGGTAAGAAACTGGGGAGAGGAGGAGAGGGGCAGGGAGAGGGGATAGTTTAACAGGAGGTAAGAAACTGGGGAGAGGAGGAGAGGGGCAGGGAGAGGGGATAGTTTAACAGCAGGTAAGAAACTGGGGAGAGAAGAGGGGCAGGGAGAGGGGATAGTTTAACAGGAGGTAAGAAACTGGGGAGAGGTGGAGAGGGGGCAGGGAGAGGGGATAGTTTAACAGCAGGTAAGAAACTGGGGAGAGAAGAGGGGCAGGGAGAGGGGATAGTTTAACAGCAGGTAAGAAACTGGGGAGAGGAGGAGAGGGGGCAGGGAGAGGGGATAGTTTAACAGGAGGTAAGAAACTGGGGAGAGGAGAGGGGGCAGGGAGAGGGGATAGTTTAACAGCAGGTAAGAAACTGGGGAGAGGTGGAGAGGGGGCAGGGAGAGGGGATAGTTTAACAGGAGGTAAGAAACTGGGGAGAGGAGGAGAGGGGGCAGGGAGAGGGGATAGTTTAACAGGAGGTAAGAAACTGGGGAGAGGAGGAGAGGGGCAGGGAGAGGGGATAGTTTAACAGCAGGTAAGAAACTGGGGAGAGGAGGAGAGGGGCAGGGAGAGGGGATAGTTTAACAGGAGGTAAGAAACTGGGGAGAGAAGAGGGGCAGGCAGAAGGGAGAGGGGAGAGGGGATAGTTTAACAGCTGGTAAGTGACAGGCAGGTGGAGGGGAGAGGGGTGAGGGTCTAGTTGAACAGCAGGTCAAAGTTTGGGGAGAGGAGGAGAGGGACAGAAGGGTGGGGGGCAGGGAGAGGGATGAGGGTACCAGTGTAACAGCTGGTAAGCGAATAGGGAGAGGAAGATAACAGGAGGCTTGGTGGTCCAGTGGTTAGAGAAAGAGGCTTGTTACCAGGAGGTTACCAGTTCAGTCCCAGCTCAGCCACTGACTCACTGTGTGTGACCATGAGCAAGTCACTTAATCTCCTTGTGCGCCGTCCTTCCGATGAGATGTAAAACTGAGGTCCTATTGTAAGTGACTTTGCAGCAGCAGTTGTGATGCATAGTTCACCCCCTAGACTCAGTAAGTCGCTTTGGATAAAAGCATCTGCCAAATGACTAATTAATAATAATAATAATAATAATAATAATAATAATAATAATAATAAATGACTAATTAATAATAATAATAATAATAATAATAATAATAATAATAATAATAATAATAATAATAATAATAATGGATCTCCCCCTAGCGGCTGATAATAAAGCCTGTTTTATATTTACATTAAGTTATTATAGCTTTATTCAGCTGGGTAATTCTATTGTTTCCTTTTTAGTACTTGCCAGAGTGGCTCCTTCACCTGTTCAGAAGACCTCTGTGATGGTAAGGCTCGGAGCACACTATTTTCTTAGTTTCCTCCTGCTTTTTGTTATTTTTCAAGCTTGATGGACTTAGTTTTTAGTCACGTTGCTGTCATCTTACCAGATCCCCATTGAAACAAAGATTTAAAAGTAAAAAAGAAACTTGGACCTGTGAATTGAGGGTGGCTGTTGTTGTCTCACTCTGCAACCCTCCAAAATAATCCTTGCTGTTGGTTTTCACCCTGGTTTCATACACTTTAAAACAGTAATGTTTTCAGCATTGGTGAATTCAGAAATCTGCACCGGAGGATAGAGTTAATGCATTTAGTGTTTGACTGTCAGAAATAAATCACACAAACATTTACTAAATGGTATGTGACTTGCCTGGGTTTGGCCTGCTCCACAAAAGGTGTCAACCCTACCACGCTAGCCTGTGAGGGGCAGTGGGTTGAGTAAGGTGGTGTTTCTTTGTGTCTCTCAGTGGACTGCCAGTGGTCGGACTGGTCTGAATGGACACCGTGTTCTGTGAGCTGTGGGACCGGTGTCCTGCTGTCCAGCCGTATCGAGACTCTGCAGCGCCAGTACAATGGGAAGGACTGTGA